>NW_019154123.1:12118172-12718172 GCF_002288905.1 Enhydra lutris kenyoni
GTTTTAGACTCTGTGTTGCATCTAAAATAAAATTTCTTATCACCATATTTTCCAGTGTCAAACTCAGCCTACTGCCTCCATAAACACTTCACACATTGAACCATTTCTGTGTTCTCCAATCCATCCGTCTCCCTACAAAGATTGTATTAGTCGACACTGACATTTCAGCCATAAAAATGATCACAACCATCTCTGCTCTGCCTTCTCTTTCCTTTTAAACACACAGCTTAAATCTTAAGTCTTTCATAAGCCCTTTTCTCTACAGTGGTGTGTAAACACTTCATTCCAACAATCTACTGTTCTCGCTCTTACTCGTACGGAAATTTAAACCTTCTGTTTAATATGGGATGTTAGGAAGCAGCCTGGCTATGTGACTCAGTGCCCAGATCTGAGATGCTCTGGCTAGGAGCTCCTATCAGACCCTTGCCATTTGGTCACTACTTGACATAAGATAATCCTTTAAACCTTGGGGATTTCATTTTCCTCCAAGGTCACCCAGGGATAAACATGCTGACCTACCTTTTGACTTGTTTCCTGGGATGGGTACAGACCAATGTGTCTGTACACTGTGTATAGGTGCTAAGAAAAGCTTAAATTCTGATTGGAAAGGTAGAAATCTGAGCTCACAAATAATTTCCCCAAAAGGTCATTTAGACCCACAAGATTTCTCTGGCACATCCAGCAATTCTCAGTCTCATCTGTACTTAATGTACTTCCCTCCTCACTGGTCCCCATAAAGGTGAGTTTGGGGTATAACAAATTTTTCACAGTAAAAATTTCCATGCTCCCAAATTCCAGAGCCCCAGTCAGTGGCTCCCTTATTTTTATTTTGAAGAGAATGTCTGCTCAATCACAGAATATGGATATTTGTTGGAACATAATCGACCACATCCCTTTATAGCGTTATCGACTACTGATTCTTTTTTTTTTTTTTTTAAGATTTTATTTATTTATTTGACAGAGAGAGATCACAAGTAGGCAGAGAGGCAGGCAGAGAGAGAGGAGGAAGCAGGCTCCCTTCTGAGCAGAGAGCCCGATGCAGGGCTTGATCCCAGAACCCTGGGATCATGACCTGAGCCGAAGGCAGAGGCTTTAACCTGCTGAGCCACCCAGGCACCCCTCGACTACTGATTCTTATACAGTATGTCGACTTGAGGATTGTATGACTGCCCATTAACTCACCCATCAGCACACAGTGTATTATACACACATTTTAGTTTCTCTAAGTGCATGTCACAAGCTAATAATTCTGAAGAGAAAGAAACATAAAACAATAAGAGGACAGAAATTGTGTCCATTGTGATCTGACCAAGAAGAAAAGAGGGAGGCCGCCCAGCAACTAGAGACTGTAATGGGGAAAATCATTCATCAATCCAGAAAGGTGGATGAGTAATGGGGCTCATGGGCTGGAACAAGAATTATTCCTATGTATCAAAATGAAAGAAAGCATTAGTAGAATTAGTGTTCCTTGTGCAGCTGGCTCAGGAGCCCTCCTTGCTTCTGGCGTGAGTGGAGTAGGGGACAGGAACCAAGGACTTATCAGTTAATTGCCCTGGGCAAGTCCATATCATTTCAGGCTCAGGGCGGAGCATGCGGGCATCTTGGGAAGAGAGGGACATCTGAGAAGTAGCTTCACTTCCTATCTAGCCCTATCTAGAGTCAAGCTTTATGATTTTATTTCATCAAAACTCTGTCTCCAGGATCTGGAGGTGAGATTTCTGTGAGTGTAGTTTCAGCCTGCAACAGCAGTTACCCATTCCCCCCTCCAAAAAAAAAGAAAAATGGAGCTCAATTTGAGGAACGAGAGGAGTGAGATAAAGGAAATCAGGATCCAAAAGAGAAAGAGAGCCTGCTCATCTCCTTCTGAGTCAATCACCTCCTTTTCATGAGTGAGAAGGAAGGAGGAATGTCATTGTGAGACCAGATGAAGCTACAGAGGCACATCCAAAGTTAAGTAACGTGCCCAGGGACAAGTATGGCTCCAAAGTCCATTAACTTAACCTTCATGCAATTTTGAGGGGTGAAGAGCCAGAATGCCCTCTTTGAAAGTCCAGCCCAAGAGGAATGAGTAGCTATGGGGAGACATTTATATGTCTATTATTTTCAGCGGATTGAGACTTGGTTAGTCATCCTGGCTGGCTATTCCCTTTCCAGGTGCACACAGACCTGGACAATTCCCTCTACGTTCCCTCCCGGTGTTACCACACAAAGACGACCTCGGAGCATTGAACCAGTGCGGTCATCTCGGTGTAGTCTTGAGGACTGAGCATGCAGCTCAGTGGAGAATCTGAGAATTTATCATGCAGTTTGCACCCTTTAGAGGCCTTTTTCTGACTCATTTCACGTATCCCTCACAGAGACTCTGCTACGTAGCTACACTTATTGTCTCCGTTTTACAGATGGTAGAACTGAGAAGGCTCAGAAAGGTGAAAGGACTTGCTTAAGTCCAGACCACAGGTGAGAGAGAGGCCAACCACAAATTCGAAGCTTCAGGGATGCTCCAGTGGGTTTTAACACATTCTGCTGTGTGACAGCTCTGTTTCCCAGGAGGCATCCAGCGACCACCTTCACTCCTCAAGAGAAGGTCTATGTTTGAAGCAAAGTGAGTTTTGTGCCTCCAGGATGATGAAAGTGTGTGGTTAAGGCAGAGGAGAATGGTAGGGAAAAAAAGGCAGGCCTAAAATGCTAAGTGCAAGAGATCAGGCCCCATCCTTCTTGTGTTAAGAGGCTAGGGAAGATGAGGACTCTTGGGTTGTGTGGGAGGGAGGGAGATGAGGGGCAGAGCTTGCCTGTGTTCCCACTGCTGCTCCAGCCAAAAGCCCTGTGGGGCCTGAGCTGAGTGTCCTCTGTGGGACGCCTGACCACAAGCTCCTCTGGAAGTAATAAAAGAACCTTTGATATTAAGTGAAGGAGACTTAAGGAGAGAACTCTCAGCAGTGACTTCAGCTGGGGCAGGGCGAGGGGAAGAGCTAACCAGAGGACTTTGCTGCTGAAGCTGCCTGGCTCCAAGAGGATCTCATTTAGATGATGGAATGGCTTATCTAGAAAATCCAACAAATCATCCCCAATCAGCTAGTGATTTTAAAAATGAGTTCAGCAAAGTCACAGAATATAAGGAACAAGCAGGACCAGTGACATAATTTGCCACATCCCATTGCAAAATGAAAACTGTGCCTTTTGTTCAGAAATTTTTAAGAATTTAAGGCTGTGACAGCAAGCATTAGGTCAAATACAGGGCCCCTCTGAGAGCAGGATCCTGTGCTACTGCATGGGCTGGAATGCCCCTAAAGCCAGTCCTTGATCAAGACATAGATAGGAGGAGCTGGCCAAGTGCAAGGAGAAATCCACAGAAATATAACTGTAGAGCTCAGGACTAAAGAAGTATGGCAGGGTCTACGGACAAACAGAAGAGAAACAATACAGTTTAAAAATGTAAGGAATAAAGGAGAGCTAACAGACATATGGAAAATATTAGATCATAGGGCAAAGTATTATAAAGATTCTTTCTAATTGTACAAATTAGTTATACACTGGGACAGAAAAATGCACTTAGTTAATACAAAAAACAATAGCATGAAATCTATGAAACCATTCTCACACCACAACATAACAATACAATTATAATTAATAGGAAAAACAGAATTCTACAGAAACAAATGACATGGAAATTAAACTTTGAAATGCCATATTAACTTAAGTAGAGGAAAGCTGTAGTAACACAAATATTTTTTAAAAGATCAAGCTTGTAAGTACAAGAAATCATAATTAATGAGATATGGCAGAAATGAACTAAGAAAACTCAACTATTTATTTTTTAATTTTTCTTTCTTTCTTTCTTTCTTTGAGAGAGAGAGAGAGAGAATGCAAGTGGGAGGAGGAGCAGAGGGGAGAAAATTCCAAGCAGGCTCTGTGCTCAGCATGGAGCACAATGCAGGTCACACAGCCCTCATCCTATGATCAGGACCTGAGACAAAATCAAGAGTGAGAAGCTTAACCAATTGAGCCACTCAAGAACCCAAAAACTTCTCTCTCTAATGTATATTAATAATAAATGAGAACAGAAACATCATGACTTAGTTCTGTGCCTCAAGAACTTTGAAATGGAATAATGTGATGAACCAAAACAAAGTAGGAAAGTAAAAATGCAACACAAATTTTAAAAATAAAGAAGGGGGCACCTAGGTGGCTCAGCGGGTTAAAGCTTCTGCCTTCGACTCAGGTCGTGATCTCAGGGTCCTGGGATCAAGCCCCACATCGGGCTCTCTGCTCAGCAGGGAGCCTGCTTCCCTTCCTCTCTCTCTGCCTGCCTCTCTGCCTACTTGTGATCTCTGCCTGTCAAATAAATAAATAAAATATTTTTAAATAAATAAGTAAATAAATAAATAAGGAATAATAGAAACAAACCAACAGAACGGTAGTTTGCATTTTGACAAAATGGACGAAATTGATAAAACTCTGGACCAATGAGGAGAAATTACAAATTAATGTAACAACGGAAAAGATAATTAAAGCAGGGAAAAGATAATTAAAACAGCATAGAATTTGTTAAATATTAAAGAACATTGTTCTTAGCTATAAGGTATGGCTACTGATTTAATAATCATGTTTATATAATCTCTCACAAACAAGTAATAAAAAACATATGCAACGAGAAATAGAAAACACTATTAATTCATGACATATGAATAGGAAAAGTTAGGTATTATGACCTTGGCACCTTAACTGGAGAATCTTTTAAGTTTTAAAAATAAATAAACCTTCATATTATTTAAATTGCTCCCAGTATATATTTTTAAAATATGGTATATTTCCATAGGAAACAATATTTCCTAAGGGAATTTATTGAGTTTCGTCAGGGCTAGGAAATCTCATTAATGAGACAAAGATGCACAACCTTAACCAGTCTCAGAAAAAGAAAAAGAGAAAAAAATATATATATATACACATATAATAGGTTTAAAAAATTGCCCAGTATGGAAAAAACAAAATTTGTTCCAAGAATGTAAAGTTGGTATATTACAGCAAAATATCCAATAAAATTAATCATAAAAAATAAGCCAAATAAGCACAGTGGATTACCTCCTTAATATAATAAAGCATAGATACTTTAATAGTAAAATCCAAATTTAAATGCCAGCACAATGTATTCAAGAAGAAAAAACATGATATATAAATACAAGGAAAGGATAATATTTAAAGTCCTGTTTTTGTAAGTTAATGCAGCTGTATTTAGGAACTAGAAATGAATAAGCCACAAAAGTATTAAAGATAATTAAGAAAAGATGAGAGGAATTAAGACGAGAGTAACAAAATTTAATAGCATTCCTTTATTATAGTGATGACACACCAGAAGAAAATACAAAAAGAGTTCCCACTAAACAATGAAAAAGGTAATGAAGTCAACTTTAAAAAGGTTGATAAAAAAACCACTGTAAAACCCAAATGGAAAAATACAGGAATATATAATAAATTAAGCAGAAATCAGCATTTTGGAAGCCTAAAAGTAGAAAAGATGACCATATTTCAGGTTAACAAAAAGGTTTAAAAAAAGAAAAAAGAAGTTTAATGGACTACAGTGTCAAAGGTCCCATGATATAATATACGTTAACTTTATAAATTGATGATACATGTCAACTGATACATAAGAAACCAATAATACCAAATATTATCCTAAAGATATGATCATACTCAAGTTATATTTCAAATATATTTTAAGTTATTAAAATAAATGTCAAAACCACAGAAATTAGGTATAAACAATTAGAAAAACTTAATCAGAAAATCCGGAAATAGATTGAATGCATTAATTCAGTGCTGTCCAAAAGCAATACAGTTGACCCTGGAACAACTTGGGTTTCAACTGTGCAGGTCCATATACATGGAGATCTTTTTTAATAAATACAGTACAGTATTTTTTAATAAATACATGTATTTTCTCTTTCTTATGATTTTCTTTTTTTTTAAAAGATTTTATTTATAGTTATTTATCTGAGAGAGATAAAGAGGAGAGAGAGCACGAGCAGGAGGAGAAGGAGAGGCAGAGGGAGAGGGAGAAGCAGACTCCCCACTGAGCAAGGAGCCAGATGTGGGGCTTGATCCCAGGACCCTGGGATTATTATCTGAGCCAAAGGCGGACACTTAACCAACTGAGCCACCCAGGTGCCCCCCCTTTATGATTTTCTTGACATTTTCTTTTCTTTAGTCTACTTTATTGTAAGAATACAGTATACGATACACAGATCATAAAAATATGTGTTAACTACTTATGATATCATAGGCTTCTTTTGGTCTTCCGTAGGCTATTAGTAGTTAAATTTGGAGAGAGTCCAAATTTATTCACAGATTTTCTACTGTGCAGGTGTTGGCAACCCTAACCCCATTGTTCAGGGGTCAATAATATATAATATGAACCATACATGTAATTTAAAGTTTTCTAATGGCCATATTCTTAAAAGTACAAAGAGATAGGTAAATTAACTTTAATAATGTTATTTAATCTAATACATCAAAAGTATCATTTCAACATGTAATCAATATAAAAATTATTGATGATATATTTTATATTCTTTTGTTCATATTAATCTCTGAGATCCTGTCTATATTCTACACCTACAGCACATATCAGTTCAGATTATTCACATTTCATACTGTTGGTGGCTACACAGTGGGTGGCTACCATAGTAGATGAGACAACATGGATAATGATAATATTTGACCAATTGGGTGTGTGTGTGTGGACTCTAGAGAAAAGTAAAAGAAGTAGAATACAAGTTTCTTAGTCCCTTCAGGCTGCTATAACAAAAAATACAGATCCGTAGCTTATACACAACAGAAATTTATTTCTCTCAGTTCTGAAGGCTGAGAAGTCCAAGATTAAGGTGCTGGCATAGTCATTTTCTGGTGGGAACCCTCTTCCTGGGTCATAGCCGGTGCCTTCTCACTGTGTCCTCACATGGTGGAAAGAGCTAAGAAGCTTTCATGGGCTCTCTTTTATAAGATCACTGATCCCATTCATGAGGGCTCCACCTTCATAACTCCATCACCTCCCAAAGACCCTGCCTTCTGAGCTTTGACCATGGATTTAGGATGATCACACATGAATTTTGGAGGAATACCAACATTCAGACCTCAGTAACAAATATTACCATCATAGCACTATTTATTATATCAGCACACTGGAAATATCCTCATGGCCCTAAAGAGGAGTCATTCTAAGGAAACACTGTTTAATCAACAAAATAAAATACCCTGTGACAAGGTCTATAGATACGGGTGATGCACAAAAAATCAAAGTATAAAATTGCATGAAGGGAGCAAAAGCCAAATAAAACAATATGTAATGTTCCCTACAATTATATTAAAAAAGCATCTTTGTGCAATGACAAAGAAAATATCTGAAATTATGAGGAATGAAATATTAATATTGCCATAACAGCATAATGTGTGGCCATATTCAAAACAGTTTTACATTAATAACATTTCAGTGGATGTAGGGTCCCTTTCCTTATAAAGATACTTCTGTTTATGAAGAAAGGAAAGGAAATGCTATGTATATTGCAACACGACCACAATAGTTGCCAAATTCTGGTTATACAGTACAATTGCACCATATCTTTGAGCTAGGGATATTCAGCTATACTTATTTACATGTCTCTTTGACATAATTTAAAATGCTGCCAAATTATGTTTTTTCTTTCTCACCTGGGGTTCCAGGAGAGAATTACGCCCCAATGTCCCAAGACATCCATTCACAGTATGTAATAGATTCACTTCCGCCTAAAATTGTGTTAGCTATGTACCATCCTTGGAAGATGTGTGTTTTGTGCTTCAGAAGAGAAACCCTTATATATTTACTAAAAATAATGAATTGTACACTTAAAATGGGTGACTTGTAAGGTGTGTCAATTATACTTCAATAAAGATTTTTTAAAAATTATCTGGCTATTGAAAAGAACAACTGGTTTCCTTTGCTTGTTTGTATTTTTTAAATTTTATTTATTTAATTATTTATTTACTTATTTACTTATTAGAGAGATTGAGAGAGAGAGAGCGAGCTCACAGAGGGAGAAGCCAGACTCTCCGCTAAGCAGAAGGCAGATGCCTAACCGGCTGAGCCACCCGGGTAGCCCACAAGTGGATTCTTTGAAAACAAACCAGCCACCATGGCTATGGAACAGCACTGTCCAAGAGAACTTTCTGCAGTGATGGAAATGCTCTACCTCTGTACTATCCAATAGGACACCGTGTAGCTATTCACCACTTGAAATTCGCCTAGTGTGATAGAGGAGCAGAACTTTCTGTTTTCTTTTATTATTTTACTTTACGTTAGTTAACTTAAATTTAGACAGCCACATGTGGCTTGTGGCTACCACATTGTACGGTGTGGCCACAGTGAATGTAAGGAATGTACCTAGAGACTCACCAGGAATGAACTGACTTCAGGAAACTTTTTTTTTTGTAATTTCTTTTCAGCGTAACAGTATTCATTGTTTTTGCACCACACCCAGTGCTCCATGCAATGTGTGCCCTCCATAATACGCACCACCTGGCTCCCCCAACTTCCCACCCCCCACCCCTTCAAAACCCTCAGGTTGTTTTTCAGAGTCCATAGTCTCTCATGGTTCATCTCCCCTTCCAATTTCCCTCAACTCCCTTCTCCTCTCCATCTCCCCATGTCCTCCGTGTTATTTGTTATGCTCTGCAAATAAGTGAAACCATATGATAATTGACTCTCTCTGCTTGACTTATTTCACTCAGCATAATCTCTTCCAGTCCCATCCATGTTGATACAAAAGTTGGGTATTCATCCTTTCTGATGGAGGCATAATACTCCATAGTGTATATGGACCACATCTTCCTTATCCATTCGTCCGTTGAAGGGCATCTTGGTTCTTTCCACAGTTTGGCAACCGTGGCCATTGCTGCTATAAACATTGGGGTACAGATGGCCCTTCTTTTCACTACATCTGTATCTTTGGGGTATATACCCAGTAGTGTAATTGCAGGGTCATAGGGAAGCTCTATTTTTAATTTCTTGAGGAATCTCCACACTGCTCTCCAAAGTGGCTGCAACAACTTGCATTCCCACCAACAGTGTAAGAGGGTTCCCCTTTCTCCACATCCCCTCCATCACATGTTGTTTCCTGTCTTGCTAATTTTGGCCATTCTAACTGGTATAAGGTGGTATCTCAATGTGGTTTTAATTTGAATCTCCCTGATGGCTAGTGATGATGAACATTTTTTCATGTGTCTGATAGCCATTTGTATGTCTTCATTGGAAAATTGTCTGTTCATATCTTCTGCCCATTTTTTGATATGATTATCTGTTTTGTGTGTGTTGAGTTTGAGGAGTTCTTTATAGATCCTGGATATCAACCTTTTGTCTGTACTGTCATTTGCAAATATCTTCTCCCATTCCGTGGGTTGCCTCTTTGTTTTTTTGACTGTTTCCTTTGCTGTGCAGAAGCTTTTCATCTTGATGAAGTCCCAAAAGTTCATTTTCGCTTTTGTTTCCTTTGCCTTTGGAGACATATCTTGAAAGAAGTTGCTGCGGCTGGTATCGAAGAGGTTACTGCCTATGTTCTCCTCTAGGATTCTGATGGATTCCTGTCTCATGTTGAGGTCTCTTATCCATTTCGAATTTATCTTTGTGTACCGTGTAAGAGAATGGTCGAGTTTCATTCTTCTACATATAGTTGTCCAATTTTCCCAGCACCATTTATTGAAGAGACGGTCTTTTTTTTACTATATCTTTTTTCCTGCTTTGTCGAAGATTATTTGACCATAGAGTTGAGGGTCCATATTTGGGCTCTCTACTCTGTTCCACTGGTCTATGTGTCTGTTTTTATGCCGGTACCATGCTGTCTTGGTGATCACAGCTTTGTAGTAAAGCTTGAAATCAGGCAACATGATGCCCCCACTTTTGTTTTTCTTTTTCAACATTTCCTTAGCAATTCAGGGTCTCTTCTAGTTCCATACAAATTTTAGGATTATTTGCTCCAGCACTTTGAAAAATACCGGTGGAATTTTGATCGGGATGGCACTGAAAGTATAGATTGCTCTAGGCAGTATAGACATTTTAACAATGTTTATTCTTCTGATCCAAGAGCATGGAATGGTCTTCTATCTTTTTGTGTCTTCTTCAATTTCTTTCATGAGTGTTCTGTAGTTCCTCAAGTACAGATCATTTACCTCTTTGGTTAGGTTTATTCCCAGGTATCTTATGGTTCTTGGTGCTATAGTAAATGGAATCGATTCTCTAATTTCCCTTTCTGTATTTTCATTGTTAGTGTATAAGAAAGCCACTGATTTCTGTACATTGACTTTGTATCCTGCCACGTTACTGAATTGCTGTATGAGTTCTAGTAGTTTGGGGGTGGAATCAAGGATGCCCACTCTCACCACTCTGGTTCAACATAGTATTAGAAGTCCTAGTAACAGCAATCAGACAACAAAGAGAAATAAAAGGTATCCAAATTGGCAATGAAGAAGTCAAACTCTCTCTCTTCACAGATGACATGATACTTTATATGGAAAACCCAAAAGACTCCACTCAGTAACGTGGCAGGATACAAAGTCAATGTACAGAAAACTTTTTCAGGAAAATGCTGACTAGAGCAGTGCACGAGAGACCTCTTCACCAAATGCAGGTTATGTACTCCTGGCCCACCCAAGAAGGCAGAATTCCAACTCAACTCATTCCCAGCTCCATCCACCCCTCACTGAGAGCCGTGATAGAGAATTTAAACCCTAACAAAGCTGCTTCACAGTTTGGGAAACACTTCCTTCACAGGTGAGAAAACCGAGATCCAAAAACTGTAATAACTGGGCCGTTTCGTTGCTCAGACCGCATAGGCTCAATGTCTTAATACTGGGGGATTTTCAAAACTATGGAATATGGTCCAGATCTAAAATGCAGGCATGAATGAATGAATAACCCAAAAGTATGAAAAGGGAAAAACAAAATCAATGATAATTTTCACAGTAAAATTGTTAAAATCCTCTTAATTTTCAACAGGAAAAAGGAAATGAGGTCACCACCATTATGATCTGGGGTATTTGGAGGTCTCAAATGATTTAACCTAAGAGGCCTTTCAGCTTGTTGTTATTCTCTTTAAAACACTTTCCACCTTTTATTTACATTTTAATAGTAACTTTAATCTCCTGAAGTGGCTGGGTGGCTCAGTCAGTTAAGCACCTGCCTTAGGCTCAGGTCATGATCTCAGGGTTCTTGGATGGAGCCCCACATTGGGCTCCCTGTTCAGTGGGGAGTCTATTTCTCCTGCTCCCTCGACCACCCCCCCTCTCATATGTACTCTTTCTCTTTCTCTCTCAAATAAATAAATAAAATCTTTAAAAAATAAATAAAAATAAAAATAGATAATCTCAAAGTCATATATCCATTTCTTTTGTGTTAATATTACTTAAACACATGGTAAGCAAAGACTGGAAACAAATATTTAATATGTCTAGAACATGTAAACTTAAGAGTTCATTTTAACAAAAAATCAACTACCCTCTATCTTTCACTTATTCTTTTTAAGATTTTATTTATTTACTTATTTGTCAGAGAGAGAAAGAGATAGCACACAAGCAGGCAGAGTCTGAGAGAGAAGCAAGCTCCTTGCCAAGCAAGGAGCCCGATACAGGACTCAATCCCAGAACCCTGGGATCATGACCTGTCCTGAAGGCAGCCGCTTAACCAACTGAGCCACCCAGGCATCCCGGTGTTTCACTTATGAATACAGGTATCAAAACAAGCTGAGCACATTGTTAATTCTACCAGTGGCCAGTGCCTCACACCCCTTCAGGGATTTACAGGATTAGCTGCAGTATTCATTGTACCTGCTATTTTTACTATGTAAACTGCAGGTCTTTCACTAAGCAAGAGGGGAAACACAAAAGAACCATTTTTCCTGTGATCCATTTTTGGAAATGTATATTGTCTGACACTTCTTGCCTTATTTATATATTATAAGCCTGAACATTGTGAGTATTCTGGGGTTTTGCTTAAATGCTGCCTTAATACGGGGGTATATTGTACTTCCTATTCTTTCCTTGTCTGAAAACACAATGGGGCGACATATACAGACAGCCCTCGACTTAACAATGCTTCAACTTACAATTTTTTGACTTTACAGTGGTATGAACATGATGCACATTCAGTAGAAATGTTCCAGTTTCGAATTTTGATCTTCTCCCAGGCTAGTGATATGCAGTAAGAGCTTCTCAAGACGCTGAGAAGCGGCACAGAGCCACAGCTCCCAGTCAGCCACGGGATTACAAGGGTAAACAAATGATACACTTCCAACCATTCTGTACTCCTACAACTGTTCTCTTGTTCAGTTTCAGTACAGGATTCAACAAATTATATGAAATATTCAACACTCTATTATCAAGTACGCTTTGTGTTAGACGGTTTGGTCCAATGGTTGGCTAATATGTGTTGAGCTCACAATGTTCTGTAAGTTAGGTGTATTTTTTTACTTAAGATATTTTCAATTTATGATGGGTTTATTGGGATATAATCCATCATAAATTGAGGAATATGTATATTAAATATATTCTTACAACTGTCTAGGTCATGCTTGCCAGCTGAAATTCATTTACTTCATAAATAAGTGGTTTGAGCCATTACAGCCATGCCATAATGTGAGTGGAAGGTATGTTGTTTTAAGCCAGTTTGAGATACACTAAAATTAATCATTGTATATCTGTCTTTCTGGTGGCTATGAAAATTGTATTTCCTCTGACTGTCACTGTATTTCTTAGTATTAAAGTCCAATTTTAATATTACATAAATTTGGCCATTTTGCCAACATTAATATGTTCCATGCATCCACCATCCCACTAGAATTATTAGATTCATATTTTGCTACCAAAAAACCAAAACCAAAACAAAACTAGAAGAGGAGTTTCTGAGTATTAGGTCCATGTTCTATTTTGTGGCTATACATTCTGTTGTCAGAATTTGCCAGTGGAAATGTCTAGAATTCTTGGTAGAGCCAGTCCTATGACCCCATCTCCATGTCAAATGTTCCTCTCAATGCATTATTTTGTGACAGCCAGAGATTTTTATTGAATTTTTAATGCACATACAATGCTTAATATGTTGTAGGTATTTTTCTAAGTGCTTGGCATATATTAACTCATATAATCCCCACAGGAATCTTGTGAATTGGACACTATTATTATCATTCTCATTTTACAAATGAGGAAATTGAGGCACATAGAGATTAAGTAATTTGTCAAAGATCACACAACTAGCAAGTGGCAGAGCCAGGATTTGAACCTGGCTCCAGAGTATGTCCACGTAACCATTATGCTATGCTGTTTGCCACCATTCAGTGTATGGGGGTTCCACTAATCTTTTCCAGAATCCAAGTGTGACTCTATATCTAAGGTCATATCTAGGTGGTAAGAGATTCCACAAAGGAGAAACCTGGAGATGACAGAGATACCTACAAGGTTCTAGTGTTCACATAGCAGTAGACTGGTGGGCCCACAGGTTGTGAAGGATTTGCTTGATGTTGAGCAATTCCAGTGCCTTCTGTTATGTGTCTTTGTCCAGCCCTAGGTCATGAGCTGCTGATAAACCAGAGATTGACACACTCTGTCATCTCACCAACCAGTTGTAGCCCCTGTTACTTCCCTTTGGTAAAGCTCAAACAGTTCCATCTTTGCCCTCTGATACTCTTTTTCTCCAGTGAAATACTGCACATCTGGGGACTTTAACAGAAAGATAACAGTTGTCAGAAAAGGGGATGATACATGAAATTCTGAATAATTTCACTTAAATCAGTGAAAAGACCAGGACACCATCAATCCCTGGAGGTTTTCCGAGGAAGATTAATGATCATTTGAAATCAAATGGAAACAAACCAAGGCCAAAGAGCAGTAAATCAAGCCCCAAATAAACGCACACTCTGAAAGTTCAGCCTTGGATCTTACATCAAACAGCAGTCAATGTTTTGAAAAACATAGGAAAACCGGAGGTGGGGGTCAGGCAGTGGGGTGGTGGGGGTAGATAACATCACTTCATGAAAGGGTTTCATTCACATTAATTTAAATAAAAAGGAAAAGCCCATGGAGAAGAAGTTGAGTACAGAAGTATTTATCAAAACTGTTGATAGCCAAGAACCCCTCATTCTGTGTATTACAAAATTCTGTTAAAAATTGAATGGATTCTCCTTCATATGGTTAATTCCCTGGGGCTGAGTCCCTGTGAAACTGACTCTGAGATGGAGATTAATGTGTAGGAGGTCTATTAAAAGTATTGTCAGGATCAACTTCTCTAAAAAGGAAGGGAAAGAAGCAGGATTGGCAGAGGGAGACGTTGGGTAGTCTTCTAGTCACAACAGAGGCTTCAGCTAGCCCTATGGGTAGCTCTGGAGCTAGGATGGTCCTTCACAGTTGTCCTAGGTTGTGGCAAGCTTTATACCCTTCCAGTGACCAGTTATTAGTTGCTGGCTGCCCTGAAAAGAGGTGTCTGCCCTTGGGTGAGATGACTCTTTGCCATCAAGGGTAATTTTGAAGAGGTTTGAGGGCCATCTGCTGACAGCACTCCCAGCAGCTGGGGAAATGGGTCCTTAAGTCCTGAAAATAGATGTGGATGATGTATGAAGCATCCATTACATTTGTTTGCAGGTATTTGTTGAGCACAAACTACATCCCAGGCATTAGGCTTAGACTGGTGGGTAAGATAGGTATGATTCCATTCCTTGAGGATTTTCCAATGTCCAAAACAAGAAATCGTCATTCTATAATAAGGGAAAAAAAATCTCTAAAAGCCAGTCTGCTTTTGTTTGATGTCAAAACTAATTTGTTTTCCCTTCTCCATTTTGGAGTGGAACCTTAAGAGTTATTTTAGAAAGGATATGAGTCTGTGTCTCTAAAGGCTCGTTTAGATGGCTTGGCTTTTTACTGGAACCAAAGAATCAAAGAAAGCCTAGAAGACACATTAGAGATCATCTTGTGTAACTTGTCTCCCAAAGTTGAAGACTTCCTTTCTATGGCATCTCTGTAGCTGAATAATATGGTTATTCAGCTTTACTTGCATGCCTGCTAGGATAAAGAGTTCATTATCCAGAGAGGAAGCCCATTCCATTTTTGGGTAACTACAATTGTTACCAATGTCTTCCACATACTGATCCTAGTTCTGCTGTCTTGAGTAATACTGAATATCAACAGCAAATACCCATTCATCTTAGTCTTCTCTACTCCAGGTTAAATAAACCTGATTCCTCTGACTGTATCTCACAGAATACTATCTCTTAGGTTTCTTCCTACTTTTTCTTCCTGTGTCCCTTTCTCTATCACTATTTGACTGAGTTCGTGCCTTAACCTTACATTGTTGATCCCAGCAGGCTCTAAACTGCCCTCCCAGAGTCCATTATATTATAAGCCATAATCTTTTATGGCTTTTTAAAACATAAATCTACTTGTCACTTCCTTTTAAAAAATTAATCTGCTAGTCACTTTCCACTTTCACACATACTACAACCTATTGGAATCCAAGATCTCTATCTCTAATACAGCACAGAAAGCCCTTCAAGATGGGCTTCTGCCTATGATTTGGACCTCAACTCCCACCACCTCCAACGTGTACTCTATGATCAGAACACCCTTTTCTTTGCATATGTTCTCCTTCCTTCATTCTCTTCTGTCTTTCCAGCAAACTCCTACTTAATCCTCAAATTCCAGTTCAAAAGTCAACCCCTTTTTGAAGGTAACCCCAAAGAAGTTGTTCTCTTCTCTGTGCTTCTGCAAAACCGCTCAACCTTCTCTTTTACCATTTATCACATTGTTCAGCAATTATCAGTTATGAGACTATCTTTCCCAATTAAATTGTAAGCTTTTAAGAGCAAGAAATTCTGAGCTATTTTGGGCATATTGTAATTAAGTGCACATGAGTGAGTGAATGAATGAATATAAAATATTTTTCAAAAAATTGATCAGCATAATTCCCCACTAAATTGTTAATATTTCTCTTAACCAACCCAGGACATCTCTGCACTTTGAGTATGCAAATAAGTTTTTGAAACTGAGAATAGAAATTTGCATTTACCCGTGGAAAATTCTATCTGTAGATTTCATATCTGCCATAATAAAGTCCAATCTTAATTCTGTTGCCTATTATGTTATCTGGTCCTGTTTTGGTTTTGTACTGTTTGAACCACTTTTATACAAGAAAAGGGATAATTTTACATCTTCAAATAAATTCCTGACAAAATTGATGACCATAATTGAGCCAACTCTTCATAACTTTCCTCTACCAGCTCCCTTTCAGATACCAAGACAACAAGCTACTTTCCTATAATGCTGCTATAGTTAAGCCCAATCATCTCCTCCTCTTGGCATCGTCAAAAACTAGCAAATCTATGCATTCTTTCTTCAAGATAAAACAGTTAAGTCTATCATTAAAAATCTATGTTTGCTTTAAAGAAGAGGTTCTAATGTGACCAATGATGTGAATTGGTGATTATTTTGTTGGATTTTCAAAAACTATATTTCAAAATCTTTTTTTTATTCTTAAACCTATGTATGCTTAGTCCACAATGGTGACATGAGTCATATCTTTATCTAATGAAGAAAAGAGAAAAATATGATTCATTAATGTATAACTGATTCTTTCCTAAAGCCAGAAAGCAGCCCCTGTCCCACCTTAGCTTGCACAAGCTACATATTTGGAGGGAAAACATTTTGTTGTAAACGTTGCTTTATAAAAGAGGTCTTTGTGTTATTTAGGTCCTCCTTATAACCAAACAGCATAGTTAGGTTTAGATTAAATCTTTCCCCTTTATAGAATTTAGGGGATATGTCTTACTCTAACTTGAAAAACTCTGTTCTCTTTTAGGAGGTTATAAGTGTGGTTCCTCTGAAAAGATCCTGATTTTTCTCTTCGTTGGTAAGTGTACGCCAGAATCACTATACTAAAATCTGGGTGTGTCAAATGGGAAAAGAAGGTTGATCTGCAAAATCTAAGACTGAAAAGAGGAGGAAAATAGATGATTTATGCTCACTTTTCCAACTCCAGTGCTGGAACCATAGTTTATGCTCAGTAATAAGTGGCTAACTGAGGAATTAAAATAGCATCACCCTACTGGTTTAAAATATGGAACTTCAAGTCAGTCCTGGCCCTTTTAAAAATTTCTTGATTCATTCATAACGAGAGCCAAAATGTTATATTCTGTGGGGGAAATCTGAAAATGGGGATAAGAAATACATAGAGGAATAAAATTTAAAGGTTTCCAAATTCCAGTGGAATGTAGAAATTAAAAGATATAAAATTGGGGCACTTGGGTGGCTCAGATAGTTGGGCATCTGTCTTCCACTCAGGTTATGAGCCCCAGGTCCTGGGATTGAGTTCCACATGGGGCTCCCTGCTCGGTTGGGAACCTGCTTCTCCCTCTGCCTCTCTTTCTCTCTCTCTGTCTCTCATGAATGAATAAATAAAATCTTAAAAAAAAAAGACACAAAATTTATCCCCATCATGGGCTTCATAAATACTTTTCATTGATCTCTTCATCATAATAAAGTTTAGAAATCCACAAAGAAAATTGAAATGTCAACTCACCACTTAATATATTTCCATGCATATTCTGACTTTGAATGAAGCGATCCAACCTTGTTTTTCTATTTGCTAAAGAATCTTGACCTATTCTAAGGTTATTGTAACCCTCAGCCGCCAGTAGTTATGTATACCCAGGTACAAATGAGATTAAAGTATTGTTCACTAAATTAGAACAGTTTAAGAAAACTCAGTGCTAAGTTCAAAAGACACCAGTAACTTCGTTGTTCAAATTATATTCAAGTTTTTCCAAATAAGCCAGTTAGGAATCAGGATGAAGCAGGAACTCATCGCCTTATTGAAAAAAAACCAAACCAAACCAAACCTAGATAATGTCCCTTTGGCAGTAAAACATTCATAAAGTCCAAAGCACAGTATTACTCATTCTCCACTTCTGACTCATGAACATTTTCGGAAATAATCCCTTAAATGTTACTGCAATGGGAAATATGAAGAGCAAAGTTGTTTTAGCACCACTTCACTCTTGTTTTGTTGAGTTATGAACTGTATTTAGTTTCACACTTTTGATCTTGTGCATTCTTGATGATATATTTGCACACATAACATCTCTATATACATTAGAAATAGGCCTGCTATGAAAATTCTTAAGATTTAAAAATCCTCCATACAGCTACTCACAGAAATTTCTTTTATAGTAATCTATTATTTACCACCATGAACATACTCAATGCCACCAAAATAAAATAAATTTCATGTAATATATATTGTAAAAACTTTTATTGGAAAATATGACATTGCAATCACACATAAGGAAATGTTGAGAAGTAAATGTTTATATACAGTTAATTTTACTTTTGAACATAAAAAGGGAAAAAGGATTATAATGTCAGTGCTTTTAGGACATATCTTCTCAACAAATCAAAAGAGAGAAAATGGTTTCTGTCAGCCTAGTTCGAAAGGTAACCATTTTTGGAAAATATTTCTAAACCATTCTGTTCTGCCATGATTTCTCCCTCCCTTAAAGTTCGATGGAAACTTGTTTCACTTTTCCTAGCCCTTAACTAAATCCTGTCTTGTGGTTTTAAGCATGGATTTTGGAGTCAGTCAAAGATAAGCTTGAATCCCATCTTGGTTTTCATCAATGAAATGGAGCAATCATATCTCACACAAAGCCTTGTTGTAAGGATTAATGAACTAATGTATGTAAAGCATTTAGCAAAGGGCTATTATTATGATTTGATAGTTATATGTGTTATGTACTTGCAGAAATATTTAGAGGTGACATGTCATGATATTTGCAACTTACTTTCAAATGATTCAAAGAAAGAATAAAATAGAACAAAGTTTTAACTGGTGATATGGGATGAAGAATTATATTCAATGTGTTGTGAAGATTGTGAAGAAATCTATACAATGTGAAGAAATATATACAATGTTCGTTGTAACTTTTTTAAAAAAGTTTTTTCCATGTATTTGAATTTTTTAATAAAATATGAGAGGAAATGTGAATTAAATTATACCATTTCCCTGTTTAGACGCCAAAAAGTTACTTATGTACCTTCATATTTTCAGTCTTATAATGACTGTTTAATCATATGGAGATACCACATTTCATGGTATACACAAAAACTTACTGTCACAGATGGCTCCCCAGTTTTGTTTTTTTTTAAAGATCTTATTTAATTATTTGACAGACAGAAATCACAAGTAGGCAGAGCAGCAGGCAGAGAGAGAGGGGAAGCAGACTCCCTGCTGAGCAGAGAGCCCGATATGGAGCTCGATCTCAGGACCCTGAGATCATGACCTGAGCTGAAAGCAGAGGCTTAACCCACTGAGCCACCCAGGCACCCGGCTCGCCAGTTTTTTCACTTGTATCTTTTACTCAGAATTTCATGCTGTCACATCACAGCACTCCATCCTCCAGCTCTTAAAAATTTGCTTCTGACATAACTTCCGTCTTGATAGCCCATTTAGTTTCTCTCTCTGGCTTGTTGAGATCCTGTTTCATGATTGTCTTAATTCCTTAATTCGTCTTAACTTAAAAATGCAATAAACTAATGCATATTTGTTGTAATATATAAAATTCAGACTGCATTAAAATGTAGAGAAAAAAACAAGTAAAAGTCCATTTTCTCTCCACTTTACAGCCCCACGTTTCAAAACAACCACTTTTAATAGTTTAGCCTGTATCTTCTCGGGTAGTTTTTTATCCACATTCAAAGATCCAGGTACATTTCTATTTCTGTTAATTTTTTAATTGTATTGTTATTTTTTTTCTTATCTTATTACATTGGTTTAGGCTTCCAGAGCAATGTAAATTAGCAATGATAACAAATATCCTTTATTATTTCTGTTTCTTCCCTTTTATAATCATGTTCTTAGATTTAAATTCTACTTCTTTTGGTGGTCTTTTTCAAAATAAACTCAATACAGAATACAGCTAGCCTAACTTCTCTACAGGTAAGAGAAAACAACCAATTATATTTTTAATTCCGTAAAGGTGGGAACAATTTTGGGACACCTGGGTGGTGCAGTTGGTTAAGCACCCAACTCTTGGTTTGGGCTCAAGTTGTGATCTCAGGGTTGTGAGATCAAGTCCTGCATCATACTCTGCTCAATGTAGAATCTGCTTGAGATTCTCTCTCCTTCTGCCCCTTCCACTCATGCTTGATCACTCTCTCTCCCTCTCTCTAAAATAAATAAGTAAATCTTTTTTTTAAAGAGGTAGGAACAATTTCTTATACTTTGTATTTTCTTTTGTATTCACCAAAGCATGTTTGCTATTTCTACATTTTGAGTGAAATGATAAAAAAAAAGTACTTTTTTCTAGAAGTGGAGTCAGTTTTACTATAGATTAGTTTTGATGCACTAGAAATGCATCATGATTATTGTGCAGACATTACTGATGGTGGCTGACAATTGGAAGGCAACAACTTTTAGACAAACACATCTCAAGCAAGTTTTGTAATGTCAGACCAGCTGTGACTAACCATTGGGCAACAGCATGCAATACTTTGCTTAAAGGTGCCAAATGAAAGATTGACAAGACTAACTCCCTAAGTCTTTAATGTCTTCTGTAGAATCCAGTAAAGCCTACAGTGAACTACCCATTTCTGGAGATGGAATTCAAGATAGAGGAAAGAGTGGCAGAAAGGATGATTGATGAAAGTAGAATGTTGTTACAGGAAACCAGAATACATCTATAACAAATTTACTCCCTGCAAAGTTAGAAAAAGAGTTGACCACATGAGCGTAATGTTCAGTCTGTCAAACAACAGAAATATGTTTTTCCTTAAGAGAAAACTGCACACACGGTTATTAAATCTCCCTATATTTTGTAGTAAGGAAGATGAGTAGATGGAGCCATTGAGCTTTCTTTCCTTTAGTTACTCAACTCCCAAATACCTCCACAAATGAGTTCTTACTACTTCAGACCAGGTCTCTAATTTTCCATCAGAGTGAATTTTAATCCAGCCTATAACCTGAATGCCAGAATTCATATCAACCCATCACCTGATTAAAAACTACTTATTAGAGCCAATGCCAGATCATAAGGGTTTTCTTTGGCCAATTATTCCAACTAATTAATTTATTTGTTATTTTATTCATCAAACATTTTTGAATGCCTACCATGTACCAGTTCCTATACTCCTGGCAGCAATAAAAAGTTAGGTGGACTAGAGTCCCTGCCATTAAGAAATTCATAATCTCTACCTTTTCTTTTGAAAAATTTTTAAAAATTACATTTCAACATACTTTTGTGGCTTAGGTCATATTAGTTATTTTCATAGAAGTTGTCACAATTAAAACAGATTAAGCAGCAACAAGATTTAAGTCTGTTAATTCATTTAATCTAAACATGTCAATGGAAGTCAGCCCTTCTAAGAAGCTTCTTCCATAAGTAAACTGTTTTTCCTATTCTCCCAGAGGATAACTACTGAAAATCATTAAGAAGAGTACACTGACTTCTGTCAACGTAGGAGTATACATTGACTTCTGTATATAACAGCATATACATAGGCAGGTTTTGTATCCTAGGATATAACCTAGGTAACCAGTTACAATAGTGTTCTCTGACAAATGTCATCATATTAACAATAGAACACGACTTAATAATATGTAAGTCACCAGGCTCAAGAAAACATGGATTGGATGCTTATATATTAACTTCATGGAGTTCTTCTGGAACAAAACTATACAACAATACTCAGCAGTTTCCCTGGTTTATTAACTACATGTTTTTAGCAGCCCAGTAAACCCGACACTCATCAAAAAAAGTGTTTTTTTTCCAAAGCCAACTTGGCCCCAGGATGCAATCAGTAGGAATGTAATAGGAGCTAGAAGGTATAGAGTCAAATGGTGTCAACATATGCCAGCTTGTTTGTAAAATACTACATCCAGCTCTGGCCCAAAGTAAGCCAAGTCCTTCATTTTTTTTCTTTAAAGCATGAATTTTAGAATATGAATTTATCTTTGTAGTGTGTAAGTTAAAAGACTATCATTTTGTTGATTTAGATAAGAAATTAAAATCTCCACATCTCTGGCATTTATCAAATAAGATGAATTATTTTTTCCTTAAATTTTATAAAAAATACATTTCCTTCACTTTTTCCAGTGAACTTCATAATCATATTGTTCCATGATTGATTCCATGAGAGCTATGATTTCATGGCTACCAAGTTAAAATTTTTAGTTTTTATTTTTATAACTTTCCCCTATGAAGACTCTTTCATGATTTTTAAAAAAGATTTTATATATTCATTTGACAGACAGAGAGAGCACAAGCAGAGGGAACAGGAGGCTGAGGGAGATGAAGAAGCAGGCTCCCCACTGAGCAGGGAGCCTGATCCAGAACTCGATCCCAGGACCTTGGGATTATGACCTGAGCTGAAGGCAGACACTTAATGACTGAGCCACCCAGGAACCCCTCTTTCATATTTTTTCTCTGTGATGTCTGCCAACATGAGAAAAGAAGGAATTTATAAAGCAAATATTGTGGAGCTGATTGAGAATTCCCTGGGTGTTTTTTTGTTTTTGCTTGTTTATTTTTGTAGTCTCTACACCCAGTGTGGAGCCCAACACAGGGACTGAACTCACAACCTTGAGATCAAGACCTGAATGGAGATCAAGAATAGGATGCCTAACTGACTGAGATACCCAGGCACTCCCCAAATTACTTGTTATTAAGCATGCAATTACAGTGATTGGCATTCAGTCAAAGAGAGAGCTTGCTTTTTTTTTTTTTTTTTTTTTTTTTTTTTGACAGAGAGAGAGAGCACAAGCGGGGGGTGGGAGAGGGATGAGCAGGCTTTCTGCTATGCAGGGAGCCTGATGTGAGACTCAATCCAGGACCCTGAGATCATGACTTGAGCTGAAGGCAGGTGCTTAACTGACTTAGCCACCTAGGTACCCCAAGAAATAGTTTTTTAATGAGATTTCCTTAAAAATTATATCATCAGATTATACAGTTAAACTACTTGGTTGCAATATTACAAAAAGAAGAGAAAGAGATTAAAATGTTAGATCTATTTATGGTGAAAAAAACATTAAATATAAACAAAGGATAGCATTACAGATTCAACTGGTTGAGAATACTTCTCTCTCTCAAATATTCATCTTTCTCAAAAATAATTGTTCTCCCCTCTGTTTTACTTGCAAACGTCTCAAGGGAGTCTCCTTACATCAACCTCATTTGCATCATTCAGTTACCCCTGTGCTCTCCTACCATATCAGTCCAGGGTTCTAGAAGAGAAATAGAACCAGTAGATGACATATAGAGAGAGAATATATATAATGTAATATATGCTAATATATTAATTAAAGTACATATATATTAATATGTGAATTATATATAGAAATTATATATTCATATTATGTTATGTATTAATGTCTAATTATATTAAATAACAAAATTATATAGTAAGACATAATAATATACATAATATGCAACATATACAGAGGCAGGTTTTATATAACTATGATATAAAATATTATATAGTATGTATATATGAAGACAGAGATTTCAAGACATTGACTTCTGTATCTGTAGGACCAGTGAGTCCAAAACCCATATGGTAAACTGGCAGGCTGGATTTCTTCTTTCGGGAAACCTTAGTTCTGTTCTTTAAGTCTTTCAACTGATTGCTATGAAGACCACCTAGATTATCAAAGATGTTCTTCTTGACTTAAAATCAACTGAGTATATATCTACAAAATAAGTTCAGAGAAACACCTAGATAAGTATTTAATTAAATAACTGAGTACTGTAGCCCCGCTGAATTGATGTATATGACTAACCATTACATTGAACAATTATTGAGATTTACCTCCAAGCTTGCCAATGATATCCTGACTGCTAAATCTAGTGCCTCTTTATTGGAGCTCATTCTCTGTTACACTTGACAGGGTTCACTGCCTCTCCTTTGAAAAACCCTCCCTTGCCAGAACACAGACTATTTTATTCCTACTTAAGAAATAGAATACATTATTGTCTCTTGATTCAAAACCCATCTGGATATCCACAAGCAAAAAAAAAAAAAAAAAAAAAAAGCAAACCTTAATTTATGCCAAATATAAAAATTCCCTCAAAAAATGGATCAAAGGGGACATGTAGGTGGCTTAGTGGATTAAGCCTCTCCTTCAGCTCAGGTCATGATTTCAGGGTCCTAGGATTGAGCCCTGCATGGGGCTCTCTGCTCAGTAGGGAGCCTGCTTTCCCCCTCTCTCTCTCTCTGCCTGCTTCTCTGCCTACTTGTGATCTCTGTCTGTCAAATAAATAAATAAAATCTTTAAAAAAAAAATGGATCAAAGACCAGGGCTCCTGGGTGGCTCAGTCAATTAAGCATCTGCCTTCAGCTTAGGTCATGATTGCAGGGTCCTTGGCTCAAGCCCTGAGGTGTGCTCTCTGCTCAGTGGGGATCCTGTTTCTCCCTCTCCCTGCTCCTGCTCTCTCTCTCAAATAAATAATAAATAAATTTTTTTTTAAAAAATGGATCAAGGACCTAAATGTAAGAGCAGAACTATAAAACTATTAGACTGAAACACAGGAGTAAATCTTTGTGACCTTGGATTTGGCACTATTTTCTTAGCTATGACATTAAAAGCACAAATGATAGAAGAAAAAATAGGTAAATAGGATTTGGTCAAAACTTAAAACTTCTGTACTTCAAAGAGCACTACCAAGAAAGCAAAAAGATGATCCAGAGAATGGGAGACAATATTTGCCAGTTACATATCTGATAAGGGACTTTTATCCAAACTATATAAAGTATAGTTTATACTTTAACAATCAAAGGACAAATAACCCAATTTAGAAATGGGAAAAGGATTTGAATAGACACTTCTTCAAATAGACATATAAAAGGCCAATAAGCACAAGAAAAGGTGCTCAACATCATTATTCATTAGTGAAATGCAAATCAAAACCACAATAAGATACCATTTCCTTCCCACCAGGATAACTGAAAAGACAGACAAAAACTAGTGTTGACAGGGATGTGGAAAAATTACAACCCTCACGCACTGCTAGTGGGATTACAGAATGATGCAGTCACTTTTGAAAACAGTGTGACTGTTAATCAAAATGTTAATCACAGAATTACCATATACTTAGCAATTCCACTCCTAAGTATGTACCCAAAAGAATTGAAAACATATGTCTAAAAGAAAAGTTACATACAAATATTCATGGTAACATTATTCATACTAACCAAAACATAGAAATAATCCAAATATCCAACTGATGAATGGATAAACAAAAGTGTTATGTCCATGCGATGGAATATTATTCAGCCATAAAAAGGAATACGTCACCAATATGAGCTACAATGTGAATGAACCTTGAAAACGTTATGCTAAATGTAAGAAGTCACTCACAAAGGGCAACACCTTGTATGATTCCATTTATAGGAAATAACCAGAATAGAAAAATCTATAGAGATAGGCTGTAGGTTAATGATTGCAGGGGTTATGGGAAAAGGGGAGTTGGGAGTGACAGCCAATGGGTATGGAGTTTCTTTCTGGGGTGATGAATTAGTTTTGAAATAAGATAGTAGTGATGATTGTACAACTCTGCAAATATGCTAGAATTCACTGTACCTTAAAAGAATATACTCTCTAAAAGCATAAATTTTATGGTGTGTGAATTATATGTCAACAAAGCTGTTTTCTTTTTTTAACCTAAGTCAATGCATCTTGCTATCATTTTTGTTCTTGTGGTGATGATGTCTTTTCAATTTTTAGGCTTGTCTATGAAATGAGAATTCATGCTTCAGGAAAATCGCTGAAGTGTGTCAAATTAAAATACAAAGAAAATCGCTGATATCTTCTTTTAGGAGGTAAATGATTCATTCTGAGTTTTTAAGGTAGAAGTAAATAATTAATTCTGGGTTCCATGCATTAAGGTATTAATTCTGGGTTTTACCTTTGACAGAACAGTTTTATAATGCAGTGATACTACTTAACATAATCGTAACATTTGGAAACTTAAATTCGACCTTAATTTAATTTGCATGATTTTTTCCCCTTTGCATTCCGTACTCAAAAAGAAATGGTGAACTAATATCAGGTAGAACTTAGTATTACTGCAGAAGAGGAAACATGATATGATCTTAGGTTTAAAGCAAATAAATTGCCTGGTAGGATTGCAATTCCCTTCCAGATGATCTCAGTGTTTCTGATCCCAGTTTTCATGACAACCCCCCACAAGAAACTTCTTTAGAATTTTTTTTTTCCTAATTGTCCCTCTCCCTCATAAAATTTTAATTTTAAGGGTAGACCCCGTTTCTCATCCTCCAAACCAATATTTTCTTGCTTTGGAGGGATATTACCCCCATTGGGAATGCATGGCATACCTTGAAAATTCATGTGTTTATTTGAGCATATGTATTTTAGTTTCTTTACTCTAAACAGTATTTATGATTTCTTCAACAACATTTAACATTTACAAATTTAAGTGGATAAAAATTAATGTTTATAAATTTAACTTAATAAAAATAATTTGGGAAGAAATATATGGAAATAATTTTTAGGTATTCTAAGTTCAGAGAAAGGATCAGGCAGCCTTCAAAATTATTTGTTCTGAGAATAATCTTTGACACTGGAATTCGTGTATGTTACTAAGTGGGGAGAAAAGAAATATGCAAGACTATAGCAAGAACAGTTTAGGGGAGCCTGGGTGGCTCAGTCTGTTAAACAGCTGCCTTCTGCTCAGGTCATGATCCTGGGGTCCTGAGATTGAGCCCCACATCGGGCTCCCTGCTCAGTGGGGAGCCTGCTTCTCCTTCTCCTCCTCCTTTCTGGCTATCTCTGTCTTTCTCTCTCAAATAAATAAATAAAATATTTTTTAAAAAATTAAAAAGAATAGTTTATAAATTTTCCAAAAACACATACATATGTGAGTATAAATGACTAGAAAATACTCATTAATCTATTTTATAGTTATTTCCAGGTGCATAAGTTGTAGGTGATTTTTAGTTTCATTTTATACATATCTGTAATTTCCAAGTTTTCCATTATGAGTTTGCACTGCTATCATAGTTAGGGGGAAATGGTTAACAACAAAATATTTATTGAAACTAGCTCATATTGAAAGTAGCTCATAGAAGGTATTTATGTAGCCTTTTGGGGAAGGTTTTGTTTTTGTTTTTATGCCACAGACAAAGATACACTATAACCAGCCCTTGGCTTTGCCAGTATTTTCAATGCTTCTGCAGGAAAATTTTTAATCCTTAACAAAAGACAAGTTTACTATGATTTAGGCTCCTAGCAACTATCCTTCTGTAGAAACAGCTCTAATGTATTTCAAGGTTGCAGGGGAATCATTCAGCAGGCAAATGTTTGCTGATGAGCTTTTAAGGAGAGTGAATCTAACAAACAACCAGAAGCCATTATGCACTTGATTTCAACAGAGCCTATTTGAGTAATGACTCAGATTTGAATATCAGCAACTTGGGGAGCCACTGAAGGAAAGATACTTTAAATTTAAATACCACAGTTTGCAAAGTGCTCCTACTTGATACAACAATCCTGTGTGTCATTTGGTATCATTCCTATTATTCATGGATACACAATTGAGGCAAGCAAAAGAACTAGTACTCCAACCCCCAAGTCTTTTGACTCCAACTTTTGAGTTCTTTCTTTCTTTGGGCCATTCTTCTTTGCTGAATAAAGTCAGGTGGATATTTTAAAAACGAGTAATGTAATAGCATTTAACCATGACTTACAACCTTACCAACCATGTTTTGCTATAGAGCAGAGATCAAATGCTGCCCTTTGCTCTCCTACACTCTTCTGGCCCACTTTGGCTTTACAGAAAGGGCCACTGGTGGTTCAAGGGGAGGTCTGCAGGTCTATCAGGAAGGCTTCATCCAGATCTTTATCATCAGCATGGTGGGTTCTGTGTCAAAGCATGATGGCTTTGATCCTCAGTACTTGTAGGATTTGGAGAAGGGGCAGAACTGGAAGGGCAAAGGAATAGAACCAAATGATTTCATGATCCACTCTTAGGCTGGACTCAGGGAGAATGTGCCTGTTGTGGAATCTTCATGTGGAAGCATTAAGGAGCATCACAGAAGGAGGAATTTTGTATGAAATGTGCCGCAATGCCCCCTACTTGGTTATTTTCTATGTCAGTTCCAGTCACCAACCGAAGCCTGAATACATTCAAGACATAAACCAAGACACCAAAACAATCCCAGTCTACACGTTTTCTGACAGCTTGGCTAAATTTAAGTTTTAAAGAAAATAAAATAGCTGTAGTTTAAAAATGCATATTCTGATTCAATTTAAAAATGCATTTTTTAATAAAAAATCCCAAAATTCATATGTAAGTACATAAATTAATAATATAGAATAATTCAATGAAACAATAAAAATGTCATGGATTATATCTATTGTCTTCCTTACAGCAGGAAAGAGTTCACAAATATTCAGGATCAGCCTGTCAAATTGGAGATGAGTCACCTCCAAG
Organism: Enhydra lutris kenyoni; assembly: GCF_002288905.1. Taxonomy (NCBI): domain Eukaryota; kingdom Metazoa; phylum Chordata; class Mammalia; order Carnivora; family Mustelidae; genus Enhydra; species Enhydra lutris. The sequence continues at coordinate 12,146,672 of NW_019154123.1, forward strand.
ATTTTCACTTCAATTTCCTGTGGCTAGTAGAATAACAGATCATGATTTAGTTTTTGATGTTGCTATAAATTTAGGTTAAAAAATACAAAAATAAATCAATGCTTAAATATACCAGTGCTTAACTATACTATTTATACAATTAACATAAAAAATCAACTGATTTTTGACAAAAGTGCAACAACAATTTAATGGATAATGGATAATATTTTAAACAAACGATGTTGGAACAACTGGATGTTGAATATGGAAGAAACGGAATCTCATTCTCATCTCACAGCCTATACAAAAATTAATTCAAAATGGATCACAGACCTACACATAACAGCTTAGACTATAAAATATCTAGAAGAAAGACTCCAGGAGAATAACTTCGTCATTTGGAGTTCGCAATACTTTCTTAAGAAATAGGAAGCTTTAACCATGGAGGAAAAAGTGAGAAACCATACTTCACCAAAATTAAGAACTTCTGCTCCTCAAAAGACACCATTAAGAAAAACGCAAAGATAAACCACAGACTGAGAGAAAACATTAGCAATATATATATTAGACAAATACCTTGTATCCAAAATATGTAAAAAACTCGTATAACTCAATGAGACGAAGCAATCCAGCAGGGAGGAAAGAAGCAAAAGAGTAGAATAGCTATTTCAAAAGAAGGTATACAAATAAAACTGAGCTCAGAAATAAAAGTTAATCAACATCTTTGGTTATCAAAGAAATACAAATTAAAACTACAATGAGATACCACTGCACACTGACTAGAATACATAAAAATAAAAAGACTAACAATACGAAATGTTAATGAGGATGTAGAGAAACAGATTCTCATTCACTGGCAGCGAGTATGTAAAATGGTACAATCACTTTGGAAAATAATTTGGTAGTATCTTATAAAGTTAAATGTTTATATACCCTATAACTCAGCAATTGCACTTCTAGGTATTCATCCAAGAGAAATTAAAACATGTATCCACAAAAAGAAATGTATGTGAATGTGTATAACATCTTTACCCATAATTAGCCCCAAACTGGAAGCAATCCAAATGTTCATTACACATGAGTGAATAAAGAAACTGGTATCTTCATACAATGGAATACTACCCAATAATACAAAGGTGCAAAATACTGACACCACAAAGTGATGACTCTCAAATCCATTATGTGAAAGACACAAGAGTATAAACTGTGTAATTTCATTTATAAAAAATCCTAAAACCTGAAAAACTTCTCTATGGTGACAGAAATCAGAACAGTAGTTAGTTGCCTCAGGCAAGGATGAGGGGATGAAAAAGAGGTGTTTTTGGCTTTAGAGCAGCAGGATGGAATTCAACTGGCTGATGGAGATATTCAGCCTCATGATTGAGTGGTGACACACTGGTATTAACATTTGTCTAAACTCATCAAATGATACACTTTATTTATACTACATTTATGCATGTTATCATAAGAAAATTATACCTCAGTAAGGTGATTAATAGCCATTTTCTAGATACTTACAGGATTTCTAAAAAGAAAACCTGTGTAACTGAAAAATCCTTTCATGGAAGCAATTGATTTAAGTGAGTGAGTCCTTTTGCCTGGGCACATATCAGGAGGTAGGATTTCACCTAGTTAAAACTGTATGATTAAATTAAATCTATCTCTCTGAGACCATGGGACCTTATTCTGCATGTTGTGTGTGTCTGTGTTGTCTTAAGCAACTGATAGCTAATTATTGGCAAAAGATGGCTTGTAGGCAGTTCTACCAATATGACAATAGGCTAAAAATTTTGAGCTTTCAGTTTACAATTTGAAAATAATTTGATTTCAAGTCCCGTGTTTTGTCTAGATCATAGTAGGTACTCCACAACTCTTGTTGAATGAATGAGTGATCCAACAAGATCCATGAGTGGATCTTTATCCTTTACTCAAGATAAAATAAAAACTTTATCAGATGTGCAACAAAAATTACACCCAGTCTTGATACGCTTTGCCACATACTATATGTAATCATATAATACAAATAAACAATAAAAACACTTGGTAGTCATCAAAAGATAATATTTATGATCTAACCAGGAAAAATCAGAGGCAGCCTGTAAGAAAAAATTCTCTCTCCTTTGCCCTGACAATTATTTACACTCAAATTCCTTCTGATTTAAAACTTTAAAAGTATTTTATTATTTTGTTTATAATTAAGAAATAATACAGTACATGCTACTCTGGCTCTGATCCTGGATGGACATGGGGCATGTTAGCTATAGAAATGTGAATATGTATCATGGATTGGATAATAGTTCTATACCAATGCTAAGTTTCCTGATTTCAATAATTTTACTGTGGTTATGTAAGATGATATCCTTGATCTTAGAAAATACATGGTGAAATACTTACAGATGAAGAGAAAAAAAAACACTAATATGTTCACTGTAAACAGTGTGGAAAATATAAGAAAGTATGAAGAATATAAAAATCACACGCAATCCCATCACCCAGAAAAAAAATCCCATCACCCAGAAAAAAAAAAGACAATTTTGGAAATAGAAAGTTTTTCATTTCTCATTTAAGTATGCTCCCAAGTCAGTGAATATTCTTAGAAAACCTGATTTTCAATGGTTACATAGTACCATGACCTGTTTACCAAGTACCTGTTATTGCACGTTGTTTCTATTTTTCATTATTGTAATTATACTGTGATAACTCATCCCATATCAGTCTGTTATAAGAGATTATTTCCTTAGAATGTTAAGCATGAGGTAATTAGTCCAATAAGGAGCTTCTGCTTTTTCCAAATCACAGGTCTGATTAACAGATTAATTAGGTTGGTCAGAGACCAGTGGTAACTTAACAGTTCCATTGGTCTGGTGTCTCCCTGAGGTACCCACATAAAGATGGGTGCTCTCTCACACTGTACCCTTTTCCTTCCCAGGACTCAATTTGCCATATTTCCACAGGGAGGCACTTAACACACTTCCATAATTATCCAAGTTTCTCTATTTAAAACCCATTTTTCATCTGTATGGATTTAGTCATCCCTTTTTCAACAACAGAGCAAAATGTACATATGTGTTATATTGGCCTATGAAGAGATCTAGCTCCATGTGTCTGACTGAACTTTCTGTGGTAATTGAATGTTCTTTATCTCTGCTGTCCAATCTAGTAACCAAAAGCCACATATGGCCACTAAGCTTTTGAAATGTGGCTAGTGTGAGTGAGGAACTGAATTTTTTATTCTACTTGATTTCAAGAAATTTCAATATAAATAGCCATATGTGGTTAATGGCTTTTGTACTGGACAGTGAACCAGTATGGCCCTTGTTATTCAAAGTGTGATCTCTGGACCAACAGCATCATATTGCCTGGCAGCTTATTAGAAATGTGGAACTATAGGCCCCACCCCAGACCTACTGAATCAGAACCTACAATTAACAAGAGATCCCAGGTGATTCATGTGCATAATAAAGTCTGAGTAACACTGCCTTGTATCTAAAAGGATAAAGGCCAAAAAGTTACTGATGTTGTATTCTGAAGTGAGGCATGAAGGGTAGTGATACAATGGGAAAAGGACTTTGAGTTTTTCCCTTATACACCTGTATTGTTTGACTTTGATTCAACAAACATGTATTACTATCAGAGGGTATAAAGTAGTAAAGATAAAATGGATGGTACAGAATGGGAAAAATATTTGCAAACCATATATCTAATAAGGGGTTAGCATCCAACATATATAAAGAACCCATACAACTCAATAGTAAAAAAGGAAATATCCCAATTTAAAAATGGGCAAAGGAGAGGTGCCTGGGTGGCTCAGTCATTAAGTGTCTGCCCTCAGCTCAGGTCACGATCCTAAGGTCCTGGAGTCAAGTCCCACATTGGGCTCCCTGCTCAGTGGGAAGCCTGCTTCTCCCTCTCCCACTCCCCCTGCTTGTGTTTCTTCTCTCATTGTGTCTCTCTCTGTCAAATAAATAAAATCTTAAAAAAAATTTTTTTTAATTTTAAAAAATGGGCAAAGGATCTGGATAGACAATTCTCCAAAGAAGGTATATTAAAGGCTAATGGATATATCAAAAGATGCTCAACATCACTAGTCATTAGGGAAATGCAAATTAAACCACGATGAGATATCATCTCATACCTGTTAGAATGGCCATAAAACAAAAAACAAAAAACAAAAAACAAAAACAAGAGATAACGAATGGATGTAGACAAAATGGAACCCTTGTGCACTGTTGGATTGTAAACTGGAACAGCCACTATGGAAATGAGTATGCAAGTTCCTCAAATGGAATATTATTCAGCCATAAAAAATTAGAAAACCCTACCACTTGTGCAACATGAATGGACCTTGAAAGCATTATGCTAAGTGAAGTAAGTCAGAAGAGAAAGATAAATACTGCATGATCTCAAAGGTGAAATCTAAAAAAAAAAAAAACAAAAATCAAACCCATAGAAAAAGAGATCAGACTCGTGTTTTTCAGAGGTGGAGGGTTGGAGGGAGGAAATTATAAGAGGTAGTCAAAATGTACAAACTTCCAATTAAAAAGATAAGTAACTACTAGGGTTGTAATGAATAATATGATGGCATAGGTAACACTTATGTATTTTATAAACACACACATGCACATGCATGCATGCTCTTAAGAGAGAAAATCCTATAAGTTCTCATTGCAAGGAGAACATTTTTTTTCTTTTTTCTTTCTTTTCTTTTTATTACATCTATGACAAAAAGAATATTAGCTGAACCTATTGTGGTAATCATTTCCCAAGATATGTAAATCAAACTATCATACCACACACTTTAAATTATACAGTGAGGTATATCAATTATTTCTCAATAAAACTGGGGGAGGGGGGAGGGTAAAAATTACCATATAGACTGTGTATTCGTTAATTTTAATGTTTAGTGAACTAGTACATATCAAATAAACCAAATGCTTTTCCCTGGTGGGCAGAACACAACAGTCAAGGAGGAGTTTCTTAAAGGTAGACTTGGATCCTTTCTACTTATCTCTCCTAGTCCCTGGCAAAGCCTGCCATATTTTATTATAAAAATTAATCATATGTGTTCATATCCCATTGCCTGCCATAACTGGCTCCAGATGTAGTTAATGAAATCTGCCCTCTCTAAGCCAACAACCTAACCATTGGAATTGGTTTGTACCCAGCAAATGGATGTTGCCTACAGATTAACTCTAGGCAGTTTTAACACGGAAATCAGTATTTTATGAAAACTCTGGATTTTTTGGAAGTTTTTCAGCTAGAGAATGTATTTCCTTTCCATGTATGTTAATCTACAAGGAGAAAAAAATTCCAAGACAAAGTAATCTTAAAATCCAGGATTACTTTGGGGCACCTGGGTGGCTCAGTTGATTAAGTGACTCTTGATTTCAGCTTAGGTCATGATCTCGGTGTTATGAGATTGAGCCTGGTATGGGGCTCTATACTCAGTGGGAGTCTGCTTAAGATTCTCTCTTCCTCTCTCCCCTTCTGACCCTCTTCTCTCTCTCTCAAATAAATAAATAAGTCTTAGAAAAAAAAAACACAACAACTTCAGGCCTTTTTTTGTGGGGGGGGGGCAGAAACGGAGAGAAAGAAATACTAAAATTTTATCAATATGACCCTCTTGAAAGTCCTTATCAGGAAAATGTTATTAGTTATATCAAATTATAAAGAGATTTCTTCAATTGTAAATTATATCTCTGCAGCCTTCAAACTTTTCTTGTCCATAATTCACAGTTTGAAAATAATTTTACACAAACATTCACACCCATACACACCACTGAAACAAAAATTTACCCTTACCCTAAGATGCCCTCCAATGTTTTTCATTGTGTTGTATATTATTCAATATATTCTATTCTATTTCATTGTTTTGAAAAATGCCTATTATAACCCTCAACACTGGTTTCTCAACCTGTTGACAGGTCAACACCTACATCTTATAAAACACTTTTAAGGTAAGAGAGGAAGAGGACAGAAGGGAAGGAGATGGATGGATTGATTCAGGAAAGAGAAAAAGAAACCCGGGATACCCCCCAAATATCCAAGAGATAGGGGAAAGGAAGGAAAAATGTCATGAGTGGGCAGAAAAGTGAGGGGAAGAGGGATCCCAGTTCTATAATCTGTCTTGCCCATCAGGGTCTGCTGGTTCTAAGGGACACTCCTTTCACCCCCAGAAGACTCACCCAAACCCCCCTGCAGTGGGCTTGCATCTCTTATTCTGATGCCTATTACCTCTTAATCGTCTGAGAGTGTGTTTTCTGATCTTAGATCATTCCGGAAGGCCCTGACTGGCTTCCTGCATCATGGACCCTCTTTCTCCACCCTTCCACTGAAGGCTCCTTCTCCTTCGTTCACTTCTATTTGGATATTTAACTTTCTCTTTGCCCTCATTTCTTCTCTCTCTCTAGCCTGGTTGTGCCTCTTGCCTGTAACTGCCCATTATAAGAGCAAAGTAAAATACTTTCTGGAGTTCAAAAATTCAACTGTATAAGAACTATGCAATAGAAACAAACAATGAATCTTGGAACACTGAAAAAATAAAATTAAATTTTAAAGAAAGAAAAGAAAATTCAAGAATTCAAGTGGAAAATTACTGGGTGCTGTTTCTCAAACTCCGAGGGATTCCAGACCTTGGAGAAACCCTCTGAAGACCACCGAGGTGGTTTGGTTCCCATTTTAAGTCACACTGACCTGGGACTTCTATTGCCTGTGATTGTGAAAAGAGCTGATGTGATCCTGTGAAGCAATAGTGGGCAAATGTGATATTCAAGAGAAAGGACAAACAACTGGAGAAGATTCTGCCAATGACAGCTCAGGGAAGGAAGGATGTAGGGACACAGTGCGGAGACTGGGTGAGTAGAAGTCTGCCAGCAGGAAGACTTAGCAGGTTGGATGGGTGCCCAGCCCCAGATAGCAGGGATCTAAAATTACCAATAGCAGCAGCAAGGGAGAAAAGAAAGGAGAGGTGTTTCCAAAGGAGAACCTCAAGTTAGTCTCTTGGCATCCTTAGCCTGGACCAAGGTTTATAAATCTGCAGAAACGTGGGAATTCTGTTAAAGCTATTCTGAAGGTAACCCTGAACGCACTTTCAATAGCTCTTGCAAATGTAGAACAGGCAGATGAAAATGAAATTATTCGAAGAGGAAAAAGCACAGGAGAGTTTTGATGATGCAGCGCTGAAGCCTGGTTCACATTCAGCAGGAACAGCTTGCCAGCTTTGGCTGTTAGTCCATTTGCTCTACCCTTAAGACGGGAAATTACGTGAGGCCGAAAATACGCCCCCCCTACAGCTCCATGAGTGAGTGCAGCTGTTCTGAGAGAATTTCCTGTATCCAGGCTATGCACAGGAAGATTTGTGCAGTGCCAATACATTTGCTGAGCACCTACACTGTGCAAGGGGCACTGTTAAGCCTCTGTTAAGCCTTAAGTGTGAGCAGATGGTGAGTAGGAGATATGCTGGCTTGGAGCTGCAGTAGAAATGTAGCCCCCTTTGACCTCTTGACAAGTTCCCCTAACACTGCCTGTTGCCTGGTCAGCTCTCAAATCTCCTTCACAGGCACTGGGGTACTCTTTCTACACCCGCCCCCAGCCTACACCCCAGAACCACCCTCTTTTACTTGAGGAACTCAATATTGGCAGTTCTGACTCATCAGTGTGTGTGTGTATATTTCAAAAGCTCAAGAACATCAGGTAACAAATTAAGACTATTAAACATAGTTTTCTAGAAGATGAGTGAAGGTGTTTATGATTCATAAAGTGCTATCCTGGATGTCCTTTTCTTCCTGAGTTCTTGAATCTCTTGCTTGATCCTGGGTTAACAGGCTGTAAATAATGCATTTTCTTAACAAAAGAAGGAACGAAGGAAGGAAGGAAGGAAGGAAAGAAGGAAGGAAGAAAGGAAGGAAAAAGAAGGAAGGAAGAGAGAGAGGAAGGAAGGAAGGAAGTTAGGAAAGAAAGAAGGAAGAAAGGAAGGAAGGAGAAAGAAAGAGATAAAGAAAGAAAGACAAGCAAACATGAAAAAACAAACAGAACTTCCTTATTTCCCAAAGTAGGAAACACGTTTCCCCTCCCCCCAACGCCTGGCAGAGGAAATACGGTTGCAAATGTTACCCAGCACTAAACCAGATTAATTTTCCATTCGAGAAGAAGAGTAAGCAACTTGGGCTAGAGGAGGCAAATTGCATGGCCCTATTATTTAGCACGTTTCAAATGAAAGCCAATACTGCTATTGAAGTGCTGGCTGATGGAGCTTTCTCTTCCTCTCTGTAATGCCCGCCCACAGGTTGCTTGGCAACCACATTACATTGCTATGAACACTCCCCAGCAATAACTGACCCGGAATTTTAATTTTTGTGTTGATGCTTAAGTGGGACAAATAAATAAATAAAGGCGATCTCCCACTATTCATTTTGATTAATAAGCAACATGTGCAGAAGATTTGGGGATGGCAAATAGAGCAATACAAAAAATTGGTAAAGCCTTTGTCTTTTTAGGAAGACTTTGATTAAAAAATATGAAAAATCTGGGTAGGCTTGTGGAAAAAAATAAGTAAAATGGTAAGAATGGAAGATGCATTGAACCCAAATCCTAACATCTATATTGATATAAAGAATAAAATATTAACTTTTATTGTTTCTTAGTGAAACAATATCTTTTCAAAAGTAAGAATAACACTAAATGTGCTTTGCATAAAAGGATCTGGGATGGCCACCTACAACCCTAGCATTACCCTCCCTTCTCACGTGTAGAAATAATGATTTACATACATAGTAACAAAAAGGGGCCAGGTTGACTTAGAGGTTCCACATCAACTGGTGGTTGCTGCTTTGTGTTTTGAATAAAAGAGTTTGAATGGAACATGTTGTAAGTAACTCCTCACAGTGTCTATTGTCCTTTATTCACAACTTCTAAAAATATTTAAGTGTTCCTAATCTGGGGGCTAGCAAATATCATTTTTACCATTTCTGAAATCACCCTTTAGTTGATTTCAAAGAGGAAAGGAAAGTGCTGCATACCTTGTATCTCTTCAATATGTATTAAGACTTTTTGCCTGGAAACTCAAATTCTTACCTGAAAACATTCTTTTAAATACTTACCAAAAGAAACAAAGAATTAGGTTTCAATTCTGGCTCTCCCAACTAATCAGATGTGGAACTAATTAGAAGATAACATTACTTATTACCTAATTGAGCAGTTGTGAGCTAAAGAAGATCACCTAACACAGTGCTGTCATAGGTACGTACTGAATTTCAACAATTATTGCTAAGTGGCCATACAGTATAGTATTATGGGTATAGTGAGGCTGTGATGTACTGCCCAAATCTCCCTTTGGAAACGAAGGAGTTATTCTCCTAGCTTTTGGGAATGCTACCCCAAGACAGCCTTCAGCCATGAGCTCTCTTTGAAAACTGTCAAGCTGAAAAACCCAAGATCATGTCTAGCCCAAGATCCTGCATCCTTCCAGGGACAGTGTGAAACCAATCAATGGCCCCCCTAGAGATTTAAAAGTTCAGCCCCTTCACTCCAACCTCAGACAGCTCCAGAGCCATCCCTGCTCCAGAGTTCCCCATGGAGTTAGGTAAGGTCTTTGCTGGGCCTACATCATGGCTCAACCCCTCTCTGTGTCTATACTTGCCTCCTTATCTTCCTTTTTTGCAACCATCGATTCCAAGGACCAATTATTCCTAATAAACATCTTGCATGCCAATCTGTATCCCGGCAAGCCAGTCTGCTTGGGAAACCAACCAACCATAATTAACCATCACAAATACATTTAAGAATAAGAGTGTAATATAATTGCATGTGAAAAGAGGAAGTTACATAACTCAACATATGGAATGATCTCAACTATGACAAGTTATATTCATGTGTGTATATATGGTTGGAAAACTAGAAAGTACAAGATTAGCATTATCTCTTACTGGGTGGTGGTATTAGAGTTGCATTTCATTTTCTTTATATTTTTCTGTGCTTTCCAAGTTTCCTACAAGAAACAAATTTCCTTTTCCATCAGAAGGATGGATCTCCCAAGGGCTGAGCTACATCTTCTACTTGACTTGTCCCGAGTAGTTCAGCTTTCAGATAGTTATGAATGAGAATGGGTCAGTTTAGAATACTCCTTGCCACCATAAATAGTCAGTCCATTGCCATATTTTTAATCACTGGAGCCTGTAGTTCTCAAGCTTTAGCTAAGGAATCTTTTCTTTAAACACAAGCATCTAAATCATACATAAAGCATTTAAAATCAGAACTTCTCTGATGAAGCCAGGAATGATAATAGGTGGGGAGGATGCAAAAGATAGAAGCCTCTGCCCCTTGATCAAGTCTCTCAGATGTCTCTTTGAAAACTCTGAACCAGAGTTAGGATTTTTAGGTATCACAGAGCCATTACCTTCAATCTTGATAATGGGATTTGAAGGGTAAGACATGAACCCTAACTTTACAGTTGGAAAAACCATGTTTGGTTGGAAAAAACACATGTAAGGAATAAGAGACCAAGAATGGTAGACTTTTTGTCACTGTAAATAAGTGCAGTCCAGAAAAAGATGAGAAGTCTTTAGGCTGGAATCACCAGAAAGGGTTTCATGGAGGAAGGAGGTCTTGGCTGCATCTTGAAGAATGATTACAATTTAGCAAAGCAGAGGGTAATGGAGAGATCATCCTGGGTGAGGACAGCGGCCAAAGCACAGAAGGGAAGTGAGTATTGGGTCTTTAAGTGCAGTAGATAGTGCACTTCTTCAGCTAAGGCTATACTTTGAAAATAAGAAAATATGGCTGAATCAACGTTGTGAATGAAATATTTGGAGGGAAACCAAGAAGTGGAGTTTAGACTTCCTCTTCAGGTAAAAGTAGTTCCTTGGAGGTCTGTTAAATAGCTTTGTCTGACTGTGATACACAAAGGGAGAAGTAGGTGGAAGGCACGCTGAGAAGAGGCTGTGAGCTCACGTAGGGTGCCATGTCCCAACCTGACATGGATTCTGGCGCTAGTGGACATGTTGAATTGAGTACAGTGACACTGATTTTTCTCATGCTGATGAAAAATAATCAGTCACATCACATACAAATGGCTGCATTGTTCTTTTTTGGAAAATTTTCTTTAATATCGTTATGTGTCTTTTCTTCCAGTGCTCCACTGACAATGCTCTCATAGCCCAAGAGAACAAGTGAGGTGTGAGCCAGAAAGCTAAGTGAGTGATTATCTCGGGGGCTGGGCCCTCTGTGGCTTCTGCCTTACTGAGCAAACAAGATCTTTAACAATTCTGCCTGGCGTGATCAAGAATAACCCTAGAACTTCCCTCATTATATGGCACCCAATAAATGAGTAAGTGGAGAGATAGTGGGTACCATAAAATTATGTATGGAGTTTTTCAATCTCACATATGCCTGTTTGGTTCATTAGATTATAAGCAAATGACGTGTGTTGATGGCTTATTACTTGCTAGGTATTTTGTATGCATACCATTTAATCCTTGGCACTCTGCCAGGGAGGTATTTGCACTCCCATTTTGCAGACACTGGACATTTCGTGGGCATTTGTCTCTCTTTGCCAAAATAATGAAACATCTGCTTAGGACTTTTGTTTTATTTTTTAAAGATTTTATTTATTTATTTGAGAGAGAGAGAAAGAGAGAGAGAGCATAAGTGGAAAAATGTCAGCAGGAGAAGCAGACTCCTTGTCAAGCAGGGAGCCCGATGCGGGACTCCATCCCGGGACTCCAGCATCATGACCTGAGCGGAAGGCAGTTGCCCAACCAACTGAGCCACCCAGGCGCCCCAGGATTTTTATTTTAAAACAAATAAGTAATTCCTTCTTCTCTTTATCCCAGTAAATTTAAAGGACAGGTTTAGACAATAGGATTTGTCTTTATAATTAACGGCAGACCAGCTGTTCACTAATTGGGCACTTTGTCCTTGCATGGCATTAAACTAGGGGCTTTGGGAAAGAAAGTGCAGCCTGGTGGATGCAATCCTTGGCCTAAATTCCTTGCTCTGGAGTTAAATACTCAATGCATAGGAAAACACTAAATAGCAGTTCAAGGAGGAACAATATAGGGTCCAATGACATTACATCTAGGAGCCACCTTTCAAACCACAAATCAACAGGTATTTCCTAAACCTTAAATATCCAAAGCCAATAAGCCATCTTTGTCTATGTTTCTGCCACATCTCTTTCCTGCTCAGTTAAAACTTATTAAGTTTTCCTTTTTATTACCTCTCTTTCCATTTCCTCTTTCATTGACCTATTTCTAGTCCTTCTCATCTCTCTCTCTCCTTTTTAAAGGTTTTATTTATTTATTTGGCAGAGAGACACACAGCGAGAGAAGGAACACAAGCCGGGGGAATGGGAGAGGGAGAAGCAGGCTTCCCGAAGAGCAGGGAGCCGGATGCGGGGCACAATCCCGGGACCCTGAGACCATGACATGAGCGGAAGACAGAAGCTTAACGACTGAGCCACCCAGGCACCCCGATCCTTCTCATCTCTTGTCTGGATTCCCACTACCTGGTAGAATATCCCAGCAGAGATGGCTGCCTCCTCCAATCCAGTGTTTTAACCGCGGCCAGACTCTCCTTGGCAAAATATCGCCTGCATGATTATATTCTTCTGCTCACAACCCTTCTATGGCTCTCACTGTCTGCAGAATAAAGTCTAATCATCTTGAACTGGCATTCAAGTCCTTCAAAAATCTGACCACAGCCCTATTTCCAATCTGACTGCCTACAAATATTTTTATTTCATCTAGAGTAACTGCTTCCTGTTTTCCAAGGGTGCTGTACCAATTTCTGTCTCCTTGGCTTGGCACCACTTATGCCTCCTGTCCTGTCAAAGTCAGGCATTGGGTCTTTTATCGAACCCACTCTGGTCTCACAGCATTTCGCTTTTATTTTCTCACACACCTCCTTGGACTGCTGTTTAATGTCATTCCATATACTTAGTTTCTATCTAACTCAATTGGAAACAATTTGGGAGCAGGCCTTGCTATCTTCCCGATAGCCCCTAAGGTTAGAGTTCACATAGGATGCCTAGCTATTCGGTAGCTGTTGAATTAAAAAAAAAAAAAAAATTAAGAGAGCAAAATTTTACTGTCTGAAAGTAAACTTACTGTTTACATTTTCTAATTTTTGTATTCAATTCCACAACATTCTCCTTGCATGAGTTCTGGATTTTGCCATCTCTGGGTATCTCAATTACAATCTGCAATTCAAAGTTAAAAAACTTAAACTCTAAGTCAGTGCTGTTCAATGGAATTTTCTATACCTATCTGCGCTGTACAAGTTGTTAACCCCTAGCTGCGTGAGGCTTTGGAGCACTTGGAATGTGCCTAGTGTAGCTGACTTTTTGAATTTATTTCATTTTTATTAATATAAATGGCCACACATTGGCCACATATTAGCCATTAATATAAATGGCCATATATTATACTGGATATTACCTACCTCAGTATTCACACACAAAAGAGAACAGATGATAGACAGTATCAGCCCCAGAGCTTTTCTAAATTTGTAAGTATTTTGCAACAGTACTGAGGAACGATGTCATGAGTTGCCTGGCCTTTTTCACCAATATAATATGCCGTTTTGGCTAGGACTATATGCCGGCTGTCTGTTGACCATATATTCCTATTTTTATGCTCTACTGGAATTCCAGAAGCCTGCCTCAGGTGATCTTACAGGGAGATAGAATAAAATTCTCCCACATCACACTCCCTAGTAACTAGAGCTGGTCTTTTAAAACCAGCTCATCCCAGAGAGTCCCACTTGATGTATTCTGTCAAGACCCCTATTTCCATCTTTATGTGTGTTTTCCTATTTTAGATTCAAGGAAAAACTTTATGAAAAATAATACAGTTATCTGTCATTATATTTGTTCATGGAAAGCAGGCAGAGCAAAAATAAATGATGTTTACTTGTAAGTCCTACTTGATAAAAATACATTCATCCTTACCAAACTATACCGGTCAATATATGGTCAAGTTGGCTAATGTCAACTTTAACTCTTAATAAAAATCACAGGTAACATTTATTGGATGTTTACAATTGCTGGAAGTAATGTGTATGTACTATGTAAGGCTCACAAGAACTCTCTGAGCAGGTACTGCTATCATCCCCACTTTACAGATGAGTAAGTTGAGGCACAGAGAGGTCACAGGATGTGCCCAGGTCAATGCAGCTAGCACACAGCCAAGCCAGGAGTTGCACCCAAGAATTTTAACTCCAGAGTCTGTGTCTGTGCTCTTACCCACTCTGCTCCTCTCCTGCTGAGCCCAATCTGAGGTATGAATAGTCGTTCATTTCACACTCCATATATAATGAGCAAAAGGAACTCGTGTAGCAGGCCCTGCGCCAACTGTGGAATGGAAGAGCCATGACCTCCTTCCTGGAGCTGGGGTTTCATAGCCTAGGACTTGAACTCAATCCTAGTGAGTAGTCATCCACTACCAAGTTTGCTGTGAAGATCTTATCACCTACTTGGCAGGAAAGGATTACGAAGGAAACAAGTAGAAGGACGTGTGTCAGGCTTGTGTTAGGAATGTGTTTCTCAGAATACCAGGTTTGGGGCTGAGTCTTAAAGAGTGACTTAGACCCTCCATAGAATTAAGGTGAGCCTAAGGCCATTTCACAGCTATCTAACAAGAGCTCAACTTCTCTCAACCTCCCTACTCCTGATGTGGCCCACATGGGATGCCCTCTCCCAGGAGTGAACCTTCCCACCTCCCTACGTGGCTAGTTTCTTCTAGTTATCACTAAGAATTTCTGCCACTCCAAGTGTGGACCTCAGACCAGCGTTGTTGTTATCACCCGGGAGCTTGTTAGAAATGCAGAATCTCGGGCGCCTGGGTTGCTCAGTGGTTTAAGCCTCTGCCTTAGGCTCAGGTCATAATCTCAGGATCCTGGGATCAAGCCCCGCATCGGGCTCTCTGCTCAGTGGGGAGCCTGCTTCCCCCTCTCTCTCTGCCTGCCTCTCTGCCTACTTGTGATCTCTGTCTGTCAAATAAATAAATAAAATCTTTAAAAAAAAAAAAAAAAAGAAATGCAGAATCTCAGGCTCCCCTCCAGACCTGTCGAATAAGATCCTGCATTTTAGTAATATCCTCAGGGGTTTCTTATGCCTATTAGTATGAGAAGTACCAAGATAGGACACAGCTAGGGCTTGTCTCTTTCTAGAGCGGCCCTCCACACGCACACCTCCCCACCCTCGTCCCCACCCCCAATCCTTGAGATTCTTCTCCAGGGAGTGCCCACGGTCCTCTGGTCTTCAGCCCCCCCACTGAGGCTTGTTGACTCTGCCTCCTCCCTGGTTTCCTGGAGGGCAGCTACGGTGTCTCATTTCACTTGGTTTCTCTAGCACCTACGACAGTGTCAGCTGAATGAATGAGTCAGTGGCTCTGAAGAAACGAGAAGGCACTCCTTGAAAAGTTCACGTCATTTTACTGGGACCCCATCTGGAACCGTGAGCTTGGCCTTTCTCCCTCCCAGAGATGGGAGAATGACTTTGACTTCTCTGAACTCAACCTAACTTCTAGCCCTCCAGTCCGAGCCAGGGCTGGGGGTTCTTGGAGCCTTCTGCTTTTAACCAGCCTAGTCACAGAACCCAGCAGGAAAGCCCCAGCAAACAAAGGCGGGCCTTCTGTTGCTAAGCACAGGCACCTCAACAAAAGCGGGGCACTTCCTGTGGGGCCCAGCCCGGTCTGGCAGCCCACCCCACAAGGGGGTTCCCCAATGCTTAGAACACGAAGGCCTTTCCCCTGTTGCTCGGGTTTCTGCGGGCTCGGGGTGGGGGTGGAGGGCACACCCTGCTCTGTGGGCAGCCTCAGAACCTCAGAGTCAGTAGATGCTGGGGCCACCTCAGATCCACTGGTCTAGTCTTAAAGACCCTACAGACAGCAGAAGGGGGCTCTGAACCTGCCTCTTGTGTCTTCTCGGAGAGTGACTGTCCCCTAATTTGCCTCAAATGCTGACTTGGGGGGGTATCTCTGTTCTCAAAGAGCATGGAAAAGGGGCTTTACTCCTTAGTGTCTTTCTTTTATTAGGGTTTTGTTTTTTTTTTTTTTTTAAGAATTTTCGGTGGCTACATGAGGTTGGGTAATGCCCAAAGCTGTGCCAATCTCCTTGTGGTATTTTTTTCACTTGTAACACATGCGACCACAGATGCTGCCGCAAGCATCACGTGGATCACTCCCCAGAGCCTGGAGGAAGACACGCCTCTTGTTTCCCTCTGACCACTGGTTGCCTTCTTCCCTTTCCTGCTTAAATTACTGAGCTGTCAGAACCAAAGGGAGTAGAGGAAAGAAGAAGGAATTGGCCACTTACTTAAAAAAAAAGTTACTAAGACAAATTGCTTTTCCATTTTTCTTTAACTTTTAGAAGCATTTTATTTTTTATGCAATCCTTCTACGTGCTGATTGTAGAAAATGTGGAAAATACAAAGCAGCATTATTTACTAATAATGCGACAATACAGAGGCCCATTCTCAATATTTTGGTAAATTTCTCACTAAACATTCGCAGCCCTGGGATAATGTGAGTTTTGATGGAAGGTGACTGGGAGCGAGTGGTCATCCACTTGCACTTTGGGAACTTTGTAACAATACAAACCTACAGTTTATGCAGTTTGGAGTTTGATCCCTACTCATAACATTATGGGAGGGAGGTGTTATCGTATTTATATAGTTGAGCTAAAACTATATGCATTTTTGTATGCTTGTTACTATTATTATTTGTTATTATTGCTTTAAAGAATATGAAGGGCATTAACCCATGTTAACTTTTTTTTTTGCATTTGTTTCTTTTTTAATTTTTTATTTTTTCAGCGTAACAGTATTCATTATTCTTGCACCACACCCAGTGCTCCATGCAATCCATGCCCTCTCCAATACCCACCACCTGGATCCCCCAACCTCCCACCCCCCGCCCCTTCAAAACCCTCAGATTGTTTTTCAGAATGCATAGTCTCTCATGGTTAATGTTAACTTTTTTTTCAATTTTCTAATTTGTCAGATAAGTTTAAATGAGATTATAAGTAAATTAGGAGTAAATTAGGAGGTTGCTAATCTGTCATAAGGTTTAAATGAAATAACATATTCAAAAGTGCTTAGCCTAGGGCCTAACCTATAGTAAACTCTTTATAAATGGTAGGTATGGTCATAGATCATCACTAAAATCTCATTTTAGGGGCGCCTGGGTGGCTCAGTTGGTTAAATATCTGCCTTCCGCTCAGGTCATGATCTCAGGGTCCTGGGATCAAGCCCTGCATCAGGGGTCCCTGCTCAGAGAGTCTACTTCTCCCTCTCTCCCTGTCCTCCTCTCTTCCCTCCGCCATGATCTCTCTCTCTCTAATAAATAAAATCTTTTTTAAAAAAATAAACAAAATCTCATTTTAATGCCAGCATAATATTTCATTCCAAGTAGCATATTTAGCCATCCTCTTATTATACTGAAGTTATTTCCAATTCTATTTAAAATTATAGCATTACAACAGATATCTTTGAATATAATTTTTTGTTTTTTTTTAATATTATTTCTTTAAAATGGATGATTACATTGGATGATATGTAAATTGGAAAGGCATTTTATTACATTTTGGCAAATAGTTTTCCAGTGATTGTACCAAATTTCCCACCACTCATGAGTGGAACTATTCACCTTTCTGCGTCCTCACTAGCTGTAAATTTTCTTATATTTAAACCTGCTGATTTGGTAGGTGAAAATTGGATTTCATTATTATTTATTTTGTCTTTTTAAAAATTGCCAATGACATTGAAATACTCTTTCATATTCATGCACCATTTGTATTGCCTTGTCTATGAATTATAGACAAGAACTTTGTAGTAAAACATATGTTATCAATCAAATCCTCTACTGGTTTGGGTTTTCTTTTCATGTGTGGTGTTTCTCACATCAAAATTCAGATACACCATCACTTCCTATATACTTCCTACATATACCTGGAAAGACTAACAGTGAGAACATTTGGGATTTTAGTAGAGTTGTCTTTAAGCTAATCCCCATATAGTGGTCTTCCGCCAGATTCTGTCCAGGAGTATCAAGAGACAAATGGGTGGGCAGCAGCCAGAGCAGAGAGCTCGATGCTCCAGACAGACTGTCTTAATCTATGTTCAGCCCCAAGGGAGCAGCTGAGCCTAGGACAGGCAAAGACACACTCAGGACACACACCCAGCTCCCCAGCTGGCAACTTGTGATTTGGCTAATCCAGAGTAGGAGATGACATGACAGAACACCATGTACAGGGAGAGGCAACCTCTTGACACCCCCATTTCTTACCATATTCACTTCACTGATAAGGAAATGGTGGCAGGAAGAGGGGAAGAAATGTCATAGAGTAAGCGGCAAGGATTCCCTTTCAGCCTGATGGGTCCCAAAGCGTATGCTCTCAGCCGCCAGACCCGGTCGCTGCCTTTAAAAACAGAGTCCCTGAAATTGAGAATGTCAAATATTCTGAGAGCCTCAAATAAAACTTGTCTGAGCACGGCAACTTACCAATTCTTATCCTCAAAGTAAACTAACCATTTCTAGGCAAGGAGCCCCATTTCCCTGGAACATACTTGACTGGATCCTTCAATTCCAAGAAAGAAACTGAGGTCAAGGGATGCCTGGGTGGCTCAGTCCATTAAGCATCTGTCTTCAGCTCAGGTCATGATCCCAGGGTTCTGGGATAGATACCTCATTGGGCTCCTTCCTCAGCGGAGAGCCTGCTTCTCCCTCTCCCACTCTCCCTGCTTGTGCTTGCTCTCTCTCTCTCTCTCTCCTTCTGTAATAAATAAATAAAATATTGAAAGGAAGAAAGGAGGTCAAGAGTAGACTGGCTCCCAGGGAGGAACTTGACCATGATGCAGTTTCCTCTCTGAAAAGGCGACACCACTCCGACTTTCCTCAGAAAGATGGTGAAGATGCTGGACTTGGTTAGTCCTCCACGGAGGAAAATGACTAGGGAATATCAGATCCTGAGGACAAGGTATTACACAGCTTCTGTCTTTCCCACAATGCCTGCTGATTAATGATGACTGAAATTACCGTGAACGGCATTCGCCGGTACGAAGCAGGGTCTGTGTCAATCTTGTGGAGAGCTCTGCACATCAGTCCCAGCTGTGCTTTACCCACCAGAGCAGGTATTTTTCTCACCTCAACCCCTAACGTGCAGGCACACACAATAGCACTGCCTAGAATGCACCAATTAAAAACACTAATTTAAGTTCTGTTCCCCCCCCCCCCACCATGGAAATGTGTATTTAACTTATTCGCTGCCTGATTTATTTTAGCGTTGATCTCATTTCTGATATCATGCTAATTGACATGTCTGAGGTAACACATCTCTCTCTTCCGGTACTTGGA
Source organism: Enhydra lutris kenyoni (assembly GCF_002288905.1). Taxonomy (NCBI): domain Eukaryota; kingdom Metazoa; phylum Chordata; class Mammalia; order Carnivora; family Mustelidae; genus Enhydra; species Enhydra lutris. Next base: position 12,166,000 of record NW_019154123.1, read on the forward strand.
AAGCAATGAAAATATTCATCCCTCTGAGCTACAGAAGTCAGTTTTCTCATTTATGTTCTGTAAAAGTACTCATTGCTATCTGTCAGAATGGGGCAGAGCTACACATGCTTCTGTGTGTCTGAATCCTAAATAGAAGAGAAAGGCAAAGTGTGTCGTGGTAGATCCCATGACTTCGGGAGGTGGTGCTGTTTTTAATTTTCAACTTCCGTCTAAACTTGGGAACCAATTTGACTACCTGGGGTGTCCGGAACAGTTAATGAAGTTTGCTTCTGCAAAGCTGAAATTAACTGCTGTTGCCTGAATTAAATAAATGCGGGGGCAGTGGCTCTATCAGGACGTCGCACAGCCAGATGGCAGTCGCCACACCTTGCCAATTACCAATCAGCGTTCAACAGCTGGGCTTGACCAAACAACAGCTGCCCTTGACCCTGGCTTCTGATCATCTGTTGGCTATAAATAGAAGCTGGTGTCTAGCGAAGGGAGCAAAGTACTTGATACTAGCCATTCAGAAAATCCATCTGACAGCAACATGATGAGCTTAGTGGGTTGAGCTAAATTTCAGGAATACTTGAGAATGGGAAAACATAGAGTCTAACAATGAGTCTAACCATACAATATTGAGTTACCTGCCGCAAGAAATGAGGGGTGATTTTATGACATGAGGGCTAGTATATTTCCCAGGTACATGTGTAGTCATACTGAAAACATGATGTATCAGTGTCTGAAATCCCCTGGGTTAGACAGATATCAATGGTTAGAGTTCACTTAAGAAATAGGAGACCACATCTAAAATTCAGTTTCATGCTTTTTCCATGCCAAAAGAGGTACTGGCTAAACATTGCAAAAGCTCACTATTCGGCTTCATGTTATGTACGCTTAACCCACTTATCAAATTTCATATTAGAGAGAAAGACTGAGAGATGAGTTTTTTGTTGACTCAGGCCTGGACTGGGTAATTCTAAAAGAAATCATCAGGAAGAAAATCTCCACGTTACATTGCTAAATACTCAGAGTTTTCAAAGACAAAAGACAGGGGGTGGGGGGAAAAGCAGAAAACAACATTTTTTGAAACAAAACGGAGATTACCTTTGATTTGCTGGATGAGATGGGAACCACACATTCTGATGAAGGAAATGCATACAGCCAGCCTGGCAAGAGAGGAAAGAGGTAAAGTTTTTAAAAATTAAAAAAAAAAAATAAGAAAACAAGGAAAAAGAAAACAGCTGAGTGTAATCTCCAGAGAGATTTTCATGAAACCACAGTGTCATGATCCAGGGCTGGGCTTTAAAACTTAAGGCACACACACAGGCAGGCCCAGGCATCTCTTTCTGGGTCCGCTCTCACCCGGGACAGCTGGGGATGTCTTTCACTGACAACTGGGGATGTGGCAGTGTGTGGACAGAACAGCAACTGTGGGCTTGGCGAGAAACCCTCAAGGGCCAAGGGCAGCAGAGTTTAGCACTTCAGAGCCTCTTCTCCTGCCCTCTGCCAAGCAGAGGCCTCTGAGCAGAGGCCTGGGGAGGTCAGGGCTGCAGCTTCAACCACTGTGCTCAGGGAACCCTCTCTCAAAGTCAAAAACTGAGCCGTACACGGACTCCGTGGACAGGGAGCGGTTGAAAGACTGAAAGCCATTAGGAATTCATGAGGGTTTAAAATGAATTTCTATTTTGTTCCTTACCAGTGTATAGATTTGGGAACAAGTTATACCAAATCTGTGAACCAAGTTATTGATTTTTCAGTCTACAGATGGATTGGAGGTCCCCTGTCCCTTCTGAAGCCCAGACAGAACATTTGATCATGTAATCGACTTCGGGGTCGAATACTTGATTAGAAATTACATTATTTATGCCTCCCTGGGATATCTGTGGCATTGAAACGCATTCTGTGGTGGCCCTTTCCCTGATGTTAAGTACATTGATCTCTTTTTCCCAAATGTGCTTCCAGGGGCAGGATGTTAAAAGAATCAGTTAAATCAGTTTTCTTGATTGCTTTTCATTACTCAGATCACACTAATCTCAATCCAAATTTGGAGGATCCCTTTTTCCTTTCCGTCCCATAGATCTTCCTTTTTAGAAGGTTTGGCATATACTGGTCCCAGGTCTCAGGTCACTGTTGACTCACTGAAAATCTGAGGAAATCAGTGTTATCTCAGCAATGAAGGTATTCCTCTCACAATCTGGTGCTGGAAAAGCGAACCCAGAAACTGTGATAAACAGTAATTGGCAGAGTTTTCAGTTGTAGAAGAATTCCCATAATTGGGCAAATGTTTCTCAGAAGGTAGATTTGTAGTGTTAGGGAGCTATAGCCCTCACGTATTGGAGTAGGCCTCCTGATAAGGCTGGTTTTCCATAATTCAGATTCTCTGAGCCCACCTAAAGCCATGACTAACTACTTTTTACTTTGAAGACCATTCTCATTCATAGTGCAAGCTATTAGGCTTATCAAAGAAAATCACAGAATGCTGGCATTGGAAAAAACCATGGGGAAGTCCACTCCTCATATTTTATAAACCAGGAAATGGAAATGTGAGTTTTTAATGCCCAGAATGATACTGACAATACCATTTCCTAGTTGTTTTCAATGAAGGTCTTAATGATCTATGAGCCAGGCACCATCTTTAATGTCTAATATGGAAAAACACAGGTTACCTAAAAACAACTAAGATGGGCCTTCTTCGGTATTATCCACACTGTGTGCCATATGTTTTGTTTTGTTGGTGGGGAGTAATGACTTTTTTGGAACTACTATTCAAAGTCCCATGGCTTCTTGGTGGTTTACCAAACCAGGACCAGCAATGGAATGGCGTTTGATTTTTCCATTTTGAATTCCATCCCTGCTTTGTACGCATTCCCAGAAATTCAGAAGTCACCTAAAATGGTGACCCTGGCTCAGATTTTAACTTCAGTGGGATCACCAGTGAGACCAAACAGGTTACTTTGCTAGTGTTGATGTTACTCTTGTTTTTCTCCACAAGCTGAAGGCTGACAGAAATGAGTGTGAGTGGAACAGATTACTTCAGAGGTATCAAGAAGTATGTATCAGTCAGGGTTAACCAGAGAATCAGAAGTAGTAGTAGATAGCTATTAAGAGATTTACTGCAACAAATTAGCTCATGTGATTATAAAGGCTGGCTGGATAAGTATGAATCTGCAGGGTAGGCTGTCAAGATGGGCTGGCAGCAGACACCTGGGGGCTCAGTTGGTTAAGCACAAACTTTTGGTTTCAGATCAGGTCATGATCTCATGGGTCATGAGATCTAGAGCCCTGCTTCTAGTCCTGGGTTGAGCCCCACTTCAGGCTCCAATTTCAGCAGGGAGTCTGCTTGGGATTTTTCTCTCTCTGACACTCCCCCAACTAACGCAGGCACTTTCTCTCTCTCTTTCTCCCTCACCTTCCTCCCTCTCTCTAAAATAAATAAATAAATCTTTTAAAAAAAAAAAAAAGGTGGGGAGGGCTGGCAGAAGCTGGACCTCCAGTTACAAGTGGAATTTCTTCTTCTTCTGGGAAATCTCAGTTCTGCTTTTAAGACTTTTCACCTGAGTCGAGCCCACCCACAATATTGAGGATATTCTCCTTACTTAAAGTCAACTGATTATGGACTTTAATCACATCTACAAAATACCTTTGTGGCAACACCTAGATTAGTGTTTGAACAACAATGGCTTAGTCAAGCTAATATAATATTGACCATCACAAAGAAGCATCGTTCTGTTTTCCCCATGGAAGAGTCTATATTAAGGTAGACTCTGTGTCCCCAGCTGTTCTTTATTATCGGGTCAGGCACAAAGTCGACAACAAGTAGTTATTTATTGAATGAACGAATGAATGAGTGAGTGAATGAGATCATGACAGGGATGTACGGGTGTGGGGTACAAAATGTATGCTTATTCTGGGATGGGGAGTGGCAGGGAGGGCAATAGGCCAAATCACACTGGCCCCAGGACTCAGGTAGAGCCCCAGGTGTGTGGATGATTGCTGGGTTGAGGCACATCCCCCCCAATATTCTATAAAAACAAAGGAGGTGAACTTTGCCCTGAGAACCTTATTGAAAAGGTAAGATTCATAAAGAATAAACACATGTCTGAAGACATTCTTCAGTTGATAGGAAATCAGGTCATGGGAGAGAGGCTGTGAGGAGGAACTACCAAGGTTCTCTATTGCTTCCTCTGCCCAAGCTTTTGCTCTGCTGATACATGTCCTCTTGTAGTCAGAAAGGCCAAAGCAATGGGACTAACTGCTATGAATCTTAATGTGCAAGAGGCAAGACTGGTAGGAATGTTGGCTCTTCCAGCTACTGGTTATCTGTAGGGGTTGGGCAAAGGTACTTTTCTCCATGACCCTTAAGTTCTTGACCTGTAAAATGGTCTCAATGATATCGAACTCTCTGGACAAGGGAAGGATTATAACATGTGTTGAGAGCAGAGGTGGCATTACCTTGAAGCTAATGAAACGAAAGCTTCCAAGGCCCAGTGTGCCCCCAGGGATGTGAGAGGAAGCAGCAGCCCAGCCAAGTGCCGGGTGTGGTGGGCTACGGCAGCATGGGATTACCCTTGGTGCCTGGGTAATAGTCCTGGGGCTACCAGCACTACCTCCATGTCCAGCTGACCCCAGCAACCACTTGCTCCTTAGAAACTAGTTGAGTGAGTTACTTTGTAGGGAGGAAAGGCATACGGGTTTTCAAAAGTGTTAGCTACTATTATAATTTAAAATTCTTACATGGTACTTGAGTCAGTCTAGGGTAAATAGTAGATGCTAAGATTAACACTGAACTCTATAGATGCTCTCAGGAGCTGAATTTTGTCCTGCCTGAGTGTTCAATTTCCCACTAAAATGAGCTATTTTTTATTGATCTGTAAACTGTGTTCTTTTAATGAGGATATACTGGGTAAAAATAGTGGGTTTGCCGGTTTAAGTGTTAAAATAAAACAAGATCTTGATTATCCTAACCATCTTTCTTTCCATTTTATTTCTAGATCCTTCAGACTAGTTTCCAGCTAGCAAGTAAGTGAGAATGAAGTTGAGTGGGCAGAATAATGAGATGAAATGAACAAATCAAGCCAGAGACATTTAAAAGGAAGTTCAGTCAATGCTCATATCTTGCAAACAGCTGCTAACCCATCTTCCCAGTTGAATGAAGATTTCACATTTTTGACTCCAATTACTGGTAAAATTATGGGAGGAGGTCCAGCCCCATTTATTAGAACTTGACTAGATTGCCTACATTATTATCGGAAGGGCCTTTGGTCCAACCACAGAGTGCCTTCTGCAAATTATGAAAGGTGCCACTCTTCTACTATCATGATTCCAGTTGCAATGGGAATAGTTGAAAAGGCATAAACTATCCCACTCTGTAAGGAGACAGCAGTGAGGAAAATTACACTTGAATTTGAAGGGGAATGGTCAACTTCCAACTATCATTATCCAGAATGATCTATCAGTGTAGTGTGTGTTGTGAAGTTCTGTACAACAAGCATAATGGATCAGAGTAATAAAACTTGCTGCTGTAAAAGATAAGTCTCATTGGATTAATCTAAGGAAAGTTTCTTTCTTACTCTTGAAAAGTCTTACATAGGTGTGGTCCTATTCCATCTCATAGTGACACCCTCTGGAACCTATGGTCTTCAAGAGCATTTCAGCAGAATCGAGTGGTGAAAGATACACTCCAGCCATTAAGAGCCTTGGTGCGTATTATTTCTGCTCCCTTTTTACTGGCCAACTACATTCATACAGCCACAATTAATTGTAAGGGAGGCTGGAGGATGTCGAGGAAGGCACAGTTGTTAGGTGGTCACCTACTGTCTTTACCACCCATATAAACCATTAGGGACAAAATGGTTGAAGATGACTGCTCATTCATTGACTCATTCAATGAGTATTTCTTTGAGGGACCTATTTTGTGTCTGATCCTGTTCTACACACTGGGATATAGCAGAGAACACAATGGATGTGGCTCTGACAACCATGAATCTTCCAATCTAATAGGGGAGACAGACATCATACATGCACTTATGCAATATCATGTGGATGTAGAAAGTGAAATTTGAAGCAAGCAGCTTTATGCGGTCTGGGTGAGAGGTCATTTCTTCATCCTTTTTCCAGGCAATTCTGCTTTTAAATGATTTGTGCAGTTTCCAGACTATGGGTTCTGTCTCTTTAATTATCAGAGAGAAACTGAAGTGCAACATGCAGACACGAAGTCATCTCACCTAGGCTTATCAGTGACATCCTCCCTATCTTTGACACTTTCTTTGTACTCCATCCCTTAGTCTGTTCACCGTGCAGCAGCCAGATGATTTTTGTAAAATGGAAGTCAGAGCATGCCATATGTTCAAAATTCTGTTAATCACTTTCCATTTCATTTAGCAAAAATCCAAAGTCCTCACCATGGTGGTCTCTAAGGCCTTACATGAACTGTCCCTGCCTGTTCCTTGAACCTCTTCTCCTTATTCCTGTCTCCTCACTCAAACTGCTTCCACTACGTGGGCCTTCCTGCTGCCCTTCAAATGCAGTAAGCGCATGCCTACCACAGGGCTTTTGTACTTGCTATTTCCTCTGCCTGGACTTTCTTTCTTGAGACATTCATATAGTTCATTCTTTTGCTTCCTGAAGACCTCAGTTGAAATGTCACTTTATTTATTTATTTTTTTAAATTTCTTTTCAGCGTAACAGTATTCATTGTTTTTGCACCACACCCAGTGCTCCATGCAATCCGTGCCCTCTCCAATACTCACCACCTGGTTCCCCCAACCTCCCACCCCCCGCCCCTTCAAAACCCTCAGGTTGTTTTTCAGAGTCCATAATCTCTCATGGCTTGCCTCCCCTTCCAATTTCCCTCAACTCCCTTCTCCTCTCCATCTCCCCTTGTCCTCCATGTTATTTGTTATGCTCCACAAATAAGTGAAACCATATGATAATTGACTCTCTCTGCTTGACTTATTTCACTCAGCATAATCTCTTCCAGTCCCGTCCATTTTGCTACAAAAGTTGGGTATTCATCCTTTCTGATGGAGGCATAATACTCCATAGTGTATATGGACTTTATTAAAGAGGCCTTTAAGACCCATCCACTTCACAAAATAACCCTACATTCTCCACTCTTCTCTTTCTGCAAATTTTGATGCTGTCACTCTCCCTTTCTTCCCTCCTTTCCTTCCTCCCTCCTTTCCTTCCTTCCTTCCTTCTTTCCTTTCTCCCTCCCTCTTCCTCTCTGGCCTTTCTTCCTTCCTTTCTTTTTTTCTCTCTCTTTGTAACAGCTTTATTGATACATTATCTACCCATTTAAAATTCACAATTCTGTGGTTTTTTAGTATATTCAGAGTTATACAACTGTCACCACAACCAGTTACAGAACATTTTCATCATCACCTCCAAAACAAACCCTGTGCCTTTTAACTATCACTCTCAAATCTTCCTCATACGTTCCAGTCCTGGGGCCAGTCCTAAGCTACCGCTAATCTATTAATGTTGCTCTGTATTTGCCTCATCAGGACATTTCACATAAATGAAATCACATAATATGTGGTCTTTTGTTACTGGCTTCTTCACTTGACGTTTTTGAGGCTCCTCCATGTTGTATCAGTATTTCATTCCTTTTTATACCTGAATAAGTATTCTATTGAATGGATATACTACATTTTGTTTATTCATCAACTGATAGCATTTAGGTTGCTTCCATCATTCAGCTATTATGAATAACACTGCTACGAACGTTCATGTGCAAGCCTTTGTGTGGACATGTTTTCATTTATCTTGGGTATGTATCTAGGACTGGGTATGCTGGATCAAATGGTTACTCTACAGTTTAATCATTTGAGGAACTACCAGAGTGTCTTCCAAAGTGCTAACCAGTTTACATTCCACCTAGTAATGTATGACATTTCTGATCTTTCTACATCCTTGTCAACCCTTATTATCTGATTTTTAAATTATACCTATCCCAATAGGGGTGTATCTTTGTGGTTTTGATCTGCATTCCCCTGATGGCTGATGAAATTGAGCCTCTTTTGACGTTCTTTTTTTTTTTTTTTAAAGATTTTATTTATTTATTTGACAGATCACAAGCAGGCAGCGAGGCAGGCGGAGATCACAAGTAGGCAGAGAAGCAGGCAGAGCAGCAGGCAGAGAGAGAGGGGGAAGCGGGCTCCCTGCCGAGCAGAGAGCCCGATGCGGGGCTCGATCCCAGGACCCTGGGATCATGACCTGAGCCGAAGGCAGAGGCTTAACCCACTGAGCCACCCAGGTGCCCCTCTTTTGACGTTCTTATTGTTCACTTGTATGTGTGGTTATTTTTTTTTCTTTTTTAAGAAATGCCTATTCAAATTCTTCGCTCATTTTTAAAATTGGGTTATTTGTCTTCTTATTTGGTTATAAGACTTTTTTAATATATTCCAAATGTAGGTCCCTTATCAGATATATGATTTGCAAATATTTTCTCTCATTCTATTGGTGTCTTATCATTTCCTTGATGCTGTCCTTGGAAGCCCAAAATTTCTTAATTTTAATGAAATCCAATTTCTGTATTTTTTCTTCTGTTGCTGGTGTCTTTGGTGTCATGTCTAAGAATATATTGCCAATTCCAAGGTCAAGAAGATTTACCACTAGATTTTCCTCCTAGAGTTTTATAGTTTTGCCTTTAAATTTAAGTCTTTGATCTATTTTGAGGTTTTATTTTATTTTGTATAAGTCATAGGTAAAGATTCAGATTCAGGGGTGCCTGGATGGCTCAGTGGGTTAAAGCCTCTGCCTTTGGCTCAGGTCATGATCCCAGGGTCCTGGGATCGAGCCCCACATCAGGCTCTCTGCTCAGTGGGGAGCCTGCTTCCTCCTCTCTCTCTGTCTGCTTCTCTGTCTACTTGTGATCTCTGTCTCTCAAATAAATAAATAAATAAATATCTAAAAAAATAGATTCAGATTCATTCCCTTGCTTATGGCTATCCAGTTGACCTATATGTTAATTCTATGCCAGTACCACACTGTCTTGATTACTGCTGCTTTGCAGTAAGTTTAGAAATTGAGAAGTGAGTACTCCAACTTTGTTCTTCTTATTCATAACTATTTTGCCTCTCCAGGGCCTTTGCAATTCCACATGAATTTTAGCTTACAGGTTTCTACAAAGAAGCCAGTTAGAATTCTGATAGGGACTGCATTAAGATTGTAGATCAATTTGGGGAGTATTGTCATCTTCACAATATTAAATCTTTCAATCCATGAATATGGGATATTTTTTATTTTTTAAAAGAAATTTATTTATTTCAGAGAGAGAGGGAATGCATGTGAGCGATGGGGAGGAGCAGAGGGAGTGGGAGAGGAAGAGAAGCAGACTCCCCACTGAGCACAGAGCTCCAGGCCTCAATCCATTCCACAACCCTGAGATCATGACCTGAGCTAAAATCCAAAGTCTGATGCTTAACTGACTGAGCCACCCAGGTGCCCTTGTTTTTCCATTTTTAAAGATCTTCTTTCATTTTTTTCAACAGTGTTTTATAGTTTCCAGAGTATATGTTTTGCAATTCTTTTATTAGATTTATCCCCAAGTTTTTCATGCTATTTGATGCTATTGCAAATGAAACTGTTTCCTTAACTTCTTTTTCAGATTGTTCATTGCAAGTGTATACAAATATAATTGATTTCTGGTTTTTATATCTTATATTCTACAACCTTGCTAAACTCCTTTATTGGTTCTTATGTTTTACTGCATTCTTTAGAATTTTCTATATACAAGATCATATCATCTGCAAATAGAGATAGTTTTATTTCTTTGTTTCCAATATGATGACTTTTATTTCGTTTTTTGCTCCTATTACTCTTGGCTTTTCTTACTTTATTTTTTTGTAGACCTTACTATTGTCAAACGTACTAGATATTTATCTATTTATAACTGCGCTCATTGGTATGTAAGCACCTCAGAAGACAGGTACTTCCTCTATTCTGCTCACTGCTCCCCCCCTCCAGATTTTCTAAAACAGAGCCTGACATATAGTATGTGCTCAATAAATAATTGCATTCTCTGTTAGTTTTCAGGGCCAGTCCTCCAAAGAAGGATCCTCACCATCTCGGCATACTCTCAAGACCCAGAACTGCCTGGAGTTGAGGCTTAGTGACTGTATCTGTTCCTATAGCCTGACAACCTAGGACAGAGGGACCTCCTGTGGCCAGAAGGCAGTGCAGAAACGAAGGGGCCTTTTGAATATTACACTGTATGAATGTTCAGGATGAGGACTCATTCAAGAGTTGCTATGACACTGCACTGGACAGATTCTAGCTGCACCAAGACCTGTCCACATGCCTACCCATCATCTCTTCTGCCAGTAACCTCTCCTTGGCCAGTGTTTCTACTGCTTCAACCAAACAATCCTTTAGTAGGATTTTTTTTAAAGATTATTAACTAGAGCAATGAAGGAGGAAGTTTCTCTAAGGCTTGAAAGAGGAAGAGCTCATCTGGAATAAAGAGCAAATGTCTTGGACCCCATGCCACAAAGTCAGATCTTCAGGATCCAGGCAGGCATCCAGCAGCTCCCCAGGGATGTGGGCTGTTGGTGAAACTGCATCCCTTTCCTCCCACCCACCCAAGTCAGGGCAGCTGAGGGACAGGGGTGTGTTATAGGGATTCTTTTGATTCTACTTCATTTTTAAAAGGAAACCCATCATTTCAGGTAACCTGACAAAGCAAAGTCAAGATTATCAGGCAAAGTACAAGAGAGATTTGCAGACATTTATGGAGTGTAAAGAACTGTTCTCTTAAAAGGTAATCCCTGGGTTCTGGTTTCATTTGATACAGAGTATGTTCAGCAAAAAGTAGGTGCAATTTCCATGCCAAATACAAGACCAAAAAAAGGGAGGAGGGGAAATCCAAAGTATTCCTAAGGAAATGGGGGAAAAAATAAGGATTGATTGGATGAATGTAAGAAGGTCTTTCACAGGGCAGTTTTCATATATTGATGGTTTTTGTCTATTTTACCAATATTTTGGCTATTTAATTACAAAATAAAATTGTACTCATCTTAAAAATAAATAAATAAATAAATACTTAGCTTAAAATCTTAAAATTTAAAATATCTTGTAAGCTATTATATTTAAAATGTCAAGCTCAAATTTTATGATTAAAGAAGAGAGACCTAAAATAGTAACTAACGCATGTAGTGCTTCATATGCACTAGGTCCTATTAATTTAGTCCTTCCAACAACCCTCAAAGGTGGGTACAACTATTATTTCTCCCATTTTTCAGATGGAAAATTTGAGGCAAGTGATGTATGAGCAAGTTTCCCAAGACCTCATAGTCAGTCTGGCAGGGCCTAAGTTTAGATTATGGTCATTTAATTCCAGAATCTGGGTTACTGCTACAATTTATTTATTTATTATTTTTTTTAAAGATTTTATTCATTTATTTGACAGAGAGAAATCACAAGCAGGCAGAGAGGCAGGCAGAGAGAGAGGAGGAAGCAGGCTCCCTGCTGAGCAGAGAGCCCGATGCGGGGCTTGAACCCAGGACCTGGGATCATGGCCTGAGCCGAAGGCAGCGGCTTAACCCACTGAGCCACCCAGGCGCCCCTACAATTTATTTTTTATGCCATTATAGTTTATGATAAGTATTCTATCCAGTATAAAAACTCTTATTCTGAACATCATATCAATTTTCAGATAGAAAAGTGTCAACCAACCGAACATCTCAGTGCATGGGTTGCTGAGAATTTACCCACGAAACATACTTGGGCATAGTCCAAAGACCAAGATATAAATACCAAATATGTTCATTATAAGTTTCTCTTTTTGGTAATAGCCAAAACCTTAAGGAAATCTAAGTGTCCATTAATAAAGAATTGGCTGAGTAAATTATGGTTATACATAAAAAGAGAATTTTTTGCAACCACTAAAATTAAGAACAAGTAAGACTAGTCTATGGTAAGACAGAAACTTTGGAAAATATAGAAAAGTGCATTTGTAATAATAACAAAGAATGTGCATATAATTTTCTGAAGGGACATAGAAGAATATAACTGTGTTAATAATGAGATTAAGCTAAGGGAGAAAAGACAACAATGTGAATACACTTAACATTACTGAACTGTACAGTTAAAAGTGGTTAAGATGCTGGGCTCCTAGGTGGCTCACTCGATTAAGTGTCTGCCTTCTGCTCAGGTCGTGATCCCAGGCCCTGGGATCAAGCCCTGCATTGGGCTCCCTGCTCAGCGGGAAACCTTCTTCTCCCTCTCCCACTCCCCCTGCTTCTGTTTCCTCTCACCGGCTCTCTGTGTCAATAAATAAATAAAATCTTAGAAAAAAAAGTGGTTAAGATGGCAACTTTTATGTTATACATATTTCACCACAATAAAAAATAAAATAAGGAGAAAAGACATTAACTTCTCATTTCATATCTTTCTACTCTATTTGGTATTTGCACATATTACTTTAATTTTCATAAATAGTCCAGTAAAAAAATAAAAGGAATGCATCAAAGTTGTGAGTGGTCAGAGGGACTGAAAATCACTTCTATGCATCCAGCTCTATTTTTACTAGTGTCCCATATGAAGAACTTTGTCAATGATACTTAAATTTATGTGCAGTTTCAAGTGACTGTGGTCATCTGGAAAGTCTTAAATAAATACCCCAGCTCCCTGAGAACTTCATATGCGTTCAGGAGGAGAGAGTTTTCCTGAATGTGGTCTGTGTAAAAACATCAGACTCAGCACACACCTAACATATCTTCCTGGAATTTATTTCAGATGATCTTGTTTTGAAGAACAGGTAGTTCTGTAATTTCAGACTGTCCTTCTGAGAACACATTATCCTGTTGTCCTCTCTCTTCTTGACCATGCAATTTCTTCATAACCTTTTATGGCTTTTGTTTTGTCTCTGCTTATGCCTTCAAAAAAGGAGCCAGAATATAAAAATGCACAGCAAGTATGCCAAACATTGTAAATTGTATGTGCCAAGGTTAAAGATAAAACACAGGCAAGTACTTAACAAAACATTGCCATTTATTAGTTTTACTTTGACCGTCCCTATCTTTATAAAAGTATTGACTGAGCCTGAATCTCTAAGACTTTATCCCTGCCTCACAGATTTGAAGATCCTATGAGTAAAGGAATCTAACTTCTAGAAGAGACTTTGGAGGTCATCTGGTTTCCAGTCTTTGCAGGGGCCAGACTGGTAAGTAAACAGTGATGTTGGCCAGGTGGGGGATAGGAAACCCAGGAGAGTGTACCCATCTGAAGAGAGTACTATCTATCTCTCAGCTCCAGCCCATGGGTACCCTTATAGGACCCAGCGTGGCAACAACATCTCTTCTGATAGTTCAAGAGAATCTGGAAATCTAGACTATGTAAATGATTCCAACTTTTAAAAGTTGGCAATCAATTCAAAAAATTTGAAAGCACTGGGAGGGCCAAACAAAACATGTCTCTTGGCTGAACTGAGATGTGACCTCAAATGGAATCCAACTCTCTTCATCTCATGGAAGAATCCCAGAGGGAAGTGAAGTCACTCACCTAGAAGTCTATGGCCCATTTGGGCCAGGAACTGGAACCAGATACAATGTGCCTTCCAATCCCATACTCTTTCCTTAGCTTTTCAGTCAGATGAATAAAACAGCAGACTAATTTTAGACAAGCATATGATGGGTCTTCCATCCCAACACACATGTCAGTAAGCCTTCAACCTGACAGGCTGGACCTTAGCCACAAATAGAAGACCTAGCTGACAAACAACACCCACTCTCTACTTAATGCAGGCTGTAGTCTAGCTCTTGACTTTTTGGGTGGATATGGGGAAGAAATGGAAAGGTTGACAATTCTACCCTCAGACAGTGTGTGGGAGGAATGGGAAAGTCTGCACTTCCCAGTAGAAATTTTTTAAAAATCACTACTTATAAGCGTGACATAGCTTGGAAAGATCCTTTATGTGGCTTCCCAGAATACAGGGTCTCGGTCCCCTGCTCCGTGGCAACATTATAGTATGGGGCTTGGCCAAGAACTTGTGTTTCTCACATCATGAGAGGAAATGAACCTGTTGGCTATGAGTCAGATGGCCTGTGTTCAAATCCACAACCTGAAAATTACCAGCTGTTTGATGTTGGACAACACACAGGACCTCATTGTGCTTCTCTCTCCTCATCTGCGGGATGAGAACAATGTCTGCACCTCTCTTAGAAGCTAGTTGCAAAGATGAAGTTTGTTAATAGGCATAAGCCACACAGCAAGAACCACGTAGGTCAGCTGCTTCCATGGAAGCTCCAGCAGAGCTTTAAAGACAATACTGATGCTGGGGTCTCCACCTAGAGATTCTGGTTTAACTGGTCTATGGTGTGGCCTGGGTGTCGGAGGTCTTTAGTCTCCACAGGTGATTCCAGTGTGGAGCCAAGACTAAGAACTTCTGATACACGAGCTTTAAATACTTAATGGTTCTCTAAGTGATTGATTTGGGGTCGGGGGTTAAAATTACAGAAATGTATTGTCTCACATTCTGGAGGCTAGAAGTCCAGAATCAAGAGTCAAGAAAGCTCCCGCTGAAACCTAGAGGGAAGAATCCATCCCTGCCAAATCCTAGCTTAAGGTGGTGGCCATCAATCCTTATGCTTCCTTGGTTGGCAGCTACATCTCGGAGTGACTTATTTTCAAAGAAACTGAAATGCTCTTTTCTTCACTTAAGCACATATTTTGTGGCCTCTTCATGAAGTTCCCCAGTGGTCATCTTTTAGTAGCAATCAGCATGGAGGACCCCCAAGATCCTGGAGAAGTTTGCAGAGAAGGTGAAATGCTTCTAGGAGCCTTCCCATCTCCTCTACTCTCCTTTCTCACCCTGTCCCGGCTTTAGGATATTCAGGTAGTCCCTGGAGTTTCTGATTCAGCTGGGTGGTGGAAGATAAACCGGAGAGAATGCTCATAAGGTGAATTGGTAGGCATGCTTAAAAGAGGAATCTGTAAATCCAAATAATCTTTCATGACCGGAATAAGCCTGTGGAGCCACAGGCGTATGCGAATGTATGCCAGAGAGTCGGGGGGGCATGTCTCTGCCACCTTTCTGGACCAGTCCAATCCCAGTGACCCAGGCAGACAGGAAAACAGGGGCCTCTAACGCAGTTCCCAGCATCAAAAGGCAGCACCCCTAACACTTGTCTGAGATGCTGACAGATTGAGTCAGGAATACTGCTCATATAGTGAATTTATTATCAATTGAGTGTGTTACATCCTAAAATGCAGCGCAGTATGCTCTCAAATTAAAATGGACTCGTTTTCATTTCACTGTCAGAGAGGCTTGTTGGTAAATTACCTGTCCCAACGTCTTCAGTTCTGATAGTGATCAGAAACCCTGATGTCACTGGATGGGGGAGGGGGGTAGTGGGGGCAAGGAAAGATAAGACTTCCATGCAGCAGAATGTCTGCCCTAAAATGGGAAATCTGGGAGGAAAGCTTTTCAACCAACTGAAACTTTGATGAGGGGGTGGCAGCATCTGTGGTTTAAGCACAGATTAAACAAGTTCCTTTGTAGTATGTCTGGTATTTTTTATAAGCCTCTGTTTTCCCCCTGGGTTTTGTATCTTATTAATAAGCAATTCTATTAAACACATTTGTTCTCGAAGTAGGAATCTGAATCTGAAGGCTTCCATGGTAATTCTGGAATTTGCTACTAGAAAGGAAATTTAGCTGACCAAGGATAGATTCATTCTTTACACATCTTGTGAATATCCCTGTACTCCAGCACCCAGCTGTGGTGCTCAGCCAGAGAGACCTAGAACAGCAGCCACTACATTCCTTTTCTCTGTGGTGGGCTGTCAAGATTTCTGGGATTGTAGGGAAAAGAAGAACAATTATAATAGCTAACACGGCACAGGCTGACTATCTTCTCCAGAAACTGACGGATCCAGTCTTCACAGCAACCTTCTGAGGTCTGTAACCTTATTTTTCACATGAGGAGATGAGACCCCTAGAGGCTAAGTGACATATTCAAAGTCACACAGCTAGGATTCTCAGAGCTTAGGCCAGAATCTAGCCAGTCCAACTCCAACAACACTACTATCCCAGAGAGTGCCTAGCCCGGCACAACAAAAATTTTGTTAGATTATGTGGTCAGGGACACTATTTCAAAAGCCCATTTCCCCTTTATAAGCCCCTAGCAAGTCCTACCCCTCCACCACTTCCCTCTCAGCTCTTTTGAGAGTTGAGCATTGAAGATGTTTCCCAGGAGAGCCCTCATGCCTGATATCTCTCACTGCCCCTTTCTACTTCCAGTTTCTCTTTCCTATTGCAAAGAACAAGTGTTCCAAGACAAACACTCCCAAGAAAAACACTCTGGGTTTACTATTATTTTTTAAGGTAACTTATTTATTGGAGAGAGAGAGAGAGAGAGCGAGAGGGAGGTGAAGAGGGAGAGAATCTCAAGCAGACTGTGCTGAGCCAGGAGCCCCAGGTGGGGTCGATCTCGTGCCCCTGAGATCACAGCCCTGAGATGACGACCCCAGCCAAAACCAAGAGTCATCACCCAGGGGGTGCCTGGGTGGCTCAGTGGGTTAAGCCTCTGCCTTAGGCTCAAGTCATGATCCCAGGGTCCTGGGATCAAGCCCCGTATCGGGCTCTCTGCTCAGCAGGGAGCCTGCTTCCTCCTCTCTCTGCCTGCCTCTCTGTCTGTTTGTGATCTCTCTCTCTGTCAAATAAATAAAATCTTTAAAAAAAAAGAAGAGTCATCACTCAGCTGCCCCACTCCGGTTGTACTTTAAATTACTTCTTCCAACATTCCTTTTTGGAACAACAACATCTCTTAAGTTCTGTATATTCTGTTTCTCACTTCTTTCCCTAATGTTCACAAAAGTGTAAGTATCTTAAAAAGTGCAGATACACGGCCCAAGATCAGAGCCAGGACGTCTGGATTTGAATCCTGGATCTGGACTTTCTTCCTTTGTGATTTTGGGCAAGTGACTTAACCTACTGCGCCACCTGTAACTTTGGAGTATTAGGAGAACACATCCAATGGGATTGCTGTAAGATTAAAGTGCATTAATCAAAGTGTTTAAGACAGTGTCAGGCACATAGTAAGAGCTCTAACTGTCACTGTATGATTTTTCTTTCCGCTATTGGAGATGCATTTCACTTGGCCCCATTGCTTGGTGCAGTTACCTCCCCACTTCCTTCTTTGATCCCAGTGACCTGTCCAGTCTCCGACTCAAATCCTCCAATGGTTCCCCATTGTCTATCCAAGAAGATGAGACAGCTTGGTATTGGAAGCCAAAATGTTCCCTCCATCCTTCCCTACCTGATCAATTCCTACCCACCCCTTAGGGCCTAGGTTCCATGATGCATTCTACAAGAAACCTGAGATCACTGCTTCCTTCCTGGGACCCTTGGTTTCTACCACTCTCCAGCCCTTCTTAAGCACATTATCCATGTTTCACAGATGAAGCCTGGAGAGCTTCACGACTTACCTAGAGTCACACAGCCAGTAGATGACAAAGCCCAAACTTGGAGCCAAGGAACAGAGCTCATTATCTTAACCACCATACTGCACAGCTGCTTGGCTGATTTTGTATCTCCCCCAGCCCGAACACAAAATAAGTGTGCTGCTGAGCACTTGGGCAGGACCTTGGTAACAGTAATAGTGACAACACTGATGGTAATAGCAAACCAGCTCATCTGAGTGCTTACTATATGTCTGGTACCTTTCTAAGCTCCTTACTTCTATTAGCCAATACATTCCTCACAACAACCATTGAAGTAGGTACAATTTTTATTCCCATTTTATAGATAAGGAAACAGAGGCACAGAGCCTTAAATAACATGTCCAGTGGCAGAACTGGGAAGCAAACCCGAGAAGTCTGGCCCCAGAGTCCATGCACTTAGCCAACACGCTGCCTCCACATGTGTCTCTTTTGAGTGACTGGACTTAACTGAGGAAAACAAAGAAAAATAGATGTTCTCAAAAAATAGAATTTAATAAACTTGCACTTTGTAGACATCCCCTAAACCAGATGACAGAAACTCAACTGTGACTTTTAGCCACTTGTCTTATTCTGAGGATAGGCAGGTCAGTAGATAAGTACACGGCGCCAGTGTCCATGGAGAATCTGAAAGAGATCAATAAGCCCCAGGCAACACCTCCCTGCCATGGCTTCCTGCTTTTCCCATCCTCAAAGCCATGGAGACTCACTTGGGGGCCTGAGCTCTTGGCTGTTCTGATCTGACCTGCTCCAGGGAAATCAAAAAGGGCCTACTGGCTCCCACGCCTACTGCCAAGCACAGGTTCTGTGTCAGGAATATGAATGCTGAGCACCACGGTGAATCTGTGAGCATGAGCCAGGGTGCCCTCATAGGCAAACTCCCATGCAAAGTCCAGGCACCTGCCCAAGGTATGTGGAGTCAAGGTGACCAGTTGGCAGGGACTAGCTTAACACCTCTCTTGGACTTTGTTCAGGAATGGCACAAAGGTGCGAATGGAAGGGAAGGGAAGAATAAACAGATGTCCTTGTTTTCTTATCCTAGTGCTCGTTCTGGGCACCCTAACTTGGACAAAATATTCACAGTCCTAGTTATTTCATTAATATGCACAAAACCTGTTTGCTTTGCTGATACGGAAGCATCTTGTTCTTTCCTTATCAGAATACTTAACCCACTTAATTGTAATTGCTCTTTTAACGGTCAATTAGCAGCATATGGTAAGTAAGCTTCTCAAGGGCAAGAATCATGCCTGCTTGATTCTCCGGACTCACTACCATGCCCAACAGGTAGTCAAATCTATGTTGAACAAATGAATGAATAAGTAAAAGAACAGGAAACATGTCAAAGGAGCTAGTCAGCAGGTCTGCTCACTGATAGCCAGTCTTTCTTTCTGAAACTCCTAGATCCCGAGTTGTTAGATGGGATTACACGATTTGTTCTGGCCAATGAGTTGTGATGTCCTTCCTGGTCTGGGGCATCAGTTGCTGGTATATGAGCCACAGAGCTCTTACCTGCCCTCTGCCATGGTGACTGGCAATTTTCCAGGTGGTGGGTTTTCTCTCAATCTGGATCCTATGTTGAACATGCAGTGTAAGTGAGAAATAAACTTTTGTTGTTCAAAGCCATGAAGACTCGAGAATTATTTGTTATTGAAGCAAAACCTAGTCTATCTTGATTAATAGATGTCCAGTACAGACAAGTTTGTTGGGGACCCACAGAACTGAAGAGACCGTAGAAGCTATGCTCTAGGGTATCTCAACAGAACTTTTGACAATGATGGAAATGTTCTATATCTGCTCTGTCCAATCCTATTTCCACCAGCCATATGTGCTTATTAAACTCTTGAAAGGTGGCCAGTGTGACTGAGAAACTGAATTTTAAATTTTAATTAATTTCCATGTGATTAGTGGTTATTGTATTGGAGAACATAGTTCTAGAATCTACCAGAATAGCAGATGCTATACTCACCATGCCATAGCCCCTTATTCCATCTAGTTTCAGTGCAGCTGTCATACACAGTTTATTGCCCACAACCCAAGTCCTGCATCAAGCTCACTTTACAGTGTCTCTCCGGTCTGCCTTCTTTGAGGCTGTGAAGGTCATGCAGTCACACAAGTACGTAGATGAGACAGGGAGTTGATGTTGCCAGAGGCAATCTTCGACAACGGAAGACAGCCTCCAGTCTTCCTGCTCTCCAATGGGAAAATTCTGAGACGTGTTTGACATGGGTTTAACACGGTTTCTTAGAGAGTGCTCAGAAAGAGATCCACAGAAATTAACCCATTCATTCACATACCTCTTATTGGCCTTGCTCACTTGCCTTACTCCTTCAGTTCTGCTTTGTAGGGTCCCCTCCCAAATAAGCCCCCTGCAAGCAAGTCCTGGAGGCAGGGTGTTTTAGAAGGAACCCAGTAAAATGAAGTGGGTCTAATTTCCTCAGAACCCCACAATGAAAGCTGGTCATTCATTACTTTTTAAAAATATTTTAAGCTTTAGCTGTCTACCAATGGTTTGTCTTTAAGCATTTCTTAGACTTCATCTGTGATAGGTGAGGGTCAAGGAGGCTGGCTATCAAAGGCAGTCCACAAGAACACTCAAAGACTGCAATGACCTGGTTTTTGCTTTAAAAGGCCAACAAAAGACAGAGAGTATCCTTATTAAATTCAATCTGAAACACGGATCTCAGTTTTTATCGGCTTTGGGGACAAGAGACAATTCAATTTCAATGTAATATTTAGAAACTGAGCTAAACATTTCAAAGCTTCAAATTGCATTCCTCCCAGGCTGCAATTTTTAAAAATTTATCCTAATGATGGTGTATTCATTCAGGCTGCTGTCTCACAGGCGCCTGCAGGAGGGGGCTGCATCTTGAATCCCATGAACTAATTTGCCATGTAAAGAAATGTAGTCTCTTCCACATGCTGGCTGGGAGTCTCATGGAGAACAATCTGTGGGGAGTAAAAAGGCCTGCGCACGTGGAAGAGCACTGGTCAGGGAAACTTTCCATGAACACAGTGACTACCAACCCATATGAGTTATTGAAGAGCCTTGTAGTATCCTGGCTGCTGCCGTTGGTATATACAAACACATAGTCTCATAAAAGGAAACTCGGTTACTGAGAGCCCACCGTGGCCAGACTCTGAACTAGTTTTATAGACAGGATCTCATTTAACCCTGAGAGACAGGGATTACTGGAACCATTTTGTGTCTTAGGAAAACTGAGACCCAGAGAAAACAGGAAGTGGACTCAGACCCAAATCAACTTGGTCTCAAATTTCATGTGTTCTCCTGCTGCCTTTTCTACACTACAGAGAATATGTGGCCCTCCCACAGATCTTTGGACAAAAGTGGGGGAAATAAAAGAATATTAGTAACTGGAGGGGTTTTTGTGTTGAGCAGAAAAGTATAAAAGGAACCATGAGGAAGGAGAATGAGCACTGAATTAGAAAACAGACTTCTAATTAGGTTCGAGGTCAGTATTCAAAAGACCTGGGGTGAATGAATGCCTTGTTCTATCTGGGTCTCAGTTTCTTCCTCTGTAAAATGAAATCATTTGGTAGAAACTTGTCTACATTCTCTACTAGTACAATATTTTTCCTGGTTTGCTGGACAATCCTAAAGATTGCTAACCTCTACCTCCCTGGAAAATCACCCCAAGTTAGATTTTGTTTTGTCACTGCTGCTCGTAGACTGATATGGTTTCAGGTCAGTGTTGGGGGTAACTAGAGCCTCAACTAGTCTAAGTCAAGTTGAGTATTTTGTAGCTTCATTGAGGGAAATGATCCAATTCAAATATTTGCCATTTGTTTTTTTTTTTTTTCTTATCAAACTTTTATTTTAGAATAGTTTTAGAGAAAATTTCCAAGGATAGTTCTGAGAGTTGCCATATATCCCACACACCCAGAGCTTCCTCTGTCACTAGCATCTTATATTACTATGGTACATTTGTCACAACTAATGAGCCAATAATGATTCATTCTTATTACCTAAATTTAAAAAAAATTCCTTTGTTTTTACCTACTCCCTTTTCCTGTCCCAGGATCCCATCCAGGATAACACATTACCTTTAGTTGTCATGTTTCCTTAGGCTCTCCTAGACTGTAATAGTCTTATTTTCAGTGACCTTGACAGTTTTGAGGAATACTAATAGGATATTTTGTAGAATGTCCCCCAATCTGGGTTTGTCTTGTGTTTTTCTCATGATTAGAACACATTAGTTTTGGAGAGGAAGACTACAAAAATAAAGTGCCATTCTCATCACATCGTCCCAAGGGCGAATGTTATCAACATGGCTTATCAATATTGGCACAAACCTCGATCACATGGCTGAGGTAGTGTTTGCCATGTTTCTTTATAAAAAATTCATTTACTCCCCTTTTTCATACTATACTCTGTGATGGGTGAGCATGCATTTTTGTAAAGCTCAACCATGTAGGCAATTTCTGCCAGGGAAAAGATTTCAACTCTAAATCTCATTGGTGAAATGTACTCACTGAATCCAGTCTTTGAAAGTGATATTTCCTAACAATGAGGGTAACCTGATCTATAAAATTAGTATACATAAAGGACTTTGCATAAAAGAGGCTGCTTAGTAGAGGCTTTATTGCTATTCTTATTCAAACAAGACTTTTTTACTGCTCACAACATTCAGTCTCATTCTCACCTATAAGTCTAATGTAGTTCAGCATCACATATAAAGAGCTCTTAGAAATCAATAAGGAAAAAAAGTACAACTTACCCTTTCAAACAAGCAAAGCAGATAAATAGATTCACATAAGAAACACAAATGAATAATAAATACATATGCATGCATATATGCCAAGGGGTCTAAAATGGCTATCTCTGAGGTGGGTATGGGGGTGGAGAAATTCTAGAGCATTCTCACTTCCTACTTTGTAATTTCTGAATACTAAAAAAAAAAAGAACTTTTTGCCATCATTTTTTAAAAGCAATAAAATGATTTTAAGGTAAGAAAATTGTATCTACTAAAATATATGTGGTGTGTTTTCTAATATCATACTGGCTATAAAACCTAAATTTTGACTCCCTCTTTCACTTAACTGTTTCTTTGAGTGAAAGAGAACCTGCAGCCTTTGGGAACAGATGGCTGGTATTGTGAAACATGTATGACTATTTGTTTGCATCTCTTAATAGGAAATTTCGCATGTGAGGTCACTCCACCTTATATATTTGAAGGTATTTTTCCTCAGTAAGTTCTTCAGATTAGGCAACTAAAGAAAACCATTGTTCACAAGGTAATTTTAGTCATACTTGCCATTAACTGGAAAAACAATCAAGTCATATACAATTTCTGAAAAATATTAAAATATTATTATTATTCTGCATGTTCTTCCTTTGGTATATATATATATATATATATACATATATATATATGTATATGTGTGTGTGTGTGTGTGTGTATGTGTATATACATATATATATATATATATATATATATATATATATATATATATATCTTTCTGGATGAAGGAGTTATTAAACTAAGACCATCTGAAGGGTCCAAAAGAATCACAATAAAATCTGTCCTGCCTATTTAACTTACTTCAGGAATGAAAAGAATTAAGAACAACTGAATCCAAAATTTGAGTATAAATTTATGTTCCTGAGAAGACGACCCTTAAATGCACACACTCATATTTTGGGGTGTTCAAATAGAGACAAATAATGTGATATTAAAATTCAACCTGACATGACTGAGCACTAAGCATGTGATCCTGGGATGTGCTACTGAAATGTTGTAGGAGAAGGAAGTGTGTTAGTGTCGCTGGCCATGCAAAGGCAACATTATTTCTACATTTCTACATTATTTCCAGAGAGAGAGCCCAAGATAAATGCAGATGGGAGCAAGAGAAATCAATGCCCACTTATTTTAAGGTGTGAGTTTATGTGCCAAAAAATGCTCACAGAGGTGCTATGTATTTGTGTATCTGACAAAGGGTGGAGCCGTGGTCACAAGCCTTGACCTGTGAGGGACTGAATTAGCTTTGACGTTATTGTTTTGGGGGCTCTGAATACCTTTCAGTCTGCCATTTACTGATTAGCTGAAGAAAATACATTCACACACATAATGAAACCTCTTCTATCACCAAGTTTTTATTTAACTGTCAGGGCTAAGCAGCTAAAATAACTTGAGAAGCTACTGAGAATGTGAGGCAAGAACATTTCCTGAGGCTGAAGGGAGGCGTGTGACTTTAGCCATCTTGGATATATCTAGACCTTTTGAAGTATTCCTTCAGGAAACCCTACTGGAAAATGCTTTGGGAGTTTTTGTTTTGTCTTGGTTTTGGATTTGATGCTGACTCCATCTGGAATTTTAAATCTTTTGGATGCTATTTTTGTTTTTATTTTTGTTTTTTTTTTTTGTTTTTTTTTGTTTTTTTTTTTTTAATTTATTTGACAGATCACAAGTAGGCAGAGAGGCAGGCAGAGAGAGACAGGAGGAGGCAGGCTCCCTGCTGAGCAGAGAGCCCGATGCGGGACTCGATCCCAGGACCCTGAGATCATGACCTGAGCCGAAGGCAGAGGCTTTAACCACTGAGCCACCCAGGCGCCCTTGGATGCTATTTTTGAACAAAAATTTTCTCCTACAAATTTCACTCAGAAAGAGTTGAGATGAAAGAAAGTTAGCCCTAAAATTATTTTACTAATTCCAAGTCTTCAAACAACACTGCAATATTTTTATTGGAAATCCACAGGACAACATTACCCAATTTGGTTATAATCTTTCCACTTAAATGGACTGCCTGGCTGAAAAACAACCAGAGTGGTTGATGGAAAAAAAATCTTTTTTTAATCTGGCAGAGGCTGAATACAAAATAAAATTGCATAAAATATCTAAATCAGACCCCTAACATATCTGGAGTTCTGATTCATCGTCAGAATCCAGCCTCAGACAAAGTCTTTTTAATTGTAGGGTAGTTTGTTTTGGAGAACAATCTTGTTAGATGTTCACTCCTTATAGCCAAAAGTTCCCACTGATTCATTTTCCAAATTCTTGCACCAAGTCCCATGAGGAAATGGTCTTAATGTCTCATCAAGCTAATGGGGTTTCTGATTCTGATTCTTGATACACCTGATAGTGTGGAGAATACTATTGGCATTGGGAATCAGAAAGAATCAAGGATATTCTTCCCAGAATATCAAAGGGCCTGCCAGCTGTCTCAGGTGTCTGATTTGTAGCAGATCTGGGAAGACTGTGGTCTCTTGGGCCAAGGACATTTTGATGAACAAATATATTCAACAGGCACTTGATAACATTGCAGTCCACATTGAACCTTTCCCAAACCACCACCACCACCAAAAACAAAACGAACTGTCCATATAAGAATTTTCAATGCATTGGTCAAATAAAGTCATATAATTAAATAAAGTTACCAAAAGATAAAATGCTTCAATTAGAAGATGTCTCCCAAATTTCAGTGATTGGCATATCATTTCAAAAATGTTTGCAGTATTTTGGGACCACTGTACAGTGAGTTGAACAGTATAAAATATTTTGGTGTGATTTACAAAATCAGAAATTTCATATGGTTCAATTTAATATTATTTAATACTATTACCTAATGTTTTTTCTTCATATGATGAAATTTTCTTCATATGAAAAATTATTTATTTTTTTTTTAAAGATTTTATTTTTTATTTGACAGAGAGATCACAAGTAGGCAGAGAGGCAGGCGGAGAGAGAGGAGGAAGCAGGCTCCCCACCGAGCAGAGAGCCCGATGCGGGGCTCTATCCCTGGACCCTGGGATCATGACCTGAGCTGAAGGCAGAGGCTTTAACCCACTGAGCCACCCAGGCACCCCCTATGATGAACTTTAAAACCTTTAAAAAGCCCATCCGGAGTTGCCTGGGTGGCTCAGTTGGTTAAGAGTCTGACTTTGGCTCAGGTCATGACCTCAGGGTCCTGGGATTGAGAGCCTTGGGTAGGGCTTTGTGCTCAGTGGGGAGTCTGCTTGTCCTTCTTCCTGTACCCAGCCCCCTGCTCATGCTCGCTCTCTCAAATAAATAAATAAACCTTAAAATAACTAACTAACTAGATAAATAAATAAATGAAAAGTCCATCTAGCAATTATATTCCTTGATATTTACCCAAAGGGGTTGAAAACATGTCAACCTGTACACAGATGTTTATAACAGCTTTGTTCATAATTACCAAAACTTGGAAGCAATCAAGGTGTCAGTAGGTGAATGAATAAATAACCTGTGGTACATCCAGACAATGTGATATTATTCCGCACTAAAAGGAAATGAGCTATCAAGCCATGAAAGATGTGGGGGAAACTTAAATGAATATCACTATGTGAAAGAAGCCAATTTGGAAAGGCTATAAACTGTATGATTCCAACTATATTGTATTGTAGAAAAGGCAAAACTACCAAGACAGAGAAAAGATCAGTGAGTGCCAGGGGTTGGGGTAGAGGGGAGCGAACAGGTGGGACAGAGAATTTATAGGGCAGTGAAAATACTCTGTATGACACTACAATGATGAAAACACGTCATTATACATTTGTTCAAACTCACAGAACGTCCAACACCAAGAGTGAACCCTGATGATCTTTTGGGGATCATGATGTGTCAGTGTAGTTGATCAGTTGTAACAAATGTCCCACTCTGGTGTAAGCTACTGATAATGGGGAAGACTATGCATGTTTGGGGGGAAGAGTTACATATGAGAAATCTCTCTATGTTCTTCTCAATTTTGCTGTGAACCTAAAACTGCTCTTAAGAATAGTCTATCATAACAACAACAAAAAACAAAGTGATAAGTATTTTAGTTCTTAAGCATATTGCAAAAGAAAGACTGGCTGCCATCCCTCTCTGCACATTTATAACAGTTCTGTCATCAAGAGGAAGAGTCCATTTCTCCTTCTCTTAAATCTGGATTGGCCCTGTGACTTTCTTTGACCAATACAGTGTGGCAGTGGTAAGCAGCTTCTACTCTGTTCTTTGAAGAAATGCCAGCTACCTTGCCAGAAATCTGACTCATCTGAGACCACCATGCTGTGAAGGAGCTCAGACATTAATCACATGAGAAGGTCATGTAGGAGAGAACTGAGGAACCTCGAAGGCAGTGAGAACCCCAACCCCAGTGAAGCATCTCAGCCAGCTCTCAGCAATCTGAGTCACCCTAGCTAGGACCTACACATGGTGAAGGACACATGAGTCATTTTTTCTGTGATCTACTGACTTCATGGCCCACAAATCCATGAACATCATAAGATGCTTGTTGCTTTAAGTCAATATATTTGGAGATGGATGATTGAAACACTCTGCTTGAGATCTCCTGGTAGTTATAACCACAGATTCTGGACCCAGACTGCTCCAGGTCTCAGCCTGGTTACTTTCTACCTGGGAGTTGTTGAGTTAATCATGACTAGAGAAGACTGCTACATTGGTGGCCCCAATGAACCAGACCTGCCAGTATTCACACCTTTGTGCAGGCCCTGCCATGGTGACTGGACTTTCTGTGTGACTTGCCTTGGCTAATGGGAAATTAGCAAGTATGATGCAAACCAAGACCTGATAAGCTCTTGCATGATGGGACTTATCCTCTTAGACATTTGCTCTTGGAGCCCTGAGGCACCATGTAAGAAGTTCAGCTGCCTGGTGAAATAGATCATGGATGGAACTGAAGGGGATTATACTAAGTGAAATAAGTCAGGCAGAGAAAGACAATCATCATCTTTAGAACATAAGGAATAGAACAGAGGACCATAGGGGAAAGGAGGGAAAACTGAATGGGAAGAAATCAGAGAGAGAGAGACAAACCATGAGAGACTCTGGACTCTGGGAACCAAACTGAGGGTTACAGAAGGTGCAGGGGTGGGGGAGGGAAACAGGGTAACCGGGTGATGGGTATTGAGGAGGGCACATGTAGTTATGAGCACTGGGTGTTTTATTCAACTGATAAACTGTTGAACACTGCATCAAAAACTAATGATATACTATATGCTGGCTAATTGAACATAATAAAAAAAAAGACAAAAAAAAAAAAAAAAGATCATGTAGAAGAAGAGCTAACCCCAAATATTCCAGCTATCCCAGCTCAGGCGCTAGACATGTGAGTGAAGAACAGAACTGACCTGCTGAGCCTGTCAAAAACATAAATGCATATCACAGATCAAAAGAAGTAATACATCACTGTTGTTTAAAGCCACCAAGTTTAGGGATGATTTGTTATACAGCAATAAATAATAAAAATAAAAATAATGTCCATATGTCATAAATGTGATTAAATAATATTTTTCCTAGCACACATTAAAATGTTTTAAAAGCCAATAATGTAGCACCTAAAATTACCTTATGTATCACTAAATAATCCACTTATCAGACTTTGGGAAATGCTGGTTTAATGGAACAATAACAATAACAGTAAGTATAATGGCAATCACTGATTAAATATCTACTCTTCCTTAGATTTGGGGATAAATGGGTTATATGCATGATCTAATTTATTCTCCCACCAACTCTATTTGGTGTTATTATTATTCTCATTTTGCAGACAAGGAAAGCGAAGCTCAGAAAGATTAAGTAATTTGCCATAGGTCTCCTGAGGGTCACCTTCGATGACCCTTATGACTTCTTTCTTAATATTTATTTTTTTAATTATTTTGAAATTTTGTATTTATTTATTAATTTTTTAAAAAAGATTTTATTTATTTATTTGAGGGGGGGGGATTGAGAGAAAGCACAAGTTGTGGGGGAGGGGAGTGAGATATTATGACCTGACCTGAAATCAAGAGTTGGACACTTAACCAACTGAGCCACCCAGGCACCCCAGACCGTGATAGCTCTTTTTTATGAAATAGTTTCCTGGATCTGGAAGCAAAGGAATGAATTCTATTCTCTATGCAAGTATGTTTTCCACCTTTTAGTTATGAATTACTGATAACTTTGCTTGGATCATATTCTGAGTCTACTTTAGGGACAGGTGTTCTTCTCAACCAGAAGCTTGGGCTACAGCCACCACCTGTCCATTTCCACTCCTACTGAGGGGCTGTCAGGAGCAGTCCTGTGCTATCCTGTCAAGACACTGTCCTCATCAGAGCCCTGCTGACTCTAATACTCAACAGTACCTATTGGGTATTTAGTATGTGCTTAGTTTTATACTGAGTGCTGGGGTTGGAATGGAAAGTTAAGAAGGGATTCAGTATAGGGACTCTTGGATGGCTCAGTCGGTTGGGCGTCTGCCTTCGACTCAGGTCAGGATCCCAGGGTCCTGGGATGGAGTCCTGCGTCAGGCTCCTTGCTTAGAGGGGAGCTGCTTCTCCCTCTCCTTCTGCCCCTCCCCCACCCTTGCTATCTCTCTCCCTCTCTCTCTCTCAAATAAATAAATAAATAAAAATCTTTTTAAAAAATTCAGTATAGGGGCAGCATATGACTCCAATCCTCAAAGAAGACTAGTTCATATACCCAAAATAGTCACTGGACAAAGTAAGGCCATTTAACATTATATGCTAAATCACACAGAGCAAACATGTTTCAAAAATTGGGAGGAAAAGGAAAGACTGGGGGAGGCTGAATGGAAAAGGCAACTCTTGCATATGTCAGGAATGAACATAGGTTTGAAAATTGGAGCTGCAAGGAGACGGCACTGTAGCAAACACCCCAGGGAAAGTTATGGTGGTGAGAATAATGGTGGGACAGAGAGAAACACTGTGGGTTGGAAATTCGTTTGGATCCATAGACCAAAAAAAGTACTGGCCAGACAGAGACCGTGTTGGGTTCACTTCACATCCCCAAGTCCAGCACAGGGCCTGGCACATAGTAAGTACAGTACTCCTTGACTGAATGTGAGTCAGGATTCTCTCCATGGGCACAGGGAAAGAGTGACCATGGACTATTTGTGGGTGGAAGGCTGGATTGGAGAGAGGAAGCCTGGCAGGGGAGAAGGTATACTCCTTTCAAGAAAAAGAGGCAGAGACCATGCTCTCGTGTGACCTCTCCGAAAGGATGCTGGAGGTGTGCAAGGAGCCGGGGTGAATTAAAAACCTATGAAAGAACACTTTCTCCTCCAGTGGGACCGTGCTGGCCTGGGACAAGGGCTTCCCTTCCCTGTTTCTGCAGGCATCTGAAACAGAGGCTCCCTCCTCCTACTGAGAAACAGGAAACTCTGGGGCAGCTTCCTTCATTGGTCTTGAACAGAACTCAGTAACTGCCCTCTCTCTTCAGAAACTCACCTTGGCTTCCCAATGACCCATTTCTTGCCGCCAGCAATGACCACCCTCCTTGAGCGCCGGCCCCCACCCCTCCCACCCTCCCCCCTTGTCCCGATCTTCCTCCTGAGCCTCACCAGCAGTCACTGTTCCTTCATCCAGAGTGAATGGGAAGGAATTTCCAGAGCTCCCCCAGAGGGGACTGAACACTCACTATATCTGGGGGTTTCTAAGTCTTCACTAGCCCACAAAGTGTATGTGTCTTCCTCAAAGTCCTTTGACTTGGCAGAGCCACACGCCACACCCAATGGCTGTTATGGTGAGACACTTCTGGTGCAAAGTCAGCAAAATCCCAACAGGCCTCCTAACTTCCTGACTACTTGAGCACTCCCAAGCACTGGCAAGTTCTCACTCTCTCTTTGTTCTTCAGGGAACACTGAGCTTTGGTTTGCGGTTACCTCAAAGGAAAAACAGTCTGATGTGTGATAAGCCTCTTTGGCTGCTGGCAGAACACGAAGGGCCTATCAGACCCAGCTCCAGCTAAACAAAGCCAGACTTTCCTAGTGGGTGAGGCTGAAGTGTGTAGCCCTAGTCTTTGTGGAGAAGAGAGCCACTCAAATTCCAGCCCAAGGGTGTCACCTGGGAACCCCTCTAGGAGAATTATAAATAAGCAAAGGAAGTCATATTTGGGGATCTGCAGAACTAGAAAAGCTATTTCATAAGTATATACATTTCCAACGGCACCTTTTCAAAAACAGCTCAATTTGAAATATTCATTTGCATCAGAATAGTCATGAATATTCAAAAGTCAGCCAGTGTTTCAGAACTATTGTCTATTCCTGGCACTTTCATCTTCCCCTTGAAAAGCAGATCATGGGTTTTCACGAAAGGTGGGCTTGGCTGGTCTTTGCACTGCTATAGCTGGTAGGAAAGGGGTTGATTATTTTCTGTTTCTTAATATTAAAAAAAGAAAAAAAGCCTCAGCTGGTGTTAAATCTTTACTCTTTGTTCCTGTCAGGATAGGAATCATGCTACAGACCTCGAATCTGGCCTAGGGGCATATTTTTCAAACTGCTGGGCAGAGCTTTCCATTCAGAGTCCCAGACATATTTTTTCCTACTTGCAGGTTTCTTAAAGACAAAATCCCACCAGGGCCATGATCCAGATCTGTGGAATGCATACAACCTTAAGACATGGGAGACTCCTGTCGGAGTGCTCAGAACTCTCTGCGTTACTTTGGCCAAGCCACAGATCTTCTGTTATCTCCATATCCTCACTGGACAAATAAAGACTCACATGTGTCCATCCCCCTCCTCTCCTGCCTCAAGTTTACAAACCTAAATAAGAGGCTACTGCATCAATGAAAGTGCTTTGAACTTCTTGGAAGAGAATCAAAAGCTATGGCCAAGTCAGTGGTTGTATATCAAAGTTTTCATTGCCAGAAAGCAATATAACCTCACAAGGGATTATCTTAAACCATTCTAATGTGAAGAAAACAAATGCCATTAAAATAACCCAAAAATGCAAAAAAGGAAACTCACCTGTCTATCCTCTGCTGAGATGATTAGCAGCTATTTCTCCCTTTCATGCTAAAATTTGATTTTCTCAACATGTCTTCCTTATGCTCCACACTGATAAGCGGTTTGTTAACAGGTTTAAGGTGGGTTATGAGAGGAGGAGACGCAGGAAGGTTGAGTTGGCACTGAGTTGATTCTCTGAGAATTCATTCCTCTGCCCCCACCGTGTTCAGCTGAAGAGCATTCTATTGTCACCTAAGCTCTGTCTAAATTGTTCAATTTATGTGACAAAGCCTTGATGGTATCTCTTTAAGGCTGTCAGAGGAGCCAATGCAATGCCAATTCGAAAGTGAAGTCATGGTTACAAAAGTGCCTTTAGTGAAAACTGACAATGTGGGAAGTCTTACCTGTTCTCCTGCAATTACTTCCGTATTCAATTTGCAAGATAAAGGATGAGTGCCTCTCCATCCACCCCCATACCTCTGGATCAGGCTGTGCTCTTTCTACTTACTCCTCAGCTTCCTAAGGTTGGTCTCAAGTCACCAGGTAGAGTCCTTGAACGCTGATGCTAGGAGGACTTTGAAGATTTTCTAGCCCAGCTACAGGAGAGCATCTGAACAAAAGATAGGTTCAAAAGAGATTTAAAACAATTATCTCTTCACTGGGCATTACAGTGAAGAAAGGCATGCACTGCTATCATAAGACTAAAAAAGATGCAAATCAAAGGGAAAATTCTGGGGATGGGATGAGTCAGGAGAGGACATACTGCCCCATGGTTTCATAGAAGAGGAACACATCAGCTTCTGTGCTCCTCGAAGGGACAATGTTCAGGTGTGTTCTGCATGGTCCCAACGGCCCCCAGTGATGCCAGGCTCTTGCTACCCACAGTAGTAACCTGCCTGTTAGCACACACTTTATTGGCTTTCTTCCCTTTCTTGACTCACTTCACCATTCCCTCACAATGCTTCCTGCGATGACCTCCCAAATAGGCTATGCACAACCAATTCTTTGTCTCAAAGACTGCTTCTGACAACCTGGAAGTTCACACATCCAAAGGTATTCCCCTTAGAGGACTAGCTCTCAATGGGGGCTGATTTTGCTCTGGCAAAATTTGGAGACGTTTCTGGTTATCATAACCCCGGGGGGCGGGGTGCTGTTGGCATGTGATGGGTAGGAGCAAAGAGTATCCTACAAATGCAGAGGAAAGGCTCCACAGCCAAGACCCATCTAGCCCAGAAGGTAAGTAGTGTCAAGGGTGGGAGACCTGCCTTAAATAACCTACTCCACATGTCTCATACCATCAGCTCAACTCATTATCTTAAAGATTGTATAAAGGTCCGCTGTTGGAGGATAAGCTTACAGAGAGGAACCATCCAGGCTGTTTCGGCTCCTCCTCTGCCTGTAGTAACAGGAGTTATTTTTTGGAGTGGGATGATGCTGTGGCTCCTGCAAAAGGGGTCAGGGCCGGTGTTCAGTTAGGACAGCCTGGAACGTGACTGGCAACTTCCAGGATACCACTGCGGTCCTACAGATAAGGCACTGATTGTGATGATTCTTGGTCATTCCTATTTGAGAAGATAATGTCTCTTTTCATCACTGAAGTGCATGAACATACATATATTACATGTTAACATCATTTGGGGGTTAACTGTGATATTTTGAACTAAATTTATCTAAACTCTTAAACTAGTGTGAAATATACCTAAGTAGATATTCTAGGAAAGCATGATCATCTAAAATAACTTGTTTTGGGTGCCTGAGTGGCTCAGTAGGTTAAGCCTCTGCCTTTGGCTCAGGTCATGACCTCAGGGTCCTGGGATTGAGCCCCACATTGGGCTCTCTGCTCAGCAGCGAGCCTGCTTCCCCCTGTCTCTCTGCCTGCCTTTCTGCCTACTTGTGATCTCTCTCTCTGTGTCAAATAAATAAATAAAATTAAAAAAAAATAGCTTGTTTTACAGAAGAAGAAACTGAGGCTTATATCAGGGAAGCCATTCTTCATTCACATAACTAGTCAGTGCCAAATCAGAACTGAGAGATATCTGAACTCCCAACTCATTACTCCTTCACCCAGGGACAGAGAAGAACATACAGGAGAGCCCAGTGTTGCACTGTCATATCACTGGGTAGGTGATGTAAACCCAGCAGGCGGCTAATACTGAAGCCAGACATTGCTCAAAATTCCCAAATTCTAATAAACGGTCTCATTATGATGAACTGTGCCCATCTTCTCTTATACATTCAAAAGGGTAACCATACCGCCACCATCACCACCACCATCTCTCTCTCTCTCTCACACACACATACACACACATGCACACAATATCACACAATCTATATTCCTTATTCTGGAAAACAAGATAGGAAATTCAAGCTTTACAAAACACTTTAGATTCCAGGTGAAGTTCAAGAAAAAAGTAAAATTAAGCTTATGCTAGGAATCCCAAGGACTTTTGTCTCTGACTCCCTAAGAAGATATCATAGGTAGCTAGAGAAAACAGCCAATAACCAACAAGAGCGCTTTAAGAAAACCATACAATTTTACATCCAGGGAAGATTCCAGATATCATCTCATCCAATGGCCTTATTTTACAGAAGAGGGAATGGAGGCAAAGAGAAGGCAAGGAACATGTGCAAGCCCACTCGTCCTTGCCCATTACTATGGAGCATGCCTCTGAAGCCAATTTTCTCATATGGTTCTCTTTTAAAAAATTATAGTCATCAACTATGGATATAGTTCTAAATTAGAGTGTTTATGTGCAATCCAAGAGGCAAAAAAGACGACCGAGAGGGCAATTTATTGCTTTATAGGAACTTCTGAGTTATTTTCTTCCCAAGTCATGTACAATTTGCATCTTTTTTATGGTTCCGTGAAGAAATAAATTCCTACCAATATCTGGATGATAAATTTGGGAGAGTCGTTAGTATTCACTGGAAGTGAAATCAATATATGGTATATAACCACATAGGTTTGGTCATATAGGAGATTGGTGAGACCGACTTCATTTTTACAACTCTACCACTGAATTAGAAAGCCAACTGAGAGCAACTTTTTTTCTTTAGATCACTGACATTTTTCTTTAATTCTGGAAAAATGACGAGAACATTCATGTGCTGCGCTTTTGTTTAATTTTCTATTCTAACTAGACTACACAGCACTTGAATATTAGAAACAGATCACATTTGTCTTCCTGGCACTTAGCACAATGTCTGGCACTTAGCAATTATTCAACATACTTGTGTTGAATGAATGAATGTCAGTGATGTTTTAGAAAGCATTCTGCCTAGATAGGAATTATTAGTATCTGTTTATATTTCACAAGTGCATTTGAATTTTCCCATTTTTCTGTTTTTTATAACCCAAGTCAGTCTCAGAACATCCGTCTTTTATACAATCATAATTCAAGGAAGAAATTACTGAAACTGAAGCCTGAATAGGAAGGCAGGTCATCATTTCAAGAATCATTCTTCCCTTCTTATGAAAGTCATCTTTAGCTAGGAAATATACATAGAAAACGAGAGTTATAAAACTTGAGTGTTATTTCCCTGTCTCTGCTTATCCTTCATTACCATGGATTGGTTCGTTATAAGTGTCAGTGGCAGTGTAGTGGTACGGTCATGAGCAAAGACTTTGGAGTCAGGCAGACACGAAGTCAAGTCTCCAACCTGACACTTACAGCCATGTGGCCTTGGGCACGTCATTTCACCTTCTTGTGCCTTGGTTCCTCCATCTACGTGGTAGTGCCTACCTCATAAGACTGTTAGGAAGATTAAATGAATTCTACATATAAGCTGACTGGCGTATACTAGATGCCCACTAAATGTTAAAAACAACAACAACAACACACACACACACACTCTATTTGCTACCTTGCCTTTCTACTGTCAGAATGCATTCAAGATCTTAATTATATCCATTTTAGTTGCCCATTGCAGCATAAAAAGCTACTCTAAAATTTAGTGGCTCAAAACAATAAGAATGTGTTTTTTGTTTTGTTTTTACAATTCTGGGGATTGATTGGGTGGTTCCTCTGGTCTTACCTCAGCTCACTCATGCAATGTCAGCTGAGAAAAGACCCAGCAGGAAGAGCTAGGCTGCTGGCTTCTGCCTCCATGGGGCCCTTCACCTGGGCTTCTTCACAACATTGTGGCCACAGGGCAGTGCCTCACACATGCAAAAGCAGAAGCTCCAAGGCCTCCTAAGACCTAGGCTCTGCCGTCCGCTCAACAGCACCTCTACCATATTCTGTTGGCCAAAGCAAGTCACAGGTCCAGCCCAGTATAAAGAGGGTCGAGGCTACATCTCTGGATGGAGGAGCAGCAAGGTCACATGACAAAGGACCAAGCATACGGGAATGGGATGACTTTGTGCCCATAATACCAACTACCACTATATCCCTTCAACGTGCCTCACGTACCTCTTCTTGGACTGTAGTTTCCTAGTTTCCCACTTCCACTTCACAAGTCTTCCAGTCACTGCACAAAGTAAAAATAATTTTGTCCTGTAGCCAGTGTGTCTGATGGAGAATCATACAGCAAGTTGGTGAACAAAAAGCTTGGGCCCCAAACTAGGGTAGATCCACAAATCTAGGGAAAAATTCAGAAAGAGCCACTTTCTAAGAAAGAAGCGAACAAGAACCCATGTGCCAGTATTGGGGACATCTGTTGCACCTGAAATAATCCAAACTTGGGACTTTGGGATCATTTTACTCAGGAAATCATACAATCCTATTGGTACGAAGAATAGCACAAAACCTAATGGTTAAAAAACAATCCATAAATTTGGGAACTTAATGTGGCATGCACGGCTTTAGAAACGAAAAGGGACAAATGAGATGGTGACACATAAAGCCAAAATTGGTTTCCCAGCTTTCCCCTGACCCAGACTTGCCCAGTCAGAGGCTCCAGTCTGAGACTTCAAGCTGTAAGCCAGTGACACAAAAGAGGCAGCACCACACAGAAGCCCTTTCGGTGGAGACAGAGATATCAGCTGCCAGAGCCTGCAGGGCTAGAAATTCTAGAAATCAGCCATGTGGTCTGTGGCTTCCGTTCACCAGATGATTTCCAGTGAGGTGACGCTGAGGGGTCACCCGGGGATTCTTCAGGCCGCACGCCTGCTGAATTGTACTCTCTAGTCTTCCAAGAGATTCTGTGAGCTGCCTAAATCTCCTCGAGTGAATCCCATTTGTGCTTAACTAAAGGGGGATCTATAGTTTATAATGAAAACCCTCCCTGGTACATTTGTATTAGTAGGTAGTTCAGTCAGTAGAGTGCTATACTCATGATAGTTATTCAGAATTTATCAGAGTTCAGATGAAACCAGGTTATCTCATCCTGGCACATGACAGTCAAGGGAATGTGCCATAAAGATCTCTTCACAAGAAAGCCTACTGGGATGAGCCTGTCACACACTTAGGATTTTCCCAGCTGAGGCCACGCTCTCCTTGGGCAGTCTCCAGAGAATGACTGAGTATGGTGGGAGTACCAGAGCTGGGACATTCCCATTCTGGGATTTCTCACTGGCCTGGATGAGATTTTCCTCAGAGCTGTACTTTTCCTGCCTTATTTAAGACAGCTTTTCTCTCCTTACAGGTCAGAAAATATTATCCTGTATTTCTTGCTAATAATTTTAAAGATTTGCTATTATAATTAAAGACTTTAATTCCTCTGGAGGTATCTTGGGGTATGTTGTAAAGCAGAGGTCCAGTTTTACTTTTATCCATATGGATAAATGTATTTTTAGCTCCATTTATTATAGAATCCCTCCTTCCCTCGCTGCCAAACTACTCTTATCAGGTATCAGAGGTCTGTTTGGGGGCTCTCTATGGTATTCCATTGGTCAGTCTATCCCCTGCAATGCCAGTATCTCGTCTTAATCACAATAGCTTCATCATAAATCCAGCTATCTATAAGTTAAGTCTCCCCTTCTTATTCTCCTCTTTCACAACTGCCTGGACTATCTTTGGTCCCTTACTCTTTCATTTACCTTTTAGAATTAGCCTGTTAATATTGTGAAAAATCCTCATGAGGTTTGTTAGCTTAGAGATGCACTGAATCTGTAGATCAACTTGGGGAGATTTGGCTTTTTTTTTTTTTTCTGTTCTTTTTTCTGGGGGGAAGTTCTTGGAATTAAATACCTGTCTGCTGTTCTGCATCCAGTTGTGGGGGAATCAATGAATCCTTATATGGATCCTCAGTTAATCTGTTTTGAGCTTCCTCTCTTGCCCCCAGGTCATCTGATCCTAAGCACAGAGACTCGGTTCCAGAGATCAGCTCTCTTCTTCGTTGTGCCTTAGAGGTAATTTGTATTTTTTCATTTATACCTCTAGAAGTTCTCTACAATGAATATGCATTATTATTGTGAAAAACAAAAAACAAAAAAAACCCACAACAAATAAAATGGCTACCTCGTTC
Source organism: Enhydra lutris kenyoni (assembly GCF_002288905.1). Classification (NCBI taxonomy): domain Eukaryota; kingdom Metazoa; phylum Chordata; class Mammalia; order Carnivora; family Mustelidae; genus Enhydra; species Enhydra lutris. The sequence continues at coordinate 12,203,526 of NW_019154123.1, forward strand.
ATTTGGTGCCAGCTCCCAAGTGCAGCAGTCAGCTCTCTCAATTACCTTAACACCAATAGGACCGGCCTGCACATGGCCAGCAGGGTCTCCCATGTCAACAGCAGATGTTGGTAATCAATCACACGCATTTGCCTGATGCACCACGTCATCAGAATCCTTCTCAACACAACTCCACGGGCAGTCACTGCTAATTTATCAAAGTTGTGAGAGAAAACCTGTCTGCCATCCTACAATGTGACAACAATTCACTCTTCCTTCTAGATCTATAATCTGTGAACGCTTATGAAGAAGACAGTCTCGGGTGGCAGAAAGAGTAGTGCACATGGAGCCCGATGGTGCAGTGTCCAGGTCTGGCTCTGTCATTTACTACTAGTAGATATTCCCCACCTTGGGCAGTCTCCTTCCTCATCCTCCAGCTTCCTCATCTGTGAAATCTGGAGACTGATCTACGTGCTAGCTAAGATCTCTAACTAAGATCACTATGACCCTAAATTCCATTTTTTCCCCCAGCACTCGACACAAAATAAGACTAATGCTAACAGCGAACATATCAAGGGCATCCTCTGTATTAAGCATTGTGCTAAGCACTTTTCATGTGTTATTTTCTCATTTATTGCTCACAGTATCTCATGATGATATTGTTCTCCATCTTACAGATGAAGACACTGAGGGTTAGAGAGGGGAGGTAACTTGTCTGAGTTCATCCAGCAAGTCAATGGGTTCAAATGTGAACCCAGATCTGACCACAGCAGATGCTGCTAGGCTCCATTCAAACCAATGCATTCTACTGCAAGAATCAGTCACTGTCCCCTTGAGGGCTTTCTCTCACCCCAGTGGGGCAGGTCAGAAGTTGCAGAAGTACAAGGGAGTTAATGCCACTGGAAGCAGCTCTCAATGTTACAACAGATAGGAGTTGGAGAAAATATACCCCAGTTCCCTCACCTCTTGGCTGGAATACATGTGTTTTTTTGTTCCAGTCTCACTTCCTTTCTCCTCTATCTTTGCTTCCTAAAATCACATCCCAAGAAAACTACTTGTATTCAGATTCCTGCCCCAGGGTCTTATTCCTGAAACCAAAACCAAGACAACCTTGTAGGCTGATGTCTTGCCATGAAACTGGACAGGGGTGATGCAGAAAATTACATTTAAAATTGTTTCTTGAAAGTCTTACTGTATTCCCAGGGCACCTGGGTGGCTCAGTCCATTGGGCATCTGCCTTTGGCTCAGGTCATGATCTCAGGGTCTGGGATGGAGCCCCATGTCTGGCTCCCTGCTCAGCAGAGAGTCTGCTTCTCCTTCTCCCTCTGTGATCTCTCTTGCTCTCTCTCAAATAAATAAATAAATCTTAAAAAAAAAAAAGTCTTACTGCATTCCATAAGTCTTATGAATTCCACTTGAAATCATATTTCAAATGATAGAAGTCAGTTGTCTCATGGTCTGTACCCCTTGAGAGAAGTGGGTTAGGGGCACCTGGCTCTGTAGAGCTATGAAGGCCATGTGGCTTCATAAGGTTGAGCTCTGCATTCCATTTCTGTCTTTAGCCACTTTAGCCCTCAGAAGAATGTGGAATCTCCAGAGGTCAATGTCTTCATTTGCCAACAGAAAGCTCTGTGATTCCACCTCTAAGGTTTCAAATCCTGGATTCAAGTAATCCAGCTTGGATTGGCCAATCCAGAGTTCAGGCTGGAATGCATCACTTCATGTGGCTGACAACTTTGCATAAGGAAATAAAGGCCTCCGGACCCCAGCGGAGCAAGAAAAGGCGAAAACACAATTCTAAACAAGGAAATTAGATGGGTAGAGATACAGGCTGTGCAGTCAGTCCCGGGTGAAATTTTCATTATACTGCAGCCTCTTGGAGCAGGATGGAATGTGAGTCCCACAAACTACTATGCGCCCAGGGCTAAATATGCAGCCAGTAATGACTTTTTTCAAAGAACCATCATATTCAATTATAGCTCTGAGATGTTTCTTTTCATAGAGATAAGACTTTTACACATTGAATAACTTCTTTTCAGAACTCATCTCACTTTTTTGGTGGCGGTGGCATTGCTGGATATGCCATATCTTCCGGCCTGTCTGGGTGGTAGTTGTTCATGCGATTGGCTGAAAAAATTCTTGGTATTTATTTGAGGAATTGTGACTAGGACAAGATTCCCAGCAGACCTTGAGAACAAAGTAAAAAGAGAAAAAAAGAAAAGAAAAGAAAAGAAAAAACCATTCCATGTGACTTTCTTCCCCTAAAGTTCTCTGTGACTCCCTGCCTGCCATCAGGCTTGGGCTGTGATGTTCGTTTTCCATCTGCTTTGGCTGCAGGTAATTTGGAGACACCGACGTCATCAGACCATCTGTTCAGTAAAACCACAGCAATGCTTTTCCTCCTGAGTTGTTTATGCTTTGAAAGCTACGTAGGACTATTTTCAATATATGCTGGGCAGAGACCAAACCATGTTGCAAACTATTCCTTAGCATTGCATCAGAAGGTGAGAACTGAAGATTAATTGGGGTTGTAATTATAAGAGAAGATACAGGTGTAAACAGAGTTACTAAAACGTATGGTTAATACTAAAACCAGGGAAAGCAGAGAGTTTGCCTACGAGTGGTTACACAACATGACTTCTTTCTTTCTCCTGATTTCCTGACAAACTCAGTTTGTACAAAATGATCATTCCACCTATGCCTGGGTCCTTGATTATCCAGATGCTGTTCTCAAAATGACATTGTTCGATGTCATGCTTTTCTCTCTGCTTTCCATAGTGACTTTGAATCTTCTGAATAATCCAATTCAAGTGACATTTATCGAGTCCCTACTATACTTACTGGAAGTCCACATGAAGCTGTGGTGGCTGTTGTCAACGCATGCTGGCTGCTTCCTTCCTTCAGGACTGAGCCTTTCGGTAACAAACGAGACCTCGGAGGGCCTTTCCTGTGGCACCAGTATAGGTCTTACTCCACCTGCGCATGGGGCAGCTTCGAAGAGCTGGAGATTAACCACCCCCAGGAGCAGCCCTCAGACAATGAGAGATACATTTGGCAGATAAACATCCAGCTTCCCTGATCTGCAATGGGCCATTCCAAGGCACATCCTATGCGGTCACCTGGAGGGCCCCAGCAGGACTGAGCCCCAACCCCAGCAGTGACTCGCTGACTGAGACACACTTTATTGGTTTTCCTCCCTCCGCATCTCACTTTCTCCACTCCTTTACTTGTGCAGATAAACTGTCTGTGCCCAAGCCCATGTTACAAGTTTTGCTTTTGAGGACATTCAAACTTCAAGAAATGGGAGATGGGGAGGAAAAGTGGGAGATGGAAAGTAGGAAAAAGAAGTGATACTTGAGATCGGCCTTGAAAAACAGTTGAGAGTCTGATGCTGAGATGGAAAGGCCTTAACCAGGAATACAAAGAAACAAAGGCATGGAGGCCTGAGGGACATCTGGAGTCTGAAATGTGCCAGAGTCCTTGGAACACAGGGAGTGCAGTGGGCGAGGCAGCCGGCAGCACAGGGGGGGTCATCCAGGGGCAGCTCAAGTAGAGCCCTGCATGCAGAGTAGATCTAAGATGAAAAATTTCCTTTGTTGCACAATGAGATCTACTCTAGAAACACAGACCCCCTTATCAAAATCTTTTCCTCTGAGTCCTGCTCCCCATCTGAGTAATCAAATGTGCAGAGTCATAGAACAGAATATGCACTGCGCCCGGGCCAATTTAGTCCTAATGATCCCAGAATTCCAGAGGCAGCTTGCCTTTCTAAGTGGCTTGAACAAGCCAGCCATATGATGGTACAAAGCCCTTTGGCTTTTTAGACAACACCACTGTCTTCTGTAACAACACCAGAAATAAAGATATGTTTGTTTAGAGCAGATTAAACACTAGTGCCCTTTACCTTCACTGGATTCATGGTTCTCATTACATTCCATAAGTGGACCTTTGTGCCAGGTACTGCCTGGCCTGGGGTCCTGACTGTGGAGAGAACTAGATAGTTCTTCTCTACTCTGGAGGTCTTTTTTTTTTTTTTAATATTTTATCTATTTATTTGACAGAGATCACAAGTAGGCAGAGAGGCAGGCAGAGAGAGAGACAGGAGGAAGCAGGTTGCCTGCTAAGCAGAGAGCCCAATGCGGGGCTCGATCCCAGGCCCCTGGGATCATGACCTGAGCCGAAGGCAGAGGTTTTAACCCACTGAGCCACCCATTAAGACCTCCCTCTACTCTGGAGGTCTTAATGAAACTCTGAAGATCCCAAAGTAGCAACCAATGTCAATGATTCTATTTCCATATTATTAAAAGCTCTGCTTTCCCATTCCTTTTCATGGCTGCTCATGGTTTAATTATCTTTTCCAATGTGGGATTTGAGAATTATAAAACAGTACACCTATGGCAGCTGCCCCCAATGTCCTGTCCAGATACCCTTGGCCTTGCCATTCTAGGGAACCACTGCTTGATTTCCCAACTACTTGAGGGTTTACTTGGGTGGTTGGCCCACTCTGCCCAAATCTAGGAGGCCATAATGGCCAGGGAATTAATGCTCGTGTCCCTGCAGCAGCCCTCAGCCAACAACAAAAGGAAGTTGAAGGATAAATACCCTAGCTCCCTTCAGCTGTGACAACTCTGAAGTGCATGTTCTACATTGATTTCCAAGGACTTTCCCAGTGGGATTAAGCTCTGGTTGCAGGAGAGTGATAATCGGCTTCGCATTTCATCAGAACCAGCCCTTCCCTGTCCCACTTTCCCACTCCCCTCCCCATGTTTTCCAGGATCCTCTCCCAAGTAATTAGTTGCACTCAGTTCCTGGTCCCAGGGCATCCTGGGGAAACCATATTCAGATAACATTCACCAGTCTTTCCATTTATTTGTTTGATTGATTGACTTTAGATTTTATTTATTTATTTGAGAGAGAGAGAGAGAGAGAGAAAAATAAGTTGAGAGGAGGGATAGACGGGGAGGGAGAAGCCAACTCCCTGCTGAGCGGGAATCCCAGGACCCTGAAATCATGACCTCAGCCAAAAGCAGATGTTTAACCAACCTAGCCACCCAGGGGTCCCCAGTCTTTCCATTTTAGCACCAACTCTGACATGCTTAGTTTTGTGAGGGGGAAAATGAGATTTTTAAAAGTCATTTTGATTGGTTATGTTCAAGTTTCTCTTTTGCCCTCACTACTATAGATATTTGAAAGAGTTACCTACTTAGAAAGAACATGCTGAATAAGTCGGTTTGAGTGAGGAAGACAATTATTGCAGGACTGATTGGGAAAAGAGTCCCTAAAAATGTGTACTGGAAGGCAAATGTAAGAGGAATCAGAAGTGGCTCAGTCCAGCTAAAAAATGGCAGGGAAAAAAAAAGGTGACAGTTGGAGATAAATAAAGATGGATTTTTCTATTAAAATATAATTGACATATAATATCCTCATAGTTTCAGGTATATCATAGTGATTTGATATTTTTATACATTATGAAATGATTCCCATGATAACTCTAGTTACCATCTGTCACTGTACAGAGTTATTACAGTATAATTGACTATATTTCTAATGCTGTACATTGTGTGTGCTGTGACTTACTTATTTTATAACTGGAAATTTGTACCTCTTAATCCCATTCACCTATTTCACTTCCCCTTTCCCTCTGATAACCAATAGTTTATTTCCTGTATCTATGAGTTTGCTTCTGTTTCGTTTTGTTTGAAATAAAGATGGATTTGCACTAAGAAAAGCACAGTCTCACTTTTCCAGTCTTTGTAAGTAAGTGTGGCAGAAATGTTGGTTACTTTTACAGAGAGAATTTCATCTTTGTTAGAGCGGCACTGTATCCAGCCACAACTGATGAATCTTAATTGATTTGAACTGTGGCAACCCTGTTTCCCTACCATGCAGCTAAAAGTTGCCACGTGATTAGGTCTAGGCAGTGAGACATAATAAAAACCTCACTGGGGGATCCTAGGAAAGATTTGCTTTCTCTACAAAAAGGGACGGAATGGGTTGTCACTGTTTTATTCTTCTTTTTTGTGAGTTAAATGCAGATGAGATACCTGGAACTGCTGCAGGTATCTTGTGACCACAAGGCAACAAGCCAACATGCTAATAATGACTGTATGGATAGAAAAGAAAGATAGAATGAGCTTGTCTGTATTAAGCATTAACCTGGGCTGCTGATGTATATGCAAAATTGTTAGAGAAAAATAAATATCTGTGTAAGTAACTCTTAAGTTGAGTTTTCTGCTACTTCTAGCCTAAAGCATTCCCAAATTCTAAAAATATTATCTGCCAAGTGCTTTAAAAAATATTCATACATGTGATTTTGTAACAGTGACCACCAATTACAAGTATCATTAGATCAATAAAATCTCGGTTAATTATATTTAATTAAGTTTGAAAAGGCCCACAGATCAAAGTTCATTTAAGATGAAGAAAATATGGTAATTTAGTTGATTCATTAATTAGGAAGAACTAAAGGTTGAAGGACTGCTACCAGATCTGGTCAGTAACCCAATAGGAAAATAGTCAATTTTGAGGGAATATTCATGGATTGTACTGCATATATACATGTATAACCTTGTATGTTCTTCTCCCAGATGACATACAAAGTATTTTGCACTTTGTTGTTTATTGGTTAAGAATACATCTTGGATATTGCCCTGCATTGTTTCAGAGAATTTCCTCATACTTTCTATTTTTACACTTCCTGGTACTCCACTGTGTGGATATCTCATGGTCTATTCAACAACTGTCCTATGGATGGGTGTTACGGATTTACTTGTGTCTTCCCAAAGTTCATATGTTGAAACCTTCACCCCCACATCCCTTAGAATGTGACCATATTTGGAGATCAGGCCCTTAAAGAGGTAATTAAGGTTCAGTGAGGTTATACCGGTGGGGCCCTAACCCAGCAGGACTGGTGTCCTTGTAAGAAAAGGAAGTGACACCACAGATGGAAGCATTCAGAGAAAAAGCAATGTGAGGACACAGCAAGAATGTGCAACTGGGTGCTGGCCACTACTGAGAACACCCTGAAAGCACCAGAATCTAGAGGGCTTTGCTTTGGGACTCCAACCCTCCAATTTGGGAACCCTCACTTTCTCCCGGGGCAGGTCCGATGACATCTGAAGCCAGCAGGGCTCCCAGGTTTGGCCTGGGGGATGAAACTGTGGCTGCTAGTTCCTCTGCAGCTCCATGGGTGGGTGAGGGGAGCATTTATGCGTGTAAGTGCTGAGGGGGCTGGGACATTGGCACAGCTTTGCCACAGGCAGCCTTCCAATGAACACTTCCTCCACAGTTTACTATCTCACCTCCCACGCTAACTCTCTCTACCTGGTGACTCTGGGCTTCCAGCATTTCTGGGAGTCCTGGGGGAGACAGGCTTCAGGCTGAGCCACAGTCTTCATTTTAGCAGTGGTGAGTTCCTCCATATGTTTATCTATCCGTGTGTTCTGTTCACTGTCTGCCATTAAACATTCATTAATAACTCCCATGTAATGATAAATCTGCTCCCACTCTCCACACTGTTGGGGGTTTATTTCTTCTGGAACTTATGTGTCATAATTTCAATGGGATTTGGAGAGAGAATGGAGAGACAATTGCATGTGGCTCCCTCATCCTGACCTAGAAACCTGATTATCACATAGTGTAGTACCAAGGGCACTTGACAAGGTGCCTAGAGACTAATGTCCTTGTCTAATTCCATGACCATCTATGCCACCATGTTCTTACACTCTTTCCTTATTGGTCCCTTATAGCTCTGATAGTCTTAGATTTTTTAAAAATATTATTTCATTTTTTTAATTTAAATTTTTAAAATTCCAGTATAATTAACATACAGTGTTATATTAGTTTCAGGTGTACAGTCTAGTTATCCAACTATTTTACACATTACTCAGTGCTCATCATGATAAGTATATTCTTAATCCCCTTCACCTATACCCTCACCCACCTTCTCTCTGGTAACTATGAGTTTATTTTCTGTATTTAAGATCCAACATTCCAAGATTCTTTAGGGGATATTTTTTTCATATAGTGGACATCACCTGCTGACAGTGAGCCTTATCCTTGAAATTTTCTCATGATACCCCAGAGCATCACAAATGAATATCTATGTCACCTTCCTTTTTCCCATTGTCCAAGAACCTTCAAATATTTCAAGAGGGAAGAAAATCAGAAGCAAATTATTCAGCTGGGAAGTCTCAAAGTGATGCAGAATCCTTTTGTCCCCTTCTTATTTTCTAATTCCCTGCTAACAACAGTAGACTCTGCTCTTTCTTAAGACCTATCCTTTCTATGAATAAGGAGACACCAAACAAGCTTAAGTGAAAAAAGTAGATAAAAGAAGTAACAAAAGAAAAATAACTAACTAACTAACTAACTAACTAACTAACAGAAAGCTAACTGGTACTGCCAGTGTGGTGAGAATGTGTCCATTCACCCAAAAGAGAAGCTGTTGGGACCTAAGAACACTTAAAACACAACCCTTGCCCTCCAGGAATGTACAGATTCATCAATCAAATTTTCCATCATCGAGCCACTGGAAAGGAACAATCAAGTGTTTGCTAGATAAATGTGAGGCTACATGAGAATTCATTTAGTGGAGGCTGTGTCCTGCAGGGGTGTAGTCTGTTATTGCCAACAAAATGCCAAAGACTGGAATGAAAGATGTAAATCTCATCAAAAAGGGGTCTTTGGAGCATATGGGACAGAGATGAGTTGGCTCAAAGGGACAGAAATGTGCTAATATGGCATGCCAAAGTGATGCAGAAAGAATGGATGTAGGTAGTCAAAGCCAGCACTTCCGCTCACCCAGAAGAGGTTTGTTGAGATTGGGCAAGGATAGCATAAATCTTACACAGATGTTTATTTGGAGATGGGTTACCATTATTTATAATGGTGAGTAAAAAATTAGGCGTTGTTTGTTTAGGTCCATTTGCTTAGATATGGTTTACTCACCTTAGCTATCTCTAGCTGCATAACAAATCACCCCTAAATATAGCACCTAAGGAAACAACAGTTTCATTATTATATCTTATGATTCTGTGGGCCAAGAATTTGCATACAACACAGCAGTGCAATTCTCCTATTCAAAATGGTCTCAACTGAGATCACCTAGTGATTTCAGTGGTGATACTCAGTTGGTGCACAGGCTTCACTTATGTGTCCAGCACCAAGGTGATAGATAGAAGGCTGTATCCAGCTGATATTGTTGACAAGAGAGCTTGTATGTGACTCCTCCAGTATGGCTCTATCAGTTTAATTGGACTCCTTACATGGTGACTTGGAGCTCTAAGAGAATGTGTTCTAAGACATAGGAAGCAGAAGCTGCCAATGTCTTAAGGCCTGAGCTGGAAAACTGGTACATCATCACCTCCCTGGTATCCCATATAATCTCAGAACTTCCCCAGTTCAAAGGAAGGAAATACAGACTTCTCAATAAAAGTGGTGTCGAAGACTCTGTGGTCATCTTTACTCTGTTACAGCATTAAAGAGAAGACTGGAGAACAAAATGCTATGCAAAACTACTCATCAGGTGACCAAACATCTTGTTTCTCCAGGGCTAAGGGATTTCCTGGGGCTTTTAGGGCTAAAACGGGAACTATCCCAGGCAAACACCGTAGGTTGCCCTACTTACTCAGCTCATTCTTATTCATCATGACATTGACAAATACAGCAGTTTCTTCCCATCTTTGCATTGTTGTATCTTCTTGCAGGAGATGTGGATTCATGTGGGTTGTGGTTCAAGGAGACAGCTCAGGATATAGCTTTCTGAAATTGAAGTTGGAAATATGGATGTTTTCAAGTAAGAAGAATGCACAAAGGTAGAAAGTCAGAGTAAGAAAGAAATGTCCCAAGCTATCTTTCCCACATGTCACAGTTAGAGCTCATCAAATTTATTATTCTAATTATATTTAGTCATAGCTTACATTTTGTTTACTCTTCCCCAGTCTTTACTTAGTGTTTTCGTATTCTTTTTTTTTTAAGATTTTATTTATTTATTTTACAGAGAGAGAGAAATCATAAGTAGGCAGAGCAGCAGGCAGAGAAAGAGGGTAAAGCAGGCTCCCTGCTGAGCACAGAGTCTGATGCAAGGCTCGATCCCAGGACCCTGAGATCATGACCTGAGCTGAAGGCAGAGGCTTAGCCCACTGAGCCACCCAGGTGCCCCAAGTCTTGCTTTTTTATCTACTCCATCACCATAAGTCTTTTGATTAGAGCATTTAGTCCATTTATATTCAAAGTAATTATTGATAGGTATATACTTATTGCCATTTGATTACTTGTTTTATGGTTGTTTTGTAGTTCTTTTCTGTTCCTTCTCTTACTCTCTTCTCTCATGGTTTGCTGGCTTTTTTTAAGTGATATATTTGGATTCCTTTCTCTTTATTTTTTGCAGACCTATTACTGGTTTTTGATTTGTGGTTACCATTAAGTTTAAACATAACATATTATGCATATAGCAATCTATATTAAGTTGATGGCTGCTTAAGTTTGAACCCATTATTTATTTCTCTCCCCCATCCCACATTTTAGGTATATGGTGCCATACTCTACATCCTTTTATTTTGTGAATCTCTTGACTTATTTTTGTAGATATACTTACTTTTACTGCTTTTGTGCTTACAGTATTTCTTACTCATGCTTATGGCCTTTCCTTTCTATTCAAAGAGTCCCCTTTAACATTTCTTGTAGTACTGATTTAGTGGTCATGAATTCCTTTAACTCTTGTCTATCTGGGAAACTCTTTATCTCTCCTCCTATTCTGAATGATAACCTTGTTGCATAGAGTAGTCTTGGCTGTAGTTCTTTAAATTTTTGTTTTGTTTTTGTTTGTTTGTTTTCTTCCAGCACTTTGAATATATCTTGCCAGTCCCTTCTGTCCTCTAAAGTTTCTGCTGAAAAATTAGCTGATAGCTTTATGGGGTTTCCCTTGTATGTAACTGTTTTCTTTTCTCCTGTTCTTTTTAAAACTCTCTCTTTATCACTACTTTTTGCCACCACAATTACTATGTGTCTTGGTGTAGATCTCCTGGGTTGATTTTGGGGGAAGATCTCTGTGCCTCTTGGATCTGAATTTGTTTCCTTCCTCAGATTAGGAAAGTTTATTTATGACAAAAGAATATTGACTACTATAGAACTGTGTCCATGATGTTGTCCTCATCATGGGACTTCCCTTGGGGCAGGGCATAGAAGAATAGCCATTGGGCTTCAGGAGGATGTAGCAGATTGTATTTTTCAGAGATGACCATACTAATATATATTTCATCCCATATGTTCTTATGATGTGGTACTTCCATTCCTCCATCCAGGGATGGGGTCCTATATTCCTGACCCTTGATTGTGGGCAGATCTTTGTGGTATCTTGACCAGTTGAGAAAATAATCCTATGTAACTTCCGAAGATAGGTCATAAAAAGTATACATCTTCTGCCTGGTTCCCTCTCTCTCTCTGTTGGTCTCATCCTTGGATCCCAGTCACCACACTGTGAGGAAACTAAGTAACCACATAGGAATGCCACAGGTAATAGATGTTTAAGTTTTCTTAGCTACTCAAGTTTTCCCAGCCAATAGATAGCATCAACTACTACACAGGTGAGCATCAAACCTGAGATCATTTTGTCTCCCATCCTTTGAGACCTCAGCTGAGGCCCTAGACATTATGGAGGAGGGGTCAGTCAATTCTGCTATACACAGTCTTAATTCCCGACCCAGAGAATCCATGAACATAAAATGATGGTTTTATGTTACTACACTTTGGGGTCATTTGTTATAGTAACCAAAGTAACTATAACAGAGGGGTCCTACTCAAGGACTACTGTCGTCCACCTATCCAGGAAGAAGGGAACAGAATCTGAATGATGTTTTAGACTGGAAGGATGAGGCCAGGGGTACTAAGAAACAGGCAAGTGTATAAAATGAGTTATGGAACAGACAGGATCAGAGGATTCAAGAACTAAATCTGAAAACTAGGAGACTCTGACATGTGGTAAGTAGGCACTTATTTTCCAAAGAATCTGGTTTGCCTTGCAGTAAGGAGTGGTTCCAGATCAGGGAGGTAGAGGAGGCTATCTTGGAAGCCAATGGGTGGGCTTCAGCATATGCTGTAAAAAGGATTTGGACATCAGATGGGTGGCTGGACCAAATGATAATATTTAGGGTTGCCTGTTTGGCTCAGTCAGAAAAGCAAGCAACTCTTGATCTTGGGGTCATGAATTCAAGACCCACATTGTAGAGATCACTTCAGTAAATAAAACTTTGGGGATGCCTTGGTGGCTCAGTTGGTTAAGCCACTGACTTTGGCTCAGGACATGATCCTGGAGTCCTGGGATCGAATCCCATATCAAGTTTCCCCTGCTTTGCAGGGAGCCTGCTTATCCCTCTGCTTCTCCCCCTGCTTGTGCTCTCACTCTCTCTGTCAAATAAATAAATAAAATTTATTAAAAAATTTAAAAAAAATTTTTTTAAATAAATAAAATTTTGGAAAAAAATGATGACATTTAATATTCTTTCAATCCTGATATTCCATAAAGTTCTTAGAAAAATATAAAACACTATGCAAATGTATATATTATCATTCATGCATTTTCTGTGGGCCTGATAAGAAGAGGCTTAATAGAAATTGGTAGGTAACTAGGGGCACCTGTGTTGCTCAGCCGGTTAAGTGACTGGCTGTTGATTTAGGCTCAGATCATGATCTCAGAGTCCTGGGATTGAGAACCGCCCCATCAGTCTCCACACCCAGTGGGGAGTCTGCTTGAGGATTCTCTCTCTCCCTCTGCCCCCTCCCCTGCTCTCTAAAATAAATAATTTTTTTTTAAAAAAAAGAAGAAAAGAAATTGGTCCTAAAGTCAAGGCAAGAAGCTAAATTATTCTAATAAGGTCAGTGGAGGCATCACTGTATCCCCCTTGTGCTGGCAGCAAAATAAATTCCCACTATACCATCCACAATGAGCCAACTTTCCATAATACATTAGATTCCAGGCTCCAGGGAATATTCTCCTAATAAAGATGAGGGGAAGTGAGGAAGAAGAAATAAATCCATGTGGGAAGTAGGTGACACCACAGCCAAGCATTTAGCCACAGGGAAAAGGTAACCCCAACTCCTGGAACCACATTTGTGAGCAAATTATGTATTATTGGAGAATGGGGGTAAAGGCAACCAGAATAATGTAACAGCCCCTGCCCTACATTCTCCAAATTATTCAAATTATTCATAAAATCTCTAATGATCCATTTATTGCAATAGCTCTTTTTTTTTTTTTAATTGCAATAGCTCTTAATTATTTGTTCAACTGGGCTGACTTTTAATGTCTAAAGTGCAGGGATCAGATATCTTCATGTCCTCAGTGGTTAATATAAACTTGTAAGAGAACAGGAACTCAATAATTGTTTGATAAATAGGTAGACAGAGGGAATGGCTGACTGGCTGGTTAACTGGATGGATGGGTAGATAGATGGACTGACAGATAACATTTCCTCTTGGATATTTGAAAACTGGCAAGCCTACCACCCAAGTGCAGGTTTGCTATTCCAGCACTTAGAAACTGTGGCCCAGAACCTTTGAATATTGGTAGGTGAGGGGTGCAAAGAAATCTGGACATTTATGAGTGGTTTTCTGATACTTCTGTATCAACTTATCCTCCTTAGAATTGCTCTATAAACTACCATGGAATACTAGGACGGGTCCTCCACCAATTAAGCATATTGTTCATTTATTCAACAAATATTTATTGAGCACCCCAGTCCCTCTGCTAGGCACTGGAGATAAAGATATAAACAGGTTGTGACTCTGACCTCGTATAATCAAATACAATTTGATAGTGCAATGATAGAAGAATAAGGCGCTACGGGGACATAGTAAGAGCAGATACATTGATCTAGGGAAGATCAAAGAAGGTTTCCCACAGAAAATGATGTGGAGTGCTAAGTGAGGAACCAGGCAAAATGAATGTGGATGAGTACTCTAGGCAGAAAGAAAAACATACGCAAAAGTCTAGAAACAAGCTGAAGCCAGAAGAGCTTCAGAAACAGAGACATTCTATAGGGTCATGTATTTAGCGATAAGCAAGTGTGAAAACTCACAGAAGATCCCTTTTTATTTGAACGGAAAAAAAGACTTATTAACCAAAAATCCCTTTTGCCGTCAAAGACCAAATTGTAAATTTCTGGTCAGCTAGGACTGTGCTTTTCTCATCTTTGTGGCCACAGAGGGCTAGCTTTCTTACACAGAGAAGGAACTCAGCATTTATTATACACCTAAAACTTCCCTTAACATGTAAGCAAATTCTAATTTTCTTCTAGAATACCCTATTCTCCAACATGGTCAGACTAGACAAGTGTCTTATAGTCCTGACTATGGAAACAATTCTGTATAAGCCTTTGGCTATCTCTGAATGACTGTGTATCTAAGTGGCTTTGTCTACTTCTGAGTTTCCCAAGAAGTAGACCTTAAGACAAAGAGCTGAGTACTAGTGGCTTATTGGAGAGGTAATCCCAAAAAGCACTGGTAAGGGAGAGGGAAAGTGAGACAGGCAAGGGAAGGAAGTCAGTAAAGGGTATACTCGTGAGTTTACTGCTATAGGAACATGGGGCTCAAACATATGTGAATCTCTGTGGAGTAGTATAGAAAACATCTCAGAATTGACTCAGAAAAGAAGGAGCAGAGGTATTTATCCACCAGATCCCATCTCTCATTGATTGGTTCAGGGCAGCTCCTGAGAAAGTTAACTCCCAACATTTCTGGCCTGCCCCCAAGCAGGCAAAGGAAATGAGGGGTTATGGGCACTAAAGCATCTGCTACTGGTTGTCTCCCACTTAGGCCCTAAGCCCTGCTCATGTGGTTGGGGGCATAGGAAGTCAAGTCCCTGAGATCCAGAGCACCATTTGGTCTTGCACTAAGGGGGATTTCCTGATTGCAGGGAGGTTGAGTTCAATCCTGTGTCATTGCTCTGTTTGATCTACTGGGGTATGAAAGAAGTCACACAATTCTTTGCTGACACCTTTTTTTAAGTTTCTTCTGACCTAAACACCTACTGTACTTACACTTCAGTTAATTTTTCATCCTATCTTCTGTATTATAATTTTTATTTTTAATCAAAATGTTCATTAAAATCTTTTCACTCTAACAGGTTCGTGATCTTCTGCCTCACCCTTCCTCATGTCACAGCATTGAAGAGACCTAGGACATCCAATGGTGATAGGGAAACTGAGGCTTGGAAACTAGAAATAACAACACAAGCTCACATGGCTAGCTAAAAATAGAGCCAGGACTAGAATTTGAATCTCTGGGTGTCTAGTTCAGAAGCTGACAAACTCTGACCATTGGGCCAAAGCCAGCGTACTGTCTAGTTTCATAAATAAACATTTATTAGGATGTTTGTTTACATAGTGTATATGGTTTCTTTCATGCTACAACAGCAGGGCTGAGTAGTTGCAACAGATGCAGTGTGTGCCCCACAGAGCCAACATGTTTACTACTAGACCCTTTACAGAAAACGTCTGTCTGTTCTCGGCCACTGTTTATCCTTTTGTCTCCTAATTCCTAACTCTTGCATTATCTACAGTTACAGTGTCATCTCACATACAGTCTCTCCTTTACACTGCACAAGAACCCAGGCAAGTTTTACACATTTTATAGATGAGAACATTAAGACATAGAAAGGCTGTTACTTGCCCAAGATTACATAGCTGGTTGAGAGGCAGAAGCAAGAGCCGAATCTATATCTTCTGACTTCATGTGCTTTTTCCACCCAGCCTCTGCTCTCTCTTGGGCTCTGTCATGCCTGTCCCTAGTTTAATTCCTAAATACTCATCCATTCAGGCAAGATCCTCCCTCAATAGATCTATAGCTTTCTGTATGACATGAGTAATCTAGATGTATATCGTCATGTTTTTCTTGTTGTCTTCAACTCAAACATAGTGCTAGTACAAGATAAGTTATAAGAATCCAGGAACAAAGCCATAAATTTTGATAATGTAGGTGGTTGTTTTTTATAAACTGAGATTTATTGATGGAGAAATGAAGGCCCTTCAAGTGCAGAGGACTGAGAAGATTTATCTGTGGCATATCCCATTAGAACTCAGTCTCACTAGTTAAAGAAATATTCCAGAAGGGCTTAACACAACCAGTTGTGACCATGCCAAGCAATAGCATTTTGTCTGAAATATTCCAATGGGACAATGTGGTTCAGACAATTTTCTGACAAATATATCGACGGAGAAAAGAAAAGAATTACAAAAATTGAACACATGCTTTCACTGGAAGTATGTATGCAGGTGATTAATGTTGAGAATCACTATTATAATAAAAAAATTTGTGGTCCCATCATAATTCATCTGTAGCCAGCTCTAAGTATTTAACCATTTAAATAGTACATTTAAGTTATCTTATGATGAACAATGGAATTCTAGATTTTACACACTTTTGGGTTAAAACTGACAAACTACTTTTAAACTATCACACATACAAGACTTACCATGTGAATTTGACAATACTCAAACTGGTCTGTACTCCATTCAAGGAGAAAAGTCACTGTTTCTTCCACCTTGCCTCTGCTCCCTTGGGCTCATGCCTGTCCTTAAGTCTCATTCTTAAATGCCCACCCACTCCCCCTAAGGAGTCTCATGGCTTTCTACATGGCTTAAGTAATCTCAGGTATACATCACTCATGTTTTCTCGTTGCCTCCAAACCAAACAAAAATGTAGCTCTGGTACAAGATAGACTACAAGAATCCAGGACCACATTTGGATGTTGTAGCAATATCAAATTCCTATAATCTTTTCTAAATGCTTTCTCTAAATCTCTGTGCTTCTTGCATTGCAGACCAGCAACCAATAATCCACAGAAGAGCACCAATCTGCACTTTGAGTGACACTCAGAGATTTCCTCTTCTTAATTTTCCATGTTGTGCCGGTTTTCCATTGTGAGCTCCATGCCATGTTCCCTCCCATCTTCTCAGAACTGGCCCTATTGCTTCCTTATTTCTACGTGTGAATTAGAATCGCACTTTCATCATAGTATTGTTAAGAAGGTTTTGATTCCCTTGATAAACTCTGCCTACCAAAAATGCTGGCTCCCTACTTCACGTACTCCTTTCAGAATGACAATGCCATGTAAGAATCCCTTCTCTTCTGTGCTGTGTAAGATTCTCTTCTATTCCACCTACATTTGGGTGGCATCTGCCACTTAGCCAGGGCAAAGGGAGATACTGTTGAACATCTATGTGACAGGAAGTGTCACTTCCTCATTGGCATCCAAGTCTAAAATAGATTTCCCCACTGGGCAGAAACACTGTAGCCATGACACTACCTGTATCCTGTCATTGCCCTAGGAACTACTCCTCCTCAACCCTCTCCTCTGCCAGTGGCTGAAATCCTATTTGGCTGATTGCATTTCTCCTTGATCATATTGTACTGAATATTAAGTAGCTAGAACATTCATTGCTGACAGTTACCTTGCCTGAATCCCTAGTTGTCCCCATCAATTCAAACCCCCCTATTAAGATTAGGTCGACAGGCACTCTCTTAACCAGAAAAGAGAGGAACATATTTTAAACTACACCAATCCCATCTGAAGTGTTAATTGTTGATATATACTGTGAAGTAGCATTTTTAAATGGATAAAATTTTAGCCTTTACTCCTGGTTGGTGTTTAGACTTTGATGACTAAATTTCTCTAGAAGATAAATTATTTTGGGAACAGCTTGGGAATAGAACTGGCTTCTGTTCAAATTAAAGTTTGTCACCATCATACATTTTGCTTCCACATCCTTTCAACTCCTACTTTTAGCTGTGCGACTTGCTAATTCTCCTGTATTTCAAAGGTGAGAGGTGCCAACGTTGACAGAGGCAGTGAGGCGCTGGGTGAAAGGATGGAGACTTTGACCTTGGGGGAAGATACGTAACAAGTAAATGTTACTTTAAATGCTTAGGGGGGAAATGTCTATTTTTAGTTACAGGGAATTAAAGCAAAAAGATGAAAAAATACTAAACTTTTTAAAGATGAAAGTCATTCCTTATTAAATTAAAATCTTACGCAAATGCCAAAAAAAAAAAAAAAACTGTAGTTTGAGGAACCTGTGAGAAATGTAAAGATTCTGTTTCCTCAATCCATCGAAGTCCCATATCCCAGAAAAACTGAGACTCACAGCTTTCAAAACAATTTAAACTCCTAAGCCACGACATTCGGTAAGCTTCTTCTGGGGCATCACTGGAATTCAGGGTATTCCAAAGAGTGTCTTCCTTCTTTTCCCCCAGCTTCCCTCCTTCATGTTGATTCTAGCAGCTGATATTTAAAGATGAGGATGACAAGCAATAATGCCACTTTCCTCCTCTGTTTTAAGAAAAGAATTTTTGAACTCAGACATGACTGTCACTCACAGCCCCAACATTTGACTGACACGTCTTTAAAAAGTTATTTTTTTCTTTCAAAACAAGGGTGACGGTTCCTGCATATTAAAAAAAAAAAAAATCCCCCATCAACTGGGAAACACAATCACTACAGAGTTTTGGCACACTACTTTGGGGGAAAGAGGTGATTGAGAAGAAAACACGCTAATATTAAGCACATTTGTTTAAAGCAAATGTCCAAGTTGTATCCCAGAGTCAGGGTAGATTCCAGCAATTTCTTTCTCATTCTGCATCTGTAGTTTTGGTCAGTGCTGAACGATGGTTATAATGTTGATCCTTAAACACATTAAGCTCCTGACCATCAAAGGAAGAATAAATATTGTTTGGTGTAATGTCCTTGCTAAGGCAAAAGATTAGCCTAAAGCATTATTAAAAAGAAAATCACAAGCCCAAAACAGAGTCCCCTGTGCTAGGCCCATGTCACTAAACCAAGATTAATACTTAACATACATGCAGTTTCAGTCTTCCTTAGGAATGCAATCTTATCTAGTCAGTCTAGAATTTCCTGGTCAGCACCGAAGTGGTAATTCATCCAATAAGATCCATTTGTCCCCCTCAAAAGAATGTAACTTTGGCTGAAATGATCCTTTTTTGTTGTTGATGATGACTTTTTTGTTCCACTCTCTCTCTGCTTTTAAAAATCTTCCCTTTTGTACAGATATTTGGCGCTTCTTTCCACTTGGTAGATGAGATGCTGCCCAATTCATAAATAGTTTAATAAAGTCAACTAGGTCTTCAAATTTTACATGGTGAAGTTTTTGTTATTTAACAAAATTTCAGAAAGATTTTCAACTTTAGGTGAAACAGTCATTTTAACCAAATGACTAAAAAAAATAGAATCCGTATTCCTTGAGTACTCTGGTTAAACTATTACCTCATGTGTAAAATGAGAAAGTCCTGGTAGAAAGTTCATTCATTTATTTAGCAAAGACTTATTAAGTGCCTAATTTGTGCCAAATGCTATGTTAGTGTTGGAAATACAGTCATGAACAAAACAAAATCCCTGAACTCACATGACTTATAGATTACTGGGAGAGACAGATATAAAGCAAATAATTACATAAACAATTCATAATTACAATTGTGATAGGCCCTACAAAGAGGAAATACAAGATGTTATGAGAAAGTATCATAGGGACAGAGAAACCAATAAAAACATGTGCAAAGGTGCTGAGGTGGGGGTGGAGCCTGATCCTTTAGAGAAAAGGAGAGTGGGAAAACAGCTAAAACAGTATAAATAAGTGTTCGGGGATGAGACCAGAGAAGAAGCAGTGACTAGATCAGTCAGGGCTTTGTTGATCATAATTATGAGTCCATACTTTATCCAAATAACAAAAGGAAACAATGGCAAAGACACCTATTGTTCCCCAGTATCTGTTCACACCTTTTTCCTTTAGCAACAGAACCCCTGAATGTAGGCAGACACACAGCTGCCCAAAACAAAGGCTACATTTCCCAGACTCTTATGTGACTGATTTCTTGCCAATGAAATGTAAGTAGAAGTGATAGAAGCAACTTCCAGGAAGTGTCTTTAAATAAGAGGGTGTATTTTCTCTTGAGTGGGACTGCTGATCAGATGGCAGGAATCTGAGTACCCATCTTGGACCATGAAGGGAGAAGTCACATACTAAGGACAGCAATGCTACAAGGTGAATGAAGTCTAATTACGTATCATCACGAGGGGCCAAACTACTTCTGGATGGATACCTCTGGGCTTCTACTACATGAGAGGAGATTACACTGAATTATACATCTATTCAAGCCACTCTTGTCGGAGGCTTTCTGCCAGTCTCTGCTGAACCTCTTCTTACTTGATACAGAACTCATTTCTTAAAAGTGGAGGTTAAAGAAAGGTCGCTCATGATGGGATTATGATCTGTTAAACCCACAAATTTCTATGACATTTATGACATACCTGAATACTTAATCTAAGAAAACTGGAGCAAAGCTTCTGTTTGCTTACTTGTTCATTTTTTTATTCATTCACTTTATCATTTGGCACCTGTCACATACAAAATACTTGTCTTAGGGGTTGTAGAGGACAAAATCACAAACTCTTTGATGCCTACTCCAAAAGGATTCACAATATGAAAATACAGATGTGGATAACCCAAGAAGATAGTTAAAGAAAAGCTGATGTTAAGAACATGGACAATTCACTGAAATAATAAAACCAGCATGCATTGAGTCTAATTGCACCCATAAAGCTACCACATAGCCTAAGCTCCATTCCAATTCAGAAACTATCTAAACTAATACTCTAAGATACAAAGTTTCAGAAAAACAGGACGCTTTAAAGAAAGCCACTACCTATCTAATCCGATAATTAATAGGATTCTGTTGACCTCAGCAGACCACTCAAGCAAAATAAACAGGCAAAGTACATTTCCTCCTTGAAACCAGGGATTAACAAAGAAAACTCAGCCAAACACTGGGCTTCAAACACCTGCTGATGAAATCTGTTTTACCATTGTCACTGCCAAAGCTAGTCCCCAGTCACAGGTTTATCATAACTGCTGAGATCTTACTTAAGAATTAGCACTGCAGTTTCACAGGAGAGAAACCTGATGTGATATTTAAAAGTAATGTTGAAGGACAAACGCCTCAGCAAACAATCCTTTAAGAACATTTGTGAACATACACCAGCTGAGGGAGGAAGCCCATGGAAGACAGTGTGCTACAGTCTTGGGTGAGCAGGCAGTAGTGGGGAGGAGGGCTATTTCTGAGCACTTCTGTGCCAGGGATTGTTTAAGGCATGTATTATAGGAGAGTTTGTTTAATAGTGACAACATCTTTGTGAGATTTGAATGTTATCTCCTTTAACACATAAAGAAACTGAGGCTGAAGAGGATATGATTTAACCAGATCATGCAAACCAGATGCGTTCTGTCCATTAAGTCTGGCAACGCAGCTCTGTGGGAGACAGTGTCATCGACTGTAAATTGGAAGTGAGGGGTGTTAGCATATGGTCTCCAAGGACATTTTCCTTGTAAAAGCCAACTTATAGTTCTCCACCTAACGGTCAGCAAGCCTGTTTCTGAGCCTTAAGTGTGCCTGCCAGTTCTAGCAAGAGTAAAGTCTTCCCTTTGTACTAAGCTGATAAATTCAGCACAATAAACCAACTGTCTCTACAGTTACTCTTCATTCAAGGGAATCTTAAATCTTCATTTAAAATTTGAAAACATCTTAAGACATATGAAAACTGGCACTTTGAAAGGTTACAGTGCAAACTTCTATGGAAAAAAATGAGAAACATTTGATAGTATTAACATGTAAAAATTTGGATTCTGTAGTTCTATTTAATGATGGGTTATTTCCGTCTCATGTAAGAGTCTGGAGAAAGGCATTTAAGCTAGTGTAGTGCTCTGCTTGATGAAGTCCTCAGGGACATAGGATTCTCCCAGGCCAGTGCTCTAACATCCCTATGATGTGGCCCTTGTCTTCATGGTCCAAGAAAGGGGCTAGAACTCCAGACACAACATCTGCATACTAGGCTTTGAGATAAAAGACAAAGAAGGAGGAAAGAATGTCTCAGCTATGACTATATCGCAAGTTCCACATAGTACCTGTGGTTACATCTCATTGGCCAAAATTTTGTCCTAGGGCCAAGTGTTCTTACAATAGAAATATGAGATATAGTCTTTATTCTGGGCAGCCAAAAGTCTGAGGCTTTATAATGAAGGAAAAGGAAGAAAATCACACTGGTAATAACCAGCAGTCTATGCAGTAAGTAAACAAGAAGGAGAGGAGTTTGTATAATATGCTATATGTGAAGAAAAGAATATATGTATATACATATAAAATGTCCACAGAAACACTCAAGAAACTGACAGTTTCTTATAGCCCTTCAATACTGTTTATTTATTTATTTTTTTAAAGATTTTATTTATTTATTTGACAGACAGAGACCACAAGCAGGCAGAGAGGCAGGCAGAGAGAGAGGAGGAAGCAGGCTCCCCACCGAGGAGAGAGCCCAACGCGGGGCTTGATCCCAGAACCCTGAGATCATGACCTGAGCCGAAGGCAGAGGTTTTAACCCACTGAGCCACCCAGGTGCCCCTGATTGTATCTGTTTTTAAAAGAATTTATTTATTTATTTGAGATAGAAAGAGAGCATGAGTGGGGGCAGAGGTAGCCTGCTTTTCTGCCTACTTGAGATTTCTCTCTGTCAAATAAATAAAATCTTAAAAAAAAAAAGTTATAATCAAAAAGATAATCCAGAAAATCAACAAGATCAAAATTGGTTAGATTGATCAAAGAAGAAAAAAAGACAAGTCTAAAGAATGAAAATGAAGATATAACTTGAAATAATACCAATATTAAAATAAAAGATTATTAAGAAAAAAGAGTGCCAATACATTTGAAAACTTAGATGAAATACATAAACTCCTAGAAAAATAGAAATCAACAAAATTGATTCAAGAAAAAAGAACTTGACTAACTCTAATAATTTGACTCAAGAAGAAAGTACTGAATAATTCTATGAAATAAACTAAACCAAAAGTTTAAAATCACACAAAACAAACCAGACCTATGCAGTAACAAAAATTTTAATCCTGTGAAAAATATTCTCGAGTACAGAGAAAGAGGGAACACTCCTCAACTAATCTGATGAGGCTAGCATAATCTTCATAGTAAAAACTGACAAAGATAACATGAGGGGAAAAAAAAGAAAGTCAATTTCAAGTCATGAACACAGATATAAAAATCCTAAACAAAATATTAACAAACTAAATCCAGAAAACAGATTTACTGTTACTACTTTTCTTTAAATGTAGTAACGATGACTATAGTAGGCTTGTCACAGGATTGAGAGGTTAGTTTAAAATTATAAAATCAATTAACATAATTAACTATAATTTTAGTCTAAAGGCGAAGTATTACACATTATCTTAATAGACACAGTAAAAATATTTTTTTAAGAATTCAACATACATTTCTGATAAACATTCTTAAGAAACTAGTAATACAAAGAAACTTCCTTAACCAATAAATAGTATCTACCAAAATCCTACAGTAAACATTATACCTAATTGTGCAATATTGAAAGCATTTGTTTTAAGTTCAGGAGGGGGGAAAAAGAACCCAAAAGAGCACCTGCCATCATCTCTTATATATAGTCAACCTTATATTGAAGGTCCTAGCCAATACAAAAAAAGAACAACAACAACAAAAAAAAGAATAAAGGTAAGATGTGATCCACAGTAAAACAGTCATTATCCATAATTGATATATCTACACATGAGTCCCAGAGAACCTACACACCAATATTACAGTTCATTAAAGATGTGAGCAAGTTCACCAGATGCAAAAACCCATATATAAAATTCTAGTGCATTACTACATATAATCAATACTTTGAATAATTTTGAAGGGACACCATTTACAATAGCATTTAAAAAAATTAAGTACCTAGAAATAATTGTACTAGGGATATGCAAGTCTAATGGAGAAAATTATACAACTTCTGTGAGCTGTATTTAAAAAGGCAAAAATAAAAGAGGAGTTATGCTATGCAAATATACTGGAAATTTTGATGTTATAAAGATATCAATTCTTCCCTAATTAATCTACAGAATCAATGTAGGTTTAACAAAAATTGCAACAAGTCTTTATTTCTAACTCAACAACCTAGATTCAAAAATGTATATGGAAAAGCAAAAGGTCAAGGATAACCAAAACATTCCCCCAAAGGAGAATAAGATGGAGCTTGCCTGACTATATATCAATACATATTATAAAGATATACACTATATAATTGATACAAGAATAGACAAAAAGTCCAATGGAACAGAATAGAGAACCTAGAAATATATCTACACATATGTAGAAACTACATACACGGCAGAATTAGCAAAATGGACCAGTGGGTAAAGGATGGGTTTTTCTATTGTGTTGGGACTGTTGGTTATCTATTCTATACTATATATACTTCTTACCATACATCAAAATCAATTCTAGGTCAAGCAAATATTTAAATATGAAAAGCAGACATACACCAAGCATTTAGAACACAATATAGGAGTATAGATTTACGAACTTGAAGTAAGGAAAGGATTTCTTCAATAAAACACCAAATGGCACAAAAATCATATATTATATGATTAAAGCCTTAGTTACATTAAAATCAAGAACTTTTGTTTATCAAAAGAAAGAGAATAAAAAGAGAGGCCAAAATTTGGAAATCTTTGCAATGTATACAACTAAAAAAGTATCAGTAACAAAGTACACTGTAAAAACTTCCACAAAAAGGGGCACCTAGGTGGCTCAGTGGGTTAAGCCTCTGCCTTTGGCTCTCAGGTCATGATCTCAGGGTCCTGGGATTGAACCCCACATCGGGTTCTCTGCTCAGCGAGGAGCCTTCTTCTCCCTCTCCCTCTGCCTGCCTCTCTCTCTCTGTCAAATAAATAAATAAAATCTCAAAAATTAAATTAAATTAAAAACTTCCACAAATCAATAAGAAAAAGACCACATAACAAAAAAAAAATACTAAAAACTTAGGCACTTCGGAGAAAATATAAAATGGCCCATAAACACATGAATAGATGCTCAATCTCCTTAGTAACAAGGGGAATGTAAGTTAAAACCACACCAAAATAAAATTTCACTCCTACAACTAGCAAATTTAAGAAATCTGATAATATCTAATGTCAGAGAGATTATGGAGCAACAGAAATTCTTGAATACTATTGGGGGAGAGTGAATTGGTATAACCATATTGGAAGACACTTTGACATTACCTAGTAGTGTTGAAGTTTTGTATACCTTATGATCCAACAATTCCACTTCTATTTATGCCCTAGAGAACTTTTTGCATGTGTGTATAAGAATATTCATAGCTTCCTATTCATAATAGCACAAAATTGAAAATAATCCACATGTCCATCAGTAGAAGAATGAATAAATTCTTGTGTGCTAGATACACATAATGGAATTGTATACAGAAGTGAAAATAAATGACAGCAACATGCATCAACATGGACAAACCTCAAAAGTATCAAATTTAATAAATATATAAATCAAATTTGCATATAGAATCCATTAACAAATTTCAAAATACGCAAAACTAATCAATATGTTATTTAAAACTATAAACATGTTTAAACTATCACAAAAGAACGACAAATAGGAACAAGTCTCAACATCATTAGCTCTCAGAGAAATGTAAATCAAAATCATAGAAGGTACCACTTCATACTCACCAAGATAGCTATAATAAAAAAGACAGATAATACCAAATATTGGTAAGGATACAGAGAAATTGAAACCCTCACATATACTTCTGGTGAGAATGTGAAATGACTCAGTTACATTGGACAACATCCTGGCAATTCCTCACAAGGTCAAATATGGCATTACCATATAACCCCAAAATTCCACATCCAGGCACTGAAACACTCTAAAGAGAACTGAAAACAAGTCCACACAAAATATAAGTTTGCAAGCATTCATAGCAGCATTATTCATAATAGTTAAAAAAAAAAAAAAAGGGAAGGAAACAGCCTAAATGCCCTTCGGCAGAGAAATGGATAAATAAAATGTTGTCTATCCATGTAATATTATTAGCATTAAAGAGGAATGAGGTACTAATACAGACTACAATGTGGCATTACACTAAGTGAAAGAAGCTAGTCACAAAGGCCACATATTATATGATCCCATCGATTTGAAATTCCCCAAATAAGCAAATATGAATATACATAAAGTTGATTAATAGGTGCCTAAGGTGGGGACAGGGCAAGTTGGGGAATGGAAAAGTAAGGGTAAAAGCGTACAGTATTTCTTTGGGGGATGATAAAAATGTTCTAAAATTTATTGTGGTGATGGTTGCACAACTCTGAATGTACCAAAAACCATCCAGTTATACACATTAAATAAGTTCATTACATGGTATGTGAATTATATCTCAAAAAAAGCTGTCACAGAGATGCCTGGGTGGCTCAGTCAGTTAAGCTGCTGCCTTTGGCTCAGGTCATGATCCCGGGTTCTGGGATGGAGTCCCGCATCAGACTCCTTGCTCCTTAGGGAGCCTGTTTCTCTCTCCACCTCTGCCTGCCACTCTGCCTGCTTGTGCACTCTCTGTCTCTGTCTCTGTCTCTCTCTCTCTCTCTGACAAATAAATAAATAAATAAAATCTTTAAAAAAAAAAAAGCTGCCACGAAAGATAAAAGAAAATAAGGGCAAGGGTCATTAAGAGAAAGGTAAACCCATGAGGTGATGGGTGTGTTAATTAACTTGATGGAGGGAATCCCTTCACAATTCATACATATATGAAATCATGTACATTTTAAATATCTTATAATTTTATTTGTCAATTATACTTCAATAGAGCTGAAAAAAATAAGGGCAAGAGAATGTAAACACAAAATTCAGAATAATGGTTACCTTTGAGGGGGAGAGAAGGGAATGGAAACAGGGAAGGACCCACAGAACATTTCATGGTAAGATGCTTTTTACCATACTAGATGGTGATACGTGTATCTATGTTGTATCATAATTCTTAGGACCATATATATTCAAAATATTTTAATGGCTAATAAGTATATGAAAAAGTTGAAACTCTCCAACACTAATCAAACACAGTCACATTTTTGTCTTTTGTCCTATGAAACTGCTAAGGGTTGGCATTTCCATGGTGGAATACATGCTCTCATACACTGCTTGAGGGTGGTGGATACACATTGCAGGGGACAATTTGATAATCTGCATCATGAGTCTTAACACATGCATACTCTTTCTCCTCATATTTCCATTTCTAGGAGCATATTTCTATCTCTCTTCCCCCAGATCCTTGGCAGGCCCTATGACTTGCTTTGACTAACAGAATGAAGCAGAAGTGATACACTGGAACATCTAAGCCTGAGCCTTTTTAAAAAGGCTTATCTGGTAGTTTCCTCTTTCTCCCTCTTAGGAGCTGGTCACCATACTGCAAAGAAGCTCAGGTTTCACTATGAAATGAATTAAACAACAACAACAACAACAACAACAACAACGAACAACAACACATGGAGAACCCTGGAGGAGGTGAGACTGTCTTTCATGATACAGCCCAAGCCAAGCTATCAGCTGAGTATAGCCACATGAGTGACTTCAGCTGTACCACATGGACAAGAATTTCCCAGCTGAGCCAAATCAACCCACGGAATAGTGAGACATCATGTCGCTGTTTTTAGCCACTAAGTTTGGGATGGTCTGTAACGCAACAACAGAACTAAAACAATATCCTAAAGAAATAATGAGAGATATCAACAAATATTTATTATAAGGCTGTTCACTTAAGTAATAGCAAAACATTAAAATTAATCTAAATGTCTGTGTTGAACTTCTGCTGTTCCTTTGGCTACTCAGCATTCCATTTCTTTAATTTCTTAAAAGAATCCACAGTTTCTTTTATGAAAACCTCCTTCTTCATTTTCAGTCAATGTGGTTCCAGTGAGGTTTCCCTTTGCACCAGGAGTGGACATATGACTCAGACTCAGTACTGGATCCCCCCCAGAGATTGGTTCAGGGATGGGCCATGACTCACACAATATGGTCACAATCAGAGTGAATCTCAGATTTGTATAGTTGCTACAGGAGAGAGTTCTTTCTTTCTTTTGAGACTGTTGATAGTCTAAATTTTTGTAGAGGAGAGTTCCTAAGAAACTGCAGGCAATAAAGAATGGAGAGAACCAGGTCTAGATGACATTTTTTAGTTCCTAGATCAAGCAAGCTACTCCCTGGACTTTCTGGGCATGTGTGCCAACAGGAGTCCTTTTTTGGCTTACCCCAGTTAGATTGGGTTTTCTGTCTCTTGCAACCAAGATTCCTAATCAATACAAGGCCTGTCTTAGATAAAGTTTGTTTGCAAAAGGAACAGACATCCATTCAAAAAAGACAGGAAGCAAAGGAAGAGGAAGGTCTTATGGGATCATGAGACCTGGACAGTTACCAAGCCACAAGCCTCTGCATTTCTCATGGTCTCTATTTTAAATGTGTCTACACCATTCCTTTGCCCCCTCTGTACAGACTTCATTGTAATAACCTCAATATCCAGAGTTTATATTACCTATAAACCCATATCCATAAATATAACAGATAAAGTTTTAGTAGCCAATGTCAAATCCTCAAAGGGAAAATCTGATGGACTCAGCTTTGGCTGAATATATACCTGTGGTCTAATCAGCCATGCCCAAGGGCAATGATCATGAAATCTCTAGGTGTTGCTTTTTTTGGAGCTGTTAGCTGAACAAGTACCCTAAAGAAAAGTGCAGGCAAAAAGTAAATGATATGCATATCTAAAACAGTACGAGGTGAGGGAAGAATGTGTAATCAAGGAGTGATACACTATGGGATAGTAAGCAGTCACCAAAACCACGTTTTCAAAAAGCCCTTAACAACCTTCAACAAATGGTGCTGCAACAACTAGATTTCCACAAGCAAAAGAACGAAGCTGGAGCCTCACCTCACAGCACATACAAAAATTAACTCAAAATGGATAAAAGAGCTAAGTATAAGCATTAAAACTATAAAACTCTTAGAAGCAAACACAGGTGTAAATCTCCATGATCTTGGATTTAACAAGCCTTTGTTAGATATGACACCAAAAGCATAAGCAACAAAAGAAAAAAAATAAATTAACTGGACTTCATAAAAATGAAAACTTTCTGTGTGTCAAATGACACTATCAAGTGAGTGAAAAGACATCCTACAAAATCGAAGAAAATATTTGTAAATTATATATCTAATAAGGATTTACTATCCAGGATATATAAAGAAGTTCTCTAAACCAAAAATAAAAGAAAAATGATCCAATTTAAAAATGGGGAAAGGACTTGAATAGACATTTCTTTAAAGAAGATATACAAATTGCTAGCAGATACATGAGAAGATGCTCAGTGTCATGAGTCATTAAGGAAGTGCCTATCAAAATCATAATGAGATATCATTTAATCTCCTTAAAATTCTTATAATAAACCATAAGTGTAAAATTTCATGAGGCAGTGGCTTCTTAGATATGACACCAAAAGTACAAGTGACAGAAGGAAAAATAAAGTATACAATCAGAAAGGGAAAAGAAGGGGCGCCTGGGTGGCTCAGTGGGTTAAAGCCTCTGCCTTTGGCTCAGGTCATGATCCCAGGGTCCTAGGATCAAGCCCCACATCGGGTTCTCTGTTCAGCAGGGAGCCTGCTTCCCCCCTCCCCCACCTCTGCCTACTGTGATCTCTGTCTGTCAAATAAATAAATAAAACCTTTAAAGAAAAAAAAAAGATAGGGAAAAGAAGACCCACACAACAGGAGATAATATTGCATCTGCATATAGAATACATAAAGAACACTTACAACGCAACAATAAAGAGAAAATAACATAATTACTAAAATGGGCAAAGGACTTATATGGATATTTCTCCAAAGAAAACATATGAATGTCTTTTTCTGTAAAATGTGGAGAAAGACCTCTTACTAGGATGGCTAAAATTAAAACACAGACAATAAAAGTTGTTGACTTTTATTGCAGATGTAGAGAAATTGTGTCCCTTATACATTGCTAATGGGAATGTAAAATGGCATAGCCATTGTGGAAGACATTTCAGCAGTTCCTCAAAAAGTTGAACACTGCGTTACCATATGATGCAGGAAACCCACTCCTAGGTAGATACACAGGAGAACTGAAAACGTCCACACAGAAACCTATACACAAACGTTCATAGCAGTGTTATTCATACTTTTTAAAATTTCATACTATTCAGTCAAAAATAGAATGAATCCAAGTGTCCATCAATTGTTTAACGGATTTTTAAAAAATGTGGCACATTCATAGAATTGAATATTCATGAGCAATAAAACAGAGTGAAGTGCTGATACATGTTATTCCATGAATGAATCTTGAAAACATTATCCTAAGTGAAAGAAGCCAGACACAAGAGACCACATAGTGTAATGATTCCATTTGTAGGAAATACCCAGAAGAGGAGATCTATAGAAACAGAAAGTAAATTAGAGTTTTCCATATGCTGTGGGAGGGGAGACTGGATAGTGAATGCTAAGGGCTCCAGAGTTCCTTCTTGGGGTGATGAAATGTGCTGAAATTACATAGTGGTAATATTTTCACAATTCTGAATATATAAAAAATACTGAATTATATATTTAAAAGGATGCATTTATGATACATGTATTATATCTCAATAAAACTGTCACTTTTTAAAAAAAATTTTTATAAACATATAATGTATTTTTAGCCCCAGGGGTACAGGTTTGTGAATCACCAGGTTTACACACTTCACAGCACTCACCACAGCACACACCCTCCCCCAATGTCCATAACCCCACCACCCTCTCCGGATCCCCCTCCCCCCAGCAATGCTCAGTTTGTTTTGTGAGATTAAGAGTCTCTTATGGTTTGTCTCCCTCTTGGTCCCATCTTGTTTCATTTATTCTTTTCCTACCCCCCCAACCCCCCACGTTGCATCTCCACTTCCTCATATCAGGGAGATCATATGATAGTTGTTTTTTTTTCAGATTGACTTATTTTGCTGAGCATAATACCCTCTAGTTCCATCCACGTTGTCACAAATGGCAAGATTTCATTTCTTTTGATGGCTGCATAGTATTCCATGGTATATATATACCACATCTTCTTTATCCATTCATCTGTTGATGGACATCTAGGTTCTTTCCATAGTTTGGCTATTGTGGACATTGCTGCTATAAACACTCGGGTGCACGTGCCCCTTCGAATCACTACATTTGTATCTTTAGGGTAAATATCCAATAGTGCAATTGTTGGGTCATAGGGTAGCTCTATTTTCAACTTTTTGAGGAGCCGCCATGCTGTTTTCCAGAGTGGTTGCACCAGCTTTCATTCCCACCAACAGTGTAGGAAGGTTCCCCTTTCTCCGCATTCTCGCCAGCATCTGTCATTTCCTGACTTGTTAATTTTAGCCATTCTGACTGGTGTGAGGTGGTATCTCATTGTGGTTTTGATTTGTATTTCCCTGATGCCGAGTGATGTGGAGCATTTTTTCATGTATCTGTTGGCCATCTGGATGTCTTCTTTGCAGAAATGTCTGTTCATGTCCTCTGCCCATTTCTTGATTGGATTATTTGTTCTTTGGGTGTTGAGTTCACTAAGCTCTTTATAGATTTTGGATACTAGCCCTTTATCTGATATGTCCTTTGCAAATATCTTCTCCCATTCTGTCAGTTGTCTTTTCGTTTTGTTAATTGTTTCCTTTGCTGTGCAAAAGCTTTTGATCTTGATAAAATCCCTATAGTTCATTTTTGCCCTTGTTTCCCTTGCCTTTGGTGATGTTCCTAGGAAGAAGTTGCTGAGGCTGAGGTCAAAACTGTCACTTTTTAAATGTCCATACTGATTTTTTCATCTTTTTAAACTATAAAACTAAATATATGCTTTTGGAAAATATCATATGTTCAAGAGTTTATAACACAAAAAAAGAATCCAATAGTAATTTCCCACAAGGAAGCCACAAGTAATCAGGGGAGGCATATGCTGATAAGGTTATTTCTCTAAATATTAATTTTTTACAAAAATTGTACATTTTACACTATTACCTACTGTAAAATTTACATTTTGTAACTTAATTTTTCCTCTTAGTTTATACCAAAATGTCATTCTTAAGTCAGTAAATATAACTCTACTTCCTTTTTAATTGTTATGTAGTATAACGCTGCATGAATACAATGATTTATTTGATTGCTTCTGTACAGATATACATTGGAGTTGCTTCCAGTTTTCCTTTATTACAAATAATTCTCCAGTGGGTATCCTTCATAAGTAATTTTTTTTAAAACATTTTATTCATTTATTTGACAGAGAGAGATTACAAATAGGCAGAGAGGCAGGCAGAGAGAGAGGAGGAAGCAGGCTCTCCATGGAGCAGAGAGCCCGATGCGGGGCTCGATCCCAGGACTCTGGGATCATGACCTGAGCCGAAGGCAGAGGCTTTAACCCACTGAGCCACCCAGGCGTCCCCATAAGTAATTTTTATAAAAATTTCCATGTGGATAGAAGTCAGAGCAAACTATAGATGTCTTTTTTGGTACACAATGGATAATGGATATCTGCTGTTTTGACCTGCCTACAACCATTCCCTCATCTTTCTGTAACAGATCCCATTTTTCTTTGGGGAATTGCCTCTCCCTATTCCATGTGGTTCTGGTGGGGCTGCCAATCCGAGTAGCCTGCTACTTGGGCCACGGTAATCAATCCAACAGGACCTGTTGACCCAAGCAAAGCTATCAGATTCCTTCTATGGGATTTTACACATGGAGGTGGAAAAGAGAGGAACTTTCTTTGCCTGGGGGTGGTTCCCTGAGACATAGGAACATGGAACTCTCTAAAGCCAGACTACCTCTTCCCTACTTCCTATAGGGAGCCCACCTAGAGGCAGAAAAATAAATGAGAACTGCACCGCACAGAGAGAAAGGGATGGAGACTGAGCTAACAACATCATTCCAGTTACTGAATTCAACTGTGTCTGAAGTAATAGCCATCCTGGACTTCCCAGTTATATAATAAATTCTCTGTTTTCAAGTAATGGAAAGCCTTACTGGTTTAGCACATTGTTCAGCATCTTTTCATGTCTGATGTCAGAGCCAGATTTCTGATTGGAGGGCTAGTTACTCCAGTTTTCTAGTTGATGCTAGAAGAGCAATACCCCCAGTGCTCAGATATATGTAGTCAGCACAATTCACACAGCCCCTAGGCCCCTACAACTGTTTGGCTAGATGGGTTCCCTGGTTTCCTAGCAACCAAGTTCCCCTTCCCCTTCCTCAAACACTTACACCTTTTGTGACATCTCCTTTTAGGGCTACTTCTACTTTATTTTTTTAAGTTTTTTTTTTTTTTTTCACTTGAGAGAGAGAGAGAGTGTGAGAGAGAGCGCACAAGCAGTGGGGAGGGGCAGAAGTAGAGGGAAAAGCAGGCTCCCCACTGAGCAGGGAGCCCAACATGGGGCTCAATCCCAGGACCCTGGAATCATGACCCGAGCCCAAGGCAGACACTTAACCCACTGAGCCACCAGGCGCCACCTTTTAGTGTGTGCATTTGGGAGACAGAAAAGAAGGCATGGAAATACACACAGTGTAATTTACTCCAGGTCTTGAGACCTGAGACTGTACGTGAGGGGTGGCCTAGCTTATAGATTTAGAACATTCACTGGCAGATAAAAATAGCAAGAGATTTTGCTTTACCATTAAAGTTCTAGTTTGTTTATACCTAATTACTTTTGTAAAAATAGTAGTACCTATTTTAATCAGCTCAGGATGCCATAACAAGATACCATGGACTATGTGGCATAAGCAACAGAAAATTATTTTTCACAGTTCTAGAGACTAGAACACTGAGATCAGGGGGCAGCCTGGCCAGATTCTGGTAAGGTCTGGTAAGGTCTGCAAAAAGCCACCTTCTTACTGTGGCCTCACATGTCCTTTCTTCTGTCTGTGTGTGAAGATGGATGGGGTGGAGGATCTCTTCTTACTCCTCTAAGAAGGCCACCAATTTTATCATGAAGACCCCATCCTCATGATCGAATCTAACTCTATTACTTCCCAAAGGCTCCCTCTCTAAATACCATCACACTGGGGGTTAGGGCTTCTGCATATGAATTTGGTGGGGAGGGAACATAAACATCCTGTCCACAACAGCATCAGAATATCATTGTAATATTTTTTATATTTTTAATTCATGACATTCACAACAGCCATGTAATAGGGGAGGCTACATTTGTATCACATGATGCAATCCAAGGACACATTAAGGGACTTGTCCAGAGTCACATAGTGTTCCCCTCACCTACGGACTAATTCATTTGTCTTCTGTCCTAGAGGCTTCTGATAATTTTCTCAGCTATGTGCAATGTCCTATTAGACATGGCAATGCTAGGACCGCACAGTGTTTATGCTACTTTTATTTGCAGTTCACAAGGCTCTTTCCCTCTGTCTTCGGTTCAATACCAGATTATACTGAAGTCAGTTAATAAACAGGTAAGTACTGTAATAAATGTGGCTACATAGGGTGCATGGTTTTACAAGACAGTAACAGACTGCAGTGTCAAGAATTATGTTATTCTCATTCTGTGACATGGACTGCACTGGAACTTCTGTCCATCCAGTCTCTCACCCAGAGTCTGAGTCACCCTTGACCCCAGACTCTTGGCCTCACCCACTCCATCAATTCATTACCAAGGCTCTACTTTCAAAATGGGAGTGAGATCTACTCCATGTTGCCATCTCCAGCATCACCAATTCTTGCAAGATGATCCTAGCTAGTTTCTCTGTTTCTTCCCCCCCTTGCTAAGTTTGCCAATAACTCTGAGCACCCAGTTAAACTCGGGCAACTGATAATGATTTCAGATAAACAATGAACACTCTTTAGTATAAGCACGTCCCACACAATATTTGGGACATGCCTATCTGTTGTTAATTATTTAACGGGGTATCGTGAATTTTTATTTGCTAACGCCCTGCCTCTTGTCCGCCTCCAGTCCACAGTTAGTAGAGTAAGTTTCTGAGAATGCCAAACTGATCACGTCACTCCCAAGCTTCAACTCTTCAATATTGTGTCATTACTCTTAGGGAAAAAACCCAATTCCTTGACAGTAAGTCCTGCAGGATCCATTCTTGAAGGTAGTTTAGGTTCTGGAACCAAACTGCTTAGGGGCTTGTTTTAAATATCTCCCTTAAAGGAACCCTCCCAACACCCAGACCCTTACTGAGTAACTCCTGTGGTCCCTTATTGGGTCCTTTACTATCATACTTCCGCGGACCACTTATTCCGCACCCCCTCCCTGGCTCCAGCAGACCTCTACTGGAGTAACACACCTCACTCCTTGCCTGCCCCTAGCGGAGGAGCAACGACTCCTCCGATTGGTGGCTTTGAGACAAGGAACTGGGCATGCGTGGCCCATCCCTCATGCCAGGAGAGGCTGTCTGGTCTCCTCTACGCCTGCAAGGTAGGTTTGATGGAAAAGGCTCAGCTCTATGCATCGAGGTTTAGGGGAGAAGGGTGATATGGCCAGTGCTGGAGGGAAATATTAACAAGCCTGGCTGGCCATACCTCAGCTGTATTCTTTTTTTTTTTTTTTTTTAAGATTTTATTTATTTATTTGACAGAGAGAGATCACAAGTAGGCAGAGAGGCAGGCAGAGAGAGAGGGGGAAGCAGGCTCCCTGCTGAGCAGAGAGCCCAATGTGGGGCTCGATCCCAGGACGCTGGGATCATGACCTGAGCCGAAAGCAGAGGCTTTAACCCACTGAGCCACCCAGGTGCCCTCAGCTGTGTTCTTTTGATCAGCAATGAAGATGATATTTTAATCTCCATCTCCTTTACTTATGTGTGTCTCAGTTTCTAAACCAAGGTGGGGTGTGTGTGTGTATGGGAGGGGGTCAGCGTCTTAATTCCTAGCCTCCTAAACCCTCAGTAGTACTCACTACAATTTGTATTTACATGTTTATTTATGTTTCTTTGGCTGTTTTTTAATGTGTAGAGACCATGTCTATTTTGTTGACTGTTGTGTCCCCTGTGCCGACTACACTACTAGGCACAGATTTCTATCTTCTCCATATCAGGATGACTGAATAAATAAATGAGACCTGTTGCCTACCACAGTGCTGCCACCCCAGTCACTCTGAGTGGCATTAAGCCCAGTTCTGGGATGGCAGTTGAGTGCTAACTCTGATCACTTGGTGATAGGTGTTTGGAGTTCTGTGACCATGCCCAAACTCATCATGAATTTGCACACATGTCAGAGTGGACATTGTAGGACAGCTTGCACAGATTTGCCCACCTTGGTTTAGAAACATCTGGGACCATGTTGTCACCACCAGATCTACTTGCTTAGAGCAAGGGTGGGATTTGAGCTGCTCTTCTCTTGTAGACACAGA
The DNA here is from genome assembly GCF_002288905.1 of Enhydra lutris kenyoni. NCBI lineage: Eukaryota > Metazoa > Chordata > Mammalia > Carnivora > Mustelidae > Enhydra > Enhydra lutris. The sequence goes on from NW_019154123.1 coordinate 12,239,789, forward strand.
TTTGGGTATTTGGTCACCTCCTGCTGGTCTCATCCTACAGCTGAGCGAGTCCTGCAAGTGAAACCCTAGTCCAGCTGTTCCTGGCTTTCTTTGCTTTCCCACTGGATCCAATGGAGGCCCAATAGACTGTGCCTATATGAATTATGAGAGATGGTTTCACAGCCCATAAACCTTGCTGCAGTGGGAGGTAACAGAGTGCATACTGGCTTTGGCTGAGGCAAAGTGCAAGCAGTACCTTTCATGAGAGAGCCAATTTAGCTGTAATTCAAAGACTTTTCTTCTAACACTCGGAGTTCTGCCTAAGGGAAGTCCTTGGTGTGACCGTGACCCTGAAGTTGGTGATTTTCTGACTAACAAATATTTGTTAAATGCCTTCTATTTGAGAGTAGCATCATATGCACATTTAACAGAAGTGAATGCAACTATGGAATGACAACAGTAATAATAACTAAATATTCTGTACCGCTTATAATGGGCCAGATACAGTCTTAACCTATATTAACTCATTTCATTCTCACAACAGCCTCCCCAAGGTTGGTGCCATTATTATCCCCACTTCACAGATAAGAAACTGAGCCACAAAGAGGTTAAATAATTTGTCTAGGTCACGACACTAACTAGTCAGTGATGGAACAGGCCTTCAAACCAAGCAGTCTGTCTCCACTGAACAGTGTCTTAACCATACCTCTCTATACCATATGCTTCCTAGCATGTGGATGACTATTTAAATAATGAGTGCATTTCTACCTATCAGTTTATTTATGAGCTTGGGGTGAGGGGTTCCCTTTGCCTCTCAGAAGACAAGTATCTTGCTGCATTGAGGGTGATTCTATTATTTAAAGATCTTACTGTTGAAACACTAACACAAGCTAGCTAGTTCATCTGTAGAAATAGTGATCTGTTCCCATGTTAGGGTAAAAATGACAGTATTGGCTTTTAAAGATGGCATGTTGGCCTCCAGCACAGTCACATCCTAAGGAAGTGTTCAAGGGCAATTTTAACTATATGCAATTTACATCTTAAATCCTGGCTTTAGAACCGAATTTCCATTTAAGACACGCATGTGCCAAGTACTGGACATATAAACCCAGTCATTATCTCTGCTTTCATTTACACTCTTTTTTTTTTTTTAATTTGTCAGAGAGAGAGAGGGAGAGAGAGCAAGCACAGGCAGACAGAATGGCAGGCAGAGGCAGAGGGAGAAGCAGGCTCCCCGATGAGCAAGGAGCCCGATGTGGGACTCAATCCCAGGATGCTGGGATCATGACCTGAGCCAAAGGCAGCTGCTTAACCAACTGAGCCACCCAGGCGTCCCTCATTTACACTCTTAGTAAGCCCCTTCTTCCTTGCAGACAAAACCCCAGTTTTTGTTCTGGGCAGTGATGTATCCAGCCACTGCTGATGAATCATTTTGGTCTCTGTTAATCATGGCAATTCTTTTCCCCAGTTTCCCAGCCTCTCTCTGCAGTAAGGTTGCATGATTTCATTATGGCCAATGAGAGATAAAACTATAAATCTAAGTATACTGGAAGACTTCTGGAAAACCATGACTTTCCTAATAAAGGGAGATAGAAGTAGCTTGATCCATACCTCCCCCATTCTTTCTGCATTGATTGCAGATATGATGGCTGGAATAATGGCAACAATGAAGGAAAATCATAGAGACAAAAAAAATTAATAGAGATACCGTCCCTAATATCACTGAGTACGAAACAATATCAGCAACTGCCTAGCACCAAACTTCTTTATGTGAAAAATATAAACATTGAATTCTCTACATTCCCTTAACTTGTAGAAACATTCCTTCACTGATACACCTGCTCTCATGGAGATTACCATTCAGCTGGGCACACAGACATCAATTAAATGTAGCATATGGATACATAAATAGATCTGTATGTCTGCTCCCTCCCTTCCTCTAGGCCTCGGCTTAGGAGAAACAGGGTATAAACCCAGTCTCAGGGACCTATTGAAATAATCTTTTTCCTACCTTCTCCATATCTCTCTTCACCCACCGGCTGCTAACCTAGACAATCCTTAGCTCATTCTGAAGGTAAGAGGCCTGCTGATCCTCATTCTGTATTCTTCCAAATTTACCGTCTTTGCCAGGCCCTTCTAGGCAGGGCCTAAAGTTTTAAATCTCAAAATCCAAGAGAAGATTCCTTTTTCCGAGAGGTCTCCTCTCTCCCTGAGACAGAAAGTATCCATTAATAGTTGCAAATGTTATCCTGCCACCTGCTTATACAAAGAATATATAATTACCAACGGAGTGAGTGCCAAGTGAATTATTCAGTGAGAGAATATAACAAGGGGATCGGACCCGGTTTTGATGAGGGGCTCAGAGAAAGCCATTCATATCACCTTTGAAATATATCTTGAGTCTGATCACTTTTCCTCACTCTCTACCACCTCAGTCCCACCTAGTATCATCTCTCACCTATATGTATCCTATAGGTTCCCATATATAGGATATAGGATGGGTATAGGATACATACAGGATATATGTATCCTACTCTTGTCTCTGCTGCACAGAAGCCAGAGGGCGTCTTCAAAGACAAAAGTATAATCATGTTACTTGGGGGCAGTAGTTCCCCTTATCACTTGGGGGGGGGGGCGGATCCAGAGTCCTTACCATGACCTAAAGGCCCTCTATGGTCTGCGGCCTCTTCCCCATCTCTTGAAGACCTCATCTCCCTCAGTCCCTTCTTTGCTGCTCACCCTGCTGCAGCCAGACTGGCCTCCTTGCTCTTTGTGGGACAAGTCAAGAGCACTCCCACTTGCAGGGCCTCTGTACCCACTTTGCATTCCCTCAGTCCTTCTAGTCTCTGCTCAGATATCCCATTAGCAGAGAAAACTTTCCTGTCTACCTGTCTAAAGTTAACAATCCCATCCCCACCTTGGCTTCTTCCTTCTTACTGTGCTTTGTAGTCTTAGCACATCTAGCCTCCTGACAGATTGCATATTTTCACATTTATTTTATGCCCCCTTGCCTAGACTATCCACTTATGAGAGGAGGGACTTTTTCTCTTTACCCAGAAGATTGCCTGGCACTTAGGAGGTGACATATATATATGAAGTGACCTTGGAGCTGAGAACTAAAGGGTGAGCAGGAGGATGAGAGAAGTTGGGGCGGGGGAGGGGGACTATTTCACGAAGAAGGCAACACTTATGCAAAGGTCCCAAGGTGAAGACAACATAGATGAATTAAGAGGTCATTGTGGTTGGAGAACAGAGTGAGGTAGGAAGTAGTACACAGCAGTGGGATGGTAGGAGGCAGCATCTAGATCATAAGGGCCTCCCAGGTAATGACTAGGAGCAATGAGAGGCGAGGAAAAGATAGTAAGCTGGGCGGGTAGGTGATAAAATCAGAGCTGCTTTTTGAAAGCTCATTCTGGATATGCTGGGGAGGCGATCAGGGAAGGGACGAGAAGAATGAGGGAGAGATTCTATACAATATCCTGAAGAGAGAAGATGGTGGCTGAGAACCTTTGATTCTCACTACTAACATGCTCTTTAAGCACAGCTCTCCAAGAAGACATCTACTATTTCACAAGAATCCCTGTGTTGAAAAACAGAAAATAAATGTCTGCAGAGGCACCAGATATTATAACCATTTTGATAGCAGCAAAATGACATTTTATGAATGAAAGGATATCTAAGGGATGCCAATAATCTACTAAGTAGTGCAAACAAAGTATGCTTCATGTGAATATATAAATATTCATAAAAACTGCTGTACCTCAGATGACCTCTGCATGAGGATGAATTTTCTTGATTTGCACCTTTGATCTTCTAGTTAAAATGTCTATTTATTCTGACTTCTAAAACCTACTTGAAGGTAACACATTCATTATCCACAAACACAGACCTTATACAATTTTATTTCTGTATAACTGTGCATCACAGGACCTTCTGATCTCTGATAGTTTTGCTTACCTCTGTGAATTAGATGACCACTAAATTATCTCCTTTGCTTTTTTAGATATAAAATGATTAACTTGAAAAGGGCTTCTGTGTTTTAAGGGTTATAGAGAGAAATTCCAAAATAGTGCGCTTTTTTTGGTAAATGATTTCTCACGCTCATGGTATATTAAGACTACGCCATGCCTAACATGTTTTAATTTAATAAGCAGAGCTGTAATTACATACAAAGAACACCCATCCCTCCTCCTGTTGTAGGTTGGGTCCCTACATTCTGTTTACTTGGCAGTAGTTTGCACACTTACTATTAGTTAATTTGTTAATTAGTTAATTACCTCTGTCCATCTCTTCCACTACATTGCCCCAGAGCTTAGCCCAATGCCTAGAACACAGCAGGACTATAATGCAAACTCGCAGCCTGCCCCACTGGCTTCCTCATTGGTCCCTTCCTGTGCCTTCTTACTGGTAGCATAGGGATCAGTTCTGTCAGCCTACACTGACATTATTACACTCCCTCAAAGACTGCCTATTTCCAGTCTCTGTCACCTGCAAGCCATTCTGCAAACTTCTGGTAAACCCAGCTTGCTAAAATCCCATGTCCATAACACTGTGATTCTGCTCAGAAACCTTTAATGGATCATTATTGCTCATTGAAGGGAATTTAATGTGGTGGTTAAAAGTGGGAGTTCTGGAATCATCCTGCTTCAAGTCATATCCTGGTTTCCACAATAGTAGTTGTGTGACATTGGGCAAGTTACTTAACCTTCCTTGGTTCTATTTCTCTCATTGGTAAGAGAAGGGTAGTGTTACAACTTACGGTTGAGAGTTGCTGTGAGAATTAAATGAAATAAAATGCATAAAATATTTATAAGCATGTTTTTTGATTTGTTTTAAAGTCTACTTTGTCTAAGAATTGCCACCCTTGTCTTTTTTCTTTTTTTCACTTACATCTGCATGGAATATCTTTTTCCATCTCTTCACTTCCAGTCTGTCTGTCTCTTTAGGTCTGAAGGGAGTCTCTTGTAGACAGCATATAGATGGCGCTTGTGTTTTTTGTTTTTGTTTTTTTTTTTTTAATAGGAAGTACTCAATAAATGTCAGAATTATTGGTATTATTACGGTTTAAATCAAGTCCAAATTCCTTAGCGGTGTCCAAGGCATTCTACCATCTGATCTTAGTGAGTATTTTTACCTTTTTCTGTTCTACCATATCCCTTATCCCATGAGCCATCTGCTGAGGCTGGTAGGTCTGCCCCTATATCTTCAACTTTCCTACTTCTGGGATTTTGCTTATGTCTTTTGATCCTACTGAATGTCCTCCTACTGCTCTCTATTTGTATCATTTCCATCCCATCCTTCAGGGTGCACAGAAGTCCCAATGCTTATACAAAGCCTTCCCTGACCTGGTCAAACCCCACTGGTTTCCCCTACACCTCTGAGGAATCCTGTGCCAAGTTCCCCAGTTGAGCAAATCCTTCCCCAGGACAACTCATTTTTCTCCTCAAACAACTGAACAAAATTCTTAGTTCATAGCACACTATTATCATTGGTCCATGGAATAACCCTCATTTTATATTGTATCTTATTATTTGTTTTATTAAAAACATTTTCTTCTTTATCTTCCTGTCCCAGTCCCAATATTCACCAGTATTATACTCTACATCTCACCTGGCTTGTTACTCTCCTGCCTCAACTTTTTGTTTTTAAGGTTTCTCCTATGTTGATCTATGGATATGTAAATCTAGTTTATTTCTTGTAACAGCAGAGTAGTGTTTTCTTGTTTGTTTTTCTTAAACTACATTTTATTTTTCTTCTTTCACTAAAGGACATTGAAGCTGCTTAAAGTTTTTGCTATGAAAAATTCTGGGATGAAAATTTTTGTTTAGTTCTCAGTTGTATGCCTATTTATTCCTTTTTTCAACAACTATTTATCAGGTGCCTACTGTATGCTACGTACAGTGAGATGTTAGGCATACAACCAGAACAAAAACAGACAAAGTCCCCTCCTTTATTTTAGCAGGAGAGATAATAAATAGACAAATATGTTTGTCCAGTATAATGCTAGGTTATGGTAAGTGCCAAGAAGAAAATAAATTAGGATAAAAGGACAGAGAGCAATGAAGGGCGCTATTTCAGATAGAGTGGTCAGGAAAGTGCTCTCTAGGAATGTAACTACTTTTGATAGAGACTTGATAAAATAAGAGTAGGCCATGCTGGTATCTGGAAAAAGAGCTTTTCAGGCAGAAGGACCAGGGAGTACAAAGGCCTTGAGGTGGGACTATGCCAGACGTGTTCCTGGAACATCAGTGGGTAGGGCTAACATGGAGGGAGTGGGGGGAAGATGAGATTACAGGGCTAGGCCACAGCTGAATCCGATGGAACACTATAGGCCATGATAAGGACTTTAGCTTCCATTCTAGGTGAAATGAGAAGGATTTTGAGGAAAAGAATGAAAGATCGAACTTACTTTTTAAAAAGATACCACTGGTAGGGGTGCCTGGGTGGCTCAGCCAGTTAAGGGTCTGCCTTCATCTCAGGTCACAATCCCAGGGTCCTGGGATCGAGCCCCATGTTGGGCTCCCTACTCAATGTAGAGTCTGCTTGTCCCTCTCCCTCTGCCACTTACCTGCTCATGCACATGCTCCCTCTTAAATAAATAAAAATATTTAAAATACAAATAAATAAAAAGATGCCACTGGCATCTGAGTGGAGAGCACACTATAGCAGAGTAAGAGTGAGAGGGAAGTCCAGTTAGGAGGCCGTTGCTTGGTGCTAGGCAGAGATGACAGTAGTTGGCCTAGGTGGTAGTTGCTTGAAAAAATTACATTTACACAGTGGTGGTGGGGAGAGGGGATAGGACTACCAAAGCATATTTTGAAGGTAGAGCCAATAAGATTTGCAAGTGGATTGGATGTGAGCTGTGAGAGGAAGAAAAGAATTAAGAGTGACCCCAAGAGTTGTCACCTAAGCAGCTGGAAGGATGGAGTTGCCTCCATGGAACAAAGAGGATGGGGGGGCAGTTTCAGGGACAGATCTATAGTTTTAATCTTTTTTTTTTTTTTAAGATTTTTACTTATTTGACAGACAGAGATCACAAGTAGGCAGAGAGGGAGACAGAGAGGGAAGCAGGCTCCCTGCTGAGCAGGGAGCCAGATGCAGGGCTCGATCCCAGGACCCTGGGATCATGACCTGAGCCGAAGGCAGAGGCTTAACCCACTGAGCCACCCAGGCGCCCCTATTTTAATCTTTTAAGTCTGAAATATTATTTGGATATCCAAGTGGTAGCTGTCAAGTAGCTGACTTCTGGAGTTTGGGGTCAACGTCTGTGCTGGAGATAAAGTTGGGAAGTCATCCTGGTATACATAATCCTTAAAGCAGAGATCACCTAGAGAGTGAGTGCAGATTGAGAAGAGAACAGGTCAAGGGACAGGGTAACATAGAGTCTGTAAAGGTTGTGAGAACCAGCAAGGAGAGTGAGAAGTAGAGGCCATGGGACAGAAGAATCAAGCAAGAGAGAAGTATCCCTGGGGCACTGAAGAAAAGGTTTCAAGAAGAAGAAAACGATCAGTTGTTTCAAACAATGTTGACTGATGGACCCAGCAGGGGAAGACTGATGATTATAAACAATTCTTTGGAGAAATCTTGCTGTAGAAGAGAGCGTAAAAATGGAGCAAAATATGGAGGCAAATGTGTAACAGAGGAAAGTTTTCTTTCACTTTTTTCCTCCTTTCTCCTCTTCTCCCTTGTCCTTCATCTTTTCCTCCTCTTCCACATCCTTCTACATGAGGACTACAACTGCCTGCTGATGTGACTGATCCAACAGGGAGAGAAAACTGACGGTGCAGGAAAAGAAAAGACAATCCAGGAGCAAACGTCCTGAGGAGGCAAGAGGCATCGGAGAAGTTAGTCCTGGGAAGGGAGGTAGGCAGAGGACATGGGCACCCTTATGGGCAAGTTGCTAGATCTGGTGAGGGGAACATGTGGAAACTGTTCGCTTCCACTCTCTCAGTTCAGTAAGAAGTGAGGTCACCAGCTGAATATATGGAAGGAAGAGAAAATATTAGAGAAGTTAAGCAGGAGAGAGATGGACCTAGGAGCACTGGACACTGACCTGATCTGTAGCCCGGTAGGATGGGCGTGTGAGAGTTTGTATGCGGCACATACATAGGAGAGGATTTGTGAGACTGTACCATGTACCTTCACATGCAAATCCACCAGACACCAGCTGTTCTCCAGAATGGCTGCACTGGTTGTGCATAGGGTTTTGTTTCTCTAACACCACACAAGCACTTTATAGGATCCAGATTTTTAATTGTTGCAAACTTTTGGGAGAAAAGTAATTCTCTATATAGTTTTCATTTTTCTGTTTACAGAAGTTGACCATCTCTTCCCACACTTGTCCTTTCCTATTACCCCTTCTGTGAAATGCTTATTTCTATCTGCCCTAATCTGGGTTCTCCTAAAAGCAGACTTACAGACAAGGACTTGAGTGCAGGTCATTTATTCAGAAGCACAAGTGAAGGATTAAGAACAATGGGACAAGGGAGAAAAAAAAAAGTAGGTTATAAGTAGGTTAATATTGTGGGCAACCAGACTGTGTCTTTTTTTTTTTTAAAGATTTTATCTATTTATTTGACAGAAAGAGAGAGACAACAAGAGAGGGAACACAAGCAGAGGGAGTGGGAGAGGGAGAAGCAGGCTTCCCACTGGATAGAGAGCCCAATGTGGGACTTGATCCTAGGACTCTGAGATCATGACCTGAGCCAAAGGCAGATGCTTAATGACTGAGCCACCCAGGCACCTCCAGACTCAGTCCTGATGGGGACTCTCTGAGGAACTGTGCCAAACATCCTCAGAATTATTACACCAAGAAATGGAGAAACTGAGCTATAATACACCACCTCTGGTTCTTACTGGTTGAGGGTTGCTCCTGGGAGGATTCAACCACCAGTACTTCCAATTTGCACTGCCCCTAAATGCAGGGTGTCCTACAGTACCTCCAGAGAACCTTCAGGCCGAGGGAGAAGTTCCACATTGAGGTGGGAAGCTGTGTGATGCAGGGAAACATCAGCCCACCACAGCTGGGAGGTGAACTCAGAGGTAGGCCAAGGGATGAGGGCAGGACATCAGCAGGGTCTGCTACAAAATCCTTTATCATTTTCTGTTCTTTTTTAAAGATTTTATCCATTTATTTGAGAGAGAGAGCACAAGCAGGGGAGGGGCAGAGGAGAGGGAAAAGCAGACTCCCCACTGAGCACAGAGCCTGACACAGGGCTCCATCCCAGGACCCTGAGATCATGACCTGAGCCAAAGGCAGATGCTTAACTGACTGAATCAGCCTGGTGCTCCTCCTTTACCCTTTTCTTTACTTTTATTTATCTGATTTGCAGGAATTCTCTGGATATTTTGTATATCACAACCTTGCATGTTACTACCATTTTGTCACTTCCAATCTATCACCTGTCTGTTGTTTGTTAACAGTATCAGAAATCTTCAATTTTGGTGTCATTAACTTCATCAGTTATCTCCTTTATGGTTTTCACTTTTTGATATCTTAAGAAATCCTTTTCCATCCCGAAGTCACAAAAAAGGATACTGTACATTTTCTTCTAGTAGATGTATAGCTTTGTCTTTCATACTTGGCTTTTCACCTACCTAAAATTCATTTTTGTGTGCAGAACAAGGTAGAGATCTCATCCCAGTTTTTTCCATATAGTGGGCCAGTTTTCTAGAGACAACTGATGAATAATTCATCTTCCCTCTACCAGGTTGTGGTGGTGCTATATACACCAAGCTCCCCTATACCCATAGGTTGGTTTCTAGATTCTTTTCATTTGCCATCCACTCAGCTCTTCAACCAATTCTTTATTTTGGCAATTATATATTTTTAAAGCCAGTACCTCTGGCTTTACTCTCTGTCGAAACTACCAATTCTTATTTCATACTTGCAATATCCTTCTTAGGATTAAGATTCATTTTCATTTCCTATCAGTAGGTCTCCTTCTGCTATACGTTGTTCTGTTTGTGAATATTCTCTCACAGTGCTTATTTTTCTTAAATTGTTATATGATTTTTGGCTATGGGCTTATCTTCAGTCCTATGAGACCATTAACCACCTCTGCTTCTGAGGTCTAACTGAAAGATGTAGGAAAAGCCATGGCCAGGTAGGTGTAGGCAATGAGTGAGACACAACTCACAGGTGAGTGATCTTTCTACTGATGGTCAAGCGTAAAACACCAAATTTTCCACTGGGTACCTCTCAGAATATTGTACTCTCCCATCATCCCAAGTACCAGTGCCCTTGTGGGATGCCAGCCAATTTGGCCCATAGTGACAGTCACCATCCTAATCAGATTCTTTCTTAATCTGTCGTCTGTGCCTACCCCATGCCTCATTCCCACCTAACAAAGACTTCTTCCCCCACCCGTGCAAAAAAACAAAAAAAATCCAAATTCCTTCAGTCATTCCTTATGTCATGGTTCTCAAACTCCTGATCACTTGCCAGTGGGAATCTTCTAATTGTCACTGTTCATCTTAAGATGTGGTATCCAGACCAGAATATAGTGCTCTGGGTGTTCATAATAACATTAGGCCAGGTGAATATCAAGGTTGTAAAAATTCTTTATTTTTTTTTAATTTAAACCCAGAAGTTTTCATTGAAATAGTTTAAATTGTTCAGCTTCTGAGAGGAAATCATAAGATGTGAGAAAATCATCCTAGCAAGGGAGAATGAGATTGTTCTAATCACAGGATGGACAGTAAGGAAAACTCTGATAGAAATAGGATAAATAAAAGAGCACTATTAAGCAATCTTCTTAGGCATGTGTATCATTATCAGCCATACCTGAGACGGAGAAATCACAAGGAGAATAAGGAGAAGACACAAGGAGATGCATGTAAATAAATAAATAAATAATAAATGAGAAAGAACAAAGGGTATGGGTATATTAATGGGGAGAAGAAAGATTCTGGAGTTTCAGAAAATAAAAAAAGAATTAGATTCAGAAATGGGAAGCCCTGAGGGGGAAAAAAGGAAAAATTCATGAAATTTTCCCCATTCATTTCTGAGAGCAATTTAAAAATGAAAAAAGAATGGATTATCTTTTGAGGTGAATGACATTCATAATATAAATTATTTGCATACTGCTGCCCAGCCTTTGCTCTCTGACTAGTACTTCTAAAAACTATATGATAGGGACATTTGCATGAAAAAATATTTAGAGGAATGTCTGCAACTAAATCAGGGAATGTGTTTTTGGCAGATAAAACAAACTGGTTTTGAAATTTAAGAATATTTTCATTCTCAAGTATTGGAGAAGATAAAATGAAAAATTTCAGTAGGAAATGGGAAGATTTTAACTGTTTGCTATTCATACTAATGCCTCTTGTGGATCCACGTTTCAAAGGCATAGTGGTTTATATGTGTTTGTGGAATGAATGAAGGAAAGAATGAATAAGTGAGTGAAAAATATGATGAAAGAAAGAAGGGGAAGAGGAAAGAGGGAAGGAAGAAGCAAAGAGTGTTGTAATGCTATCAGAATTCAGGGCATCGGTGCCATTTGAATTCCTTCAGGAGTTTCCTGGCTAAATTGGGGTGGTGGAGATGACTTACAAATGAAACACTTGCACTATTACTTTCTCTTTCTTTTAGTCTTTACTTTCTGGAGCTCACGAATGAAGTCAGTCAGTATTTGCAAATACGTCAAATTGATAGTAATGATAGTGATGATGACAATATCAGATACCACCCCTTCTTCCACTGCTCTGTTTATCAGAATTCCCTGAAAAAGTTATTTGATGTGTTCTCCTCTCCTCACAGCTATACCCTCTCCAGTTCCTTTCCTACTCTTCTCTCATGAAGTCACTTCAGTGAGGCACCAGCCCCTCTCCCCCGACCGACCGCCCCACGAGAGTAGGGCAACCAATGGCCAGGTTTAAACCCTCATCTCTGATCTGTCAGCAGCAGTGACATCTGATGGAGCATCCCGCTCTAGAAATACTCTCTCCTTCTGACTCCCAGAAGTCTGCACTAGCGGGGCTTCTTCCTCACCTGGCTGCTCCTCCTGGGACATCTTTCCTGGTTCCTCCTTATCACCCTCATCACCAAACTGCCCCAGGGCTCAGTCTTTAGACTTGTTTTTGTATCAATATTTGTTTCTACCTATATGTTGGCTTCCTATTTTTCATCTGATTCTCCTTAGAGAGTGTTAAAAATGAAACAGCTGTGCATGTTGTAGTAGATAGAATAATGGCTCCTCCTCCCCCTGAAAGATGCCCACATCCTAATCCCCAGAACCTATAAATACTTCATTACTTTGGATGGAATTATGTTCTCCAAACACATGAAAGTCCTTAAGTTGAAGCCCTAATTCCCATTATGGCTGTATTTGGAGACAAGGTAAAATAAGGTAAATTAAGTTAAATAATGTAATTAAGGTTAAATAAAGTCATGATGGAGAGCCCTGATCTGACGGGATTAGACACTAACCTTTATAAGAGGGGACACCAGATGGTTTGCTCTCTCAGCCATGTGAGGACACCATGAGAAGGCAGCTGCCTGCAAAACAAGAAAGAGAACTCTTAGCAGGAACCAAATCAACTAATCCCTTACTCTTGGACTTTCCAGCCTCTGGAATTTCTATGTTAAAGCCACCCAGTCTATGGTGTTTTGTTCTAGCAGCCCAAGCAGACTAATGCAATCACTTTACGTGGCAAAATGGACTTGATAGGTGTAGTTAAGCATCTTGAGATGTGCAGATTGTTCTGGATTCCAAAAATGGGTGCAATGTAATAACAAAGGACCTTCTGTGGGGGAAGTAGGAGGGTTAGAGTCAGAGAAGATGTGACGGTAGAAGCAGAAATCAGAGATAGATTTGAAGATGCTTTCCTGGCTTTCAAGGTGGAGGAAGAGGCCACAAGCCAAGGCATGCAGGTGGCCTCTTAAAGCTGTGACAGACAAGAAAGGGATTCTCTCCTAAAGCTTCCAGAAGGAATGCAGCTCTGCTGACACCTCCGATTAGCCCACAGAAGACCTATTTCAAACTTCTAATCTCCAGAATTGTAAGATAATAAATTTGTGTTTTTTAAAACCCCGAGTTTATGGCAATTTGTTACGGCACCAGTAGGAAAAACTAATACTACACCAGAATGTTTTGAAGTGAAGTATACTGATTCCTGAACCTTTTTTGGATATGTATCAAAGATATGAGACAGGTCTACTGGACAGACAGAGGGATAGCTAGGTGCAGAGATGTGTGATGAAGCACGCACAGCAAAACGTGAATGGTAGAATCTAGGTGGCGGGTACACGAGTGCTAACTTAAAATTCTTTTTAGCTCTTCTGTATGTCTGAAATTACAAAAATAAAAAATGTTAGGGAAAAACAAAAAATTAGGTAAATATTGTAATTTTTCCACAACTTGTTATTTGGCTTCCAAAAAAGAAAAATACATGTCTTCTCCTTGCCTCTTCCCTCACAAAGGGCTTGAATTTCTCTGGATGGTTTGTTTCTACTTATTAAGCTGTTTAGTCCCCCTGGTGACTAAGTGCATGTATTTTAGAAAGGGCTGGAACACAGCAAAGGTAATTAGACCCTGTGGAGAGTAAAGACTTAACCTTGACATCAATAGAAACAGGCAGTCATCAACTGGGTTAACTAGCCTAAGGGAAAAAAGCATATAACCCCAGGGGATGCAAATACAAGGGCTTGCAACTGAAATGTCTCAGTAACCTCTCAAACCGGAACTACTGTGAGGTACTCTGAAAACTGCTAACTCTCCTTACTGCAATGGGAAAAAGATAGGGAAAAAAAATCATGTTACTTTCAAGAACTGTGTGCCACTCCCATCTTTATGAGAAAGTTGTTTTCATGGTAAATACTATTGGGTAGTGAAAACAACAGGCTGTATATAGAGGTCTTTCCATCCACATCTTCAGATATGACTACCTGGGTTGGAAGTTTGACATTTGTATATCTCAGAAGCCACAGCATGTTGGATGGGGGTAGAGTTGGCTTCTTTGGCATGTCTTCTGATATGTATGTAGGGGAGAGGGGTATTATTTTAATACACAAGCTGCTGTTTTCCATATCTGGTAGTGGCTTTTTTTCTTACCCTACACCTTGCCCCAACATCACTGCCAGGTGGGGGCGGGCTGAGCCCCATGGGTTTCTGCCTAGGAAGGTGACTGCAAAGAATCTGGAGTCTAATTCTGGGCCTTTTAAGTTTCCAAGCAGGCCTTTGAAATTCAAGACAGAAAAACAAGGGTTTTCGTTTACAAAATCTGTGCTTTTTAAGAGAGAACTTAGTTTTGAGTAACAAAATCTTGGTGAGAGTATCAAAAACAAAGCTCTGAAGAAATCAGGGTATGTAATGCAGGCCAACACTGTCTTGCCAAGAGTTGAGACAAAGGCTAGATCTCTCTTTGGGTGAGATTAATTCCTCACTACACCCTTAAATTTTCTGTTCCTCAGTTTTCTCATTATGAAACCGATATTAAAATATTGGCCTTGCTGCCTTGTTAGGGTGAAGGAGATTACATAGGTGAAGTTCCTAGCACAGTGCCTGGCATATACTGGCACTCCCATTCTTTCAGTCTTCTATTCTCCTGTTTGAGCAAATCATTTCTTAGAGAAAGAAAAGCAGAGTCCATCTTGGGTATGTTGACTTTAAAAATAAAAACTATCAGTCACTTTAATGGCAAAAACAACCCCCCCACAAAAAAACAAAAAACAGAAACAAAACAAAAAAAAACACCCACGTTTATTTGGGAAGAGCAGAGAATTATAATTTGGGACAAACAAGCTTGGGTTACACCCTCACAAAATGTTCTCAGGTTTCCCCAGAACAGACGTTCTGGGAGTCTAGAGGTAGGCACGGATTTTATCTAATCTTCAGACCCATGGTCTTATGCCAAAATGACAAAATTCTAGTATCTATGAAGTATAGACATGCTTATTTTACAATTTATTCCCTAAAGTTATACTCAGTTTTTTATTATAATAATTATAATAATAGCTAACATTTCTGAGCATTTCCCATGTGCCAGATCCAGATCCTCAACTCAATACCTATATGCTACTTCACCCTCTCCCACAGCCACTTCACTGGGCAGAGACTGCCAGTGCTCTCAACTGTAGAGGGAGGGAGGCCCAGAGAGATCAGGCAGCTGGCCCAGGTCACACAGCTAGGAAGTAACAGACCAAGGCTAGACTCCAGGCTTTGTCTGCCTCTAGAAGCCATGCCATTAACCGCAAAGCACGCCAGGGGAAAGTAGCTGACATTAAAAAAAGATTGAAAAATAAAGAGCATAAGGGGCAGAGAGAGCAAAAGGAGGAAATCCATGAACTAACAGGGTCTAGTGGTTCCAGCAGAAATTCTCCCTCGGTTCCCCTGCAGAATGAAAGCCTCAAGCCACAGGGAAGCAAAAGCTTGAAAGGGCCAGGGGAACTTATTTAGAAACTTTGTGGGGTGGGGGTGGGGGGGTGGGCAGCTTTGTGTTTCACCTCAACACTTTTCCTTTCTTCACATTCACTTCATCTTTCCTGAACCCGTATCATTCTGTTCCAACAATGCCCTTTCTCCCCGCTTCAAAAACCGTCATCTGGCCTAGCAGATGATTTTTATTGACACCCTCTTCTCTTTGAGACTCCTAACAGGAATGCATATTAGGAATTTATAAACTTGCTTTCAAAGACACCACAGGAAGAGTATACAATTTTTCACACACTGCTTTGTGCCCTTCTAAGAGAAAAATAAGCTTACAATGGAATATAGTGAGTTAAAGGTCTTAAGTGATAGCAATTGATTTTCTGTGAAATCTTTTCTTCGAATGCCTCTTAGAGACCAGCAGGGGTCCACCCCCCCCAACTTCCCGGGGGGATCTCAGAACCCTTCTTCCCTCTTATCTTGCAAGTCGGAGCTGGCACGGAGGTGTCAAGCCACACGGGAGGGCTGTGGGGGCTCAGCCCCAACCTTCATTATCTATTCAGGGAGGATAGCACGCTGTTCTCTAAGCGTTGCCTGAAACCAGCTCTTATGTCACACACCAGCAGCCTTTAGTCAGAGAATGTGGACATCGTTACCGCTTTTAATCTGGTCATTGTGTGTGTGTGGTGGGGGGGGACTCCCAATCAAAAGCCTTGTAATATGGCTTCTGCATAACAGGTTTCAGAGCCTCGTGCTACAGTGGGGAGCCCTCCTAGAGGATAGAGCCCATGTCACTAATGATTTCTGGATCCTCTTCTTCACATTTGAAAAAAACAGTGGAGAGAAATGGTACAAACTACTTTCTTCCTAAGAAAAGCCAATTGTTTTCAAAGGTTTTATTAGAGAAGTGTTTCCAATAGAAACATAATGAGGACCACATTTGTAATTTTTTTTAAAAAACATTTTATTTATTTATTTGACAGAGAGAGAGAGAGATATCACAAGTAGGCAGAAAGGCAGGCAGAGAGAAAGGGGGTAGCAGGCTCCTTGCTGAGCAGAGAACCCAATGCAGGGCTCGAACCCAGGACCCCAGGACCCTGAGTTCATGACCTGAGCCGAAGGCAGAGGCTTAACCCACTGAGCCACCCAGGCGCCCCCACATTTGTAATTTTAACTTTTCTAATAGCCATGTTAAAAAAGGTTGAAAAAAAACAGGTGACTAATAGGTGCCTAACAGAAATACATTTATTTTAATGCAACATAGCCAAAACATTATCTCAACACGTAATCAGTATGAACTGGTGAATGATTCTGTACTCTTTTTTTTCACTTGAAATATCTGACCTCAGGTGGATATTTTACAAGTATACACATCTCATTTTGGACTAGTCACATTTGAAGTGCTCTACTGAGAAGCATGTGACTCACGGCTATTGTTCTGAACAACACAGGAATAGATGTTGTTTAATGTCAGTTCATGTACATACTGTTTTGTACAGATCTTGACAATAAAAGTCAGGATTCACATAAATCAGAGCATATAACTATTATTGTTTCCACTTGCTCTCAAGCAAATTGCAAACACCTTGGAGGAAAGGACCTAACTCATAGCCAGATATGTAGCATTTCCATGTTTATGAATGATGTTGGTAATTTAGTGGATGATTAGGCTTATCTGTTTCTATAGTTTCTTTAAATACCAATTACTTGTCTATCTGTCAAATTTTAATTTTCTTCTCTTTCCAAACATTTTATTTTTGGAGGAATCTCCATATTCTTATGTATAACCATTGGTCTAACCTCACCACCTAAAGCCATCTCCAATCCAAAATATCCAAGACTGAATTTTTGACTCATCCGTCCTCCCCCACCAAAAAAGAATAAACTTGCTCTACCTGCAATCTTCTGCATCTCAGCTGATGGCAGTTCCATCCTTGAAGTTACTCAGTCCAAAAATCTTAGTCATCTTGATTCCTTTATTTCTTCCATACCACACATCTAACCTGTCAACACATCTCTATCCAGAATCGACCACTTCGCACCAACATTCCTTTGACCACCTTGGTCCAAGTCACCACCCTCTCAAATCAGGATCCAGAAAAGTAAAACCTAAGTCAGACCAGTCTGTATTGCTTAAAAAAAAAAAAAAATCTGACAGCTCCCTATTTCACACTGAGTAAAAACCAAAGTACTAACAATGCCTTATAAAAGTAGATGTGATCTGCCCCCCCTCCTCCATTTCTTCTCAGACATTGTCTCCCTCACTCTCCTCTCTCCCTCTGTTCCACACATACTGGCCTCTGCTGTTCCTTGATCTTGATGGAGCCAGGCATGCCCTTGCTTAAGAACCCATGCCCTTGAGAACACTTCCTCTAGGTAGCCACACTAGGTAGGCTGACTTCCTTCACCTCTTTCAAGTCTTGCTCAATCTCCCCTTCTAAGGGGTGCCTCCTCTGATCAATCTATTTCATCCTATCCTCTCTCTCCAGTCTGTTACCCACCTTACATTCCTCATCCTTCCTATCCAGATCTACTTTTTTCTCCTATAGCCCTGGAACACTCTTCCCTCAGACAGCCACGTGACTCACTCCCTCCCTCACCTGACACATAACACATGGGAGGCACTCAAAAAATATTTGATGAATGAAAAAACAAAACAAAACAAAACAAAAAAATATTCGATGAATGAATTTCTTTCTTTTATGCCAAATAAAGTACAACAGTATAATTTTTAAGAACTTAATAATATTTGTTGAAGTTTCCTTTTCAAACCCTCCAAAGACAATTTATAGGCAATTTTGTTCAACCTTTAGTGGTTTTACTACAACAAAATGCAGGACCACTTATTCACAAATTGATGAAATGGTTAAAATTTCTCTTCCTTACCTTCTCGTTTTGTCTTTGAACACTGTGTCCCCATCTCTTTTATTTTTTGTCTTCTGTTTACTGAACACAAGTTAGCCAGTTAGCATGAACACAATAAAAGAGTGGTGGAAATATCCCATATCTTTATTGTCCAGTGTGATAGCCATTAAAAATATGTGGTTATTGAGCACGCGAAATGAGGTTAGCACAACCGAGGAACTGATTTTTTTAAAGACTTTACGTATGTATGTATGTATGTATATATTTATGAACATGAGCCAGAAAGCAGGAGCAGGAGCAGGGATGGGTAAAGGGAAAGGGAGAAGCAGACTCCCCACTCAGCAGCGAACCTGATACTGGGTCCTGGGATCATGCCCTGAGCCAAAGGCAGACCTTAACCAACTGAGCCTCCCAGGGGCCCCCTGGAACTGAATTTTTAGTTTAATCTAATTGGTTTAAATGTAAATAGCCACACATAGCTAGTGAAAGTACAGTTTTATCCTTGAAGAACATTTTTAAGCTCTTTGAGGAAAAATATGTCTTCCTACCACAATGCCCTTACAAACACCTCATGCATCATCATATAAATTAAGAAGAGAGCCAGTTAGTGATCCCTCCTTACATAGAATTGGGTAAAGTATTGTAGAAAGAAGTGACTTACTGAGAATCATTAGATGACATGCAAACTTTTAAATTAAATGGAAGATGCCTAAGGTTGAGGGAGAGGGAGACTGGCGACATAGGTTTCTTCTTGTCTCTTTTCCATTTCAGTGCCAAGAACAGAGATGATAATAATGTCCATTCCTGAAGCAATATGTAGGTACTTTGTTTTAATCAATACTCTTTTTTTGATGAATTTTTTATTAAGATTTTTATTTTTTTTTAAAGATTTTATTTATTTATTTGACAGAGAGAGATCACAAGTAGACAGAGAGGCAGGCAGGCAGAGAGAGAGAGAGGGAAGCAGGCTCCCCGCCGAGCAGAGAGCCCGATGCGGGACTCGATCCCAGGACCCTGGGATCATGACCTGAGCCGAAGGCAGCGGCTTAACCCACTGAGCCACCCAGGCGCCCCAAGATTTTTATTTTAATTCCAGTATAGTTAACATACAATGTTATGTTAGTTTGGGGTGTACAATTTCAACAATTCTATACATTACTCAGTGATCATCATGAGAAGTATACTCTTAATCCCCTTCACCTATTTCACCCATCCCCTCTCCCCTCACCCCCTGCCCCAAGCATCAGTGTATTCTCTATAGTTACCTCTGCTTCTTGGTTTGTCTTTCTCTTTTATTCCTTTGCTCATTTGTTTCTTAAATTCCACATATGAGTGAAATCATATATTTGTCTTTCTCTGACTGAATTATTTCATTTAGCATAATACTTTCTAGATCCATCCATGTCATTGCAAATGGCAAGATTTCATTCTTTTTTATGGCTTAGTTGTGTGTGTGTGTGTGTGTGTGTGTGTGTGTGTGTGTGTGTGTATTGCTTCTTTATCCATTCATCTATTGATGGACACTTAGGTTGCTTCCATAAGCTGGCTATTGTAAATAACACTACTACATACTACATACACACAGGGGTGCATATATCCCTTTGAATTAGTGTTCTTGTATTTTGGGGATAAATGCCTAGTAGTGCAATTACTCAATCATAGGATAGTTCTATTTTTAACTTTTTGAGGAAACTTCATACTGTTTTCCACAGCAGCTGCACCAGATTGTACTTTTACCACAGCGCATGAGGGTTCCTTTTTCTCCACATCCTCACCATCACTTGCTGTTTCTTGTGTTTTTGATTTTAGCCTTTCTGACCAGTGTGAGGTGATATCTCACTGCAGTTTTGATTTGCATTTCCCTGATGATGAATGATGTTGAACATCTTTTCATGTGTCTGTTGACTATCTGTATGTTTTCTTTGAAGAAATGTCTGTTCATGTCTTCTGCCCATTTTTATTTTTATTTATTTATTTTTGTTACCAGTGTGCAAGTTTTTATTTGTTTTTATATTTAAATGTTGTTTAACACAGTCCATTTTTTAATTATTATTATTTTTTCAGCGTAACAGTATTCATTGTTTTTGCACCACACCCAGTGTTCCACGCAACCCGCGCCCTCTCCAATACCCACCACCTGGCTCCCCCAACCTCTGCCCATTTTTAATGGGATTATTTGTTTTTTGGATATTGAATTGTATTAGTTTTTTATATATGTCGGATACTAACCCTTTATTAGATATGTCATTGGCAAATATCTTCTGTCGTTTAGTAGGTTGCCTTTTAGTTTAGTTGATTGTTTCCTTTGCTGTGCAGAAATTTTCATTTTGATGTAGTTTCAATAATTTATTTTTGTTTTTATTTCCCTTCCCTCAAGAGACCTACCTAGAAAAATACTGCTATGGCCAATGTCAGAGTATTTCCTGTCTGTGCTCTCTTCTAGGATTTTCAGGTCTCACTTTAAACCTTTAATCCATTTTGAATTTATTTTTGTGTACGGTATAAGAAAGCAGTCCAGTTTCATTCTTTTGTATGTAGCTGTCCAGTTTTTCCAACACCATTTGTTGAAGAGACGGCCTTTTTCCCATGGCATATTCTTTTCCTCCTTTGCTGAAGATTAATTGTCCATATACTTTTAGGCTTATTTCTGGGTTTTCTATTCAGTTCTATTGATCTAAATGTCTGTTTTTGTGCCAGTACCATAATGTTTTGATTACTACAACTTTGTAGTATAACTTGATGTCTGGAATTGTGATGCCTCCAGTTTCGTTTTTCTTTTTCAAGATGGCTTTGGCTACTTGGGGTCTTTAGCGGTTCCATACATATTTTAGGTTTTTTTGTTCTAGTTCTGTGAAAAATGCTGTTGGTATTTTGATAGGGATTACATTAAATGTGTAGATTCCTTTGGATAGTATAAACATTTTAACGTGGAATGTCTTTCTATTCCTTTGTGTCATCTTCAATTGCTTTCATCAGTGTTTTACAGTTTTCAGAGTACAGGTCTTTCATCTCTTTGATTAAGTTTATTCCTGAATATTTTATTATTATTTGTACAGTTGTAAATGGGACTGTTTTCTTAATCTCTCTGCTACTTCATTATTAGTGTATAGAAAACTAACAGATTTCTGTACATCGATTTGTACCCTGAAACTTTACTAAATTCATTTATTGGTTTCTAGTAGTTTTTGGTGGAATCTTTAGGGTTTTCTATATATAATTTCCTATCATATGAAAACAGTGAACATTTTACTTCTTCTTTACCCATTTGTATGACTTATTTCTTTTTGTTGTCTGATTGCTATGACTAGGACATCCAGTACTATATTGAATAAAACTGATGAGATTGGACATCCTTATCTTGTTCCTGATCTTAGGAGAAAAGTTCTCAGTTCTTCCCATTGGGTAAAATGTTCACTGTGAGTTTTTCATATAGGGCCTTTATTATGTTTAGGTATGTTCCCTCTAAACCTACTTTATTGAGGGTTTTTATCATGTATGGATGTTGTACTTTGTCAAGTGCTTTTTCTGCATTTATTGAAATGATCGTATGATTTTTATCCTTTCTCTCATTGATGTGATGTGTCCCATTGACTGATTTGCTAATACTGAACCACCCAAGCATCTTGGGATAAATCTCATTTGATCATAGTGATTTTTTAATGTATTGCTGGATTTGATTTGCTAGTATTTTGTTCTTGCATTAATATTCATCAGATATATTGGCCTGTAGTTCTCTTTTTTTGTGGTGTCTTTATCTGGTTTGGGTATCAGGGTAATGCTGGCCTCATAGAATGAACTTGGAAGTTTTCCTTTCTCTTATTTTTTTGAATAGTTTGAGAAGAATAGGTATTAACTCTTCTTTAAATGTTTGGTAGAATTACCTGTGAAGCTGTCTGGTCCTGAACTTTTGTTGGGAGTTTGATTACTCTTTGAATTTCATTGCTGTTTGAATCTTACTGGTCTGTTCAAATTTCCCATTTCTTCCTGCTTCAGTTTTAGTAGGTTATATGTTTCTAGGAATGTATCCGTTTTTTCTAGGTTGTCCAATTTGTTGGCATTTACGTTTTCATAATACTCCCTTACAATTGTTTATACTTCTGTAACATTGTTTATTTCTCCTCTTTCATTTGTGATTTTGAGTCCTACCACTCTGTTCTCTTGCTCTCTTTCATGGTTTGCTGACTTTCTTTAGTGATAAACTTGGATTGTTTTCTTTTTATTCTTTGCATATCTATTGCAGGTTTTGTTTTAACCAATAATCTTATCAAGTTTTCACAATCCTCTGAGGCTCTTTAAACTGTTAACTCCACTTGACACAGAGAGGGACAAGCCCGGGAAGCACAACTTCCCCACACAGCCAGCCTGAGTTGCTGAGTTTGTCCCACACATCCACCCTGGGATACTGAGTCTATCTGATCTCGGGCCTCAGCCCTGTCCTGTGCTACCTTTCACCCTCCTCCCTCAGCCCTGAGACTCCAAATATCTTTAAAGTACACTGAAGTAAACTGAGAGCATCTCTATCATCTTTGCTTTTTCTACACAAAAGACTAAGTGAGATTGGGAATGTAACTGATGAGAAGTAATTTATCAGTTCCTTAGCTTATTAAAAATAAACAAACAAACCAACCAGTGAATGCAGGGGAGTCAATCAGAATAGCCTCTTAGACTATTTGGTTCTAGTCTTGCAAGATGAACAGTTTTTGTCCTTTTGCTTTTCTTGACTCATTATGGTTCTATGAAGGGACTACAGGTCTTATTTATATTCCCCTCATTGTAAAGATGTGAAAATAATAAATTCACCCATAGTTAAAAGCCAGGAAGAACGTCCCACCCTCAAGTATTCCCACCCTTGCTGTGGGCTTTGCCTCTCCACCCAGCAGGAGAGCCCCAGCATTTTATAATTACACGTTAATGAAGAACAGAATCCTTCCTTGTTTTATTTTGCATTTCATTTCCAGAGTAATTTGATGTGTGTGTGGAGAAGGGCGGGTGTGAGGAAATGTAAACAGTGCTCATTTATTACAGCTTTAATTTAGACCAGATCTCCCCCTAATCCAATTCTGAGTAGCACAGTTTATACCAGTGAGCAGTAAACACTAATAAAGATCAGCTGCAGGAAGGGGAGGGCCAAAAATTCTGCTGGTATGCCTGTCAGTGAAAAAAAAAAAAAAAAGGCAAAAAACTCTAATACATTCAGGATTTGCTACCTAATTTTGACTTATGTATAGAAAGCATGACACAATTTTAGTTTTAAACTGTTTAGTTCTATGAGGTATGTTCTTTCAATAATCTCTTGACTACCTATCCTCAGACCCCCACCTATGCCTTAGCCTTCACCTCGCCACTACCAAAACTATAAACCCTCTAAAATTTCAACTTCACTATCTGAATTTCTAGCTCCTCCCTCTGGTATCCTATATTATAGTTCTACTGCTGCTGTAGCAAATTGTCACAAACTCTGCCTCTTAAACAATGCAAATTTATTACCTTCAGTTCTGTGGTTCAGAAGTCTGACATGAATCTAACCGAGCTAAAATCAAGATATTGGCAGGACTGTGTTCCTTTCTATGGGCTCTGTATAGGATTCGTTTCCATTCCTTTTCTAGCTTCAGAAGGCCACCTGCATTCCTTGGCTTATGTCTCACTCTGCCACCTTCAAAACCAGCAAAAGCAAGTTGTGTCCTTAAATCATATCACCCTGACCATTTTCTATAGTCATGTCTTCCCTGACTCTTCTTCTACCATCCTCTTCTATTTTTAAGGATGCTGTGATTACATGGGGTCCACCTGGATAATCTTCCTATTTTAAGGTCATCTAATTACCAAACTTAATTCCATCTGTAGGCTTAATTCCCCTTGCAATTTAACTTAACATAATCACAGTTTCCAGGAATTAGGATGCAGACATCTTAGGTAGGAAGGGTTGGGGGGGACATTATTCTGCCTACCACATGACTCAACTCCAGTAATGCTTCTACTCCCAAGGACCAAAAATCCATCGTTTCTACAACTTAGAATTCTGTCACCTTTTTAATACCTTCACTTCCTTCCTTACCCAGCTGGAATTCCATGATTAATTATTACGGTCATGTCTTTCATACATCTTCAACTCCCTGGTCCCCCTCTCCTATTTTGTTGTTCTTCCTTGGCAAAACCTCAAAGAGCTGGGTTGACTCCAATTCTCTGCCTGTTCTGCACCTGCATCCATGCCATTGAAACAAATGGAGCAAACACACTTCCAAACAGGACTGTAATGCTGCCCACCAACTGTACATTTTCCTGGTCTTTTCATTCTCTCACTCTACTACATGACAATTTCACACCTTTTTGTCTTTCTTTGTTTGACTCCACATTTCCCATTCACACTTTCATCCAATGACCTTTTTCATTGAGAAAAGAAAGCAACCAGAGAGACTTCCTGCAAATTCCCTGCATCACATCAACCAAGGGTCAAGCACAAGTTCCCATGTGAGTTCTGCCTTCCCTCCTAATACTATAAGACCTCTATCCAAGACGAGTACTTCTCTAAATTCCAATCTCTCTACTGGATCATTTCCATTAGCACAAAGTCATGCGTTATTTCTCTTTTCTCAAGAACAAACAACAAAACCTTCTCTTGATCCCCACTGACTTTTCTGGCTACAATCCTATTTCTCTGCTACGTGTTCGAGCAAAATTCCTCAGAACAGTTATTTGTAGTTGCTGACTCCTAGTCCTTTCTTTCCGTTCTCTTAACCTTTTGCAGTCAAGCTTTGACCCCATCCCCCAAACCAAACTGTCTTTGTCAAAGTAACCAAATGACCAAAACTAAAGCCTCTAGAATCTCAACTTCACTATCTGAATTTCTAGTTTCTTTCCTCTAGTATCCTATATTATTGTTTTATTACGCTGTAGCAAATTATCTCAAACTCAGTATCTTAAACAATGCAAATTTATTATTTTACAGTTCTATGGTTCAGAAATATGACATGAATCTAACCAGGCTAAGATCAAGATATTGGCGGATTATATTCCTTTCTGTGGGTTCTAGAAAGGATGATAAAACCAATGGTTTTTCAGTCCTGGTCTTACTTTATGTACTGATTGCAGCATCACCCTTGAAACACTTCCCTCCCTTGGCTTTCAGCACTCCCTTCCTGTGTCATGGGCCACTTTTTAGTCCCCTTTGCTGGTTTCTCTTGGATTCAAGTACGAGATCCGACTTCGGTGCTCAGGTTTTCTTGATCTATAGTGTCTCCCTAGTGAGCTCAACCATCTTTATGACTTAAAATCCATTTGATGATGACACTCAGATGTATATATCCAAACCTAACATTTCCCCAGACTCCAGATTCTTATCCAGCCACTTAAGTGTCTGGTAGTCATCTCAAAACTCAACATGTTCAAAACTGGCTAGTGATCTTCTCCGTAAAACTTGATCTAGGGCGCCTGGGTGGCTCAGTGGGTTAAGCCTCTGCCTTCAGCTCAGGTCATGATCTCAGGGTCCTGGGCTCAAGGGCCATATTGGGCTCTCTGCTTAGCAGGGAGCCTGCTTCCCGCCCTCTCTCTGCCTGTCTCTCTGGCTACTTGTGACCTCTCTCTCTCTGTCAAATAAATAAGTAAAATCGTAAACAACAACAACAATAAAAAAAAACTTGATCTACCCACACCTTCCATATTCAGTTTATGGTAGGTCCATCACCTTTTGCTTAGGCTAAAAACTTTGTAGTCATTCTTGATTCCCCTCTTTTTCTTACCCATACTTACTCTACCTAAAATCCTTGACTTTCAGAGTATCTCTAGACTCTGTCCATTTTTCACTATTCTTCTGGTCCAAGCCACCATCATCTGGCCTCAATTATTATAATAACTTCTTAACTGTTCTTCCTGATTCTAACCTGCCTGTTCCTACAGTCTATTAAAACACAACAGCCAGGGTAATCCTTATAAAATGTAAGTAAAATCTTGTCCCTTAAATACTCAGTGTTTTCACTTTTACTCAAAATAAAAGCTGAAGCCCTTAAATGACATACATGGCCCTAGAAGTTTTAGCCCCCACTGTCCTCTTAGTGCTCTTTCCAATACAATCACATAGGCCTTCTTGGACTTTTTTTCGAAGCACAGACACACTACCAACTGAGGGTTTTAGATTTGCTGTTCCCTCTGCCTGGACTACTCCTTCTCCCTCTCCTTCCACCTCATATAATCATGTAATTTACTCTCTTATTAAAGCCTCTTCACCAAAGAAATCTTCCTGGTCACCCGGTTCAAAATTGCATGCCTCATTATTTTCTATTCTATTTTCCTGCCCAATTTTCCTTCATAGGATTTACAGCCTTTGGGCGGAAAAAAAACTGTAAAACATGTTTATTTTGTATATTATTTGTCTTCATTTACTGAAATGGAATTACTGTATTGGCAGGGATTTTGTCTGTTTTGTTCACTGCTGTATACCCAGTGCCTGGTGCATAATAGGTGCTCAGAAAGTATCAGCTGGATATGAATGAATGTGTGGTTCTTTTTGAAAAGATCACTTTCTGTCAAAAACTGGACAGTTAAAAAATTTTCAGGGAAGTTTAGCTTATTAAACACCTACACACATTTCTCTATTTAAAAGATATTTTTTAAAGAAATTGTAGTAAACATTATTGATTGCCTACAGAAACTGTTCACTTTTCCCTCCCTGTCTCTTGAGAATACAGCTCTGGTTTTCTCTGTACTTAGACAGTGTCCCTAGCTCCAGGAGTTTAATCACAATGAGTCTAAGCCAGTTATGGCAATTCTAGAAATTCATTTTTTCAGTTGCTTAGCCCCCTTCAGGTGTCTATGTGGTTCTACTATACACGGGGAAGTCAGTTGAGGCACATCTGAGAAGCATTCTCCTCTCTGATAAAAAGAGAGATTTTCATCCCTTTCTTTCCTGCTTTGAATCCCCAAATGTTTGGGAATGTAATGTTTAGAGATGTGGCAGCAGTTTGTGACTGTGAGTTGATAAACTGAGGAAGCAGGTCTTTATCCTTGAGGATGGCAGAGCAGAAAGAAAGAGTCTGAATCTTTGATGATATTATCAAGTCTTTGGACCAAATCCTGGAGCTGCCTATTTTCAGACTTCTGTGTCCCAGCCCACGCCCCCCTTTTCATTATTCTCTGATGATACTTCATTCTTTTTTTTTCACCAGTACGTGTCACATAAACATTTGGCAAAAGGGTCCAACCATGGTACCTGTGAGGAAACTTTGTGGTAAAAACTATTTGCTGTTGAATCACTTTGCAAAAACAGTACAAAATGATTACGTGTACAAGTTTACCCTGTTCAGGTGTCAGAGCACCTGACAATAACTTTGCTTTCACTTCTGCAGCCAAAAGGCCTATCAGGAACTCTGAGCTTTTCAGTTGTAGTTTTCTTCTTGATACTACACTTCTTTCCATCTGTGGGATAATGGGCTGGACAAGGGAAGTGGATACCCATTAGGGACAAATGTGTGGGGGAGGCCCACCACAAAAAGGAGCCCCAAACATGGCAGTCCTACCTTGCCATGTTGTCTGGAATGAGCCTTACCTGAAGCCCACATTTCAGATGTCCAGCTTTAAAACTGAGTTTTACTAAAGTCCATCTTAAATGAGTGCTGAAAAACTGCAACTGACAGGTAAACCTTAAAGTATATTTTTTAAATGCTCATTTGCAGAACTGACCAACAACAACAACAAAGAAAAAGATTAAAAGATTAAATAGTGCCCTAGCATTATTCTTGATAATATATTCATATTATAGAGTGCTGTTTTGTAAAGTGATTCAACATTGAGTTTGTATGAATGAGCGTTGATTCTTCTGATTTTCATGGTGTAAACATCATGTGAAAGCAGCAATGGCATGAATATCACACCTTCCTTTCTGTCACCACCACCCACTGGATTGCAAACCCAGGCATCTGCCTCCATAGCTCCTTCTCATGCATCTCATCCTGAAGTCAGTGCACAGTTGTACCCAACCTACTTCCTAATGACTCACTTTGCAGCACCTCCACTGCTACGATTCTTGTCAGACCTTCATCTTTTCTCTTCTGGACTCCCCTGGCCTGTCCCACAGCCCCCTGCCTGCCCTTCCCACCCCCTACTTGCTTCCTTCTAATCCATTCCCCACATGGCAGCCAGAGGGATCTTTTAAAATTATAAATCAGATTGTGCCACATCTTGACTTTCAGACTTTGAGTGACTCTTCGCGAGGAGTAAAAGCCAAGCTCCTTACTTGGCCTCCAAACCCTGAAGCAGTCTGATCCCTTTCCTCCCCTGCAGCCTCATCACCCTCCCCTCTCCTCCTTGTTCACCATACTCCAGCTACTGTGGCATTCTTGCAGCTTTGTGAATGGACCACGCTCTTTTCTGTCCCTGCTTAGAACTCTCTTCCATTTACTTCCCACCAGAGTCATTACCCCCACAGGAAAGCCATCCCTGCCATCCCTGCTATATATATTTGGCCTCTCCTAGGACTCCCATACTGTTCCTTCATACAACTTAGACCATGTGATTATTTGTGCAATGTGTTTCTCCTACTGCACTCTAAACTCCATGGGGGCAGAGATCTTATCTCTCTGATTGACCACCAGATCTCCAACACCAGACACAGTGCCAGGTTTATAACACTTATTTAAAAATGAATAGATTTGATTTTATCATAGCTCAATCTTACTCTCACCAGTTTTTCAAGGGGAATTTCATACCCAGAAAATAAAGGGTTTGATCTTAGATGTTGACAATTTCTATTTCTATAAAACACTGCATTCTATTAGTTTCCTGGAACTAGAGACGAGATGAACAGCAGATTGTTTTCACTGGGTCAAATGTACAATACACTACTTACAAATCACTTTGAAAAAATACATAATATGTTGGAAGGTTTTAAGAACAGAGCCTGTAGCTATTACCACTAGGCTTAGATTCTCAACAAAACAATAAAACCCCTAGTGGTTCTGAATGCCGCTGAGACTTTCCACAGCTCTGCCTTAACTCCAGATCCTTGGAAGCGCCAGCAGTGGAAGGTCAGAGTTACACTAGATTCTACACCAAGCACACTTCATGTAGATCTGATTGCCCCTCTTCCATGGCAGCATTAACTCACCAGGGAGGCAGGGGGATGTAGGAAGTTATTGGTGTAAGGGATGAGGAAAAGGAGTGAAGTGGTCCCAGAGATTCAGGAAGACACAACCAATTCTAAGGGGGATATCACTCAGGATTTGATCAGTGAAGCAGGAGAGTTATACACTAGGAGATAAACCTTCCAACAAGGAATTTATTTTGGGATTTCACCTTTTGTGATAATGGGATTCGGTTATATAATCTCTGTAAGACATTCTGTCATGTTAGAGCCTGAAGTCATCTGCAGGTAGTGGGAAAGAGAATATAGATATAAAGTAGCAGTTCTCAATCACGGCCAACTTTGCCCCAATCCTTCTCACCTGGCTTCACCTCCACTCTGGGGATATTTAACGGTGTCTGGAGACATTTTGGATTGTTACAGCTGTAGGATGGGATACTGGCATCCAGTGGATAGAGACCAGGGATGTTGCTACACATCCTACAATACACAGGACAGTTCCCCACAATGAAGAATTATCTGACCCAAATGTAAATAGTACTAAGGTTTAGAAACTCTGATGTAAAGTGAAGAACAAACTGAAACCTGCAAGTGTAGCCCAGAGCCAATGAAGATGGACTAGAACCGATGTGCCTTATTGCTTCGAACTTCAGGAATGCAGGTTGTCCTGCAGTAGTAGCT
Organism: Enhydra lutris kenyoni; assembly: GCF_002288905.1. NCBI lineage: Eukaryota > Metazoa > Chordata > Mammalia > Carnivora > Mustelidae > Enhydra > Enhydra lutris. The sequence continues at coordinate 12,269,753 of NW_019154123.1, forward strand.
GGTGCCTTTTATCACAGAGCTAGCCGTGGGCTTGGCTTATGCGTTAGGAAAGCCAAGAAAGGACCCAGGGGCAGGTGAAAAAGCTGCAGGCCCAGCTGCTATGCCACACCAATGAAGTGGACCAGCAGGTAGCAAAAAGGCATGAGCTACAACATCACCTGGTGCCTCTGCACTGAGTACCTGTACACTCTCCCAACTCTACCCCCACACATAAAACCAATAGGGCGACTGCTCCCAAACTGTGGGCAAAATGTGTCTTGTGGCCCACCTTCAACACACAGGGAAGAAAATTCTGGAAAATATAACATAACATTGTCAAGTTGACATTTTATTTATTTATTTATTTATTTATTTAAAGATTTTATTTATTTATTTGACAGACAGATCACAAGTAGGCAGAGAGGCAGGCAGAGAGAGAGGAGGAAGCAGGCTCCCCACCGAGCAGAGAGCCCGATGCAGGGCTCAATCCCAGGACACTGGGATCATGACCTGAGCTGAAGGCAGAGGCTTTAACCCACTGAGCCACCCAGGTGCCCCAAGTTGACACTTTATAAAGCCACCACAGGATATACATAGAAGAGTAGTATATTAGCGTTCTCCAAAGAAACAGAACCAGCAAGATAGATGGATATGATAGATGGTTAGACAAATAGATAGATAGCAGATGGACTGACTTCTTACAAGGAATTGGTTCATGCAGTTATAGAAGATGACAAGTCCCAAGGTTTGTAGTCAGCAAACTGGAGACCCAGTAGAGCTGGTGGTGTGAGTTCCAGACTGAAAGCCAACAGGCTCATGACCTGAGAAAAACTGATGCTTCAATTCAAGTCTTCAGGCATGACTAGACCACTGTCTCAGTTCAGAAGCAGTCAGGCAGAAACATTCTCTCTTATTCAGCCTTTTTATTCTATTTAGGACTTCAACTGGTGGGATGAGGCCTATCCACATTAGGGAAGCCAACTTACTATACTCACATGTTAATATTATCAAGAAACACCCTTACAGACACACCCAGAATAATATTTGACCAAATATCTGGGTACCCTGTGGCCCAGCCAAGTTGAAAAATAAAATTAGCCATCTCAGAATTGCTTAAAGCATTTCCTAAATTGTGCATTAGTACCTATAGGGAGCTGGAATAAGGACCCTCTCTCTTCAGGCCTCCATAGAACCTTGAATTTTCTCTCTTATTAGGAGTTAGACTGTTCACCAGACTTCTAAGAAAGATTCAGGTCCTCCTATGTCAACATCTTCTTAAACCTTCCTGGGATATTCCAGAAATAACCTCTTGGAAGATTGTGTTAAAGTAAAAAAACAAATTTGTCTTTTCTCTTTTTAGGGATCTAGTAAGTAGGGAAAAGACATTAAGAGTTAATCTTTAAGAATAATCAATGCTTCAAGATCATTTTTCACATTCAAAACATAACAGTTAAGCAGCAAAGTAATAAATCCTAAAATCTGAAGCAGCAGGAATATACAGGAGGGAAAAGAGCAAAGGACAACCTGTGGTTCTACTCTAATTACAAAAGATATCATTATATTCAGCCAGAGGGAAAAAGCTTATGGAGGCGAAGGTCCCCAGGAAAATAAAATCATTGCTTCTCTGCTTTTTATGAAGGAGAAAAACAAGAAAGTTTGGAACTTCACTGGTCACCACGAAAAGCCATATTACATCAAAGAGGTTTTTTAAAATTACATTACACTCAATAGGCCAAATAAAGAAGCAGAACCTCAATTTCTATAAATTTCTCTATGACACTAATAATTTCTGAAGTTATTATGCACCTTAAAACATGAAGGTTTTGGCAGCTCCCTAGTTTTCAATTGGTATCTACCCAGCATCTGTTATCTAGCATCTGTGAAGGAATTAGCACCAGAGAAGAAATGTTCTCAAATCCACTTTCCACAAGAGTCAGGTAAATGAATAGAATACCACAGTCTCCGTTTTAGGGTTATCTGTCATAAGTAGTACCCAATAAAACAGATGAAAGTCCTGACTGAATTAGTTTCCAAATAATGTGAAATGTCTCTGGTTTTAGGGGAAGAAAAATTCCAGATTTGAATTTGAAAAAATAGGGATTTAATTTCTGTCTCTGCCACTTATGAACTATATGATCTTGAAAGGGAGAAGGAGGAGTGCTATGGATTGGACTGTGCCCCCCCATCAAATTCATATGTTGAAGCCCTAACCCCCAGTGTGATGGCATTTGGAGATGGGGCCTCTTGGAAGTGATTAGATTTAGATGAGGTCATGAAGATGGAATCCTTATGATAGGATTACTGCCCTAATAAGAAGAGACACCAAAGAGTTTGCTCTAGCTCCCTTCCTTCTTCCTCCCTCCCCCTTCCCTTCCTCCTTTTTAATTGAACTATAATTGGCATCTTCCTTCTCTCTCTCTCTCTCTGCCACATGAGAACATGGCAAGAAGCAGACTGGCTGCAAGTTTAGAAGGGAGAGTCTCAACCATGCTGGCACCCTGACCAGGGACTTATAGTCTCCAGAGCTATGAGAGAATAAATTTCTATTGTTCAAACATTCTAGTCTCTAGAATTTGTTATGACAGCCCAAGCTGATTGATACAGGGAGTCATTCAACTTTTCTGAACTTCAAAATCACATTTATAAAATGAGGATAATGATACACAAGCCATAGGGTTATTAGAAATTCAGTGAAATATCATGAGAGCCTTTAATAAACTGCAGAGAACAGTACAAATGCATGGTCTTGTTCCATGATTACTTATGTAATACTAACATTTTGTAGAGTACAGTTTATTATATACTTTTAAACATTTAATTTGATGGTTAAAATAACTGTATTAGGTATACAAAACAGATGGTATGCTTATATTGTTGTTGAAGAATCTGGAAGCCACAGCTTCCAGAAGACACAGAAAACCAAGTCTTCTGACACCAAATCTAGCAGTATTCCCACTCTGCTCTTACACAGTATTCTGTTCAACTTCAACAAGACCCCCAAATGGTGTGATGAAGGCTCAGTCAATAATACAGCTCCACACAAACATAAGACCTTTCCTCCCTAGCTCTTGCCCACTGGTGTAAGTGCTACACAATCTCCTTCCTTTCAGCGTTCACTCAGTGGGGTGGGATTGATTTGCTTCTGGCACAAGTTAGAAGTTAGAAGTGTGAGCATCAGAGTAAGAAAGAAGGTGAGAGAAGATCCACTAATGACTATAAGAGTTACCAGCAATCTGGAAATTTGATTTCAGCCCACATCTATTCTTTCTACTATACGAGACCACCTCGCTAGGATAACCTCAACTATCAGAGGAAATCCGTACATGTCCATTGGGCAAATGGGTAGGCCATAGTTTTGCCTTCTCAACCCTCTCTACATAGCTTGGCTTAGTTTGAACTGAAAGAAAGAAAGAGAGAGAGAGAGAGAGAAAGAAAAGAAAAGAAGAGAAAGAAAGGGGAGAAAGGAAAGGAAAGGAAAGAGGGAGGGAGGGAAGGAAGGAAGGTAGGAAGGAAGGAAGGAAGGAAGGAAGAAAAAGAGATTAGAGCTAGTATTGTGGTTTTTGCAAATGATTATAGTTTCCATGGCAAATACAGTGTTATTGTATGATGAATTGGGGTCAGAAAGGACTTGCATTTTACCACACTAAGTCATAATCATCTTTTGAAAGTGAGTCCATTTTTTTCTATACACTTATTAAACAAATATCTTCAGCCTCTAGAGACATTTTATAGTTTGTTGATTTCTTTATCTTCCCTTTTCAAAATACCAGATGGTTTTTATTGTAGTGGGAGGAAAAGATTAAAAGAAGTAGACAGGTGAGTCCAAAAACCATGATTCCCAAACACACGTTGCAATGTGGAGAAAACACAACTTTTTGTCCTAAGAGTCATGGGAAATAGAAAAATATATAATAGTTAGATAAGGATTATCTTATGGAGTAAAAAATATGGTCATGATATAAAGGAAAGAGTCGCTTTTTCTCTGTTTAAATAAAAAAAGGAATAGATTCTAAAACTGTATTGTGGTCATGCTGCACAGCTTTATACATTTGCTAAAAGTCATTAAGTTGTACATTACAGAGTGTGAATTTTTTGGCATTAAATTTTCTTTCATTAAAGCCACGGAAAAATAATAACCAGTAAGAGGCGGGGAGGTATGGATGAAATAAATTTGACAGCGTATCGATAATTGTTGAAGCTGGGTAATGGGGTTTGTTACGCCTTCTACTTCTGTGTATGTTAGAAATTTTTCATATTAACAAGTTTTTAAAAAGGAATGGAGTAGAGAGGCACCTGTGTGGCTTAGTTGGTTAGGTGTCTGACTCTTGGTCTCAGCTCAGGTCTTGATCTCCATGCCATGGGTTCAAGCCCCGTGTTGAACTCCATGCTGGGTGTGGAGCCTACTTTAAATGGAAAAAAGGGGGTGGGGGGGAATGGAGTAGAGCAAAGGAGATACTGTAGCTTTGGTTCTCCCCATTAAACCTTAGATGAAGTGGTATTTTGCCACTATTCCACATTGTTCCATGCAATTAATAACTATAATGATAATTACAATAATAAGGATAGTAGGTGCCATTAATTGCGCTCTTAATATGTGCCAGGCATTGTGCTAAGGCTTTGTAAATGTCCTATCTTTACAAGAGCCCAATGACAGAGACACTGTTTTTGCTCACATTTTACAATGAACTGGATGATGAAACTGAGTTCCAAAAAGCCTAAGAAACACTTAAGGCCACATGACACTATGAAACTGCAGGTGAAGAAAACTCTATTTTTTTCCTTCTACCCTTTCAGTTCTCAACTGGGTCTCTGTAACAAAAAGAAAGACAGATTAAAAAGAGAAAAGCATACACATTTATTTAAGTTTTACGTTACACATGAGCCTTCTTAAGGAAATGAGGAAATAAAGATATGGTTAAACCTGAGGGCCTTTAAGCTAGGTTGGATGAGGAATGGAAAGTTGTGAGGAAATGTGGTAGGACAAGATTGTGAGCTAAGTGTTGTAAACTGGGGGGAACTTAGACATGTTTGTTTAGTTTCTTCTGGGCATGCCTCCGTCTTGGAGATAAGGATCCTCCTTTCTTCCAAGTATAGAGAAGGCACCTTTTACATTAGGGTCTTACGATCTGTTTCAGGGGAAGGTCAAAGCATTCTTTCGCTTGCCATTTCTCATACTCCTTCAGTTTAAAATATTAAATACACAAATACTGTATTTTGGGAAGAGCTGTCCTGAAACCTATCAGAATCATGTGGTAAGTGCTGCGCTAGAGAAAGAGAAACAATCAGTGTGCTTTGAAAGCACAAGGGGGTGTCAGTTACTTTTGCAGTCAAATGCTCTACCACTGAGCTATACACCCACGCCTGTGACAGTTACTTTTGAAGGGTGGTAGGGTGGGGACAGGGATTTCAGAAGGCATTCGCAAGGGGAGAGAAATTCAGGTTGGGAACTGAGAAGTAAAAAGAAGAGAGAGTACGAGATACTTTCAATCACAGAGAACATCAAGTGCACATGTCCTAGGCAGCCACAGGTGCAAGAGGTGGGGAGTGGCTTACACCAGGGATGGAACAGAGAGGAAAGGCAGGTGGGGCTCAGGAGACCCACGATGGTCTCTAACCAACGGGTGCCAGTCCTGTGGGCACAGGTCTGACGATGGGCCGGCAGAAGACCTGAAGTGACCGTCAATGACTTCAGCTTGTCTTCTACTTAAGGAGGTCCTGACATATCTCCCACATAAGATTATCCAAGAATGCTGGAGCAAGAATGAGAATGAGTCAACATACATCAAATGCTTAACCCAGCACCAGCCCACTCGATAGTCTGTGTGGCACACAGAGCCAGGAAGAACCACCCAGCTGTAATAGAACAAAAACACAGGTGTTTTTTTCAAGTAAACAACCTCACTTCACCTCACCTGAACTCACATTACATATTTCATTTTGTCTTGCTCACCAGAAATTGATCCAGGAATGCAGGAATTTACTGATAAGATGTTTCAGTTGGAAGGAAAGCTGAACTGCACACTCTTGTCCTTTTTTATTGTTTTTTTTTTTTAAACATGAGGGCCATTTCTTAAGGGGAAACTCAACCTGTCTATGAATTCATGCCCAAAGGGGTAAGAAAAATGTTGAAGTTTAGAGTTTCTGCATCAATTTCAAAAATCAATGTCCTAGCCCAGATATTGGAGTCCCAATATTTTTCAGTTCCCAATTTCTCACTTCTTTGAGCTAAAGGGAGGTCAACAGTTTAAATCAGAGATCCTCATAAAAATACTCAATGTGTACTTTTTATGTGGGTTTAAAGAAGGGGACTAGAAAATACTGTACATCTTCACTCTATATATGATAAAATACCATTATTAACATTGCCAAGTAATCCCTTTTGCCCTGAAATATCATAATGAATTATGGTCACCTAATGACCCGGTTTGAAATTCTTTATTCCCAAGTGCACAAGTGACAGTAAATGAGCTCTGCTAATTAATCCTGGTGTCTTGTCTGAGAAGAGACTTAGAATAATTAGAGGAACTGAAATTTGCCTGTGAGTGAATTCAGAGCAGACCACAGGAAGACCCTTCTGTTTCCATTGCTGCTGCTCTGTTAATCTCCAGGAGAAAAGGCAAAGAGCTGACGTGTCCTAGTCTGAAGAACACCTCGGGCGGCAGGGCAACTCAGGACTGGGCAGAACCTGTGCCTGAGGCCCTTTCAAGCTGGTTTCTCCCAGTGCTGAAATCCCTCCAGAGTGTCAGCAAGACCACCACGGTGGAACAGTCCCTTGGAGGTGTGGGAAACTAATGCCTTTCCTCAGGCATTAGTTTCATCCTCAACCACTTCACTGTTCATGAAGTGAAGGAAGAAAGTTCTCATTTTCCTCCCCCTTAACTATTCAAATAATTACTCTGGCCTCGAAAACACCCTGTGGATTGTGACTCTTACAGACACGGGACTTTCTCCCTGCCTTGAGGTAAAATGTCCGGTGGGATTACAGTGGCAATGCCAAGAGAGAATTCATCAGACTTCTTTTACAGGCACCCACTGCCAACTAAACCTAAGCCTAAGGCAGGTCTTTCTAAGTTCTCCGAAGCTGCCTGTGTCACTCAACTTAGGGGACTACAGGGCCCCCTTTTGCCAATGGCTGCTCAGTAATGATGGAGTTTAGGGGGCTAGCCATCCTCTTCTTGGAAAAAGTGGCCCCAAACATGTTACTCTACAGCCTACTGTACAAAAGGTCTATTTTTCTTGGGGAAAAAAAAAATCCAGCTCTTGTCATGATAGCCCATGTCATCCTAACAAGAATCTTGAAATTTGAGATTTTAAAAGGCTCTTTCGAGACTATCTCATCTAAGCATGCCATTTTACAGATGAGGAAACTGAGGCCCAGTAAGGCCACATGACTTATGTAAAGCCCTCTAACTAATCAGTATCCTCTGGAACTGGAGCAGAAATCTCCAGGTGCTAGTCCAGTCCTTCTGGGGTTCAAGATAATAGGCCGGCAAGAAGCAGAGCCTTAGGGTTAACACAGCTAATTTTTCCTGAGCAGTTTTCATGCAGTAATAATCTAGAAAACATTGTTTCATACTGGAATGTACAGATTAATTTTTTTATTAAAGATTTTCAAGGAAGTTTCAAGCTTATGGTAGTGTTTAGAGCTGTGTTCCCACGCCATAAACAGTAGTGCTGTCAGTATGGTAGCCACTAGCCATGTGAGGCTACTGAGCTCTTGAAATATGGCTAGCACAAGTCGAGATATACTGGAAGAGTAAAATGCACACCTGAACTGAAAGACTTAGCTCAAAAAGAATAGAATAAAACTTCTCAATAATTTCTTATGATTACATGTTGAAATAATATTTAGATACATTGGTTAAAATAAAATACACTATTAAAATTGATTTTATAGATCTTGGATATCAGCCCTTTGTCTGTGGTGTCATTTGCTAATATCTTCTCCCATTCCATGGGTTGCCTCTTTGTTTTGTTGACTGTTTCCTTTGCTGTGTAGAAAAGCTTTTTATCCTGATGAACTCCCGAAAGTTCATTTTCACTTTTGTTTCCCTTGCCTTTGGAGACATCTCTTCAAAGAAGTTGCTGTCGCAGATGTTGAAGAGGTTACTGCCTGTGGTCTCCTCTAGGACTTTGATGGATTCCTGTCTCACACTGAGGTCTTTCATCCATTTAGAGTTTATCTTTGTGTAAACAGGTATAAGAGAATGGTTGAGTTTCATTCTTCTGTATATAGCTTGCCAATTTTCCCAGTGCCATTTATTGAAGAGACTGTCTTTTTTCCACTGGATATTTTTTCTATTAGATATTCCATTCTGTATTTCGAAGATTATTTGACCATAGATTTGAGAGTCCATATCTGGGCTCTCTATTCCATTCCATTGGTCTATGTGTCTGTTTTTGTGCTAGTACCATGCTGTCTTGGTGATCAAAGCTTAGTAATATAGTTTGAAATCAGGCAACATGATGCCCCCATCTTTTTTTTCTTGGGGATTCAGGGTCTTTTCTGGTTCCATACAAATTTTAGGATTGTTTGTTCCAGCACTTTGAAAAATGCCATTGGTATTTTGATCAGGATGGAGTTGAAAGTATAGATTGCTCTGGGCAGCATAGACATTTTTTGTTGTTGTTACTCCATAATTTTTTTTTATAAACATATAATATATTTTTATCCCCAGGGGTACAGGTCTGTGAATCGCCAGGTTTACACACTTCACAGCACTCACCGTAGCACATACCCTCCCCAATGTCCATAACCCCACCCCCCTTCTCCCAACCCTCCTCCCCCCAGCAACCCTCAGTTTGTTTTGTGAGATTAAGAGTCACTTATGGTTTGTCTCCCTCCCAATCCCATCTTGTTTCATTTAATGCTTATTCTTCTGATCCATGAGCTTCTCAAACTCAACATCAAAAAAACAGATATTCAAGTCAAAAAATGGGCAGAAGGCATAAGCACTTTTCCAAAGAAGACATACAAATGGCTAACAGACACATGAAAAAATGTTCATCATCATTAGCCACCAGGGAAATTCAAATCAAAACCACATTGAGATACCACCTTACACCAGTTAGAATGGCAAAAATTGACAAGGCAAGAAACAACAAGTGTTGGAGAGGTTGTGGAGAAAGGGGAACCCTCTTACATTGTTGGTGGGAATGCAAGTTGGTGCAGCCACTTTGGAAAACAGCATGGAGTTTCTCAAAAAGTTAAAAATAGAGTTACCTTATGACCCAGCAATTGCACTACTGGGTATTTACCCCAAAGATACAGATGTGGTGAAAAGAAAGTCCATATGCACCCCAATGTTCACAGCAACAATGTCCACAATAGCCGAACTGTAGAAAGAGCCAAGATGCCCATCAACAGATGAATGGATAAAGAAGATACGGTCCATATACACAATGAAATATTACTCAGCCATCAGAAAGGATGAATACCCAACATTTGCATCAGCATAGATGGAACTGGAGGAGATTAGGGTAAGTGAAATAAGTCAAGCAAAGAAAGCCAATTATTATATGGTTTCACTTATTTGTGGAACATAAGGAATAGCATGGAGGACATTAGGAGAAGGAAGGTAAAAATGAAGCAGGGGAAATCAGAGGGGGAGATGAACCACAAGAGACTGTGGACTCTGGGAAAGAAACTGAGGGTTTTAGAAGAAAGGGAGGGTAGGCGGATGGGTGAGCCTGGTGATGGGCATTGAGGAGGACATGGATTGCATGGAGCACTGGGTGTTATATGCAAACAGTGAATCATGGAACACGACATCGAAAACTAATGATGTACTGTATGGTGACTAACATAACATAATTTTAAAAATAAATAATAAAAAATAAAATTAATTAAACCTGCTTTTTTTTTTCTAATATTGCTACTAGTAAACTGGAAATTACATTTGGGGCTTGCATTATACTTCTATTGGACAGTGAGTGGACCAAAGGGTAGATATTAGGGCTGGTCAGTAGTTGAGTTCTCTTCCTTCCAGGTTCAAGGTAGGATTGTAGGTCTCTGTCCCCTTGGAAATTAGGTGTGGTCATGTAATTTACTTTGACCAATAAAACATGCGTGAAAGAGACAGGTGTTCTTCTGTGCAGTGCATTTAATTGCCCATGCAGGGCATTGCAGTGCACTCCAAGGAAATTGCAGATATGGAGACTGAACCCCTGCCATGCTGACTGCCAGCTGAGGCTCTTGCTGACCCACCCAAGATATGGAATGTGAGCTCAAAATAGACTTAAAAAAAAAAAAAAAGCAGTAGAGATTTGGGGATTGTTCATCCCTATAGCATAACCTATTTCTAAATATAGCTTTCTGGTGTGAAGGTGGGTAGAGAAGGATGTCACTGCAGCATGGCCCAAGCTTGCTTAACTGCAGAACACTTTTGAAAGTCTAACTTACTGACTAGATAGTAATTAGAGCTCATGAGATAATCATCCTTAGATTATATTAGTAAAGACAGAAAAAACAGATCACACAGATCAATTAATTGAGCCAATGATCGAAATCTGATTTCCATGTCTTATTATTCTTAGAATAAAACCAAAAATAAGTCATTTTTATGTTAAAAATAAACAAATCAAGATAATTTCTTTTGCTTTTCAAAGTTTTGTTTCATCCAGATTTTCTTATGTGACTTTTTAAAAGTTGTCCGTGCCATCAAAAACAATGTTGCTGATCAAGGGCAGCATGTAGTCTATTCCTAAATTTTTTCCTTAATACACTATAATCTGAAAAAATTCACATTTTCCAGAAAATTAAGAACAATATGATCAGTGTGCTTTGCTATATTTGGGGACTACTGAAGCAGGGCTCTCCAAATTTCAATTATTTCATCCTGAATAGCTCACTTCCTTCTTTTTGTAGAAAACAAAGTCTGCGATTTTTCATTTTCACTTTGAAGCATATTACTTTTTGCTTATTTTAGACTAACACAGTTTCCAAGCTATCAAGATTGCTTTATGTTTTAAACTGTCTTTTTTCAATTTCATATCTACAAAGAACACATTTGGTACAAATATTTTTATACACAATCAAAACTAAATATTACAAATTAATTTTTATCAAGATATGTCACAGCCTCTTAAAGTGGTTTTTAGTATATTCACAAGTCATACAGTCATCACCACTAATTTCAGGACATTTTCATCAACCCACAAAGAAACACTACCCCGTTACGCACAATTAGCCACTTCCCTCAATTTCTCTCCTCCTGGCAATCACTAATCTACTTTGTCTCTATGGGTTTGCCTTTTCTGGACATTTCTTATAAATGGAATTTAAATAAGATATAGTTTTTTATGTCTAGTTTGTTCACTTACCATGTTTTCAAGGTTCAACCATGCTACAGTATGAATCAGTACTTCATTCCTTCTTATGGTTCAGTCATATTCCATCGTATGGAGAATATGCCAAAATGTGTTTATCCATTCATAAGGTGATGGACATTTGTGTTGTTTCCACCTTTGGCAATTATGAATAATACTGCTATGAACATTCATGTACCAGCTTTTATGTAAAAATATGCTTTCAATTCTCTTGGGTCAAATTAAGATTTTGAGACAAAAGAGTAATTTTTAAGACAAAATACATAACACAGACGTGGGTAAATTCTGCCATTGCAGCGAAGTGCAGATTAATATTCTCATCTGCACATGAGCACCAAGTATTTCTGGGGAATAGGGGTATGCTGGGAGATTTCCAACTGCCCTTTCTGGTCCCATCCTGGTGAGGCAGGAAATTTCACTTTAAGCCCCCATCATCACCCTACCCCACTCTCTAATCCAAGGAGTTCCTGAGCATCTGGGCTGTTATGTACTTGCGATGAGTCATAGGGGGACCTTGAATAAAATCTCAGAGCCCAGATGGCCATCACTCCTGCTAGATGACTGGGAAGCACTGTGCTGGCAACTATCAGCAGTCCTTCTGGACCACAACAGTGAGTACAGATAAGCCTGTGCTTGACTTCTGGAGGACCCCCTGGAACTGAAAGCATGTGTTGATTCTCGTGGGGCCTTACGGGCTCGCTTGTAAGCTGCACCCCTTTCAAGTAGTTCCTCCCAATCCTTCTCAATATATTTCTCCCCATCCCATTTATCTAGTCTGCCTTTCACTTCCTCTACAATTGTCTACTTTTCACCAGCATATTTTGAATTCAAGACTCAAACATACCGCCTTTATTTTCTTGTCTTCAGTGTCTCTGTCCATTCAGAAGAGAAGGTAATTCATGTCTGACTGCCTGGGTTAGGAGAAGAGGCAAAAGATGCAAGTAAAGGAATTTGATTTTAAAACACAATTTTAGCGTGGAAAGAAGAATGTAAGAAGAGCATCAGTTGATTATTCTCAGTATTATCCCTCAAGAGCAGTGTTCTCAGTAACGTTGTACCATTTCTTAATGATAAATTATCCCATGAGACTATAGGTTTGATATTTTTCTTAGCTATTTAAAAAGAAAGAAATTCATCAGTGTCAGTTTCCTCCCACCAAATCTTAAAGATGCCCTGTGCAAACGTAATCCTCTGTGGGACCCAGTTTTGGGAATGAGGCACCCCAAAACATGTAGCCATAAAATGTCTTTTTTGAGCTTTGTATCATTAAATGCCCTCAATTAGTCCCAGTTGAGGAGTCAAAATAGCTGTTTCAAGAAACAAAGGACTCCAAACTTGAATTGGCTTATAATAACAAGGGTTTCTTTCTTTTTTTTTTTTTTTTAAGATTTTATTTATTTAACACACAGAGATCACAAGTAGGCAGAGAAAGAGAGAGAGAGAGAGAGAGAGAGAGAGAGAGAAAGAGGAGGAAGCAGGCTCCCCACCAAGCAGAGAGCCTGATGCAGGACTCAATCCCAGGACGCTGAGATCATGACCTGAGCTGAAGGCAGAGGCTTAACCCACTGAGCCATCCAGGCACCCAACAAGGGTTTATTTCTTACATAGCCATGTGCTCATGGAGGTTTGCTGTCACTCTGTTCCATGTCATTTTCACTCCAGAATCCCCAAGGACATAGCAGCCATCACAGGGAACATTGCCAGCTGGAGCTAAAAGAGCAATGTAAACCACACACTGCCTCTATGCCTTGCCTAAAAGTGACACACATTACTTCCTCCTACATTTTACCGACCAAAGCAAATCACTCAGCTATGCAAAGGGTCATAAGGTGGGAATGTATAATCCTCTCAAAGGGAGGGGCATAATAGTGAGGAGCCTTGAATTTGAGTGAATAGTAAATAAGTCAGCTACAGTACCAGAATAAGCAAGACCCACAAATCTTTGGAACTTTGTGTGGGACCTGTCACTAAGCCATGCTTTCTCTTTCCCTCAGTGAGTTCTTCTTTGAGATCATATGAGTCCTTTTATACTGGGACCACATCTCCTGGTCAGAGCCATCTCATTCTATACCATCTTCCCCTAACTTTGCATCTCAGAAAGTAGGGATTAAGTTCTCAGACTCTTCCCTCCGAGAAGGCCCTTGGTCCTTATGCAAATTGGCTTCCCTCCTCTTTAGCAGTGGGCACAGCATTCTGTTGACTGGCTATTCTACTCCATACTCAGAGGCAATGTCAAGGGCAGGAAAGCCATCTCAACAATTGGCTACATAGCTAGCTCTGATCCCAGGCTGGGTCATGGAGAACTCCAAAGTTTGAGCCACTGTTTTCCCCTGTTCATGATTACCTCTATATGACTTTGACCAGTTCTAAGATAAATGCCATATCTTGGATATAAAACCATATGATCAATTAACTCATGTTAAGAGGAGCAGTAATAAGTTGACAGCATTCAAGAAGTTCTCTCAAACATACATGCTTGTATTTATATATTTATTCTAAATCTAAAACCCTTCCCTTCTTTGGTCACTATATCAATTAAGATTGTATTTGCCTGCAAATAACAGAAAACCCCCAAAATGACTTAAATCACTAGATGTTTAAGGGAGTATGTTCTTTTTCATGTAGCATGATGTTCTAAGCTAAGCAAAGCTAGTACCAAAGCCCAGTGATGTTATCAAAAGATCCAGGCTCTTTCTCCTTTTCTACTCCCCCATCTTAATGCAATGATTTTCACATCTACGTTTGTCAGTTCATCGTTCTCCAATGGTTGCTGCCCCTCCAAGCTTCATGACCATGTTCAAAAGAAAAGAGCAAGGCACAATGGGCAAGGAGCTTTCTCTTCGGGAGGCTTGGCCTTTTTATCCAGGAAGTGACACGCTAAGGGCTCCCCCTTATGGACTTCTGCCTGTATCTCATTAATCTGAAGTGTGTCATTTGGTCCCTAACTATAGCAGACACTGAAAAAGAAAATTTCAGCTTTTACAGCCTCTGTAGTTGAGACAGATAAGGGAAAAGAAGACTGGAGGTCGAGTTCGGGTCAGGCAGCCTACATCTGCCACAATCCATCTTTTGTGAAGTTTTGCCCACTATCTCAGTCTGGTCTGTATGATTCCCCTAATGCCACCTACGTCTGTGCCCAAATTAAGCATTTACGTGCACTACATGATTATACTCTTGGGAGTGGTTGGTGTTCCAAGCTTCCTTAATACCTCTACAGTCCTTCCTTGGTAAATACCCTAAAGCAGTTGGTTTTCACCTAGTGTGTATAAGTCATATTATTCTTGGGTGATCAAAATTATTGAAATAACTATATGTTTGTTTTCTTTTCTATCTCAGAGACACCAGTTGGTACTAATCTGACCTGATTTTGCACCATCCTTGTATTTTTAATTCTATTCTTGGTTTAAGCCTAGTTTTCCTCATACAGAGATAAATTTCTAAAATACTAATTGAACCTCATCACATTTAAATATTCTCAGTTTTGTCCTCACTGTTTGACTTCCTAACATGCACCAATATAGCCCATGTGAAGACCTGATATTAACAAGGCATAGAAAACTTCTATTGTACTCTTCCCTCAGAGAAGTGGATATGTCTAGTTAGATAGTAAGAAAGACCATTTTAAGTGATTCTTCCCTGAATAAAAAAAAGGCATTACAAAGTAATTTGTTGTGTCTTACTTAGTAGAGTATTTCAGCTACAAATAATATAACAATTAGTTGTAAAAAGAGCAGCACACTTTCAAAAGGGGGTGGACAAATAAAAACTATTTGTTCAAATAGTCTGTGTGCTGAAGCCAATAGTAAACAAAGGTTAAAAGGAAAAGGCAAAAACAAATATAATTACTGTCAAGGTACCTATGACCAATATTCTTTGAATTTAGTAAGATGCAGGAAATCATGGAAAAAGATAAAAGGAATTCGTATCTCAGTCTCAAACAAAAATGTACACGCATATTTAAATTTGAAAGTTCCATCTATTCGATGTAACAGAGTTAGCTGCAATATATCTCTACTGATTCTTATAGCACCATCATTCCCCTTCCAAATTCTGGGTGGCTTCCAACAGACACATTGATGGTTGTGTTGAAGACAGCAAAGAGAGAGCTTTTCAAGATGTCTATCTCTCTGTCATCTGCTGGTCTTCAAAGGAGGATATGGCTTGGTGGCTGCTGTCCTTAGATCTTCTATCTAATGCTCAAGGGAGAAAAATCCCAGAAATAGAGACAGACAAAGGTAGTCATTTAATTTTGAGTTGAGAAATTTCAGAAAATTCTGAACATTAGTAGATAAGCATGATTTCCAGGGAGATTGCAAACACAAACTGAAGTTTCATTCCTGTCATCTTCTCTATCACTTCTCTGTCCTCACCAAAAATATACAGTAAAAAGAAGAAAACCGACTTTGGAATTTATATTCTCAGAAAATCACCTAAGGTAGGAAATATTCTCCATAGAGAACTTGAAGATAAAACAGATATGAAATCCATATATATATCCATACATATACACTTAAGATGAGGGGAGCACTTAGGCAGTGAGAGTAACTTTGCCCTTGCTAAAGGACACATTCAGTCTTTTAAAATTTCCAAGCTATGTCTGGACTTTATTTGTAGGTCTAATTCATAAGCACATTTAAAAATGACATTCAGGATCAAAAAAATGGTTTAACTAGACAATTATTTTCTCCCTGATGATATGCAGTCTTTAGAATTCTAGGGGAATCTAGTTAAACTACATGACCTCAATCTGAGAGACTAAGAATATGTAACTAATGCTGACATCTTTTCTTTAATAATGTTATTTATTATAAACTTAACATCAATAAGACATTCATATCATAATGAATTATATTCATATGCCATAGAATATAGATATAAAATTTACATTATATATTATATATATTATAACTGTTACATGTAATATAGTCACATCATGTGAATATTATTCAAAATATATTTTTGAACAAATACCTATAGATAATATGTTCTGTAGTTATCAATACATATATCTATCTTGCTACGACCATTTAGGTTAATATGTTCTATTATCTGCCAACAAATCAGTAAGATTTAAATTTAAAAATCAGATCAAAGACAATTATAGTCAAGTATTTAGGATAAAAAGTATGGGGGATATTGGGCAACTGCATTATATTAACACAGTTTTGTAATGTGCATACAATTGAAGAGTCTTGATTCTTCAACCCATTGTTGCCTGCCATGATAAGTTCTGGTATTTCTATGAAGTGAAAGTAGGAATTATAAAACATGGGTCTTTAAAATTAAGGTTGGATTTGTAGACACAGGTACAATCTGGGCTTCAAGAACGTTCTGAAGCATCTAGTACACCTTATTTTGTAGAAAAGGAAATGAAAATCAAAGAAGCATTGACTTCCTCAAAGCTATGCAATAAGCTGGAGAAAAGCTAGAATTAGAAAGTAAGGGTTTTTTCGCTTGTTTTCACTTCTAGTCAAATGCTCTTTCCACATAACCATAAATTTGGAAACTCGAGAATGTTTTCCTGCAACTTGTTTCAGGATGGAATAATAAAAACTTTTCAAGTCAGAGACTTCTGGCTACCTCTCAATAACCATGTTTCCTCCTTCCATAGGGAAGGAGTCCTCATTTTGGGTGGGCATATATTTGCCCGCTATGCAATCTTCATTCACAGCATTCCTTCCAGCTAGATGTGAGATAAGTGTCCTGTAGCATCTTCTTGAAGCTTCCTTTTATTTCCTTTTTAAGATCGATTTATTTATTTTAGAGGAGGGTCAGGGAGGGAGGGAGAGAGAATCTCAAGCAGACTCTGCACTGAGCACAGCCTGACTTGGGGCTTGTTTTCACGACTCTGAGATCACAACCTGAGGCAAGAGTTGGATGCCTAACTGACTGCACCATCCAAGCACCCCTTCTGGAAGCTTCCTTAAAAGCCAGCTGACATTTACGAATTGCTTTTATTTTCCTTTTTTTTTTTTCTGAGAGAATCCATATCTTGTCTTGGGCCATAAGATGCTCTTGAGACTAAATGTCACACATGGTAGACTAAGCAGAGCCAAGCAGCCCTCAGTCATGGAGTGCTTCCTGGGGCCATATCTGCCCTGGAACTCCCACCTCCAGACTTTATATGAGAACAAGTCATCTTCAATCTTATTTATTCCACTATTGCTTTGAGGCAGTACTCCAGACAACCCTAACCCTGAAACACAGTTGAAATACTTAAACAATTCTCCCAGATTTTTATATTTCCTTTTTGGGTGATCTGACTTTTTCCCATTTCCATCACAACCCCAGGAAAGGGAGGTAGAGCTTCTGGAAGAAGGAGGAGGAAGTTGGCAAGACAAAGGGAAAAAAAGGCAGCCCTTTCTGCAAAGGGGAGCACAAGCTAGGAGAGCAGTATGTCCTCACATTCCAACTCAGGTCAAAGCCCCAAAGGGCCAGGATGTGTCAGATGAAGGGAGGCAAAACCAAAAACAGAGGGGTTCTGATAGGAGGAGCCTCACATGTTGACTGGTGGGCATGTGGCATAGTGGTGACAGAACCAGGCTGGGCAGGGAGAAGGAACCGGTTAGCCCTGAGACCTCCCTGAGCCAGCTTGTCTCCTCTTCCCTTGCTGTGCTTTGTAGTAGGGACTGTGGTGGGGCTCATAGAGCTGTGTTGCGGGGGTGCTGCCCAGGCCAGCCACCGCATGAATCGCAGACCCCTCGATCTCAGGCCAGTGAGGACTCACATGGAGCTAGGTAACCAGGGAGTCAACCCTGCCTGAGGACCCAGACAGAAGGGTCTCTGGAAAACCCCAGAGAGGAGAACTGGCTGACCACACTGCAAGTGTCACTCAGGAAGGTCCAGCATAGGTCAGAGGCCCTTTTCTTCCAACAGGAGGTCTTATAAAATCTCCATCTACCAGCTGTCATTTTGTATTGAAACTGGAGAGAAGATTTAGTCTAATCCTAACACATAAATCCAATGAATTCACCCCAAAGGGATGCATTAGCGCCAGAAGAAACTTGCGTATTGGCAGGCCAGATTAGAGTTTGTCTCCCCTTCACTCACACCTTCCTTTACCCGCCACAGCCTGTGACCCCCATGGGGACCTGTTGAAGAAAGTTAAACTTAAGGAAGCTACCTTTTTCTTTGCACATCAGAATGTTGCATGGGTGAACATTGGGCACCAGTAACCCTGATATCAACAGCAGTGGATCTTTAAGGATGAGAACTCTGTGTATAGGCTGCCAGTCCTGTGATAGGAAGGTGTGGTACTTACATAACATCACGTCCTGAAGCACTTTACTAAAACAATAGTGTTTATTTACTAGGTACAAGAGTACAGTTTTTTGTGGCCTCAACGTGAATTCTTAAGTGGCAATTGTTTCTGCTTGGAATCAAAACAAAAAATGTATTTTCTTTATTGTTATTTTGGATACATCTGCGGTCCAGTTGCAACATCTGGAATGTGTTGAATTTAGCTCTTTTTATAAAGAAAAAGAATTCTAATATTAATTTTGTTTTTTAAAGAGATGGATATTTACTTACACTGGAGCTGTTTGATATAAACTGTTCAGATGTTAGGAAAAAAACAGATTTGTCTAATTTGTGGCTTGAAACAAAAGCTTTTGGGATACTGGATTCTGGGAGAGTTTTGGTTTTACTTGTCAGACTTTGTACAAATGCCCATTAAACTTTTGAATGATCTGCTAACAAAGTAGCATTCCTTTTAAACAATGAGCAGAGATGTAAGAAAAGCCAAATGATTTTAGACTAAAAACATAGCTAAACAGTCTTTTGTTCATTTTAAAATCATGTTTTAAATTAAATAGGAAACGAAGAAAAAAAATAGGAATTTTATTTTAAGTTCTTTAAGGGAAAATTTATAGTTTGGTATCACGTGAGTTTTAAACTGTGTTAAATTTTGCTATAAGATTAATACTATTCTAAGTTAAAAGGAAATTAAAATCCAAAACTTATACTACAAAATGAAGGCCAAAGTTGGTATCCCTAATAATAAAGTTTAGTTGTATCATACTGTTAGACAAAAGAAGGAAAGTAAAGAAACATGTACTAAATGGCCAAATATTTTTTCCCAATTGCTTTACTTGAAATTAACTTATTTCTTTTTAGATTCTGAAAGTAATTCATGTCCTGCATAGAAAATTTGAAAGGGATTAGTATGATGAAGATGGATTTATAGTATTACCTTTCATACGCAACACAACTACTGTTTTTATATTGAAGTAATCTCTTTATTCTTCTGTCAATTTGCTATATTTTAAAAGATCTTAAATTTACCAAACCAGCAATTTGGAGCTGTATCTAACTAATCTGAGGAATAATATATCATCATATTTTGCTCTCTCTCTCTCTCTCTCTTTTTTTTTTAAGATTTTGTTTATTTATTTGGCAGAGAGAGACACAGCAAGAGAGGGAACACAAGAAGGGGGAGTGGGAGAAAAACCCGATGTGAGGCTCCATATGAGCTTGATCCCAGGACCCTGGCCTGAGCCAAAGGCAGATGCTTAACAACTGAGCCACCCAGGTATCCCGATATTTCCCTTTTTATCTACTTCTGGAATAACAGAAGATATTAAAATATTAAATTTTTAAAAAAATATTTTAAAAATACTTTTAAAATATTAACTAAAAAGAACAGAAACTAAAAAAAGTTAGCAACCAATCAAACAAGCATTCAACAAGTATTAAGGGAACTGATCATACTTTGTAGTTAATAGTGTTTAAGAATTATGGGAAATAAAGTACACAGTTGACTTCTGCCTTAAGGAATTTATAGGTAATATGCAAGATGAGACTAATATGCATGAAGCCATTAAAAAACAAAACAGGGTGGTAAATATTATAATAGTTATTATTTTAGTGATTATTAATTGAGACCATTTAAATGAGTTTGTGGCTTAATCAGGATTCATCTGATTTCAAGGAACAGAAATCCACTAAAAGGAGACTTTATTGGAAAGATACAAGGTATACCATAGAATGTAAGATACTAAGACACTAAAATCAGGAAGTAATTCCTGATTCTTGAGCTCTTAATTCAAATTATAATGGGAGAGAATCTGATTAATTCAGTTTAGCTCACTGTTCATTCCCAATCAGTTGTGGCCAGAAAAAAGAGGTGATGTGGCATCTTGAGTTGCCCAAGGGGCAGACATGGTTGACACCAACATTATAACCATCCCCTCTTCTTTGATAATAGAATCTACTTCTACTTTTAGGCAGGAATCTGCCCAAGTCCAGAGGATGAATCATGACTCGTACAGATTAGTTACTATAAATGCATTTCCTTGGGACACCTGTATGGCTCAGTAAGTTAAGCATCTGCCTTCAGCTCAGGTCATGATCCCAGGGTCCTGGGATCAAAGCATGTGTCAGGCTCCCTGCTCAGCAGTGGAGTCTACTTCTCCCTCTTCCCCTCCCTCTGACTCTGCTTGTGTACACTCTCTCTCTCAAGTAAATAAATAAAGTCTTAAATATATATTATTAATATATTAATATAATATACTAATATAGTGTATATATAGTAATTATATATATATAATTGTATTTCCCTTTTGCCAGATATGCATTTATCTAGACTCCTTTTGAGCTGAAAGTGGATACATCACACAGTTCTGTCCGATGAGATACAAAAAGAAGCCTGTTAGAAAAGATTCTCCTCTCAAATAAAAGAGAGATAGAAGAGAATCCCTTCCTTCCTTCCGTACTCTTGACTCTGAAGATAAGTCATCCTTTATGGAACAAACCAAAGAATTCCAGAGGTGCTAATTCAGAGTCCTGATATCACTGAGCCTCAGAACTAATGCTGGAACTGCTAACATCTAGAGTTCGCTTTAATATATATTTTTAAAATATGTACTATTTAATCATTTTTAATCAGGCATTCTGTTATCTATATCTAAAAAGCTAGGTATCTCTTCTGGGGCTGTGACAGAAGTAGGTTCTCTCAGAAAGTGGTATGAGGACAGGAAGAAAATTACTGGTATAGCCGGTATAGTCTTTTATGGGCCAGCCATGGTGTTAAGTACCACATAGCTATCCTTTCACCTAGTTTATCCTTCCCCTGATCTTCTAAAGTAAAACAGTATTCTCTCCCTTTCATGGACAAGAAAATGGATCTTCAGAGAGGGTAAGTAGCCTGTCTACTGTCATTAAGTGCTGGAGACAATGCAAAACAAATGCAAATCCAAGAACTTGCTATACTCCTCCAATTTCACAGGTGTCACCATCCAAAATGGCACATTACATACTTTGGACATTGAAATAACCATGAGAGAAGAAGACAAAGGTGGAGTAAACAGAAAATTTCACAGAAAAGGAGAAGCTTGACTAGACCTTCAAGAATAGGCAGAATTGGGGTGCCTGGGTGGCTCAGTGGGTTAAGACTCTGCCTCCAGCTCAGGTCATGATCCCAGGGTCCTGGAATTGAGCCCCACATCGGGCTCTCTGCTCAACAGGAAGCCTGCTTCCCCCCTCTCTCCGCCTGCCTCTCTGCCTACTTGTGATTTCTCTCTTTGTCAAATAAATAAATAAATACAATTTAAAAAAAAAGAATACGTAGAATTCAGAGAGGAAAAGCATGGCTGAAAAAGCATTCTAAATGAAAGGAATACAGAAGACAGAATGAGAAGGGAATGTTGATGAGACAGTCTGATTAGGCCTATGTAGGGTGAGGTCATATATAAAAGGGTTCTAAGAGGCTGAAAAGTTTAAATTTAATATGATAAAGTTGGAACTAGAGAACACCAGAAGGTTTGTGAGCAGAGCAAAAAGCAAAATATTGACAGTAGTTGATGGAGACTTAATTGGCATGGATCCTAGTCATATAGCTATTGGAATCCTCCAAGCACAAAACAAAGAGAACATGATCTGATTGTTTTTCTTAAGCAGGTTACCTGCTATGGTCTAAAAGAAAGTGATAAATTAAAGGAAAACAAAGAACTTAATGACTGACCAGATATGGGAAATGATAAAAGAATGTTTCCTTTAACTATTTTTCTTTTTCCTTTTCTTTTCTTTTTTAAGTATATGTGCATTCTCTTCTTTTCATGTGTCTTTTTTTTCTTTCCTCTGTGATTTTCTTTCAAGTTACGTTCTACTCTTCTGTCCTCTCATTTCATTTTTCTTGTCCAGGCTACCTGAAATGCTAGCTGCAGCTACACAAAATAAAACACTTTCCAAAAGGGAAGCCATGGTGGTTCTGAAATCATAGACAGATATTTTTTTTCAGTCAGTTCCACATAGAAACTGAAGGAAAAATTCTTGCTGGGGAAAGGAAACATCTTAGCTTCTCCTTCTTAGGGTGATCAAAGATTAATTTATATTTATTAATGAAATTATTTTCAGAGAGACTTACCTGCTAAGCTCTACATCCTAGCCCTGTGAATGTTGTATTTATTCACCTAATGTCTCATTTTTCTCTACAGATATTCTCACTCTAAACCAGGGGCAAGAACAGAACATCAGAAGTTGTTGGACCTCAGCACATTGTTGGCCTCAGCAGATTTCTTTAAGACTGTCACATTGCCTAAGGAAAATGCAATATATAGAAAGGCTCAGCAGAAATCACACCCCTAACAGCTCTTCCTCTCTTTGGCAATTCCTTGAGATCCTAAAAAATGTTCTTTGAAAATAAGGGACAGACTGATTTAAATAAGAGCTCTAACTGGTTTGTTTAGGAGGATGTTCAGGAAAGGGTAAAGTGCAAAGGCATCGCAAGGGTCAACAGTTGGTGTTTACACTAGACATTTCCTTTTCTCTCTTGTTTGTGGCTTCATTCTGGGGAAAGAAATTCTTGGAAATGAATGTAACTCTAGTTCATTACATTGGACTAGAACTTCAAGGAGGCACCAATACTCTTCACCCATTGCCCAAGAGGCCAAGGAGGAAAAGAAAAAAAGGAGTCAGACTCCCACAAAACAATAAGGAAAAAAAAAAACAATCCAGAAGAAAAATGGCTAAAGGCTATGAACAAACCATTCACAGAAGAACCTGAACATTCAACAAACAGTAGAAAGAGGCTCAACTCCGCAAGCAATCAGGGAAATGCAAAGTAAAATGAAAACAGATGCCATTTCTTGCCCATCAGGGTGGCAATTAAAGTATGATAATATCAATATTGGCAGGTGAATAGACAAATGGGACTCTTAGTCACAGCTGTAAATTGATATATACTGGCACAGTATTTTAAAGGGTAGTTTCATGCGATCCATTAAAATTTGAAATGTGCATATCCCATAATCCAGCAGTAATACTTCTTGGTGTTCACTGCAGCAAAGGACTCATGTGGCTCCAATTAGATAGGTTTGTTGCATGTAATTTGTAACAATGAAAAAATGAAAATAACCTAAATGTCCATTGACCAGGGAATGGCTAAATAACTATGATATATCTACATTATGTTAAATTACGCCAGAGTTATAAGGAATTAGGTAGGTCTAAACAGATATTAGAAGTCTGTTGTTAAAGGAAAAAAAACAAGTTATAAGATGCATAAAGCATGATACTATATGTGTTAAAAACATATAACAAAATACTATATATTCTAAATATATATGTACTTTAAGTATATATAGCATAAGTATGCATTTTCTACAAGTATACTAAAAGAACTACATATTCTTTATTAGTACAAGTACTTTCTGTAAGTACAAACACCAAATATTTTACATAAGTACACAAAAGGGAATGCCTAGAAAAAGGTCTGAAAGGATTCATACCAAACTACCAGCGGTAGTTACCTCTGGAAGAGATCTGGGAAACATCTGGTGGTCAAAAGGGGACTTAAGTCTTGCTTTCCATGCTTTAGTGTTTTTTAAGAAAGGGAAATATAGGGGCACCTGGGTGGCTCAGTGGGTTAAGCCTCTGCCTTAGGCTCAGGTCATGATCTCAGGGTTCTGATATGGAGCCCCGCATCGGGCTCTCTGCTCAGGAGGGAGCCTGCTTCCTCCTCTCTCTCTGCCTGCCTCTCTGCCTATTTGTGATCTCTATCTGTCAAATAAATAAATAAAATCTTTAAAAAAAAAAAAGAAAGGGAAATATATACATGTATTCTCAAAAGTGGGTAAGGAAAGGAAAAAATTTAAACAGAGAAAGAATAAAACTATGGAAATGGAGCTGAGAGTGACTAGGGGTAAATAAAGGAAGATGGGTAAGTTCTACCAGCTTTTTCTCCCTGCACCTCCACAAGCATTCAACAACTTCTGCTTCTCTGATTTACAAAAGTCTGCTCAGTGATGCCTCTTGACTCAGAAAATCAGTTTCAAAGTGATTGGGAAGAATATATGTGTGAGTAGGAAGCCAATGGTGTAGGCCAGGACTGGAGATAAGGTTGTCAGACATTAGATTTAATTCCAACACTTGAGAAAAGGACTAAGACATTCTCTAACAGGCAAAATTCAGAAGGAAATTTCTTTTATGTTAAGTGGGTAGCCTCCTCAAGGGCTGACTGTGTTGGAGCAATTCACTGGTATAGGCTGGTTTAGGTGTCGATTTGGGGGGGTTGCTTCATTTTGACAGAACGTCTGAAGTTCTGATTCTGATCCTTATTAATGTAGATATACCAATGTAGATATATCAGAAATGACTAAAAAATTTTTTTTAAATGGGAAAAGACTTGCACAGCTTCCCTTTTTATTTGGCCATTCTCATGGAAACCAGGGATTTAATATACAACTTTGTCCCACTATATTAATTTTCTTCCACCACGTAGTTTGCTAATATAGCATAATGGTTAAGAACTCACATTCAGGGGACCCCTGGGTAGCTCAGTCAGTTAAGCATCTGCCTTTGGCTCAGGTCATGATCTCCAGGTCCTAGGATTGAGCCCTGTGTCGGGATCCCCATTGGACAAGGAGTCTGCTTCCCCCTCTCTCTTTCTCTGTCCCCCTCCGTCCACTTGTGGTCTCTCTCAAATAAATAAATAAAATATTAAAAAAAAAAAAAAAAAAAAGAACTCACATTCAGAAGCCTAACTAGTTTAAAAGCATCACTCTGATATTTACCACCTATGTGATCCGGGGCAAGTTATCTGACCTCTTTGTGCCTCTGCTTCCTTCTCTATAAAATTAGAATAATAATAGTATCTATTACTGTCATAAAGATTAGATGAACTGGCATGCCTGGTGGCTCAGTAGGTTAAGCGTCTACCTTCTGCTCAGGTCATGATCCTGGGGTCCTGGGATGGAGTCCCTCATCAGCATCCTTGCTCAGTGGGGAGCTTCTCCCTCTGTCTGTAGCTCTCTTTTGCTACACGTTTGTCTGTTTGCACGCGTTCTCTTTCTCTGACAAATAAATAAATAAAATCTTTAAAAAAAGAGATAGATGAACTAATAGAAGTAAAATGGTTGGAATAGTACCTGGTACATAGAAAACACCCTATCAGTATCAATAATTACTGTCGTTGTTGTAACTTATTAAGTCAGCTTCGTTCAGACCAACCCCAAAATTCAGTCAACCTGCCTAAGAGATTAAGTGTTGAATGCATGAACTATTATGCAGATACTAGGGTTAAAGGGGAGCAAGCCAGGCTTAAGCAACATTGCTCAGTGGACAGACATCTCTGCAAGTATGCACAAGTGAATTGGAGATGTATGCTGCTATGCTGAGCCATGTGAATACAGGCCCAACAGAAGCTGAGGCACCATACCTTGAGATTTAAATGGAATTGGCTCAAACTCGGCCTACATACAGTGGGACTAGCACAATGTTTCTTCCTATCCCTCTGGGAATTCTGAGATTATGATTTATGCTTTCCCAGGTCACTTCTGGTGCCAAGCTTCTTTCCTGCTAAATTACTTCATCTGTGGATTGCCCTACTGTCCAGCATGCCTTCCCTGGCTGTACCACATTGCTATAGAGAGGGAAAAGAGATCACTTCCTTGATATCCCTCACAAAACACCACTGGTACAAAGCTTTTGTGTACATAGTAGAATCTTACTAAAGGTTAGGAACAATAGAGTGACATTATGTTACCGAGTCACAGACCAAAGATTCACAAATCTTCTACCTCTTAACCCTCTTCCTAAAAGTGCTTTGACTGACTTCATTTATCACCAATTTCAGTCAAGGTTCTTTGTTACAAACAACAGCCACAGAAATTTTGGCTGATTTAAGCAGGAAAGGAATCTCATAGAGGACTGAAGAACCAGGTTGGAAGTCTGTGTCTCCAGAAATGACATGCAAAATCATGCTGCGGAATTGGTCCAGTGAAGACGCTTCACTGTCCCTGCTGGGCAGTGAATTGCATGGCAGCTTGCACAACTGACAAGAGTAGACAGTGCAGCTCTAACTAATGCCATGGCTGCTGCTGCTGTTGCCACCCTTCTCCAGAATGTATTCTCTATAGTCCCTGCTTTGTGACATCATTAGTCCCCTATCCAAAATTTAAGGCAGGTGCATTTCGTTGCTGTGGTGTAGGTCACGTGCCCAAGTCTAGCTGCAAGAGAGGCTGGGAAAGCAGACTTTTTCCAAATCCATCCATGCAAGTTGTTTATTGCAATGTTCTCTATGCCAGTGCTTCCGGAACTTTCATGTGTTTGTGAACCATCTGGAGATCATGTTGAAATGCAGCGTCTGATTCAGTAAATCTAAGATAGGGTCTGAGATTCCATGGCACCCGGTTGTTGCAAAGCTGCTGGTCTGAGGACCACAATTTGAGTAGCAAAGCTCTATAGCGAAGATTGTCAAATGTTAGTTGCATATTGAAATAACTTGAGAAACACTTTAAAAAAAAAAAAACTGATGTCTGGGTCTGACCCCCAGCTGATTTAATTGGTCTGGGTAAGGCCTGGGAATATAAACCCCTAAAGGCTTCAGATGATTACAATGTACTCAGATTGCATCTTTCACTTTAGGCTTCAACTTCTTGTCACTTTTCAAGGTGAGTTCTTTTTTTTCAAATTGCAAAATGTCCATTTTTCCAGCCTTGCTTGATTTCCCTTTCAAATTCAATTACTCTCACTTATTATGCAGAACAATTTGACACTCCACCCCTTAGTTCCTTGGACCTAATTTTACACATCCAAAGATTAAAAGAATTCTCCCAGTCTAGCCCTTTCCAAAAGTATGTAACCTGTTGCTCTGGAAGAGTGTGATCTGAAGTGATCCTTGGGTGGTGTTTTTAAATTTTAATAGTTATTTATTTTGATCTGAATTGTTTTAAAAAAAAGTAACTAACACAATGAATGTGATTTCATAAATACTACTGCTTAGGACAATAAGTCATTTTTTAAAAATTAGATAAATAATGATATAGAGATTCAGAGCAGATACAACAAAAATCTTGAAAATGGTGTGTAAATGAATGAAGTTTGAGGGTGCTTATACGAATTATAAGGCTTCTGTTAAAAATCCCAGGCTTTAGGAATATAAAAAAACTGGCAGAGAAATTAATATCAGCCTTTTTTCCTCTTCTTTCCCTTCCAGTCCTTGCAAGATAAGGAAACAATATAGAGATCTATTTCTGAATTTATATGAATTATGCTACCAATCTTAATACACAAAAATGGCTACTGATTTCAATAATGGCTACTGATCTTAAATACCAATTTTTTTTCTATTATGTGAAGATTTCATAAAGTTTCAAAGTAATACCACCAACATTTGAAAAAGTCATAACCTAATCAAAAATAACTATAAGAATTGAAAACTGTGAGAATTAAAAATAGGTTAAATTCTTTAACCAGTTAATCTTTGACAAGAAAGGTGAAAAAAATTATAAGATTTTATTATTTATTTTATTATTTTTTATTTGAGAGAGAGAAGGTGTATGTGAAAGAGAGCACATCAGGGGCTGGGGAGAGGGAGAAGCAGAAGCAGATTCCCCACCAAGCAGGGGGCCTGATGTGGGGCTCTACCCCAGGACCCTGGGATCATGACCTGAACCAAAGGCAGAAGCTTAACTGACTGAGCCACCCAGCTGCCCCCAAGTGAAATTTTTTTAGAATTGTTGAAAGTTCATCCACAAACCCACAAAGCCAAAAAACTCCTAAGCAGAAGAAAATTTTCAAACTGCCCCAGTGACATCATTGTGAACTTTTTAGAACACCAAAGCAAAATAGATCTTAGCCAGTATTATATTAACAGATTTCGCAGTAGCAAAAAAACTAGAAGATGATAAAATAACAGGTTCAATATTCTGAGAAAAAAAGACAACTGTAAACCTAGAATTATATATCTAGTAGAATTATCTTCAATGATCAAGAGCAAAATAAAAGTATTTTAGGTGGGGGAAAATCTGAGCACATCACATTGTCATTAAAGGAAATTCTATAGAATTTACTTTAGGCCCAAGGAAAAGCATCCAGAAAGATCTGAGATATACAAAGAAATGGTAAACAAAATAGTTTTACAAATATTGGTGGCTCTAAAAAATATGATGTCTAATTTATAGAAGGAAAAGAATAATAATAGTTTATAAATTTAGAGGGGTGGTACAGAGTTAAAACATCTTAAGAGCTTTGAATTATTTGAAGTGAGTAAAGACATTTATTAGTTTTAGACTTGAAGTTTACATGCTAAAATAGTAGAATCACCTTAAAATATACAGAGTGTATTGCTCCAAGTGAATAGTGTGTTAATATTTTTCATTTTGAGGGTATCTCAAAGGGTCCTTTCTTATGAGTATTCTGTTGAGCGTTTTGTGGAACTATCCATCCAGGTTGGCTTTATGTTTGTCTCTGGAAGGCATTCCAGACCCCATGTCCGAGATCTTTTCGGGGAAGAGGAAAGGGTTGGGGAATCAATTTCTAAGTTTTGAGATTCTAACAACATGTAAGTGCTAAAAATTAAACTCCAAACTCTTATGAAATGCAGGCAATGGGTTTCAAAATTTCATCAGAGTTAAATAATTTTTTTTTTCATCCAGAAATGGAACAAGCTTCCCCATCTGGTTATCTACTGGGTGTTTTATATTTTCCCTAACCTATCCTTTTCCTGAGGATTATGTCTTTCAGGGACAATGGCTTTCTGTAGTGTACTCCCTTCCTGCTCCCACCTTGAACTACTTCAAACCCTTATCTTCTGCCCATATACTTCCAGACCTCTAGAGACTAACAACATCCTGCCCACATTGAGGATGGCCAACTAAATGGTAATCCTAAATGGTTTGCCTGGGACCTGGTTCTCTGGGTTTGGGGTTTTTTCCAGGGCAAAAACCAAGAAAGTCCAAGGCAAACTAGTTTTGTTGGTCATTTTACACCCCAGTCCCCATACCTAGGACTAGAGAATAATCAGTGTAAGAAGTAACTACTACCATATGCAGTTTCAATTTCTGGCATCTTCATATTTCTCTTCATTTCTTATGGGTTTGGCTAAATATTTAAAATAAGGGTAGTTATTATTTTATCCAGTAACGCTAGGTATTGGTAGTGAGAAAGTTTTCAGGTTACAGAAGTTCACCACTATTCCAGCTCACCAAGTGACATTTTTATGCTTTTCATCAGTACAAAATAAAGTTTGAAGATTAAAGTCATAGCTGGTTATCCCGTGAGTAAAGAATGCTGGCGTGGTTCCCAAACGTGTGTTATTTGCTCCACCAACTGCCCTACAGCTCACCCTTGCTCTAGGCCTTGTTTCTCAGACCCTGAGAATGTTCTAGAATTCTCTAAGCAGGCCTAGTTTCTTCCTGTAAGGCCTAGAAAATAAACTTTCGCCCTTACAATTTAAAACTCCCTGAGGTTAGAAATGTTCGCCTGTTTTCTTGAATTCTGTATCTGTGGTACTTGGCTGTAGTCACTCAATACCATCAAAACATTTCTTGGAACTGGTGAACGCCCTGAACACCAACCAAATTGGCCTGCCCTGTTTTTCAATCGAACTCCATCTACTTCAAACTTGGCAGAAAAACGCCCAAGTTTGTGGACTTTTGGGGTCTCCTTCCATGTTTTTATAAGCTTGGTTCTATTTTCTCTTTCTGTAGGCATTTAACTGATTTTTGGGGGCGATGATATGGTAATCAAGATCGGGCTAATCCTACGCGTTCAGGGCGCCATTTTGAAATTAGAGCCTAGACGCATTAAAATTTTTTTTATTTTAACATATATTTAAAGATGCATATTCATTTCAAGTGCACCTCAAAGGCATTTTCAGGGTGACACCTGTGTCGGGGGGCAGGGGCAAGGGAAGGTCTGTCAGTCTGTCTCACGTCAGTACTTCCCCGGTTGCGGAGAGCCGGCCCGCGCGCACCCCCTGCACACCCCCGATCAGAGAGTCGGCATCCCCCCTAAACCCCCCCGCAGGGGGGCGGGGGGCTGCCACCCATTGGCTGAGGCGTCTACCACGAGCCCCCGTACCCGGCGCAGGAGCCACCTCCGGGAGCCCCGCAGGCCACGCCTCAGTTCGCCAGCGCCCCTCAGCCTCGCCACTCTGCTCTTAGGGCTCCTCAGCCTCACTGCTCGCCTTTGATTTTCCTCAGTCCTCTTTTATCCCTTTGCCCAGTCGAAGTCGGGCAGTGCCACGAGAAGACCCCACAGCAGCCCCAAGAGTGGTGCCAGAAGCGCAGCCTCCGCTCCTCCTCGAGCCTCACCAGAGGGAACTGCTAGCTGCCGCCATCATGGTGAGCTGAGGAGAAGGCCTAAAGGGCCCATGCCGGGTTGGGTCCTCCCGGGTGGTGGAAACTCGGCTTTTCTAGCGCAGTGCCGGAGAGTGGCTGAAAGCGGGGTCACCCCTTTCCCTTCCTGGGTGCACTACGGACAAGGCCTGAGAGAGGAGGTCGAGGCAGCCCAGAGGGGTGGAGGAGGGGCGGCATGCCCGCGGGTGTCGCAGTGGGGGGAGGCCCTGAGGGCTCGCTGTCCCACCCGCTGCCTGCTGACCACGTGCGGGGTCGCGGCCTTCACGCCGCCCCGCCTGCCTCCCGCCCTGGCGGGCTGGGTTGTGAGGGGGGCCCTTGGAGTGGGCCTCCGGGACTCAGCCGGGGGAGGGGGGCACCGCGCGCCTGCCCCACCCCCACCCCGCAGGCCTCCCTTCCCGCGCTTACCCTGTGGGGAGGAGGCAGCGCGTCGGCCGCGAGATGGCGTCGGGCTGCCGCCTACCGAACGCCAGCTGGCACCGACTCTCTGAGGGAGTCGCCTTTTGACTTGGAGGGCCGGAGTTTCCTCGGCTTAGGGTTCCTTCCTGGTGGGTGGGTAGGGTGGGGTGGGGTGGGTGGGCGTGTTGGGAGCGGTGTGCTCCTGCGGGAATCGGGCGGCTGACGGGACTGGAGAGCCTCCGTGGCGACCCCTTGTTCCTGACTTGGCGCTGGGGCCTCCCTCGTGCGGCAACCAGGGATGGCAAACTCGCCGACGCCATCATCTGCGCACGAGGTCGGGCCCGCCTGTGCTCCTCCCGGACCGCGGCCCTGAGCAGTTGACAAGTTTTGTGCTTAGGAGGGACCCTTTTTCTCCGGATAAACCGAGAATTTCGACATAACGTACCTACGGTAGTACTTCCTCTTTGGGGTGTACGTTTATGTTGAGTTTGGGTAAATGTAGAGTTGCTTCACCACAAGATGCTACACTTTTAACCAACCTTACCTCACAGATGTATTATATACTGTGTGGATTTATAGTATGATCGTTAGTCTCCAATTTTCGAGCTAAAGGGAGGAAATTTATGTAGTTTATATTCCTATATAGAAGTACTAAAATGAAAATGTATAATTATACGTATTATTCTGTAGTGATTATTTGTGTTACGTCATTATCCATGTTACTAATTACTTAATAACCACTTTGTTACTATAAAAAAAATTCCAGTATTTTTTTCACTATATTTTTAGAGGGAAAGGGGGAGATGCTAATAGCTGGGTTTTTTTTCCGGATTATAACAGTAGCATGTTAACTCATTTGAAAGTAATCAGTGTAAGAAAATATTGTCCCAACACCTCTAACCACTAGTCAAGTTTTGCTGTATGAATGCCCTTCCAGATTGTTTTTATGCATGTATTGCATTTAGAGAGGTGAACTTTAATTTATAGAATTTGGACCATGTCACATAATACTTTTATTTTATATCCTCTATCCTTCACCTAATATAGTGGACCTTATTTCAAAGATAAAATGATTTTAAATATGTAATGTTAAGACTATAAGATTATATCATTTATTTTTATCAAATTCCCTTATAATGAATACTTTTTTTGTTTAAAAAACAATACTGTAGTAAGTATATTTGTGCAAATGTTTTGGCATGCCTATTCCATTAGTTCCTTGAAATTAATTGCCAGGAGGGGAAACAACTGGGTGAAAGGCTGATGCCCATTTTAAAACAATTTTAAATTATAGTATATCCTTCCAAGTTACTCTTAATGGAACCAGGTCCCACTGTGTATTCCCACTGTATGTAGAGTGATCTCTTCTCCACACTCTTTCCAATGAGAATTGTTATAGTTTTTGAATTGCCAAACTAATAGCTGGAAAATATGTTTTAATGTGTTTTTTTTCTTTTTGATCATTAAGTTGAAGTCATTAGTTTTCAAAATTTCTTTCTCATAAATTTTTAACTCACCTTTCTATTTGGATGTTTATCTTTTTTAAAGGATTTTTAAGAACTCTTATTAATTCTTTGTAATTTACAGTGGTGGTACAGAGTTGCCTTTATTTCCTAATTATAGTGGAAGTGGCGGATTCATTTTAAGCCCCATGTTAGCTTAAAACTACATCAACAGAAGATTCTTCCCTTTTATTTAGGTTTTTAAAAATTAAAAAATGAAAAAAAATTTAAAAATGAATGTTGTAGTTTTTAAAATGCTTTTTCATTGGTGAGTTACAGTAGTAGCTTTCCTAAGAATGAACCATCCTTGAATTTTCAATATTAGAGATTGAGGTGGACCATTTTAATAAGGCTTTGTTATTGAGGTGTTAGTTTTGTAAAATGGTTTGAGTAATTCTCTTTTCCTATCTTTTCTCTGGAATTTTTTTTCAGTTAAAGTGACTGATATTTTTTAAAGTTTGTTTATTTAAGTGATCTCTGTACCCAAGGAGCTGAAACTCACAACCCTGAGATCAAAGGTCAGACACTCTACCAACTAGGCACCCTTGAATTTTCTTTCTCCTACCCTCTGTCATCTGTCTACCATTGTTTCTGTCTTGGTGCCCTGCACATGCACAAATAATCAGTTTCTTTACAGTTTGAAAAAACTCCCAGTGAAACTGAGCCTAAGAATCAAGTATTCTTTCCTTTCTTTAGATTGTTTTTTAAAATTGACATTTTTCTAGAAAGTTGACTATTTCATCAAGATTTCCAAATTTACTTCCAGAGAGTTTTTACATAGCATTACCTTACAATCTGTGGTCATAGCACCTTTTTCAAGAAAAATGTATATTTATGCTTTCTATTTTGATTTATTGTTTGGATTTCTCCCCCTAAGAGTCCACTCTTGGATTTACTTAGGAGGTCTAATTCTGATTTTCATTTCCTATTTCCTTTTAGCTTTTCTCTTTATTAGCTGCTACTTTTATGGGTAGAATTTTGATGACTACAAATTAGACCTTTTTTGTAGTCAGTTTTAGATTTCAGTTTGCTTGCATGTAGATATAATAGTTGAATGAAATAATATTAGTTGACAGCCCAGGAGCTTTAGTAATGATACAGCTTTTTTCTGGCTTTTAGTTAATTTTGTCATTTTGTTATCCAAGTAGAACAGTGAATGTATTACTATAAATAGCAGTGATGAGTATTGTGTATATGATGGCCTCCAAGTTCCACCCTATTTAATATCCTAGCATTACTCATCTCAAAACCCACCAACTCACTTGAAGGTATAATTAAGAAAAATAATTACTTATTATGTTAAATCTGCTTTAAATTTACTTTCTGTATACTATTGATGGTTAAGGTGAATACTTTTAACATCAAACTTTTGCTTTAGCCTAAGCATTTATTTGTGGAGTGTTTTTAGCAATAGTTTAAAAGTATTAAAAGTTGTTTATTGGTTGTGGATGTTGCATATATAAATTGTATATTAATCATATGTATAAATTATAATTATGTGTAAATATACACAGAGTAAAAGTTTAAAAATCCCTTAAAAATCAGTCTTGGTAAAAATGGAATACTTTGCTTACTTTGTTAGCTTTGAGCGCTCCCTGCTGGCTGAGGACTAAGACAGGCTAGTGCCTTAAGATGTTAAGACACTAGTAAAATGATTTGATGAATATTACATTTAATTTCTCAATTAACCAAACTGAATTTGAATAAAGCAATCCCAAACCAAACTTCCTATAATATGCAATGGACTTCCCCCCAAAATTATTGTTTAGTGTCTCAAATATCCATTTTACTTCTATAAATAGAATATGAGAATCAGAACTTTGCTTTTCAATTCCGTACACACTATCACAGTTTCTCAGTCATGACTCTGTTCACATTTTGGGACAGGTAATCTCTTGCTGTGGGAAGCTGCTTTTGCATTATAGGATGTTTACTGTATTCTTGGCCTCTACCACCAGATATAAGGAGTACCCCTTAGCTGTAACAATCAAAAATGTCCCTGGACCACAAAATCTCCCCTAGTTGAGAAATAATACATTATCATAACTGTATATAATCTGGCACAGATTTCTGGCCTGATACTATATACCTCCAAATTAAAATACATTAATCCATTGTCGTTCGTGGATAGATAATACTAAACAGTTTGTCAAATAGAAAGCTATCCAAAGTTCATCCACAGATGAAGGGGAGATTGAGGAGAAAAGAAAGTCTATAAGAATTTCAGAACCACTGTTTTATTTGTTTTGACTTCCGAAGGAGCTAACTGAAAAGGATTGGTAAGTTGTTTATAGTGAAGGGAAATCTAGTTAAGTTTCAATGGTTTAAGATATGTGGCTTATGTAATACAGTCCCACGTAGAAAAAACTAAAAACAAAAAATGAGAAAAGTTTAGCAACAGGTTTTTATACTACTACATTGTCATGAAATATTACTATACTAGAGTTACAGGAAAGAATTAGGAAGTACCCAAATAGAAACACATAAAAGTAAGTACAGTTGACTTTTTTTTAAAAAGATTTTTATTTATTTGACAGACAGAGATCACAAGTAGGCAGAGAGGCAGGCAGAGACAGAGGAGGAAGAGGAAGCAGGCTCCCTGCTGAGCAGAGAGCTCAATGCAGGGCTTGATCCCAGGACCCTGGGATCATGACCTGAGTCAAAGGCAGAGGCTTTAACCCACTGAGCCACCTATGTGCCCCTACAGTTGACTCTTGAATAATACAGGGATTAGGAATGCTGACTCACCCTCCCTCCACACAAACTCAAAAGTTGGCATGTAAATTTTGACTCCCCCAAAACTTAATTACTAGTAGCCTACTGTTGATTGGAAGCCTTACTGATAACACAAACCATTGATAAACACAATTTGTATGTTATATGGATTATATACTATATTTTTACAATAAAATAAGCTAGAGAAAAAATATTTAGAAAATTATAAGGAAGAGAAAAATGGATTTACAGTACTGTACTGTTTTAGTTTTTTTTAAATCTGTGAATAAATGACCTGGACAGTTCAAATCCATGTTTTCAAGGGTTAATTGTATGTGCACAGATTAATAGAGAAAAACCCAAACACATTTGGTGATGGGACAGTTCGGATTTCATCTCTAAATAGTATAACAATTTGTAGAATCTTAAATTTATCAGAAACTTCAAAAATCTAACAAAATAAGAATTCTAATTCAAAAAAATACTCTAGTATTGTTACTAATTTCTGTAAAAATCACTGTGCTCCTCTTTTAAAAAATATGTATCCATTGTTTTTTTTTTACCCTGTTTTTCTCCATAAGAGGAAATAGAATAGGTTTCTCTCTTTTGTAGTCTTTTGTATTTCCCTCTTAAAATCAATAGGCACTTCATAAATGAACTTCAAATAAGTGGATATACCATAAACTAGTTCCTTGAAGTTCCAGTTGAAAGTAGTTGTTAATTAATAAAACATCACAAAATAAGTAAATAGTAAAACTAGGAAAGAAAGTTTTTATCCTCTTGAAAATAAATTCAAATAACAGGACACTAACTTATATTGGCATACCACATTATACTTTACAAAATGGATTTGCAGATGTTGTCTTACTTCATTCTCGAAGCAGTTTTCCCAGATATAAACAGCTGCCAAATAAGTGGCTTCTAACTTAGTAAGGCAAATGAATCTTGATCCCCTGACTAAATCCATTTTTCTTTCACTATGTTATACTACTTTTCCAATATATATATTACCAGTAAATTTTGCTTCAGAAAAATTTATATTAATATTAGTATGGAAAGACTAAAGATAGAGGTCTGAATTAGAATCCAGAAAAATAATGAGTTTCATGTGTGGGTCTCTTCAACTGAAAATAAAGATAATATCATTTTTTCTATTAGCCCACTGTGAAAATTAGAATTATCAGTGGGACTTACTTAGTGTTATTGAAGAAGAAAAATGTTATTTCAAAAGATGCTTTGAAAACCCTAATACTAGAGGAAAAGATTGTAAGCCTTTTTCAGCAGGAGCTATGATATGTGAGCAAATAATGTTTTCATTTCTAAAGTAAATGCATACTAACACATGGTGTAGTTAATTATAAAATCCATGTTGATTTTGGTGACTAGAAAGAGGAGGGAAAACAAATCAGTTTAAATCTTTGATGTGTACTTTTGATATAGATTTTTGAAAAGTTCATTTATATTTTTCAAAGATTTCCCGTGTTTTTTAATAAGGCACTTAATAAAGGGAAAGTTTATTTACTGGCATACAACAGGATGACTTTAAGAGCTATTTTTACAAATCTGAACTTTCCAGTTCACAAACTCAGTATAAAGTCAGTATTCTACTCTATGTAAGAGATGATGAGCAACACTGGTTTTAAAAGGGTCCTATATTCTTTTGTTAAAATTTCATGCTGATTTAGTTTAGTTTACTTCAGTTTAGTTTTAGAGAGGGGTGGGCTTCCGGAGAAGGCGAGGGAGAGAGAATCTTAAGCAGACTTCACACCCAGCAAGGAGCCGACATGGGGTTGGAGGATCTCATGACTGTGAGATCATGACTTTGACTGATTAAGCAACACAGGTACCCCTAGTCTGATTATTTTTAATCCTAAACCTAAACTGAGCTGTATTGCTGGCCAATTTACTGTGAAAGTAATTTTTATGAAAATATTTTGTATTTTAAATACAAAGATTTTATTTCATATATATGGTTTTTGCCTGAATGTCTAGTGATGAGATCTACTTTCCAAATTACAGTCTGCTGCAAATCCTGAGACTCCAAACTCAACCATCTCCAGAGAGGCCAGCACTCAGTCCTCATCAGCTACAACCAGCCAAGGCTATGTTTTACCAGAAGGCAAAATCATGCCAAACACCGTTTTTGTTGGTGGAATTGATGTTAGGGTATTGTATATTTCATTTATTTAAAAAAATATTTAGTGAATAAGGAGGTTGGGGCCCTGTTGTAAACATAAGGTTTTTTGGAATTTCATTCAGGTTTGGAATTGGGTTTATGTTTAACGTATAGGACTAAAACTATCATTGACAAAGATCTACAGGTGGTTTGGGGATACTTGGGGGAGATATTTCCACATCTTCAAATCTTCTTTATAGTATACTTAAAAACTTTGAATGTTGAGTTTTTACTCTTGAAGTCAAATTCTTCTCTATAGATGGATGAAACCGAAATTAGAAGTTTCTTTGCTAGATATGGTTCAGTAAAAGAAGTGAAGATAATCACGGATCGAACTGGTGTGTCCAAAGGGTAAGTACGTGTTCAGTGTGAAAATAAAAAATAACTAACCTAGAAAAATTCAAAATTTGTGTTCTTACACTTGTATAAATCTGTTGCTTTGTTCCTTTCTTTTATATAGAGGGTAAGTTTGTTGTCAGCTCTTCTACTTGTCATTTTCACAGTGTTTATATGTAAATATTTTCCATTATTTATTTTATTTAAGTGGATTAATCAGTTTTATCCAAGAGTTATTTTCTTTTCTCTCTCTCTTTTTTTTTAAAGATTTTTATTTATTTATTTGACAGAGATCACAAGTAGGCAGAGAGGCAGGCAGAAGAGAAAGGAGGAAGCAGGCTCCTGCTGAGCAAAGAGCCCAATGCAGGGCTCGATCCCAGGACCCTGGGATCATGACCTCAGCCAAAGGCAGAGGCTTTAACCCACTGAGCCACCCAAGTGCCCCACAAAGAGTTATTTTCTTCATGTATTAAGCAGTATTTTAAATTTTAACCATCTTGCCTTAGATAATAAATTCAGGTTCATAGATAGGAATTTTCTGTTAACAAATGATGTTCTACACTACATTAATCTTTACACATTCTGACATAGATCGGGGAAGAAAACAAAAAACAGTAATATTAATAGAGGATCAATCATGTACATCTAACGTATTTATCTCAGTACATTCTTCATTTTTTATTATCATTTCTTTCAATCATTTCATGGAATATTAGAAGTTTTGTACTATTATGCTGGTGATTTTTACACATTATTTATCTGTGTTTTTAGCTATGGATTTGTTTCATTTTATAATGATGTGGATGTGCAGAAGATAGTAGAAGTAAGTAATCTTATGGCAAAATCTCTTAATTAGCTTAAGGATGCAATGCTTAGTGTTGTTTGAGTCCTGAATATATATAGCCTTGTATAAAATACAGAAATAACTTCCTGTTTGAAATCCAAACCTCGAGTAATCTTATGTAACTCATCAGACCTGTTTATTTGTAATTGGACATCTGGCTTCATGAACTAGAGACAGGAAAGGTTTCAGACAGAGTGTAAAATTTTTTAATCCAAAACTCTTTTCAACACTTGAGTGGTGAGATGTTAAGGTAGCTTCATGCCGATAAATTTTGATTGAGTATGTTGTTACTATTGATCTTCTCTGAGGGTATAGATTTTAGAAGACCTGGGGTGTTTACCAAAGTCTCGAAAGTAGACTTTGAAAATTGATTTTAGTTTCGTTGTTTATTTTCAGTCACAGATAAATTTCCATGGTAAAAAGCTGAAACTGGGACCTGCAATCAGGAAACAAAATTTATGTAAGTAAAGAGGAGAGTTATTCTTTTTGACATGTATAACTTCAGAAAACTAAAAGTGGACTTTATTTTCATTTTATTCTTTAAAAAGGTGCTTATCATGTGCAGCCTCGTCCTTTGGTTTTTAATCCTCCACCTCCACCACAGTTTCAGAGTGTATGGAGTAATCCAAACACTGAAACTTATATGCAGCCTCCAACCATGATGAATCCTATAACTCAGTATGTTCAGGTAAGAATTACCTATATTCTTCTTCCTTTATTTTTTAATGGTTTTGGATATTTTTATTGATGGGGCCACCTTAAAAATAAGCCAATCTCACATTTTACTCTCTGAAATGAGAAATGGTGGAATTTCCATAATAAGTGATATTACTCTCTGAATACTTTGAGTGATGGGAAGGAAATCTGTTACTTTTGTTAGAAATCTTTTGTTCTTAGTTTTGTTTCTTATACCAAGTTAAAATCTGCTGCTATATAGTTTGTAAACCTTTATCTTAGAACTGACCTCTGTAGCTACAAAAACATACTCATCTGTTTTTCCCTGCCATGTGGTAACTCCTAAAATATTTGAAGGCAGCTTTTCTTACATGTTTGCCTGGTTTATTCTCTAAGTTTGGCAGTTCTAGTTATTCTTTATTTGCAGTGATTTTCAGATGCCTTCTCATACAGATTCCTGGCTTCTGGATGTGTTCTGGTTCTAGAATGGGGAAAGGTTTCTAAAGACAACTGTATTTGTAAATTCTGTGAGTTTCTGGTATATAATTTGTTTGGTCCTGGTTTCTTTAATATTTGTAATGGGCTTTGGAATACTTATTGATGATGAGTAACAATGATTTTTTTCTTTATTTCTTCAGTTTAAAAAACTTTTATTTGCAGGAAAAGAGAAATAGTAGTGAAGTAGTTCTGTAGTGTCTCTCATTAGTTTACATTTTCCACCTATCTGAAATGTAGGGCATATATTTGTTCTTTTTCTGGCTCTAAACATGGTTAGAAGAAAACCCCTACTTGTTCCTAATACTTACTGTGAAGTATTATTTACTTGGTCTATTCATGTATATATTACATAGACGATTTCAATCAGTTAATATTGAAGGGTGTAAGACATTCTATTAGGGGTTTTTTTCCCCCTTCAGTTTTAGGTTAAATATGGCCTTTACCTTTTAGAAATGAAATACAGAGCCATTGAGTATGTAAGAGGACTACACATTGGCTACACATTACCCAAAAGGAATACAAAATTTCTTGAAAATGTTTTAACAAAGAAATAACAGGTGTATTAATATAACTTTAACATGGAAGTCTATTCTATTAGAACTTTATCACCAGTTAAGGAAGACACTTCTTAGTGGAGGTAAATATACAAGTAAGATAAAGATAAATGGGTAAAGTCAGTCACTTCCCTCAGTTATCTCTTCCTCCTCCCCAACCAAAAGACTTAATATTTGACAAAGAATTTTTCTTCATGAAGCCAATCACTCCAATAGAATTCTGCATTTGTGTATAGAAAAATAAGATTTCTTTGTTTTCATACTTGGGTTGTATTGAGAATAATACTTCTTTTTAATTTTTAGGAATTTTGTTTGTTAATGCAGTCTTTCTACAAACTTTATTCTCAGGCCTATCCTCCTTATCCAAGTTCACCTGTTCAGGTCATCACTGGATATCAGCTGCCTGTATATAATTATCAGGTAATTTAAGAGGGAACAACATGATTTACTTTGGAATACTATTGAGGCCTTTATTCATACATATTTCTGTAATAGTTTGTTTAGTTGAGTATGCTTAAAATAAGGTAAAAAGTTAGAATGAGTCTAGGATTAGGACCTCTAGTTATTTAGAAAACATGGAATGTATTTTAACAGGAATGTACTTAGCACAAAGTTTTGTCTTGTATTGTCTTAGAACATTTGCTGTCCTCTTCTGTATTTCAGCATACATTATTCCATCCTTGTTCTCAAATAGCTGAAATGTCCTGACTGACTTTTACAATTTCTTCTAGTGGGATTGGTCAAAATCAAATGATTACTCAATTCTTAGAGCATTGGATTCCAATTATATTTGGTAGTGTTTATTTTAGCTGACTACTACAAGGGAGTAGGTCTCTGATTTTCTACCATAGATATGGCCGTATCTGTGACCCATGACCATTATCTATGGTCATAAATTCAAAGCTATTTTTTTTTTATTTTTTTCTGAAAGCCAACAGAAAATTGAGAAAAACTTAGAGTTTATATATGAAAGTAACAAACCCTCAGGTATTAGAAACATAAAGTCCTTTTTCCTTCCATTATGTTTCTGTTACTACAAGTTCAAGGATCCAGCTTGATAAATACCTCAACATTGTCTTTCACATTCGTGAAAATTTGTAGGAATGGTTAACTAACTGTTACTGCCTCTCTCTCTCTCTCTCTCTCTCTTTCTCTCTTTCTCTCTCTCTCTTTTTTTTTTTTTAAGATGCCACCACAGTGGCCTGCTGGAGAACAAAGGAGTTATGTTATACCCCCGGTAAGGTGAATTAGCCAAACATATACTTTCTTTGATTTTTTATTATTTATTTACTTATTTATTTTTGGAGAGGGAGAGAGAGTGGAGGGGAAGAGGGAGAGAGAAATTTAAGCTCTTTCAGAGCAGACAATGGCTGCTCTGCATACAACAGGTGCTAAATTGTATATAGTCCAAGAAAAATAGTATTAATACCTATGCTAATTCTAATTCAATGAATTTAGAATTAGTATTGAAACTGTCTCTAGTTTTCTACCCATAAAAACATCTGTTGAAGAAAAGCATATATTTCACTGTTAATACTGTTATATGAGAAATAAAAGAGGCTGTTAGCTCTGAAACACTTGAGCCTTTACCTTTTTTTTTTCTTTTCTTTTTTTCCCAAGCCTTTACCTTTTATCAGTATTGGACCTTTGAATAATATAACATGAGTTAAAATTCTCAGGCACTGGTAAATTCTTATTCTATTACTACATGTTAGAATGTCTTTTTCTTAGAGTCCTTCTAATCTAATTTTGTTGAAGCTTAGAAGACTTTTCAAATAAAAGACTATCTTAGTGCTTTTCAGCTATTCAGTTTAAAGTTTCTGAAATAATACAAAAATGACAACACAACCCACATTTAAATGCTAAATATAAGCTCACTAATTTGAAGAATAAATTGTTTAGAAATGTATCTAATGTACATCTCTTTAATTATACTTTTATTGTAATTTAGGCTTATACTGCTGTTAACTACCACTGTAATGAAGTTGATCCAGGAGCTGAAGTTTTGCAAAATGAATGTTCAGTTCATGAAGCTACTCCATCCTCAGGAAATGGCCCACAAAAGGCAAACATCTAATTTTGTTTATTGATACTTATATTTTCACAATTATTTTTTGAAGTTTTAATAATGGCCCTTTGAGATGTAAGCATCTTTTTTCAAATTTAAGTATGGAAGCCAAAAATTACAGAGCTTAAGTAACTGACTAATAATTTGGCAGTTTTTATAAAAGTTGATGAAATTTCGGTACCCCCAAGCTTTCAGTGTTTACGTATAGTTTCTGATATAGTAGACCTTTTCTCTCTTATATTTTCATGGTTTTTAAAATCATACTTAAGTAACTATTAATGTAATTGGTAGAATGCAGAAGACAGGTAGGTTTCCTCAAGAATCCTCTCTTCAAGAGAGATTAGTATGAATTACACCTACCTTTTTTCCCATTTAAACATTTATTTAGCTGAATAGTAATATGTAATTATTTATTGTATTCTCTCCATAACATTATATATGGTAGCAGCTCTCAAGAGTGGTGGAGTCACTAGTTATAATTGAAATACTGAAATAGGTGGAGTTGCTTCTTTTTTAATCATTAGAACAAACTACTAGCAGTGCTCTCTTCAGTGCTCCTATGTTTTTCTTGAGTGTGGGAATGTGGAAGTAGTTGATGTGATAGGAATGTATCTAATAATATTGAAGATTTCCCATTGGATTGTGTGAAATTTGTCCTTGTGTTTCTCAATGGAAGAAGCTGTTGAGAACTACTCAACTACAGAGTAAAAAAAAAAAAAAAAAGCCTTGATTTGAGTGATAAATAGTTAAAATTATCAGGTTTTATCCTGGATGTTTTTTCTTGGAATGTTGAAGTTCACTGTTTCTTATCTATCAGGAAAAATTAAAGAGCCTTGAGCAAATATCTGAGGGTTTTACTAAATTGAGCTTTACAACTAGTACTGTTAAGATTCTAAAAAAATTTTATTTGATAAAAGTTACATATTGACATGTAATGAATTATATGAAAATGTAATATATTATAAATTACATAGTATTTTATAGATTACATAGAATTCTTCAGAAAGAAGCACATGTATTCATTCAACTTTCTTTAAAAAGCTTGTTAAAGTGAGTAAAATACTTCTCTTTTCAGAAATCTGTGGACAGAAGCATACAAACTGTGGTATCTTGTCTATTTAACCCAGAGAACAGACTGAGAAACTCTCTTGTTACTCAGGACGACT
Source organism: Enhydra lutris kenyoni (assembly GCF_002288905.1). NCBI lineage: Eukaryota > Metazoa > Chordata > Mammalia > Carnivora > Mustelidae > Enhydra > Enhydra lutris. The sequence goes on from NW_019154123.1 coordinate 12,313,567, forward strand.
ACTTCAAGGTATGACAGAATAGTATACAGGATAAAAAGCATATCTGTCAGCTATGAAGCATCTTTTTTTCTGTGGTATATATGTTTTGAGATTACAAAGAGCATTTAATTGAACTCTTGGATTAGACTGTAACTAAGAAAACCTCTGTGAGTGAGTTTTACCTGGCTATTTTATGCTGCTCAAACCTTGATATAGTGTAGTTTGTCCTTAGGGAAGATAGCAGAAGTTTATAATTGAAAAGGTTGTGAAAGAAGAGAGTTGAAAGAGAATATTGGCTTGACCAAATGGAAAAAGAGGAAATTTTAGGTACACAAAGCAGAACATACCTCAGAGATACCTCAGGTTCAGTTTCATACTGGTGCAATAGGATAAATATGCAATAAAGTAAGTCAAATGAATTTTTTTGTTTCTTGGTACATATAAAAGTTATGTTCACACTGCACTGTAGTCTATGAAGTGTGCAATAGCAGTATATCTAGAAAAAAGTATATATATATCTTAATTAAAATATACTTTATTGCTTAAAAAAATGCTGTCATCTGAGATTTCAGTGAGTCAGAATCACTGACCCTAGATAACCATAACAAATAACAATAATAATAATGTGTGAAATATTAAGAGAATTACTAAAATGTAACACAGAGACACAAAGGGAACAAATGCTGTGGGAAAAATGGTGCCAGTAGACTTTCAGTTCACTCTAATGGGGGAGGAATATTGTGCAAAAGAAAGTTTTTTTTTTTAATAACAGGTTTATTGAGATATAGTATACTACCATACAATAAACCCATTTAAAACAATTCCATTTTTTAGTGTATTCACAAAATTGTGCAATCATGACCACAATCAGTTTTAGAATATTTTAATCACCTCTTAAGCCATCAGCAGTCACTCTTTATTTCCCCCCAGTTCCTCTACCCCTAGGGAGTCATTAACCTGCTTTTTTTTTTTTTTTTTTTTTTTTCAATAAAGATTTTCCTATTCTGGACATTTCATATAAATAGAATAATGCAATATGTGACATTTTGTGACTGGCTTCCTTAGCATAATGCTTTTAAGGTTCATCATTGTTACAGTGTATATCAGTACTTCATCTCTTTTTATTTATGGATATACTACCCTTTGTGTATTTATTACTTAAGAGACAACTTGGGTTGTTTCCACTTTCTAGCTCTGATGAAAAATGTTGTGAACATTCATGGACAAGTTACTCTGTGGACCTATGCTTTTATTTCTGTTAGGTATATACCTGGGAATGAAATTGCTGACTAATAGTAACTATGTTTAACCTTTTGAGAAATTGCTAGAATTTTTCCAAAATGACACCATTTTATATTCAAAGGGAAGTTTTTAACTATTGTTTTCTGTCTTACAACAAGGAAAGGATAATAGCTTTTTTTCTGCCTATGAATGGGCATAGGATGAAACTTAAAGCCTTTTTAAAGGATATACTAAGGACTTCTTAATACAAAAGAAGAGCAGAGCCATAGCAGGATTAAGTTATCGTCATCTTCACAATAGGAAGTAAAACACATTGATTTAAAATTTTGACGTTTGTTCTCTTAGTATTTCATTATACACAGACAGTATAATTTAAAAGGAAAGAACAAGGGTTGTATGGCAGCCTACCTTTCCCAAAGTTCTGAAGGTTAAATAGGTAGTACTTAAATGATTTGTTTGCAAAAGAGAAGGTACTCTTTAAACTTGAGTTTTTACCCGGTATTAGGCAAAAACCTTACTTTGAATCTTCAGTTTTCGGTTCTTCTGCACTAGGAGTCAAAGGTTGGTAGTCTAAAATTGTCTGGTATCTAGACCTCTTTTGATTGGCTAAATGTTATTGTTGTTTTAACTGAATTTGAATGTATCAAGGCAAGGTATATACTTTTCCATGTTGTCTTTAAAATCTTCACATCCTACCTGACCTCTGAAGATAACTTGAGTTTGTGACCACTTTTCTGGGCTTTAACCTAAATAGGATATTATCCTGTTGACAGATTGCAAAATTTCCAGAAGCCACTCTTCTTTATATGACAAGTGAATTTAATCTTAGGAAAAGGGCACAGTTAAGCTCTTAGAGAAAAGAAAATACCATCTTGTTAGTACTAGTTCATTCAGCTCCATTCCTTTTTATAAGGCCTTACTTCCTAATATTTGCACATTCGCAGGCAACATAAAGTGAAAGGAAATTTTATGTATTTTTTTTATTTATCTCTTCATTTCCTGAAGAATGATATATCTTGATCACAAGTTAAGGGTATGCCTTTAAATACAGCAAAATTTTTGTTTTTTAACCTAAAAGCATAGCATTTCAGTTCGAAGTGGAGTGCTGTACTCAAGCTGTGATTTCTACCAGATGCACTCTGTTAGTAAAAACAGTACTTTTAAAAAATTACATGTTTTCCAACAGCTGTCTTTGGTGACATCACTGCCAAATCATTAATTAAGAATCTTAATAAAGTGACATTGACTCCCAAGTCCTCTGTTTCGGAGTTTACTGAGATTTCTTTTTAAATTGTTGAATAAAACTAGGTCATTGGTATATTTGTTATCTTAAAGTTCAAGAAAGCTTCCCAGAAAGGATCATTTTTCTCTGGTTATTTATAGTTTTTTTTAAACCCAGAATAAATGCTTTAAGTATTTTGCAACTATCTTAGGTCATAGTGATAATACAAAATTTCCAATGAAGTAAAAAAGGACTGTTTCTGTCTTTTCTAGGATAAAAGAGTACATCACTTTAGAAGAAGTCGAGCAGTGCTTAAATCTGTTTGATCCTCTCTGCTAACTTTCTAGTCTCGTGGAAAGTTGCTGGTTTTGAATATTAAGAAGAGACTGAAAGTTTTCACTATTATAGACGTTTAATTCTGAATTTTGATAACTCACACTCAGACTTTCTTACATAAGTTGTGGTAGATTGCCTAGTTTTATTTTACATTGAAACTGTTCATTAGATATTTATTTAGAAACTGGTTCTGTGTTCAATATATAGTTGAAAGTAAAAAATAATTGAGACTGAAAGGAATAACTTTATCTGTAAGGATTTTTTTAAATTGAAACTGACATTTTAAGAGTTTAAAAGCAATTGCTGATTTTCTGAAAATTAGAAAACCTATTTTGAAAGGTCAGAATTTTGATAGTTTGAATTCAAGCATTTCACTTCTCCAACAAGTACTTGTGAACAGTACAATATTTACAGTATTGTTCTTTACACTTTGATTTGTCTCGAAATTTACCACAAAAGCAGAGTTTTTAAAACTGTATTTTTAATCAGTGGAACTCAATATATAGTTAGCTTTATTGAAGTCTTCCTTGTCTAAACCCAGTAAAAGAGAGTCTAAACAAACAGTCCAATCAGTGGGTCTTAAGTTTATTAGTTCAAAGTACTTGTTTTTTATCTAGAATCCACACATAGATATCTTATTTGATTGGGATGCTAATTAGGATAACTAAAATTCTGGGCATAATTTTTTTAAAAATCCAAAACAAACAAAACTTTACTAGGTACATAAGCTGCTTCTCAGTGAGTTACCATTCTCCTTTTTTCTTTCATTTTTTTTCCCCTTGAAATGCTAAATTCAATGGCTGTATCTTAAATTGTGCAAAATACTGCTATTAAAGAATGCTGAAACTTTTTTTATGTCACTTAAAAGGTTAATCAGAGTATCTGAAAGGAATTGTTTTTATAAAAACATTGAAATATTAGTTATTTGTTAAAGAGCAAATAGATTTTATTTTTGCCTGTTAACCTATTATAGTTCCCTTTTTAAAGTAAAATATGTTTAAAAGAGTCAAAGTGGTTGTGTTTCAAAACCACTAAAGTTTTAAGTGTATCTCTAGAATATACTAGGACAGAGCTAACAATCATTTCTAGATTAGCTAGTCTCCTTGTTCGATGTTGTAAATTGTGACAGACAGCTAGAGCACTAGAGCCCCTTTGCTGCCCTTACAAGTCTTGATTTTCCAGTCTGTAGCACCATTCTTCCAGGAGGTTTGCTCCTTGAACAGATGATATAAAGAAGAGAAGTAGCAACTTGAACAGTTTGAGGGCTAAGCCTTGAAAAGGTGGCAACAGGACAAAACCTTTCTAAGGGAAACACTGGATCAGCATCATTTGACCTGCCATGAAAATGAGTTTAAAGTGGCTTCCTGGCCTTTCTTTCATTGGTCCCTTCACTAAAAACATGGAGACTCTATTTAGCCCTAACGTAAGGCAACTACTGTAGGCCATATCATCAGTCTTCATTGTTGTCTTATAATCCCTAATAATTTTTACTCTGAATCTGAAGGGAAGAGTCTTTTAACTTAAGGATCCCTGAGAGGGCTTTCTTATGCCTCAGAATTTGAAAGTGCCCTGAAATTTGTCCTTTAAAAAATTCTCTGTACTTTTTTTGGGGTGTGCTATAACATTCTTACATGTATCATTCTGTGATTAAATTTCAAGGTTACTCTAAATGATACCTAAATTTGAAAGAGCCAATTCTAATTATCCCAATGTGACCTTAAGAAAAGTAAGAGAATAAACTTTATTTTTCTGCTTTTTTGTTGGACTGAAGTATTTAAAAGAGTAAGGTAGAAATAAGAGACAAAAAGTCCTGAACCTTTCAAAATGGAAAATTAATTTTAAACTTATAAGTATGTTCCTATTTCCTATTACCTATTGTTGAAACTGTTTTTGCATAAATGAATAAACAGAAATAAAGAAACTTTTTTTTTCCCAAACGCATTTCAACCTACTTATTCATGTCATATCAGCTAAAGAGATAGTGGGGAGTTGGGTGGGTAGTGATGTGAAAAGGTTTAGATTCTTAAAATTCAAAAGTTGTAAATATTGTTCAATTTATTAATCTGTTGGAGTTACTTTATGAAAGCAAATTTTGATACACTGCATTTTATTGCTCTCTTATGAAATTAAGAGATAGGTTTTTGTGAGAAAATAATCCCTCATAGGTTAAGTTGGAAATGGTTAATGGGTTCCAGTGCCATGAATTAACAGAGCGGTGCCTAGTGAGAATGCTGGTAAGTCACATGTAACTATAGTTTCATGACCAAGGTCCCTCTCATTTTGGACTCTCTATGTGAATATTTTGTGTACTGCATACTTCGGACCTCACCTCTGTGACCCTTATTTGGAAGTATTGTAGTTGTCTATGATAGAGCTTAAATTTTTCATATTATATGTACTTCATATGAGGATGTATCCAAAAGATCATTACTCAAGCTCCAGTACTCAAGAGTTCTATAAACTAAGGCCAGAAGAGAGGAAATTCTCCCCTTTGGACACTCTTATGCTACCTTTCATAACTGACTCATTACTATAAAAATAGATACTAAGTTTTTCTAAGAAAAAAAGAGTGCTTTCTGAATCACCAAAAATTAAGTTTTGATATTTAAAGTATAATTTGTTGAAGATTAGTAATCCTGAAATGTACATGTGTATGTATGTATACACACATACATATATACTGACCGTTTTTCAGAATATTTGATTAGCCCTGACTAAGCTAAATAAAAATGTATAACATTTTGAGACCGTAAAGCTAGACTACATATGTCTTAAAAGAGTTGTTCTAAACCTGCTTGAAGGGGCACCTGGGAGGCTCAGTGGGTTAAAGCCTCTGCCTTCAGCTCATGATCTGAGGGTCCTGGGATGGAGCCTCGCATCAGGATCTCTGCTCAGCAGGGCGCCTGCTTCCCCCTCTCTCTCTGCCTGCCTCTCTGCCTGCTTGTGATTTGTCAAATAAATAAATAAAATATTTTTTTAAATGTCCTCAAACGTATTTTCAGGGCACCTGGGTGGCTCAGTGGGTTAAGCCTCTGCCTTAGGCTCAGGGCATGATCTCAGGGTCCTGGGATCAAGCACCGCATTGGGCTCTCTGCTCAGCAGGGAGCCTGCTTGCTCCTCTCTCTCTCTCTGCCTGCCTCTGCCTACTTGTGATCTCTCTCTGTGTCAAATAAATAAAATCTTAAAAAAAAATCTGCTTGATATTTATTTTTTTTTTTACAATTTTGTTTATTTATTTGATAGAGTAGGCAGAGAGGCAGGCAGAGAGAGAGAGGGGGAAGCAGGCTCTCTGCTGAGCAGATAGCCTGATGCAGGGCTGGATACCGGGACCCTGAGATCATGACCTGAGCTGAAGGCAGAGGCTTAACCCACTGAGCCACCCAGGTGCCCTGAAACCTGCTTGATATTTTAAACATGTTTGCAAGTTGAGGATTACCTCAAAATTCTCAACACAAAACCAAGTCTTTGGGATTGAAAAAGAAATTTCATATAGCAGCTTTTTTTGGTAAAATGTTGCAAATTATGACAAAAATTAAGTGATGTCAAAAAGGTTGGTCAGCCCTGTAAGAAATACATTGTGTGCTTTTTCCCTCTTAAGAACATGTAACCTTTGTGTGGTTTAAAATAACTAATACTGATTACTCTATTTTAACTGCAAGGTATTTGTTGACTTTCAAAAATAAATACTGCACAGCAGTTCCTTGTATTCGTAAAGGTCTCTATCCACTTTCCTAAAATTCTCTTGGTTGTCTTTAAAGGTAAACTCATAGAAACGGGCCGCCACATTGCTTAATCGTCTTGCCTGCTTTCATGACTGTTGTTTGAGGGTAATAAGGAGCAGCAGTGATAAGGCAGCGTGCCACTCTGCTTTTGCAAAGATGGCAATAGAGAGGGTGGGGGACAATAAGGGGGAGGAAAGCGGCAGTATTTTCCATTGACCAAGTCTTGCAAATAGGCCCAGCTGTTGAGTAGGATCATTTGGAATCCCTGAAACACTTCCAGATGAGGATTGCTCCTGTACATACATTGATAACTGTATAATCTAGCTCTTCCCGACATTACATGTAATATGTCTCTCTGTGTGTAACTGAATCTTCTTGAGCAATTCCTCACCACCCATCATCAAAGACTCTGAGTTTTCCATCTGTAGACAGTACATTTGGTAGTAGAAAACAATAAACATAAGAAGTTTAAACTATAAACATGCGTTTTTGAATGCTCATGCAAAATATTCAATCTGTAGCAAAGAAATGATAGGTAATTCTGCTTTGCATTTAGAGTTAAAAACATCTGTCTAATATGGCTGTAGCTGTGGGCCAATCCCAAGGAAATGCAAAAAATTGTCTCTTGATACAGAAGTTGAAACTAGCACTGTACAATTAAGCTCTACGGTAGCTATATTTCATGTTTTAAACTGGTCTGAAACTGAAACTTTCCCACTTAGTCTCTAGTTCATTTCCCCAAGGCACATGGAGGCTTTGTATCTTATGTGTACCTCCATTAAGGCTGCATGCCAGGAATATGCCTTTTCCCACATAAAATTCCCAGATACCAGTTCAGTAGGTCTTTAACAATAGAACAAATGCTTGCATAGCTGGGATATTGGGGTCATGAAAGCTCCTTATAAATTTGAAGCAATAATAACATTTCACGCAGTTCAGAAAGTTGGAGGTTTTATAATCCTTAATCAGTACTTTTTTACAGAAAACAGATCTAGCAAAAGTACATGAAGGTTCTAATCTCATCTATTGTCTTTCCCCAGAATAAAATGAATAGAAACATACTCTGTTCTGGCTCAATCTTGGGTGGAACTATTTATTGTAGAAGAAAGGCAGGTCAAGTCAACTGATCTTTACTGGTATAGCCAGATCAACTGTTTACAGTTGGGCTGGTCCCCTCTGCCCTTGCACACTTGTTAAAAATGTTTAATATTATCAATTTACCACCATCCCCCCCCCCAGAATAAATGGCTAGACTAGTAGGAATGGAGAGAAATCATTTAAAATACAGAGGCCATTTTCTCTTTGTTTTTTCCTAAGCTTATTCCCTACCTAGTGTTTAGTTGCTTCACTGTGTAAAATCTGAACACTGCTTAAGTAATACACCTGCTAAATGAGAAAAGTTTTAACTGCATTTTTTTCTTCTGAACATAGTTTGGTTACTGTTCATCGTCTTGGTTTTGGTGGTATGTCAGTCTTTGACAAAACAAAAACCTATACTCTTCGCTTTGCAAAATTATACCTATAATTAGATCAACTTTATGTTTGATGGGGTAAGTTTCCTCAATGATACCAATCAGGAAAGTCAGAGAACATCAGAACCATCATTTGGGATGCTTTTCAGAGATTAGATTCCTGGGTCTTAATCTCAGATGCTTTTATTCTGTAGGCCTGGGCTCAGAAATCTGTATTTTTACCATGTCCCTCGGGGATTCTGATCTCTGCAATACTTTGAGGAATACTGCCCCAGATGAAGATCTCTCAGTATGTCATCTCAGGCTACCTCTAACTTTGAGATAGATAGATTTGGAGATCAACTCTGTTAGGTCCATTTTGACTCGTTCACAAATTATTTTGTTGGCATAATTCATCTTTTCCTGCCAAGCCAACAGGTTCAGGAGTGTCTATTGTCCACACACAAGGGAGACTCACAAAAGGCTGAAAAGTGGATCGAATGAGGTCTGAAAGTCAAGATATGTAGCCAAAAATAAATGTTAAGACAGAAGAGGGAGTGACTGCAGAAGAAAAACTGGATTCTGAGGCCAAGTGTTGGTATGCCAAGGGTATGGAACTAGGCTCAGTTGGGAAGGGGCAGAGTGCACATTAAGGAGGCAGAGATAATATACTTGCTTCCTGGAGAGAGGAGATCTACCTTTGGCCCACTTGGAAAATTTCAGTATACTACCCATGGATTTTAGAGGAGCATGGCCTGTTCATTGCTTATTTTCCGACCTTGGAATTAGTATCTCTCATCCTTAACAAGAATATTAATAACGAATATTGTTTTCTGTTTTGTTTTTTAGATGCTAGAAGCATTCATACTTTTTTCCTCAATTATTTTTTATTCCCATTATTAAAAACTTAGTCAAATTCAATCAACATAGTGTATTATTAGTTTCAGAGGTAGAATTCAGTGATTCATCAGTCTTTTATAACACCCAGTGCTCATTACATCACATGCGCTTCTTAATGTCCATCACCCAGTTACCCCATCCCCACAACCACCTCCCCTCCAGTAACCCTGTTTGTTTCCTATGATTAAGAGTCTCTTGGGGCGCCTGGGTGGCTCAGTGGGTTGAGCCGCTGCCTTCGGCTCAGGTCATGATCTCAGGGTCCTGGGATCGAGCCCCGCATCGGGCTCTCTGCTCAGCAGGGAGCCTGCTTCCTCCTCTCTCTCTGCCTGCCTCTCTGCCTGCTTGTGATCTCTCTCTGTCAAATAAATAAATAAAATCTTTAAAAAAAAAAAAAAGTCTCTTATGGTTTGTCTTGATTTATTTTTCCCTCCCTTCCCCTATGCTCCTCTATTTTGTTTCTTAAGTTCCACATATGAGTGAAATCATGTAATTTTCTTTCTCTGATTGCCTTATCTTGCTTGGTATAATACCCACTAGTTCCATAAATGTCATTGGAAATGGCAAGATTTCATTTTTTGATGGCCAAGTAATATTTCATTATATATATATGTATATATATATATACACATATATATATACATATATATGTATATACATCTTCTCTTTCCATTCATCTGTCAATGGTCATCTGGGCTCTTTTCATAGTTTGGCTATTGTGGACACTGCTGCTATAAACATTGGGGTGCACATGCCCCTTCAGATCACTACATTTGTATCTTTGGATACAATAAAATACCCAATAGTGCCATTGCTGGGTTGTAGAGTAGCTCTATTTTCAATCTTCTGAGGAAACTTTGTATTGTTTTTCAAAGTGATTGCACCAGCTTGGATTCCCATCAACAGTGTAAGAGATTTCCCCTTTCTCCACATCCTCACCAACATCTGTCATTTCCGGACTTGTTAATTTTAACTATTAACCTCACTGTTGTGAGGTGGTATCTCATAGTGGTTTTGATTTATATTTCCCTGATGCTGAATGATGTTGAGCATTTTTTCATGTGTCCATTGACCATTTAGATGTCTTTGGAGAAATGTCTGTTCATATCTTCTGCCTATTTCTTGATTGGGTTGTTTGTTCCTTGGGTGTGGAGTTTGTAAGTTCTTCATAGATTTTGGATACTGCCCTTTATCTGATACATCATGTGCAAATATCTTCTCCCATTCTGTCAGTTGTCTTTTGGTTTTGTCAACTCTTTCCTTTGCTGTGCAAAAGGTTTTCATCTTAATGATAACCCAATGGTTCATTTTTACCTTTGTTTCCCTTGCCTTTGAGACAATGTCTAGCAAGAAGTTTCTGCAGCCGAGGTCGGAGAGGTTGCCGCCTGTGTTCTCTTCTAGGACTTTGATGGATTCCTGTCTCACATTTAGGTCTTTCATCCATTTTGAGTTTATTTTTGTATATAGTGTAAGGAAATGGTCCAGTTTCATTCTTCTGTATGTGGCCATCCCAATTTTCCCAACCCCATTTGTTGAAGAGACTGTCTTTTTTCCACTGGACGTTCTTTCCTGCTTTGTTGAAGATTAGTTGACTATAGAGTTGAGGGTCCATTTCTGGGTTCTCTATTCTGTTCTATTGATCTGTGTGTCTGTTTTTGTGCCAGTACCATACTGTTTTGATGATTACAGCTTTGTAATAGAGCTTGAAGTCCGGAATTGTGATGTCCCAGGTTGGGTTTTCTTTTTCAACATTCCTTTGGCTTTTCTGGTTCCATACAAATTTTAGGATTTTTTTGTTTCAGCTCTGTGAAAAAAGTTGATGGTATTTTGATAGGGATGGCATTGAATGTATAGATTGTTCTAGGTAGCATAGACATTTTAACAATATTTGTTATTCCAATCCATGAGCATGGAACATTTTTCTTTGTGTCTTTCACAATTTCTTTCATGAGTGTTCTATAGTTTTCTGAGTATGGATTCTTTCCCCCCCCCCTTTTTTTAATTTTATTTATTTATTTATATGATAGAGACCACAAGTAGACAGAGAGGCAGACAGAGAGAGAGAGGAAGGGAAGCAGGCTCCCTGCTGAGCCGAGAGCCTGATGCGGGGCTCCATCCCAGGACTCTGGGCTCCATCCCAGGACCCTGGGATCATGACCTGAGCTGAAGGCAGAGGCTTTAACCCACTGAGCCACCCAGGCAATCCTTTGACCCCTTAGTTGGGTTTATCCCTAGGTGTATCTTATGGTTTAGGGTGCAATTATAAATGGAATCAACTCCTTAATTTCGCTTTCTTCTCATTGTTAGCAGAAATGCAACTGGTTTCTGTGCTTTGATTTTATTTCCTGTCACATTGCTGAATTCCTGAATGAGCTTTAGCAATTTGGGGGTGGAGTCTTTTGGGTTTTCCACATAGAGTATCATGTCACCTGCAAAGAGTGAGAGTTTGACTTCTTTGTCGATTCTGATGCCTTTTAATTTCTTTTTGTTGTCTGATTGCTGAGGCTAGTACTATGTTGAACAATAGTGTTAAGAGTGGACATCCCTGTTGTATGCCTGACCTTAGGGGAAAAACTTTTCAGTTTTTCCTCACTAAGAATGATATTCACTGTGGGCTTTTTATATGTGACTTTTATGATATTGAGGTATGTTCCCTCTATCCCTACACTGTGAAGAGTTTTGATCAAGAAAGGATGCTGTACCTTCTTAAGTACAATGATTTTTCTGCATCTGTTGAGAGGATCATTCAGTTCTCATCCTTTTATTAATGTAGTGTATCACATTGATTGATTTGTAGATGTTGAACCACCCTTGCAGCCCAGGAATAAATCTCACTTGGTTGTGGTGAATAATCCTTTTAATGTACTTTTGGATACTATTGCCTAAAATCTTGGTGAGAATTTTCACATCCATGTTCTTCAGGGATATTGGTCTGTAATTCTCCTTTTTGGTGGGGTCTTTGTCTGGTTTTAGGATTAAGGTAATGCTGGCCTTATAAAATGAGTTCAGAAGTTTTCATCCCATTTCTATTTTTTGGAACAGTTTCAGAAGACTAGTATTAATTCTTTTTTCAATGTTTGGTAGAATTCCCCTGGGAAGCCATCTGGCCCTGGGCTCTTGTTTGTTGGGAGATTTTTGACTACTACGTTAATTTCCTTGCTAGTTATGGGTCTGTTCAGGTTTTCAATTTCTTCCTGGTTCTATTTTGGTAGTTTATAAATTTCTAGGAATGCATCTATTTCTTCCAGATTGCCTAATTTGTTGGCATATAGTTCCTCATAATAAGTTCTTGTGATAGTTTGTATTTCTTTGGTATTGGTTGTGATCTCTCCTTTTTCATTCATGATTTTGTTTATTTGGGTCCTTTCTCTTTTCTTTTTGATAAGTCTGGCCAAGGGTTTATCGATCTTACTAATTCTTTCAAAGAACCAGCTCCTAGTTTCGTTGATCTGTTCTACTGTTCATTTGATTTCTACTTCATTGATTTCTGCTCTAATCTTTATTATTTCTGTTCTTCTGGGTTTAGGCTATATTTGCTATTCTTTCTCCAGGTCCCTTAAGTGTAAGGTTAGGTTGTGTATTTGAGACCTTTCTTGTTTCTTGAGAAAGGCTTGTATTACTATATACTTCCCTTTTAGGACTGCTTTTTCTGCATCCCAAAGGTTTTGAACAGTTGTGTTGTCATGTTTGTTTCCATGATTTTTTAAAAATTCTTCTTTAATTTCCTGGTTGACCCATTCATTCTTTAGTAGCAACCTCCATGTATTTGAGTTCTTTCCAAATTTCCTCTTGTGACTGAATTCAAGTTTCAAAGCATTGTGGTCTGAAAATATGCAGGGAATGATCCCAATCTTCTGGTACAGGTTGAAGCCTGATTTGTGATCCAGTGTGTGATCTATTCTGGAGAATGTTCCATGTGCACTCGAGAAGAATGTATATTCTGTTGCTTTAGGATGGACTGCTCTGAATATGTCTGTGAAGTTCATCTGGTCCAGTGTGTCATTCAAAGCACTGTTTTCTTTGTTGATCTTCTGCCTAGATGATCTGTCCATTGCTAGGACATTGCTAGTAGGATGTTAAAGTCCCCTACACTTATTGTGTTATTATCAATGTGTTTCTTTAATTTTGTTATTAATTGGTTTATATAATTGGCTGCTCCCATGTTAGGGGCATAAATGTTTACAATTGTTAGATCTTATTGTTGGATAGACCCTTTAATTATGATATAGTGTCCTTCCTCATCTCTTATTACAGCCTTTTCTTTAAAATTTAATTTGTCTGATAAAAGGTTTGCCCCACCTCAGCTTTCTTTTGATATCCATTAGCATGATAAATGGTTCTCCACTCCCTCCCTATCATTTTCAATCTGGAGGTGTCTTTGGATCTAAAATGAGTCTCTTGTAGACTGCATATCAATGGGTCTTGCTTTTTTTTTTTTTTAAGATTTTATTTATTTATTTGACAGAGTTCATAAGTAGTCAGAGAGGCAGGCAGAGAGATAGGGGGAAACAAGCTCCCTGCTGAACAGAGACCCCCCACCCCCCCCATGTGGGGCTTGATCCCAGGACCCTGAAATCATGACCTGAGCTGAAGGCAGAGGCTTAACCCACTGAGCCACCCAGGCGCCCCTGGGTCTTGCTTTTCTATCCAATCTGATAACCTGTGTCTTTTGATGGGGGCATTTAGTCCATTTACATTCAGAATTCACTATTGAAAGATATAAATTTAGTACAATTGTATTATCTGTAAAGTCACCAGTCCTGTATATTGTCTCTGTTCCTTTCTGGTCTGTGTTACTTTTGGGCTCTCTCTTCACTTAAAGGATCCCCTTTAATATTTCTTGCAGGACTGGTTTGGTGATCACAAATTCTTTTAGTTTTTGTTTGTCTTGGAAGCTCTTTATCTCTCCTATTCTAAATGACAGGCTTGCTGGATAAAATGTTCTTGGCTGCATATTTTTCTCTCATTTGGCACCCTGAATATATCATGCCAGTCCTTTCTGGCCTGCCAGGTTTCTATGCATAGGTCTCTTGCCAGTTTAATGTTTCTACCCTTATAGGTTAAGTATTTCTTATCCCAAGCTGCTTTCAGGATTTTCTCTGAAATTTGCAAGCTTCATTGTTATATATTGAGGTGTTGACTTATTTTTATTGATATTGAGGGGGTTCTCTATGCCTCCTGGACTAGATAGAATGTCCATTCCCTTCCCCAGATAAGGAAAGTTCTCAGCTATAATTTGCTCAAATATACCTTCTTTCTCTCTCTCTCCCCCCCCCCTTCTGGGACCCCAATTATTCTAATATTGCTTCACTTTATGTTATCACTTATCTCCTGAATTCTCCCCTTGTGATCCATTGATTGTTTGTTTCTCTTTTTCTCAGCTTCCTATTCTCCATCATTTGATCTTCTATATCATTAATTCTTTCTTCTGCCTCATTTTCTTAGCAGTTAGAGCCTCCATTTTTTATTGCGTCTTATTAATAGCCTTTTTTATTTTGACCTGATTAGAGTTTAGTTATTTCTCCAGAAAGGGATTCTCTAGTCTGTCCTATGCTTTTTTTCAAGCCCAGTTGATATCATTATAATTGTTATTCTGAACTCTAGTTCCAACATCTTACTTATATCCATACTGAGTGGGTCCTAGCAGTCAGTAGTGCCTCTTGTTCCCTTTATTTTTTTAAAGATTTTATTTATTTATTTGACAGACAGAGATCACAAGTAGGCAGAGAGGCAGGCAGAGAGAGAGAGAGGAGGAAACAGGCTCCCTGATGAGCCGAGAGCCCAATGCGGGGCTCAATCCCAGGACCCTGGGATCATGACCTAAGCTGAAGGCAGAGGCTTTAACCCACTGAGCCACCCAGGTGCCCCACTTGTTCCCTTTTTTAATTGAGTTTTTCCATCTTGTCATTCTATCCAGAGAAGAATAGATGAACGAGAGAACAAAATACTAAAATAGCAACAATGACCCCAGAGAAATAAATACTAAACAAATCATAAGAAACCAAAACCAAAGAAAAGAAAAGGGAGAGAATATAATCATACAGATGAACAGAACTGAGCAATACACTATCCTGGGTGTATTTTGGTCTGTTTGTTAGAAGAAAAAGGATCCCAAAATTGTAAAGAAAGAAAAACTTCTATATATACAAAAATGAAATTAAATACAATGAAAGAATAGAATATAGGTGTAAAAATTAAAATTAAGAAAGACTTTTTTAAAAGATTTTATTTATTTATTTGAGAGAGAGCATGAGAGGGGAGAGGTCAGAGGGAGAAGCAGATTCCCTGCTGAGCAGGGAGCCCGATGCAGGACTTGATCCCAGGACTCCAAGATCATGACCTGAGCCGAAGGCAGTCTCTCAACCAACTGAGCCACCCAGGTGCCCCCAAAATTAATAAAGACTTTTAAAAAAGAGTTGATAAAATAAGAAATTAGTTGAAAAGCAAAAATAAAAGAAAAAAATTAAAATTGAAAGACTAATGAATCATGAGAAAAAAACACAATTCTATATACTATTTTCCCTTAGCACTGGAATTTTGCAGTTCTCATTGATTGGTAAACTTGGTCTTGGCTGGATGTTCTTGCTCATCATCTAGGGGAGGGGCCTGTTGAATTAATTCTCAAAAGTCTGCCCAAGGTGGAACTGCACCGGCCCTTGCCAGGGGCCGGGCTGAGTAATCTGCTTTGGTTTGCTCTCTGTGGCTTTTGTTCCCTCAAGGCTTTCCAAGCAGCTGTGGAGGATGAGAATGAAAATGGCAGCCTCTCCCTCTCCAGCTCCCAAGCTGATAGTTCACACCCGCCCCACTCATCCAACCCTTACGGAAAAGCAGTCAGTCACTCCTCTCTCCCTGGTCTACATCTGCACTCTGCTCATCTGGCCTATGACCCAACATTTCTATCTCAGACACGTGACCCCGCTTTCAGTCTCCAAACCCTGGAGACTCCTGTAGTGTGCTCCTGTGCTGCTCCTCCTAGGGGTAGGAATGGAGGTCTTGCCATGATTCTGCTACTTCCTGGGCCCCTGCTCAGAGAGTGGTTGCCCAACAGTGCCACGGTTCATGGTTTATAGCAACCCTGACCTGAGAGGCCACTCTGGGGCTCACTGATTGCTGCTGTCTTCCCCGTTCTGATGCCTGGGAGCTCTGCCACACTCAGGCACCCCCGGTCTTTCTGTGACTCCAGGGATCCAGAAACCACACTGCTCCAGTGAGGGTTCCACCCCCGTTCACCACTTGAGTGCCTTTCAGGCCAGGACATCCCTCACTGGATCCAACTTCTAAAAGTTCCAATTTTGTGCTCCACTGCTCTCTCACTTGCTGGGAGCTGACTGATGGAGACTCCCTCCCACTATGGTCTATCTTCCTGTAGATCGCCTAGGATTCACTTCTCCGCACCTCCTACCTTGCAGAAAGTGGTCACTTTTCTCTTGTAGAGTTACAGCTATTCTTTTCTTAACATCTCAGTTGAGTTCGCAGGTGTTCAGAATGATTTGATAGCTATCTAGCTGAATTCCAGGGAGCAGGTAAAACTAGGGTCCCTTACTCCTCCACCATCTTCCTCCTGCCACAAATAAATATTATTAATGAAATGTTTAAAAAAAATCAAGTTCCAGAGACAATCTAGGGCATATTAAGATTCATATGTATGTGTGTGTGTTTAAAAAAATTTCACCTGATTTGGAACTCCTGGGTGGCTCATGGGTTAAACATCAGCCTTCAGCTCAAGTCATGATCCCGGAGTTCTGGGATCAAGCCCTGCAGCAGGCTTCCTGCTCGATGGAGAGTTGCCTCTCCCTCTCCATCTGCTTCTCCACTCCCATCCCCATTCATGCTTTTCTCACTCTCTCTCAAATAAGTAAATCTTTTTCAAAATTACATGTAATTCATATAAAAGTATAAAATAAATATACCTTTGTTTAAAACAATTTTTTAAATAACTATGTTGAAAAAAGAATAATAAAAATAAATACCCAAATTGGCTTAAGGAAGAGAACATTCCATTAATTTAGACCACATCTTCTCCGACCACACCTTCTTTCTCCTCAACAAGAGGTAACCACTAAATTGAATTTTGGTTTAAACCACTAAACAATTTGTTGTTTCTTTTCACGTGTTTTTGTGTGTGTGTGTTTAAGGCTTTACTTTTTAAAAATGACTATTTAAAGACATTTTTTTAAGAGCAGTTTTAGGTTCACAGCAGAGCTGAGAGGAAGATACAAAGGTTTCCCATCACCCTCTGGCTCCCCACACACATAGCCTCCTCCATTAACATACCACAACAGAGCAGTTACAATTGATGCACCTCCATTAACACATTATAGTTACCTAAAGTCCATAGTTTTCTTTAGGGTTCACTTTTGGTGTTATACTTTCAATGGGCTTGGACAAAATGTATAATGATGGTGTTCCAACATTATAGTACTATACAGAGTATTTTCACTGTTCTATACATCTTCTGTGCTCCACCTATATATGCCTCAAACCCCACTGTTACCTTTAACCCCGGAACCACTCATCTTTTTGGTATCTCCATAGTTTCACCTTTCCTACAATTTCTTAAAGTTGAAAAAATACAGTATGTAGCCTTTTCAGATTGACTTCTTTCACTAGTAATACACAGTTAAGTTTCCTCTATGTCTTTTTATGGCTGGCTGGCACATTTCTTTTTAGCACTAAATGGTATTGAATGTACCACAATTTGTCCATTCATCTACTGAAGGACGATTGGTTACTTCCAAGTTTTGGTAAATATGAATAAAGCTGCTAGAAACATCCACATGCAAGTTTTTGGATGGACAGAAGTTTTTGATTCATTTGCATTGATGCCACAGAGTGCAGTCGCTGGACCATATAGTATGTTTCATTTTGTAAAAATATGCCAAACTGTCTTTCAAAGTGGCTGTACTATTTTGCATTCCCACCAGCAATGAAGTAAAGTTCCTGCTGTTCTGCATCCTTGCCAGAATTTTGTGTTGTCAATATTCCAGATTTTGTCCATTCTAATAGGTGTGTAGTTATATCTTGTTTTTTGGGGTTGCATTTCCCTAATGACATGGGATCTTTCTTATATGTTTGTTTGTCATCTGTATATCTTCTTTGGAGTGGTGTCCATTAGGTTTTTGGCCCATTTTTAATTGTCTTATTTTTTCTCGTTGAGTTTTTAGAGTTCTTTGTATATTTTGGATAACAGTTGTCTATCAGATAATGATGTTATCTGATTATCAGATAATGATATTGAACATCTTTTTATGTGCTTGTTGGCCATTTTTATTTCTTATTTGTAGAAATGTCTATTTGGTCCTCTGCCCATTTTTTGTTTGTTTTTTAAAATAATTTATTTATATTTGTCAGAGAAAGAAAGAGAACACAAGTAGGGGAACTACAGGCAGAGGGAAAAGCAGGCACCCCACCAAGCAAAGAGCCCATTGAGAGACTCCATCCCAGGACTCTGAGATCATGACCTGAGCTGAAGGCAGATGCCCAACCAACTGACCCACCCAGGAGTCCCGTTTGCCCCTTTTTTAATTTGGTTGTTTGTCATTTTACTTTTGAGTCATTAGAAATCTCTCTTTCTTCATCCCTCTCTCTCTTAATATATTCAAATAGATAGATCGATCGATCCATCTACAGATGTATTCACACAAATACCTATCTATATTTTCCTGGATACTAGACTCTTATCAGAGATAATTTACAAATATCATTTGTCATGAAGATTTATCCCTGCATGTTCTTGTTAAGACACTATAAGCCCTAGAATTTCATAAATTTCCATAAATGGAATCAGGCAGCCTAGATTTTTTCACTCAGTATAATGTTTATGAGACTCTTCATATTGTTACATGTTTTAGTAGTTTATTCTTTTTTTTTACTGCCAATTAGTATTCCATTTGATGGAGGTACCACATTTTGTTTCTCCCTTCACCTATTGATGGCCATCTGGGCTGTTTCCAGTTATGAACTGTTATGAGTAATGTTTCTGTGAACATTCATGTAAAAGTTTTTGTGTGGAAAATATGTTTTTACTTCTCTTGGGTAAATACCTAGAGTAGAATTTCTGGGTCATATGCTAAGTGTCTGCTTCACTTTACAAGAAACTTCCAAACTGGTTCCCAAAGAAGTTGTGTTATTTTGCATTTTCATTAGCAATGTAGGAGTGTTCAGTTGCTCTACATTTTTACCACAACATGCTAGGTGTTGTCAGTCTTTTTAAATTTAACCATTCTGTGGGGGAGCAGTTTTTATAAGCTCCCCAAGATTATCTGTGCCTTTCTGTATATAGTACACCAATTAAAAGTTGAGGGGGGAAAAAAAACTTCCTGCATGATTGTAATGTGCAGCCATGCTTGAGAACCGTTGAGTTCTCCAGACAAATGAGTTCCAAATACTTAAGTAATGACAGGTATTTGTGCTTCTGTATTCATGGTTTATTTGTTTTCACTCACCTACTCATTTACTCAAAAAGAGCTGCACTGACTCTTTACTAAGTGTTGGGAATATAGAGATACTATGGTACCTTTGCCCTCAAGAATCTCAGTGTAAAGGTTTTTTTTTTCCTTTCTCTTAAGAAAACCAAATTTCACATGCATGACCAGTATTTCAGACAGTTTTTTTTTGTTCGTTAGTTTGTTTATTTTGTTTTCTACTGATCTATCTTGGAATTTTGAAGTCCTGGCCTAAGTTCAGTCCTGATGAGGGAGAGAAAAGGTAATGGGATCCTTCCTGGTGTTTGAGATGTTGCTTTTTTAGTTTTGTACTTTCCCTTCCCTGATTCCTATGTCTCATACTTCCTTTAATATAATTCAACTTTGGGCACAATGTCTTTAAATGAGTTAGGTAGGGAGTTGTAAAAATAAAGATAAAATGGACATATTTTACCCCTGGTATTTGCACTCTGGTGCCTGAGCATCGTAGAGCCCATGGCCGGGTTTTGATCTTTGTATTTTATTTCTCCCTTGTTTGTTTTTTTGATGTAGACATTCTTCAATAAACAGGATATTCTAATAAAAATAAGACAAACTGGCAAAACATAAATCCTCACCAGAAGCCTCATAAAGAAATATAGTAGATGGGTGAAAATAATTTGGCCTATAAGCCAAACAAAACTCACATGTAAAATTGTGTCATTAAATAGTAAAGTATTTTCTCATTTGCTGTTAAATTTACACTATAGAAAGACTTTGGAATGGTACAACAATTCCCACCTCTTTGGAACTCTTAGAAAATAAAACCTAAGGTAGAGGTCAGTGTGAAGGTTGTTAAAATTGGCTGCCACTTAGTTGGAAAACAAATTCTGCACAGAGCAACTGGGGCCCTAGTGACTCCAGAGACCACAGAAATCTTGTAGGAAAGTGGCTAATGAAAAAAAGTCTGACAAGGGGTAGAAAGCTATTAGTGAAGCTCTGGTATAGAGAAATCTCATCAGCAAAATGGATAAATTTTCATCAAGAAAATGTTTTCTAGAGCAATCTCAAGCCAGTTTAATTGCTTGATTGATATTCTTTACAATGCAGTGAAACCATTCTCAATATTTACTATATTTTATTTTTATTTCCTTGAATATTTTTACTGCAATTATTTTTCTATTTTCATTTTTTAACACAAATTGGATTAATTGATCCATTTTCCCCAGCTTTATTGAAGATATGATTAACAAATAAAAATTATATCTCTTTAGGTTGTACAATGTGATTTTTAAAGTGTACAACTGATGATTTAATTCATATACATTTATACTATAAAACAATTACCACAATCCAATTAATTAATATATTCATTGCCTCACATACTATTTTGTATATGGTCAGAACACTTAAGATCTATTCTCTTAACATATATATGCTAAGACATAATATATAATTTAAACATATTATTATATTATATTATTATATACTATTATATATGGGCTCAGTCATTAAGCATCTGCCTTCAGTTCATGATCCTGGAGTCCTGAGATTGAGCCCCATATCAGGCTTCCTGCTCGACTGGAGGCCCGCTTCTCCCTCTCCCACTGCTCCTGCTTGTGTTCCTTCTCTCGCTGTGTCTCTCTCTGTCAAATAAATAAAATCTTAAAATAATAATTATAATGTTATATATAATAGTATATATTACATGTTAATATATAATTATATAAATATGTGTATTATTACATGTATGTATAATATATAATATATAATATATTACCTATTAATATATAATCATGTATTATTACATATAATATATTTCTATTATTATATATTATATATAATATAATATGTACAATTTTTATATAAATAAATTATATATAAATATATAAAAACATACATGTTTATCCACATATACATACATATATAGATATACTGACTTCATTTTCTTTGAGATATATTTCATTTTCTTTGATTATATACCCAAAACTGGGATTGCTTGACCAAATGGTAGTTACTTTTTAATTTTTTTAAAAAGATTTTATTTATTTATTTTTCAGAGAGAGAAAGCACAGCAGGGGGAGCAGTAGGCCAAGGAAGAAGCAGGCTCCCTGCTGAGCAAGAAACCGAATGTGGGACTTGATCCAAGCACCCTGGATCCTGAGCTGAAGGCAGATGCTTAATCAACTGAGCCACTCAGGTGGCCCCTCCTTTTTAATTTTTTGAGAAGTGTTCATATTCTTGTCCGTATGACAGCGCTAATTTATATTTTCACCAACACTGTATAAGGGTTTCCTTTTCTCCACACCCTCACCAACAGTTGTGATCTCTTATCTTTTTTATGCTGGCCATTCTAATAGGTGTGAGGAGATACACATTTGTGGTTTTGATATGCAATTCCCTGATTACTAGTGATATTGAGCATCTTTTCTTATACTTGTTTTTGTTTGTATTCTTTTTGAGAAATGTCTCTTTAGGGTCTCTGGATGGTGGTTATTAGTATTATTGCTGTTGGTTTATTTGGATTCCTTATGTATTTTGGATGTTAATCTGTCATCAAATATGGAAAAATGGATGTGGCTCAAGAAATTGATTTAGGAATTTGTCCTTTTATTGGACATGTGTCCCAAGATGTGTATATGACTTCTTTCATCAACAAAAATTGGCAACAAGCTAAATGTTTAACAGTAGAAGAGTAATTCAATTAGGACATTTTTACACTGTTTTAATACTCAGTCACAAAGCAAGGGTTGGCAAAAGCTTCTATCAAAGAACAGATAGTAAATATTGAAGGCTTTGTGGGCCATATGGTTTCTGTTACAATAATCAACTCTGCCATTGTAGCATGAAAGCAGTCGTAGACAATGTGTGAAGGAGTGGGCATGGCTCTGTTCCAGTAAAACTTTATTAAAAAATGGAATTTGTTTATAGACCTTAATTTATAGGCCCATGGTTTAAAGAAATGATACAGATTTGCATTTATTGACATGGAGAGTTTATCATCATATACTATTGGGTAAAAAAAAAAAATTTTGGCGTAAGTGATGGTACTTACGTAAAATGAAGGTGTATATGTGTATATATGCATAAGTGGAGAAGTGTCTAGAAGGATGTTCAGCAAAAATTAATGGAGGTATTATCTCTAGTTTGAAGGGTCTGGGATGATTTTTTTCTTTAAATTTTTGCATATTATTAGAAAAATATTTTCATTTAATAACTTCTGTTCTTTGTCAAAGTAATTTTGTGGCTGTTTTTAGAATCATCACATAGAGCTGTGAAGTGTGCACATTGCAGAGTTTCAGAAGATGCCATTGTCACAGCATGATGGAGGCTGTCCCCCAGAGCTGTGTAATGAGGCGGCCCTCATCTCTATTCCCATCTCTGGGCAGCTTTGTCCAATTGATTCAACAAACATTTCTTTCACATCTGTTGTGCCAGACATTGTTCTGTATGCTACAGAAATACCAGCAAAACAAACAAAAATTTCTGCCCTTCTAGAACTTACATTCTAGCAGAGACATGAAGAGTAGAGAGTGAAGTATCTAGTACATTAGAGAGTAGTAATAGAGCTGATTGATAGGAGGATCCAGAATGTTACAGCAGAGATGGGGTTTCCGTTCTAAGGAGGATGGTCATTGACACAGAAAGCTGCAATTGAGCAAAGACTTGAAAGGGGTCAAAGAGGAAGCCATGTTGATGACTTGGGTAAACAGTGTTCTAGATCTAGGGGCCAGCCAATACAAATAAAGACCCTGACGGAAAAGCATGCCTGGTGATTTTGAGGAACAGCTAGAAGGTGAGTGTGGCAGGTAGATTAAGGGAGGGAGAGAACAGGAGGAGATGAGGACAGATTGGTGACAGGTAGCCAGATCACATAAGCCCCTGCAGGTCAGAGCCACTGAAGTATTTTTGAGCATGGCAGTGACCTGATATGACTGACACATTTAAAGGGCCACTCTGGATGCTGGGCTGAGAACAGGCTGTGGAGTACCAGGAGCCCTTGACACAGTGGTTTGTAATTTCCTTTTTTCCCCCTGTCTCTCATTGGCCTGTAGAATTCCGAAAGTCAAAGGGTGCTTTGTTGTTTTCCTCTGTTCCTAGCACAGTTTTGGCAGAAGGAATAGCTAGAACAAAGGTACTGAGGCCTTTTTACTGAATGAAAAAACGCAGGCAGAGTAAATACTACTCCTGTTTTACAGAAGAGAAAAGTTAGAACTTAAAAATGTTTCAGGGACGGCCCAGGGTCAAAACAATGTCAGCACCACAACCAAGGCCTTTCAACTCTGAGGCCAGAGTTCTTTCTGCCCTGGGACAAAAGACAGACATTACCTACAAGATAAGGTGGAGATGAATGAAGAAGAGGTGGCTTGAGTTTATTCTGTGGACTTTTATGACAGGCCAAAGCATTTTGGCTTCCTGTAGTGAGAAGGATTATAGCTATATCATATTTTTAAAAAGATGTATATGAACATGTCAGGAGATCTACTACACACTGCTGCTTGGAAAAGGCAGATTGAAAAATAGCATTAGAGTATGATTCCCATGTATTTAATACAGGAAACCATTGGTGGGAGGATGTTCACCAGTGTCAGTGATGTTTACTGCTTGATGGTAGGATTTCAGAGAGCTTAACATTTTCTTCTTTCTTCTTTTCTGGATTGTTTGAATTTCCTACAATAAGAGGACAAGAACAGAAGAAATAAAATACAAAGTGATGTGAAAAAGGTAACATTCAGCTAACATTTATATGCACTTTGCAGTTTCACACCACCTGTAGTTACCCTATTTCTTTGTAAATTCTTCTAGGGCAGGAACTGTGTTTTATTCATTGTTATAGGCCCAGCATGCAAAGCTTGGCACAACTAGGTGTTCAGTAGGGCTTGTGGAATGAATGCAAATTGCCTTTGTGAACTGTAGTTTTTATGATCTTCAATAGACACTTAGGGGGTCCCAGGAATGACATGAACAAAGGTTCGAGCTGAGGGGAGTTTTATCTCTTTCCTGATTGGTGTTGCCATGGTACTCAGGAGACCAGGAATCCTTGTACAAAAGTTTTAAAAAGCTCAAATGGTAAATTTACAGATTTGTGATGCTTGGTCCCAAGTCCTACCTTAGCACTCTACAAAAATTGAGCTTTTTAGTGGAAGAGGCTTAATAAAGAATCAGTGGTGGTGTCAGCCTTTACTCTGATAATATTTCAATCTAGTCTTTGGGTTGTTTTTTTTTTTTAAGATTTTATTTATTTATTTGACAGAGAGAGATCACAAGTAGGCAGGGAGGCAGGCAGAGAGAGAGGGGGAAGAAGGCTCCCTGCTGAGCAGAGAGCCCAATGCGGGGCTAGATCCCAGGACCCTGGGATCATGACCTGAGCCGAAGGCAGAAGCTTTAACCCAGTGAGCCACCCAGGTGCCCCTAGTCTTTGGGTTTTAATGACAGTTGTCATTACTATTGAGTTATGTCATTCCCAGGAAAGCCTTCCTTTACAATCAATAGCTCAGGGTTCATTTGCTGACAGTCAATTGCCTGATTATCTGAATTCCTCAAAAGTGCTGGGTTTTGTTTCTTGAATCATCTGTTTGGTTTTTAATCATTGTATAAAGATAATTAGGATTGAATGGCGTTAGGCTACTTGTTTAAAATTAGTAGCTTTAAAAATATTTGATTCCTGTTTTTTACTACTTATATTACTTATTGTTTACATAAATTAGAAAAAAAATTGTTATGTTATTCACCATAGTACATCATTAATTTTTGATGTAATGTTCCATGATTCGTTATTTGCGTATAACACTCAGTGCTCCATACAATACATGCCCTTCTCAGTACCCATCACCAGGCTAACTCAGCCCCTCCCCTCTAAAACCCTCAGTTTGTTTCCTAGAGTCTGTAGTCTCTCATAGTTCATCTCCCCCTCTGATTTCCACCCTTCATTTTTCCCTTCCTTCTCCTAATGTCCTCCATGCTATTCCTTATGTTCCATGAATAAGTGAAACCATATGATAATTGACTTTCTCTGCTTGACTTATTTTACTCAGCATAATCTCCTCCAGTTCCATCCAGGTTGATGCAAATGTTGGGTATTCATTCTTTCGGATGGCTGAGTAATATTCCATTGTGTGTATGGACCACATCTTCTTTATCTGTTCGTCTATTGAAGGGCATCTTGGCTCTTTCCACAGTTTGGCTATTGTGGATATTGCTGCTATGAACTTTGGGGTGCATATGGCCCTTCTTTTCACTACATCTGTATCTTTAGGACAAATACCCAGTAGTGCAATTGCTGGATTATAGGGCAGCTCTATTTTTAATTGTTTGAGGGACCTCCATGTTGTTTCCTAAAGTGGCTGCACCAACTTGCATTCCCACCAACAGTGTAAGAGGGTTCCCCTTTCTCTACAACCACTCAACACTTGTTTTTGCCTTGTCAATTTTTGCCATTCTAACTGGTGTAAGGTGGTATCTCGGTGTGGTTTTCATTTCAATTTCCCTGATGGCTAATGATGATGAACATTTTTTCATGTGTCTGTTAACCATTTGTATGTTCCCTTTTGAGAAGTGTCTGTTCATGTCTTCTGCCCACTTTTTGACTTGATTATTTATTTTTTGGGTGTTGAGTTTGAGCAGTTCTTTATAGATCTTTGATGTAGCCCTTTATCTGTGTGTCATTTGCAAATATCTTCTACTCTGTGGGTTGTCTATTTGTTTTGTTAACTGTTTCCTTTGCTGTGCAGAAGCTTTTTATCTTGATGAAGTCCCAAAAGTTCATTTTTGCTTTTGTTTCCCTTACCTTTGGAGATGTCTCTTCATAGAAGTTGCTGTGGCTGATGTTGAAGAGGTTACTGCCTATGTTCTTCTCTAGGACTTTGGTGGTTTCGTGTCTCACATTGAGGTCTTTCATCCATTTTGAGTTTATCTTTTTTTTTTTTTAATTTCATCTATTTATTTGACAGAGAGAGAGAGATCACAAGCAGGCAGAGAGGCAGGCAGAGAGAGAGGGGGAAGTGGGCTCCCCACTAAGCAGAGAGCTCGAGGCGGGGCTCTCGATCCCAGGGCCCTGGGATCATGACCTGAGCCAAAGGCAGAGGCTTTAACCCACTGTGCCACCCAGGCGCCCCTTGAGTTTATCTTTTTGTAGGGTGTAAGAGAATGGTTGAGTTTCATTCTTCTGTATATAACTGTCCAATTTTCCCAGCACCATTTATTGAAGACATTGTCTTTTTTCCATTGGATATTTTTCCTGCTTTGTTGAAGATTATTTGACCAAAGAGTTGAGGGTCCATATCTGGGCTCTCTATTCTGTTCCACTGACCTATGTGTCTGTTTTTGTGGCAGTACCATGCTGTCTTGCTGATCACAGTTTTGTAATATAACTTGAAATCAGGTAACATGATGCCCCCAACTTTGTTTTTCTTTTTCAACATTTCCTTGGCGATTCAGGGTCTTTTCTGGTTCCATACAAATTTTAGGATTGTTCCAGCACTTTGAAAAATGCCATTGGTATTTTGATTGGGATGGCTTTGAAAGTATAGCTTGCTCTGGGCAGCACAGACATTTTAACAATATTTATTCTTCCAATCCATGAGCATGGGATGTTTTTCCATCTTTTTGTGTCTTCTTCAATTTCTTTCATAAGTGTTCTGTGGTTCCCTAGAGTATAGATCCTTTACCTCTTTGGTTAGGTTTGTTCCAAGGTAGCTTATGGTTTTTGGTGCTATTGTAAATGGAATCAGTTCTCTAATTTCTCTTTCTACAGTTACATTGTTAGTGTAGAAGAAAGCAACTGATTTCTGTGCATTGATTTTGTATCCTGCCACATTACTGAATTGGCTATATGAGTTCTAGTAATTTAGGGGTGGAGTCTTTTGGGTTTCCCACATAAAGAATCATGTCATCTGCAAAGAGAGAGAGTTTGACTTCTTCTTTGCCAATTTGAATACCTTTTATTTCTTTTTGTTGTCTGATTGCTGTTGCTACGACTTCTACTACTATGTTGAACAATAGTGGCATGATTGGGCATCACTGTGTTCCTGATCTTAGGAGAAAGGTTCTTAGCTTTTCCCCATTGAGAATGGTATTTACTGTGGATTTTTTATAGATGGATTTTATGAAACTGAGAAATGTTCCTTCTTTCCCTATACCTGAAGAGTTTTAATCAGGAAAGGATGCTGTATTTTGTCAAATGCACTGTCTGCATCAATTGAGAGGACCATGTGTTTCTTCTCTCTCCTCTTATTAATGTGCTCTATCACATTGATTTGTGAAAGTTGAACCACGCTTGCATCTAAGGGATAAATCCCACGTGGCTGTGATGGATAATTCTTTTAATGTGCTGTTGGATCCTATTAGCTAGGATCTTGTTGAGAATTTTGGTGTCCATATCCATCAGGGATATTGGTCTAAAAATCTCCTTTTTAATGGAGTCTTTGTCTGGTTTTGGGATCAAGGTAATGCTGGCCTCATAGAATGAGTCTGGAAGTTTTCCTTGTGTTTTTGTTTTTTGAAACAGCTTCAGGAGTGTTTACATAAATTTTGACATAACAAGGAAGTCATCACCCAGTGTCCTGTCACCCCATCACATAAATTTTTTGTTTTCCAAAGTATTTTTCCAGTTCTTGACCAAAATGCATGCATAATCATAGGGTGAGGCACAATTTCTCAGTCTTCTTACTTAGCATTAAACAGTAAACATTTTCACAATAATTTTTTAAATAGCTGCATAGTTGGGGTGCCTGGGTGGCTCAGTCAGTTAAGCATCTGACTCTTGACTTCAGCTCAGGTCATGATCTCAGGATCATGAAATCAAGCCTCACATCTTGTCTTGAGTCTGTTTGTCCTTCTTTCTCTGCTTCTCTCTCTCTCTCTTGCTCTCAAATAAATAAATACAATCTTTAAAAAAAGTGAAATATCTGCATATTATTCTAATTTGTAGATTTATACTGTACAAAACCATTACACAAATTAGCAAACATTCTAATTAGTCCCTATTTTCCACTGACATTTAATTGGGTTGAACAAGCAAATTTTGCCCATTTGACTTTATTTTCCAACTACAGGCAAAATCTTAACAGATGTTTCCTTCTATCAGACTATTATTGAATTAATCTGAACTTATTTCTTTTTTTAATAGTATTTTGAGGGATAATTGAGATAAAATAAATACATATTTAGTGTACAGTTTGATAAAGTTTGATATATGCATTTACCTATGAAACCATTCTCATAATCAACATAGTGAACATATCCATCACCCCCAAAATTTCCTTTTGTGCCTAAGTAATCCCTCCCTCCTATCCTTTCCTCTCCACTATCTCCCCAGGGAATTGTTGATCTGTTCTCTGTCATATAGACTAGTTTACATTTTCTAGAGGTTCATATTAATGGAATAATACAGTATGTACTCTTTTTTTCCCTGGCTTCTTTCATTCCACATAATTGCTTTGGCATTCATCCATATTTTTGTATGTTCCCTTTTATTGTTGAATAGTATTTCATTGTGTGAATATATTGAAATTCCTTTATCTGCTTACCTGGACATTTGGGTTGTTTCAAGTTTGAGGCTTTTATAAACAAATACATGTTCTTTGGAATAGTTCTGTATAAGTCTTTGTGTATGTTTTCATTTTTCGTGGGTAAATACCTAGGAATGCAATGGCTGAATCATATGGTAGATGTATATTTGACTCTTTAAGTAAATGCCAAACTATTTTCCATTTTGCATTCCCACCAGCTAGTAGGAGAGTTTCAATTCCACTACATCCTTGCCGACACTTGGTATGGTTAGTCTTTTTAATTTAGCTTTTTAAATACATGTGTAGTGATTTTAATTTGCATTTCCCTAATGACTGATTTTGAACATCTTTTCATGTGTTTATTGCCATTTATATATTTTCTTTGTGAAAGTTCTGTTTAAATGTTTTGCCGATTTTTTTTTTATGGATTTATTCCTTTTTTTGTCCTTGAATTTTGAGAGTTCTTTATTCTGGATGCAAGTCTCTTATCAGATACATTCTGTGCAAATATCTTCTCCAAGTCTCTAGCTTGTTTTCTCATTTTCTTAATAGTGTCGTCTGAAGAACAGAAGTTCTAAATTTCGATGAAATCCAACTTATTAATTTGTCCTTTTATGAATCATGGTTTTGGTGTTATATCTAAGAAGAATTGCCTAACCCAAATCCATAAAGATTTTCTCTTGTTTTCTCCTAGAATTTTTATAGTTTCAGATTTTACATTTAGGTTCATGACCCATTTTCACTTCATTTCTATAAATGGCATGAAGTATTTTATTATTATTGTTATTGTTGTTATTATGTATGAGTATCTAGTTATTCTAGCAACATTTGTTGAAAAGACCATCCCATCTCCATTAATTGTATTTGCAGCTTGAGGAAAAAAAATTAATGTCCCTAATGTAGGACTCTTTCTGGACTGTCGGTTCTGTTTGGTTGATCTTCTTTGTCAATACTTGATGTCAATACCACACTATTTTTATTACTTTAGCTTTGAAGTAGGTCTTAAAATGAGGTAGTGTTAACCCTCTTAGTTCTTTTCCCAAATTGTTTTGTCTAGGGTAGGTTCTTTGGATTTTTATATTAATCTTAGAATCAGATTGTTGATTTCTAGAAAAATTTCTGCTGAGATTTTGATTGAGATTGCCTTGAATCTATCATTAATTTGGAGATAATTAACATCTTAACAATATTGAGTCTTTATAAACGAGATCTCTCTCTCTGGTTATTTAGGTCTTTAATTTTTCTCAGCAATATCTCATGGTTTATAGTGTACAGATTTTTCACATATTTTGTCAGATTTAGCCCTATTTCATATTTTTGATGCTATTTTAAATGCTGTTTTTAAAATTTAAATTTTGATTGTTTACTGATTATTTGCTTACTGAAAGACTCTTGATATTTATGTTGCTCTTTTATCCTACAACCTTAGCTAAAATCAATTATTCTCCTAACCTTTTGTGGATTCCATTGGGTTTTCTACATAAATGATCACGTCAGCTATGTATAAAGGAAGTTTTACTTCTTTTCTACATTGAATGACTTTAATTTCTTTTTCTTGTCTGATTGCCTGCTCTAGGACCTCAAAGCAATGCTAAGTACAATACAATACTTATTTTGTCCCTGATCATAGGGAGAAAGCATTTAGTCTTTAAGTATGATGTCAGGTATAGGGTTTGTGTTGTTTTTTTAATTTATTTATTTGAGAGAGATCCGGGGGTAGGGGCAGAGGGAGAGGGAGAAAGAAACTCAAGCAGACTCCCTGCTATGTGCAGAGCCCAATGTGGGGCTCTATCTCATGACCCTGAGATCAGACCAACAGTTGGTTGCTTAACTGACTACACCACCCAGGTGCCCAGGTATAGGTTTTTTAATAGACACCCTTTATCGTTTTGAGGAAGTTCCTTCCTATACTTAGTTTTCTAGGAGTTTTTATTAGTAATAGGTACTAGATTATCACCAAATGCTGCTTCTGCATTTGTTGAGATGATCATATGGTTTTTCTACACCACCACCCACTTTCTGATACAGATGCCCTCCTCTACCACCCTTGGAATCTGATACCCTGTTCCAGGACACCAGGACAACCTTCTGCGGGGATACCTTCTCACCTTGCTTGAGCCTCTGAACCCACATTCTGGGCCACATTCCCCCAACATGGAGGCCAACCTCACTCTGCTTGGGCTTTAAAACCCCATGTCATGCTGCTTCTCTGAATGAGCTCCTCTTCACCCGTCAGCTTATTGTAGGCCGAACCTATGCATGGACATCCTGCTCACGCTGCTGAAGCCCTGACCCCGTGCCAAGGCAGCATTTCTGTGTGGAGTGTGTGGACATCCTCCTTTCCTTGCTTGGGCCCTGTCACCTGCTCTGGGCTACTATGCTACCCAGGCTTGCCCTCCTTGTATTCTCAGCCGCTGATGCAGATGCCTATCTGGCTTTGTTCCAGCTAATCATTTTAGCAGAATCGTATGTTAAGGGAAAGGAAGACAAGAGGAAAGAATATTTGTGTTTTTAGTAAGTTCCCCAAGTGATTTTTATGATTGTTACAGTTGATCAATAGACCTTACTTGGATAAAAACTGGATGAGAACAATGGAACCCAAATACTTTGATATTAATAATAATTGGGGAATGTAATTTAGAAGGCGCACTGACACCATGGGAAATAGCTCATTGTTTTCTTTAATAATTTTACCAGTAAGAAAAATAGTTTATATGAGATTAAGAGACCATCTCTGATGTCAGTAAAGCAAAGGATTATGTAAAAGTGCTGTAGTTAATAACAGTTTCTTGAGAAATCCATAGATGAGCTTTACATGGATAATGATAAGGAGTGGCAGTGCTGAAATATGTTCTGTGCTTTTATTAGGAGTATCTGCAAAGTCACATGGCAAAAGTAGTCAATATAGGAAGGTCTGAAAGAATCTACCATCAGCCCTGAGGAAACTGATCGTCCATCTCTTCTTCAAGGCTCTCCTCATTAGGGCACCTGCTCCCCTCCATATCTTCCTCTTTCCCAAACTGTGTATGAGATAGTCCATTCATCCTAGCAACCTTGTCTTTTTTGGCACCCTCTTCCCATATTCCTGGTTTGTTCTCCCAGAATTCCCATTTTCACTTTCATCTCTCCCCTTTCTCTCATTATTCCAGCAGCTCACAGGAGTGATGAACAGGCACAGCTCTGAAGGTGGGCAGGGAGGCAGCTGGCGAATGCTCACATGTTGCTGGTGTCTGCCTGCTACAGTTCAGTACTAACTATTAACATATCTGGGGACTCAGGCATTTGCCTGTGCAGATCACAGTTGCAGAAGAAATACTATAAGTGTTTCCATGGCCTTGTAATTATACCATATTTCACCTTGATCAAGTTTACATGTCACTTCGAGATTAGTCAGGTCCCCCCGAGGTTCATTGTGTTTGATGTCATCGATAGCCAGTATAACTAAATACTTGTGAAATTCCTCGCTTACTGCTTGTTTGTTTCACACATTAGAATTGCGCTCTTAAGGATAAGGACTGTGTCTATGCTATTCACCAGCTGTATCTCCATCTTTCCTGCACAGCCAATCCATTAACAAATGCTGTGAGCCCTGATCCAGCACCTACCCCAATCTGTCTACACTTTGCTGCTCTATCACTGTGCTAATCCAGGCCCCTCCATCTCCAGCCTGAATTTCACCACGGCCTTCAAGGCCAGTCCTGTTGTCACTGTGTCCAATATATAGTCTATTCTCCACATGGTAGAAGACTGTTTTTTGACAGATGGATAGAATAGATAGCAAATCATGTTTCTGCTGTGCTCAAAATCGCCCTGCAACTCCTCACTGTTGGAATCTGACCTCTGGTTCCAGTGGTTGATGGGAATAATCAGCCCTTGGAAAGAAAGGACCCTGATTTGTAGTTTGTCAGGGTTAGTGGTGTAAATAATCTCATCATGGCCTATTTCAAGCTTTTTTCTTTCCTTCCTCCTTTCTTTCCTCCCTCCCTCATTCCCTTTTTGTCTTTCCCTCCTTCCTTCATCTCTTTTCTTATTCTCTGCCTCCTCCAGAATGTGCATGCCATGACAGGAAGGTCCATGTATGTCTTAGTCATTGCTTAGAGGTGCCAGATACATAACAGATGCTCAATAAATATTTGTTGAACGAACGATTGATTAAATAAATGGGTGCTCCATTCTTAACGCAGTATTGCCAGCATTTAAGAATTGTTCATGGGTGGATGGCCTAGTTTTCAAATAACCAAATAATGTTCAGCACTTTCACGTTCACCCTGTACTACCTCACACATCTCATATGACCCAGGCACCATTCTGAGAAAAAGCCAGGGAAGGTGTTTGTCTCCCCACTTTACAAATGAGGAAATGAAGACTCAGAGAGGTAGAGGTGTCCCCTTCCAGGTCACACCACAAGTCACAGTGTCTGCAGGGTCTGACTCCCAGTCTTCCTCCTCTTCCCCATAGCTGCCCAGCAACTGGTTCTTAGGAGGGGCTTAGCAGGGAAGCCTGATGCTTTGGAAAGAGTTGTCCCAAGAAACAGGAGAGAAAGGGAGGGAAAGCCGGAAGAGGCAACTGATAACAGGGCAGACCTACTTAGGCCTCCACCAGCTGTTATCTTTCAACTCAGGGTCAGTACAATGGGAATTTCAGACCCACTTCCCATTCCTGTTATTAGATTCAGACTGCCCCCTCCCCCAGGAAGGCAGGGCTGGGCTCACTCTAAGTCTCCCTGTCTTCTTACCCTACTATAGAACTGCAGCAGAGGTTCCAAGCTGGAGACCTACAGGCTGAATTCTGTTTCCAGGTGTGGCTTATTTAGCTCCTATACAGTTTTTAAAATTGAGCCCATTTACAAAGCAGGAGATTCCACATGAGTAAGTGGGTGTTTTTTGTTTGTTTTTTTGTTTTTGTTTTGCAAATAGGAAACTGGCCGTTATTGATGGGGCTGACAGTGGCCTCCCCCTGAGACCAGACAAGTGTTTTTCCAGTTCACCACAGTCCTCACAATTTCCTATCACCTCTCCAACCTGGAGGAGAGCTACCAACTGCCATTTATTTTCATGCTTGTACTGTTGTTTTCCTTATTGTTGAGAAACATATTTCTGAACTTAACTCTCTACCAAAAGGAGGAAAACAAAATACATAGGGCCTCGTGATGTTATTACATGATGACTGACAGTCCCGAGTCCCTGAGCCTTGGATTACATCCCATTTTCAAATACACCCTCTCTGAATCCTCTCCACAATCCCACAAAGAAGCCTTCGAGAACCTCTATTTAGGCGAGGATCCTGGAGTCCAGACAGACTGAGGGGTTTGCACAAGGTTTCATAACTAAGCAGAAGCAGACCTAGAACTTGAAGACAGCATCTACTGGGCATGGAAATCCACATTAAATTGGATTCACAGCTCCACACTTTGCCTTTGTGTTCACGGTAAAGCAGTGTGGGGCCCCTTGAAACAGCCCTTGTGTAAGCTGCCATGTGCCCATTAGGTGGCGCCCTAAGCCAACAAAGCTTTCCAGAACAATGCCTTTGTGGAAATTGGTTTTCTTCCATTATTACAGGATTTTAAGTCAGAACGGTTTATCCTTTCTTTTTCTCTTTCTTTTAAAATAATGGCCTTTCAACACACACACAATATAGTGTGGATTTTGTGCCAGGCATAAAATGAAATTTGCCTTAATCCATCACCTAGGGAGAAAGTATTTGTGTCACAATTGACATCTGTTAAATTTTAAATGAAGTAAGTAAGCAGTAAGAAGGTCTGAAATACAGTCATTGTTCTAGAAGTCATGCAGACACTGATCAGCTGCTCTGTACAATTAGGAATAAAACAAGCACCTTTTCTTCCCCAAAAAGCACTGCTGAAAGCCTCAGTCAGGAAAAAGGCAGAGGATGGCTGGACTTGCCCTCCGTGAAGTTAACACTTCCATTTCAAGTTCAGGCAAATTGGCTGGGCACAGCAGGGATAGTTACTCTGACAGCTCCATTGTCCTGGCCTGGGCTCTGCCCAGAGGGCTGAATGGAAGGAAGTGCAGGCCTCCCCTCCTTACCTGCTACTTTTTTTTGCAAAGTATAAGGCAGTGTGAAGAGTTTCATCCAGATTGGCCAGATCCGTTTTAATCATCCATATATTATTGTGGTGAATCTATTCTTATATCAAAATACATTTGTTCTTTTGTATTTCGTACTAGCAAGGAATTTGGAACCAATCTCTCCAGTGCTAGCCCATGCCATCTATTATTCAAGCTCCATTATTAAAAAGAGAGCAATAGCAGATACAATTCTGATATGCATCTTAAATATTAGTTAATTTATTCCTTATAAAGATGTACTAAGATTATCAAGTGAGAAAGTGAAGACTTGCCTATAAAATAAAATACCATATTTGTGGGTTGGGGTATTTTGCACGTTGGATTATTTTGATAAATGGGAGGATCGGCAGAAAGCCTTTCAACTTCAACTCTTTGTTTTGTCTTTTCCCTGATTCCTATAATCAGGTTACTGTCTGTGGCACTAACAATTAGTGCTTCCTGAATAGCCACACGCATTTCCTAGGCCTCCCTAAGGCTGAGTGGAGCCATTTGGATGAGTTCTGACAAGTGGGAATGTGATTGGAAGGGATGGGTGCGAGGCACTTACGAACAGCGTGGCTTTCATCTTCTCTTCCCTTGCCTTGAAATCCTGGAGGCCACATGCTCCAAATGGTGCTCCTTCAAGATGGCAGTGAGACTGTAGGAAGCCAAACCCCTTCACTGACCTGCACTGGACATGCTACAAAAGTGAGAAATGCAAATTTGCTGTGTTAAGCCATTGAGATTCGGCCTAACTTGTATTGCAGCAGATCCTATCCTATCCAAGAAGGCAGGACTTCTACCTTAGCTCACTGGAGGCAGGCCACCATGCAAGCTGACAATATTTCCTTTGATTATATGAGGTTTTCTGTTAACAAAGAAGGAGGAGGTGATCACTATTGGGCCGATGACTATTTTTGGCGATGATTATCTTTTACCTTTCTGAGGCTGAAGGTCAGTGACATCCCAGTGGGCTGATGATTCCTCACCCTTGATTTCTTCTAAGGACTCTCTCTGATTCCTTTTAGGTCACTGATGGAATGCATGCAGGAGAATTTGAACTTCTGTGGCACAACTATTTGCAAAACCCTGTTTGCCAACTTCTCTCCTTATATTGCTCTCTATAGATCATGGGGGCTTGTCTCTTTAGGCTGTTCATACTAATTGCAGATTTAAACTAAGCACTCAAAAAAAAAAAAAACACTCATAAAATCCTAGCTTCCCTCTGCAAAAACTCCCCAGAGTAGGAGTTAATTTCACATGCTTACCAAATTTTTAAATCCAAAAGCAAAACCAATTTGCCATTGTGCTCTACTGAAACTAAACCAAGTTCTCAGCTTTGGAGGCACATACTGGTGTCCTTGGTAGCATCTCATGGCAGAGGCTTAAGTTAGGAATCTCTCTGATATGTTTACGTTTCCTTGAACTCTTTAAGCTAAAAAGAAATGAGCAAAACTTTCTTCCACATTTATACCAGTCACGGGAGACCTCTCTGAATAGCCAAAGTGAAGTAGTCCTCAGACAAATCACTTTACTCCATGTTCATACAATGGATACACTGCCTTGAACATCTGTGAATTTGCCTTGCCTTTCATTTTTCTGAACACTGCCCCGAGCCAATTTTAATGTATTTCTGATAATGAAAACAAAACAAATATACTTAACCTTCAAAAAAGGAAGGTGGATACAATCACTTCAGAGTTTGAAATAAAGGTCTGTAAACATCTGGTCACCCGAATCTAAGTGATGATTCTTCTGCAATCACTAGATGAGTAAAGCTCACTCTTCCCATTTATTCTGGAGCTTATGTGAGGTGATTGTGATTTAAAAAGAGCAAACTCAAGTCATAAAGCCTTGTGGTAATTTTACTTTCTCATCAAAGGAGGGTAGCAAATTTCCCATCATAGAAGGATTCAAGCACAGGGGTAGATCACTTTCTGTCCAAGATTCCTGAATTAGTAGAAGCTGAAGGTAAAGAATTTATTTAAGCTCTTTTCCAAAAGATTCTAGGGTAAGTCAGGAAAAACTATATTCATACGGTGCTTTATAAATCGTAAAACCCTTAGACACGTATTTTTCTCATTAAGTTTCACAACAAGCCTGTCAGGTGGGTGAATTTACTACTTTCATATTATAGATAAGGAAACTGAGATTCAGATAGAGCTTAAAGGGATTTCTCCAGTCATACATAGAGAAGATGGAAGGTCTTAGAACTTCTGAGTCAAAGATATTTCCACACTCAGGACAAGGGGCCAGTATGAGGCCAGGCCCATCTCTCTGTGGCTGAGGCGGTGTCAGGGAAACCACACTGCTAAGCACAGAAGAAAGGTTCCTCTGGACCTTCCCTTTTCTCCTGTCCTGAAAGCTGGTTCTCGGCAAGGCTTGTGTCTTCAGGGTCCCTTTTGTACCCTTTGTTGGTATAGATCTGAGCTGTCCTGTCTCCTCAAAAGTGAAATTCGTGAAGCCTATGGTTAAAACTTGCTTCGTGTTGCAGCTGATTCCCAGAGTTTTTCCTCTTTAAAAGGACCATAGGCAAAGGCACCCCAAACAAGGGTGCTCTCAGGCCCTTGGCTTCAGCATGGGAGAACAGGGAATTTCTGTCGTGGGGTCTTTTCAGTCATGCCTCACTGGCTACTCCACCTAGTGTGAATTGTATGAGAGCACAAAGGACAATACTGCTGCTTGGTGGGGGAAAGAATGCTGGTGGAGGGGACAGGATGTCCCGTTTCAGTTCCCCCACAGCCCCCAGGCTCTGGAGTAGATGGGAGGACAAATCCCCTTGTGTAAGGGCCTGGGAACAGAGCTTTCTTCCACACATTTCTTCCTATCAGATTCTGCCCTATTCTGGTAATTCAATGGGAAATGAATCCACCCAGGAGTCTGGGCTGGCCCCCGAAAGGAAGGTAAATATAACAAAGAGAAAGTCATTGCCAATTTTAGAGACCATGTGTTAACAGGAATAAACAGGAATACAGCTGAGTGGGAAAATGGGCGTTTCACCGTGGGTTGTATCTAAACAGGCAATAGTCAAGCCAGAAGTGTGCTTTGTATCCTTTTTCATTTGGGTTGGCCAGTGGGGGTGAGTGAGGGAATAAAGCATACACGGACTGCTCCAAATATAATCTCTCTAGGCTTTTAAAAAAACATTCAGTCTTGCTACTCCTAATGTAACCAGAGGCAGTTATAATTTGCGTCTGGAAGATTTTTTTCTCTCTGCCCGAATGTCCTTGACCACCATAGTATTAGCTTTGGGCCTTTTGGCGACACATTTTCTGACTCTGAGGGCCTGAGGAAACTGACTTCCAGAGAGAGAGGTTCAGTGACTTACCCAGGGTCGCACGGTTTAGAAATGTGAAGTCAGGACTCTCAAGGTCTCCTGACTCCCTGTCCTGCGTCTCTCCAAACACCTGCATAAGACCCGCAGCAGGATGATATGATGATACTCATTTTTGTCATTATTTTGATCCCAAAGGCTTTCTCCCAAACTACGCTGGAGGCATCTGCTGTCTTAGAGGAGGGACGTTAAGGCCTAAAAAGTAGAAGCAAATGTTTTCTGTTTCCCACACGAAGGTGGTAGAGGTGCAGGAGCTTAAAAACCTGAGATCTAAGGAATTAAGGCCCTAAGTTTATGCCAGAAACAATAGATTTAGAAGGATAAATGAGATTGCAAGAGCCGGTTCTTATCACTCCAAAGAGTGGAGAAGAGAGGAGAGGCTTAGGAAACAGGAGAATTTGGATGTTAGTAAGTCTCACTGAGAAAGGGGACTATGCCTTGCTCCCATCACCCATATTTCACATGCACCCAAGCCGGGGGCGGTGGGCATCTCTGAGAGGGATGCAGCCTCAGAGAGCCCTTGGAAATGGGGCAAGAACAGAGAAGAGATCTTCATGGACAAGTGCCAGAACGCACAGGACAGCAAGGATGGTTCAGGGGCATGAAGAGTAGGCAGCGGGGCGCCTGGGTGGCTCAGTGGGTTAAGCCTCTGCCTTTGGCTCAGGTCATGATCTCAGGGTCCTGGAATCGAGCCCCGCATCGGGCTCTCTGCTCAGCAGGGAGCCTGCTTCCCCCCTCTCTCTGCCTGCCTCTCTGCCTACTTGTGATCTCTGTCTGTCAAATAAATAAATAAAATCTTAAAAAAAAAAAAAGAGTAGGCAGCGATTGGGGGGCCAGATGGCCCAACCCCATCACCACAGAAGCCCCCTAGAAGATAAATGCAAACCTGGGAATGAGGGAGCTAAGTTACACTTTGAACCATACACATTTGCCATGTTTGTTGTTTAGAAATGATCAAACAGCAGCAATTTCACATGGTTCAGCATCACATCTTAGGAAACCCAGAACTGCAGGCAATTTCGGTTCTATCTTCCAGCAGAACAGAGGTTTGAAATGGAAATCAAATTCAGTGCAATCAAACAAAGACACTTGTACTTACCCCCTGCCTGAAGGCTGCAGGCTTTGCTCTCTACACAGCATTGCCACACACCCTTCAATTCTTGAGCCGCCCAGTGGTTCAGATTAGAGCCAGTGGGCTCCAAGACTGTCGGTGGCCATGACAGTGGATTGTCCTCCCATGCCCTACCCTTTCAGACTCATGCAGGTCCAGGGTCTGGAGAGAGCATGCATGGAAGCAGGAAAGCCTCGTTCCTTTCTTACTGTTCAGTCCAGTGTAGCATCTCATCTACGTCACAGAACACAGGAATCTGCAAATCATTACCTTTACTCTTTAAGTGGGTTGAGTTTTGCTTTGGCCTTCTCACTGGGGTAAGGCAAGCAGGGGTGGGGAAGCTTGGTTCCCTCGGGTTGAGGCATTATGGCAGGGAAGTTGCTAGTAAATCCATTAGCCCCCATTCCTCCTGCATGACCCTGGGTAACGTGTCAAGATAGGAGTCTGGGAAGAGCTAAGGAAGTGATTTTCAGAAAGGGCAAAAGGTGTTGCTCCTCCAGAAGAAGCCACATCTAGGAATAGTGCAATGACAGTATAGTTTATAGTGGTCCTTAAATTGTGTGCCAAGGCAGCCTGAGGAGCCTCAGTGAACACAGAAAAACACTACAGGATAGTTTAGATTTTTGAGGGAAACTCATTAACTTCTGTCAAATATTAAATAAAGCTACTAGCCCAAGATAGCTCACAGTTTCAACATTAGATTGTGACATCATGCCTTTGTAAAGCTGGGTTTCAGATGTTGTTATGATAAAAAGCATGCTGTATGTATAAATGAGTATAAAGTAAGAAATGGCAATGGTGGTATCCAATGAGTCCAAGGTCTGAGAAGTTGTGCAGTGCCCAACAGGCAAACACATCCCATTATTAAGAAATTTTTTAAAACAACTTTAAAAACAAAATGAAAACACCATCTCTTCTTTCAATCTATATGTGTTGTTTTTTAAACAGTTACTAGGTTCAGAAGAATGAGTGTACTTTTTAAAAATTCAGTATAATTAACATACAGTGTTATAGCAGTTCCATGCATACAATATAATGATTCCTTTTTTTTTTTAAGTTTTTATTTATTTGTCCGAGAAAGAGCATACAATCAGGGGGAGTGGCAGGCAGAACAAGGAGCCTGATGTGGAACCCAGGACCCTAGGATCATGACCTGAGCCCAAGCAGACATTTAACCAACTGAGCCACCCAGGTGTCCCTTATGTTTCTGTTCTACACGTTACTCAGTGCTCACCACGATAAATGTGAATGTGTATATATACATATATTACATCTTCTTTATCCATTCATCTATGGACAGACACGGGTTACTACCATATTCTATATCTTGGCTGTTATAAACAATGTTGCAATAAAAATAAGGGTACATTTATCTTTTCAAATTAGTGTTTTCATTTCCTTTGGGTGAATACCCGGTAGTGGAATTACTGGATCATAGGGTAATTCTATTTTTTAATTTTTTGAGGAACCTCCATACTGTTTTCCACAGTAGCTACACCAGTATACATTCCCACGAGCAGTGCACAAGGATTCCTTTTTCTCCACATCCTTGCCTGGGTAATGTTTGGAATTGTTGAATCATTATATTATATGCTTGAAACTAGTATAACACTGTATACTGATTATATTTCAATTGAATTTTTTAAATAAAAAATATTTATTAGGTTGTTAAGACATAACTATTAAATTATTTGGACCTGATTAATTAATAAACAAATTTTCTAGGCATTTTTTTTTGACCCATAGGTTCTGTGAAAATTTACTGAGATGCTAAGGGAGCTGTGAACCAAGAAAATTTGGGAGTCTATCCTAGAAGATGGGCAGGCTAAAATGAACTTGGGTCCCTGGATGAGCTGCCCTGGAATGCCAGCGTCCTAGCAGGTTATGTGGGAGAGAAACAAACTTCTGTTCTTTTTGAGCTACTGTACTTGGGGTCTCTTTGTTACAACAGCTTGGCCTTTTCCTTGCCAATACAGCAGCCCTCAGTAAACTTTTGTTGATGAATTAAGTTTGGCATTGACCTCCTCCATTATTTCAGATTTTGAGTTTGCTTTTGGAACAGTAATCAAATAAGGGGTGGTTCTGAAAAAATAAAAACATAACAACCAGAGGCCATGGAATGTAAGGATAAACTTCGTTCACTTACTAGTTACTTGACCTGGGGTAAGTTATTTGAGTGTCAGTTTCCTTGTCTATAAAATGAAAATAATTTATCTACCTGGCATACATTATGGTGGTGGAGAGTGGATAAGGTAATAATCATGAAAATATTTTGGGAAGTATTGCATATATATGTAGTCTTCATGACTGAAATATTTATGAAAATATTAATGGTGTCAGGAATCATCTCAAAAGGGGTTTGTTGGTAGGAACAAAAGCCTGAAGTAGGGCAGAGTCTGAATAATCAAGTTTCTTTTTCTTTCTTTCTTATTTATTTATTTATTTATTTATTTATGATTTTATTTATTTATTTCTCTGAGGGAGCGAGAGAGAGCACAAGCAGGGAGGAGAGGGACAAGCAGGGGACACAGGGAGAAGCAGGCTCCCTCTTGAGCAGGGAGCCGGACATGGGGCTCTCATGACCTGAGCTGAAGGCAGACACTTAACTGAGCCACCCATGCGCCCCATGTTTCTCCCTTTATTAAAAAGTCAAATTTTGTTTGTTCAAAAGCAGTTCAGAAACACATTTACACACTACAATTTAGAGGCTAAGTTTTACCAAGTAAAGGATACCCTTGAAAGTCAAATTCCAGGCCCAGGAGCTTACCTACTTAAGTGGTTTGATTACCAATAAATTTATTGGGTTCCAAAGAATTTAATTCTCTCTTAAGCAGTTAAACAATCTTCCTTTCTTTAATTAGAAACATTTTTTTCGTCAGGGCACCTGGGTGGCTCACCATCAGACTCTTAATTTCAGCTCGGATCATGATGTCAAAGTCCTGGGATTTAGCCCCACCCCCCCACTCCGCTTCAGGTTCTGAGCTCAACAAGGTGGGGGAGGGTCTGCTGGAGATTTTCTCTCTCTCTCTCTCTCTCTCTCTCCCCCCCCCATGTGTGCTCTCTCTCTCAAATACATAAATCAATCTTTAAAAAAAAAAAGCTTTTTTGTCTTTGTCAAAGTCAATGCCACCGTTAAACTCCTTTCCACCCCTGTATGAGTTCCCATCGTATCAGATTTCTAGGATCTGAATTAATAACTGTTTTAGATAAGTTAACCAAATCCAAAGAACCCAGTAAAGAACAGTTTAAGAGGTGGCCTTTGAATAGACAGGAGGACGTTAGTCATTTAAAGGTTGACTGGCATCTGCTCCCCTTTGTGATTACCCCTTCTTGGATCTTCCATCATGTGGGGCCCTGAGAAAAAGGAACACAGTCAGGGGATAAAGGCTTGGCCACTTGGGCTCAGCTTCCAGCTCTGAGACCTGGAAACCGTGGTTCATCTCAGGCTGAGGAGGTAGTTCCTGGGACAAAGTCCTTTTGAGAATCCCCTTGGTTCTGGGACTTTAGCCTACCATCAAGTCAGTAAGTCCCAGGTATCCTTCCAGTTACTCCCTTCTTTGTCTAAGAGAGCAGGAATCAGTTTTCATTATTTGTAACCAGATAGTTTAATATGATGCCTTCTGAACAGCTTTTCATCCACACTTTCTTGAGCTAATCTATAGTGTTATTGCTACAAAACGTTTAACAAGAAAGACATCAGAGTGCTTTTAGAAGCAAGAAAATTCATTCCTGTCTCCATCTAGAATTCCTGAGTTGAAGATTTAAGATATA
This sequence comes from Enhydra lutris kenyoni, assembly GCF_002288905.1. Lineage (NCBI taxonomy): Eukaryota > Metazoa > Chordata > Mammalia > Carnivora > Mustelidae > Enhydra > Enhydra lutris. The sequence goes on from NW_019154123.1 coordinate 12,356,612, forward strand.
TTTGGAAAAAATCTGTGTTCTTTTAAAATGTAGCTATGTCCATAATTGATGTATTATGCCTTTTTTCATATTTTTCATCTGTGTGTGGCTAGAGAAATTATAAAGAAAAGTTTCTGTTCCCAAAGGAGAACTCTTCTATGGAAAATGGGTTGTTGTTTTTGTTTTTTTTTTTTAAAGCCACAATCATGCTTCTGAGAATGTTTATCTCACTTTACCAAACATCATACGGTCCAACCTCATGGGCATTCTTTATTCTGACATGTATAACTCTGAATAAGAATACCATCCATCTTGGGAGAAAAAAAATAAAGAGATTATTTCTTTCCTAAATATGCTTACTGTTCAATTTAAAGGCTATCTGTGGTAGAGAAGGGAAAGAATGGGTTTTTCTCAAAACTTTCAAGAGGCTAGTTATTCAACATGTCTATTTTTAAACTTTACCATCTAAAATCATTAAGCCTTTAGGTTTATGGGTGTTGATTTTCTTGACTCTGGAAGTAAATCCAAAGAAAATGATGCAACACCAATGGGTATATTTTACCTGTATATATTTGCTCTGAAGAAGGGATTCTTTTTTTTTTTTTAAGATTTTATTTATTTATTTGACTGACAGAGATCACAAGTAGGCAGAGAGGCAGGCAGAGAGAGAGAGAGAGAGAGAGGAGGAAACAGGCTCCCTGCTGAGCAGAGAGCCCGATGTGGGGCTCGATCCCAGGACCCTGGGATCATGATCTGAGCCGAAGGCAGAGGCTTTAACCCACTGAGCCACCCAGGTAGCCCTGAAGAAGGGATTCTAATTAGGAATGCAGTTCTGTCTTCTTGTGTGTAGAATTATTTAGCTTAGCTTAAAGAGAGTGTGTGCAACCCAGGGGGGAGGGGCAGAAACAGAGGGAGAGAATCACCAGAAGACTCCCCGATGAGCAGGGACTCTGATGTGGTGCTCATTCTCACAACCCTGAGATCATGACCTGAGCAGAAACCAATGAGCAGATGCTTAACTGACTGAGCCATCCATGTATCCCAGCTCCTTAATTTTTGATGCAGATTTTTCTGTGCTGATCATACTGTTCAGTCAACTCTGAGTTATCTACTTCATACTGTTCAGTCAACTCTGAGTTATCTACTTCCTTCCAACTCTCTTGCCGCCATGTTGGTCCAGGTCACCATGGTCTCCTGGCTATATGAATACAACTTTGTACCTACCTTTGTTGCCTCCATTCTCACTCCTGAGCCCCATTCTCCAGTTCATTTTCAATAGCTGGAGAACCATGCTGAAAACATAAATCTAGTCACTTAATCCTCTGTCAAATATCCTTTGGTGTCTTTTCATTGTTCTTAGGATGAAAACCAAAATCCTTAACAGGCTGAGAAGTCCATCATTATCACTTTATTCTTAACATTAAAAAAAAAAAAACCTGAAAGATGAAAGAGTCTGGTAGTTCATTATTTTGGACAAATTTACCAGAGCTATATTTTGAAACTCATAACTTACAAGGGCCTCATCTTTCAGTAACTTATTATCAGTAAATGATCTGTCAAATTTCATACTTTTGACAAAAGAAAAACACTGAGAGAGTGAAGCAACAGAAATGTCTGGTTTAATGGAAAGAAGATGTTGAAACTAAGCAAAAATGCTCAAACTGGCAAAAATTAGAGCCAAGAAAGAATGGGAGAAAAAAACCAAGGCCATCCCTCAGGCAGTGCCTGGGCCATGCCCACATCCAGACTGGAACGAACGAGCCCAAAATTTGAAAAATGTGTGGGCAAAATGTAACTTTGACCTATCACTTTTTTTCTTTTAAGGGAAAGAGATACATACGTGTGTATCAGTGGGAAATAAAAACAAAATGATATTATTTTAGAATAAAATTGTTCAGGCCGCAATAGCTTCCTCAGACGGCAGTCGGCCATGCATCATAAAAACAACTGATGTCAGAGAGAGATCTTTAATATTGGAAACAAATAATATCTCTATTATAGCCTGTGACTTCAGATGAATTTGCCATTGGGTTGACTTCCTCCAGAGTCCCAGTCTGCCTATCAGAAAGGACTCATGCAGAAACATCAGTTTATTTTTTAATTCCCCTAGTAGGAAGTGATGGGTCAAACACGCAGAGACCCACTGCTTGCTCTAGGATGACGTTCAGGAGACATATAAAATGGGATGGCTGCACGTTTAAGTTCTCCAGCCTGTGCTGGGGATGCATTCTTTACAGAGCCTGGTATTTTCATTCTCTGGAGGAAAGTTTGGAGACTTCCATATTACCCACGTCTCATGTGCCTCAGTATGTTCTGTGTTATCTTGTATATTTTCACAATGTAGCTTATAGTTGTTCCCATTTTACAGATGGAAAGATGGAGTCTTACAAAGAGAATAGACATGCTATATCCTCCTTGCTCTCAGAAATCTTTCTCCCTTTTTCTGGTGCCAGCACCTTGGTTTTCTTTGGAGGACATGCCTTTCTAGTCTTGGTGAGGGTTTTGGGGGAGGCTTCCACTCATGGTAGCCTACTCTCTTCTAGATAATTCTGTGCTTTTCCCAAAGAATCTCAATCTTGGTGAAGTACCACAGGGGTGGAAAGTCATTGAAGCTTTCCTAAAGTATCTGCTGCCATCTTCTGTCCTTCCTAAGGCCTGGTTCTTCAGCTTTCATTCTGGTACGTATTTTCTTACCTGAGTTGTCCAGGGTCAATTTCTGTAGCTCATAATCAGACAGCTCTGACTGAAACAAGAGTCAGTAGCTTGCCTGCAGATGTTCCCACTGCTCTTTCCTTCACTCTTTCTACTTCCTCTCTCCCTGCCACCCTGGTTATGACTGCCACACGCTGGGTGCTTGGTGCCCATGGGCCTAACCCTTTTCTCCACATAAGGAGAGTGAAGGGAGTGAGGTGTGTTGTGCTCCTGGGGCACAGCATCTCTAGTTCAAGGCTCGGGTTTTTGTTTCTCTGTATAGCCTCACTACCTATGAGCTGAGCTCTATCTCAGTGTGATTTGAAGGTGGTCCGGAGACCTCTAAGTATCCATTCTCTGGACTGCTTCTGTGTCGGAAACTCTACCCAGAGAATCACCAACTGTGGGAGTTTTTCTCAAAATTCTTAATGAATAGCATTAAGCTAGGAGTTTAATACTTTTTTTTTTAAGATTTTATTTATTTGTTAGAGTGAGAGAGAGAGAACCCAGGCAGGCAGAGTGGCAGGCAGAGGCAGAGGGAGAAGCAGGCTCTCCGTGGAGCAAGGAGTCTGAGGCAGGAGTTGATCCCAGGACACTGGGATCATGACCTGCACCAAAGGCAGTCGCTTAACCTACTGAGCCACCCAGGTGTCCCCAGGAGTTTAATTCTTGTATGATAGTAGTTGTGTGTACCAATCTAATGCTTATATGTTTTAATGAAATATTATTCATCACAATAGTGCTTATATACATTTGAAAAACAGTGGTATAACCCTGTGGGAGACACAGAAGAGATTAAGAGAGTAAGGTATTTGAGGATCTCCCTGCAAAAACTCTGTGTGCCCTCTTCACACCCAGAAGCCTCACAGCATACAGGTGGGAACCACTGCATTAATCCGTGTGGCATTTGTTATCACATTAGGAGGTTTCATTCATTCATTCATTCATTCATTCCATGGAGAATAGCACCCGGAGAGAGAAGTTGTGCTGGAGTCTCACCTGCTACCCAGAATCATAGAAGAGGGGGTATAGCTCAGTGGTAGAGCATTTGACTGCAGAATCATAGAAGATGTGTGTTCTGCAGGCACCTTTAAGAGGATATTTGACTTAGGGAATGGCTTTAAAGACAAATTTTGCTGCCTTATGGTTTTCTTGCGGTTTTTTGAGCCAACTCTTTTTAAGAATGAGCAGTGGAGGGGCACCTGGGTGGCTCAGTGGGTTAAGCCTCTGCCTTTGGCTCAGGTCATGGTCTCGGGGTCCTGGAATTGAGCCCCACATTGGGCTCTCTGCTCAGCGGGGAGCCTGCTTCTCCCTTTCTTTCTGCCTGCCTCTCTGCCTGCTTGTGATCTCTATCTGTCAAATAAATTAAAAAAAAAAAAAAAAAAGAATGAGCAGTGGAAATGGTACAGACAAGTCCTGATGTTAGGAACACCAAATCTCTTACTGTAACTTCCTTGTGCTTGAAAACTTAGGCCCACGGCTAGGGGTGGCCAGCCAAATACTGCCTGTCTGGTTTTTCAGCTGAGTCTAAGGGGCAGTTGATTGTGTGAGGGATTGTGTGGGCAGAGGTGAGTATAGGGTGGGGAGCCTAGTCTACAAGCAGAAAGAGGGTGTTTGTTTAATCATTTGGGGAGAAAGGCTTAAAATGGAAGAGGGGATAGGCCTCACAATGGAAGAAAGGAAGAAACAGAAAAAGAGGTAATTAGGGTCTGACACTATCCCAGCTTCAGGAGCTAAGAATAAAAACTGCCATTTATTAATCATTTGGTCTGTGTCAGGCACTGTGTGTCCTCTTCCTTAGTCCTCCCAGCAATTTTGTCACAGATACTATTACTATTATCCCCATCCTAAAGAAGAAGAAACTGAGGTTTGGGGTGTTAAGTAACTTTCTCAAAGTCAGATACCTAGATCTGTGGCTCTTGGTAACCTGGCCTTAGTCCCACAAGTGATCTGAAGCCTCTCTGGGGCTGGACTTTAACGAAACTGAGACATGCTGCTGCTGCTCTCTGTGGACACACAGTATGGCTCCAGTGAGCAAAACCTGAAGGGGATTTTTTTTGGCACGTCACCATTATCAGCCTAGGGAGTCGGAGAATCAGCCAGTTCCAAAGATGGGGCATAATTCTCCTTCAGGAACTAGAGTGTACCCCAGCTGTGCAAACTTGAGGTTCAGTCTCTTCATCTATAAAACAGAGATGGCAGGGGCGCCTGGGTGGCTCAGTGGGTTAAAGCCTCTGCTTTCGGCTCAGGTCATGATCCCAGAGTCCTGGGATCGAGCCCTGCATCAGGCTTTCTGCTCAGCAGGGATCCTGCTTTCTCCTCTCTCTCTGCCTGCCTCTCTGCCTACTTGTGATCTCTGTCTATCAAATAAATAAAATCTTAAAAAAAAAAAAAAACCAGAGATGGCAGTACCTCCTATATCAGGCTTAGATTCAACTAGAATGACAGAAAACACAGACTAACAGTAGCTTAACAAGAGAAGTGTATTTTTCTCGCACATAAACAAACTCTGGTGATGTAAAGTCCAGAACTTGTAGTGTGACTCCGCAAAGTTGTCAAATACCTAGGCTTTCTACATTTTTGTTCTGCCATTCATACCGCATTTCTTCTACCTCATTGTCCTAAATAGCTGCTGTAGCTCCAGCCATTGCATCTGTTTCTACTCATCTGGAGGGAAGAAGGGGCAAAAATAGGTACACCTCCCTTTAATGTCACCCCCATTCTGGAAGTTGCACATTCCCCTTCTCTTCACATCCCAGTGGTCAGAATACATGCCAAACCTAGCTGCAAAGGAAGCTGAAAAATGTCTTTATTCTGTTAGGCCAAATACCCAGCTAAACATCAGGAGTTCCACTACTAAGGAAGAAGGCGAGAATAGTTATTGAAGTTGCTGGAAGATGAAAAGAGTTCAATGCATGTAAGTGATCCAGCAGGTCTTCCTGGCCCCCTAGGGTAGACTAGATAAACAGTAGTAGTAAATCTGTCTTTCCTTTGTGAGTTTCCTGGCAAACATTCCAATTTGGTCATATCTGCTTTTATATATGGATAAAAAGCTGATCAAACATGTATCTTTAGGAGCTCCTTTTTTCTAGAATTTTGTAATAGGAAAGGGTTTTGTTTTTAACGTATCAGTACTTTTTAAAAAATTCCTTCCTGGGGGTGCCTCGGTGGTTCGGTGGGTTAAACCTCTGCCTTCAGCTCAGGTCATGATCCCAGGGTCCTGGGATAGAGCCCTGCACTGGGCTCCCTGCTCAGCGGGAGCCTGATTCCCCCTCTCTCTCTCTGCTTGCTGCTCTGCCTACTTGTGATCTCTCTGTCAAATAAATAAATAAAATCCTAAAAAAAAAAACCTTTCTCTTCTTACATTATAAAAAAAAATAATAAAGTTCCTTCCTATTCCTGACGATTTCTTAATAAAACAATGGTCTTTCTATTGTTGTAGTCCTTGGCTCTTCACTTTCCCTTATTGTAGTTAAAGCCTGAAAGCAAATAAAAATGATGTCATCTTATAATAAAATGTCATAAATGAAAAAACCAAAACATCATAATCATCTTTGCTTGGCTTTGAGATCACTGCTGATGTTCATGCCACTTTCTAAAAGACAGCATGGGGTCTACCAAGTGCAAGCTGTGAGAGCTTGGACAAGTCAGGTCCCTGCTCTAAACCTCAGTTCGCTCATCTGGAACCCAGGGCTGTGAGAATGAAGCGGAATGATTGATGGAAGCCAAAGCAGATGGCCTGGCACAATCTAAGTCCACCACAAAGGGGAGCTCGTATTTTTTTTTTTCTATCCAGAGGACTCCCAGGCTTAGCTGGAGATTTTTTTTTTTAATTTAGGTTTCCAGTTCATAATATTTTAGCTTTTGTTATAATAAAAAATACATACTTAATGAGATTGTTCATAGCAGATCTATTCATAATAGCTGCAAACTGAAAACAGCCCAGCCTGTCAACAAAAGAGTCAATAAACAAACACTGGCCTATTCATACAAAAGCACACTGCTCAGCAATCAAAAGGAATGAGCTACTAATACACAATCTGACAAGGACGAATCTCAAAACCATTACACTGAGCCAAAAGAAGCCAGACACAAAAGAATAAATAATGTATGATTCCACCTATTTGTGGCAAAATTCATCTAAGGTAGAAAAGAACAACAGAATAGTGGTTGCTTCTGGAGGGGGAGTGCAGGGCATGAATGAGAAAAGATTTGAGGAAACTTCCTGGAGGGCTGATAGTGTTGAGTATCTTGATAGAGGTTTAGAGTACATTTGTCTAGAGCTCACCTAATGGCACATTTAAATTTTGTGCATTGCCTTGAGTGTGAATCTTAACCTCAGAAGTAAAAAAGAGATGCCAGGGCGCCCAGGTGGCTCAGTGGGTTAAAGCCTCTGCCTTTGGCTCAGGTCATGATCTCAGGTCCTGGGATCGAGCCCTGCATCGGGCTCTCTGCTAGGCGGGGAGCCTGCTTCCTCCTCTCTCTCTGCCTGCTTGTGATCTCTCTCTCTGTCAAATAAATAAATAAAATCTTTTTAAAAAAAAGAGAGAGAGATGCCAACAAATATTGGGCCCTAGGATGATAGGCTGAAGGGTCTGGGGTGAGGTATACTTTTGTCTGCAAACTGGCGATGCGTCGTAAAAAGGGCAGCCTCCCTGTAGGCTGAATGGAGAGAACTGGACTCCGCAGCATAGGGCACCAAGAGAGAGGAGCAGAGATCCTTGCACTGGTAGAAAGCAAGAGGGAGGGGCGCCTGGGTGGCTCAGTGGGTTAAGCCGCTGCCTTCGGCTCAGATCATGATCTCAGGGTCCTGGGATCGAGCCCCTCGTCGGGCTCTCTGCTCAGCGGGGAGCCTGCTTCCTCCTCTCTCTCTGCCTGCCTCTCTGCCTGCTTGTGATCTCTCTCTGTCAAATAAATAAATAAAATCTTTAAAAAAAAAAAAAAAGAAAGCAAGAGGGAGAGTTGGAAAGGGTGTATGGGCAAGAGTGTGTGGGGCCTTCGAGTGGGACAGGGCTGGGGCAGTGGCTCTGGTCCACGCTCACTGCTGACACTGGTTCTTTTTTTAATGTTTTTACACTGGTTATTAATGTTTCATTTATTTATTTATTTCTCTCTTTTTAAAATTTAAATTCAATTAGCCAGGGTATAGTACATCATTTTTTAAAAAAATTAACATATAATGTATTATTTGTCCCAGGGGTACAGGTCTGTGAATTATCAGGCTTACACAATTCACAGCACTCACCATAGCACCTACCCTCCCCAATGGCCATAACCCAGCCACCCCATCTCTCTCCCACTCCCCTCCCCTCCAGCAACACTGTTGTTGTTTCCTAAGATTGAGTCTCTTATGGCTTGTCTCCCTCCCCTTTTTGCATCTTGTTTCATTTTTCCCACCCTTCCCCCACAACTCCCCACCCTACCTCTCAAATTATTCATATCAGAGATCATATAATAATTGTATTTCTCTGATTGGCTTATCTAACTTAGCATAAAACCCTCTAGTTCCATCCATGTCATTGCAAATGGCAAGAGTTCAGTTTTTTGATAGCTGCATAGTATTCCATTGCATATATATACCACATCTTCTTAACCATTCATTTGTTGATGGACATCTAGGCTCTTTCCATAGTTTGGCTATCGTGGACACTGCTGCTATAAACATTTGGGTGCACGTGCCCCTTTCAATCACTATTTGTATCTTTAAGATAAATACCCAGTAGTGTGATTGGGGCTCTTAAAGGAGGCTTTGGGCTGGTGTGAGCCAGAGAGGGGGGAGTCATTTCTGCTACCTCTTACCCTACATTTGTTCCACCCTGGGAGGTATCCATGCTGCCCCGTGAATCTCCCCCACTTTGCCATCTTCTTCCCCTTGCCACCATCACTCCTCCCAGTACAAGCCCTCCTCTCTCTCCAGGGGACATCTGCATTGTCAGTTACCTGGATGACCAGTATGCCTACTTCCACATGGACCCCCAACCCTTCCTCCACACTGTGGGCAGAGCAGTCTTCTCAAAAGGCACCTATTGCATGGAGCTCTGGGTGTCCTGCATCAACAATGAATCTTGGAACACTGAAAAAATAAAAGTAAATTAAAAAAAAAAAAAAAAAAGGAAATCTAATCCTGTCAATCCGATCAAAACCTCCAGGGAGTGAAAGGAAAGCTTCTCGTGTTCTGCGTGTCCCACCCACTGCTCTGCCCCCTCAGCTACGCCTGAATGCTTGGTGTTATTTCTACCCCACCAGTCATTTGTGGAAATCCTCACGTCTCCCATAATTTTAGGAGGCGGGTCTTTGGGCGGGACTTAAGTCCTAAGGGTGGAACCTTCGTGAATAGGATCCAGGGTCTTCCAAATGAGCCCTGACAGAGCTCCCTGACCCCTTCCAACAAGTGAGGACACAGCACGGCGGCGCCATTTCTGAACCAGGAAGAGGGTCCTAACCTGCCACCACATGCAATCTGCTGAAGCCATGATCTTGGAGTTCCAGCCTCCAGAACCGTGAGAAAGAAATGGCTGTTGTTTGTAAGCCCCCCAGTCTGTGTTAGTGTGTTACGGCAGCTAGAACTAAAACACCTCCCAGCCCTCCACCTGCCTGGCTTCCCTTACCCTACCCTGGCTGTGTCTCCGCCTCCTTCCTGCCATCTCCCACCGGCTGCACTGTGGGGACTCAGGCTGTTCTCTCTTCACCCACTTAACGTCTATTTCTCTTGCAGTTCGCAAACCAGCAGGGACGCCTTCTCTGAGCTCCCCGATGAGGTCCTAGCCCCCCTATTTTCAGCTGGCATTATTCCAAAGGCCTCTGCCTGGGAGCATTTCTTGTGGCGGTTTACTCTGCATCATCTGGTGGAATTCTGTCCTCACATCTGCAGGTTCCAGCAGGCTCACTCTGGTCCCTACTGCGGTAGCTGGCTAAGGGTAGATACCACTGAATGTTAACTGAAGGAAGGAGAAAGAGGGAGGTGGGTGTGGTGTCCATGAGGACACAGCCGGCCGATGTTCAAGTGCCAGCAGCAGAGGTGACCAAGTGCCCTGTCGCTGTGCCCTGAGCTGCAGCTCCACATTGGCACGGACGCTGCACCCGGCGCAGGTGGCGCCCAAAAGGCAGGCTGAGTGCCACAGACCCCTGAGCAGGTCCTGTTCCTGGGCAGTTTGTGCCTGTCGTCCCCAGGAGAGGAAAGCAGCACCCACAACACCTTGCACACAGGGGAAGCAAAGTCCCTGACACCCAGCAAATACCCATGAGAAGTAGGAGAAGCAGTGTTTTCCAGGCGGGGTTGTGATTAACTACTGGGTCAACTGAGTGGGTCTCAACCACCTTTTTTTTTAAAGGAAACTGAACCAAACTGAATAGATCAGAACGAGGTGTAGATTTCAGAAAATGTCACAGAAAGAAGGGGTCAGTTTTGTGTCCTGAATGTTTTGTTTCAGTTTTTTCATATAAGTGAGTTTGTACCAGGCTGTGGGGTGAAATATATTTCCCCATATTCCATGGGTCACGGTCAAAATTGTTTGGGAAACTCTGGTCCGCAGGATCATCTGGTTAAGTATTTCCCCAGGACACGTTTATCAACCTGAAAGTTCCTTTCAAAAGGGATTTCCTAGTCAAATATGATAGAGTTAACTCAGAGCAAACCACCGAAGAGAAAATCTCTATAGATCTCAGCCTACTTGGAAATGCACAGGAGTCAAGGTTGTTAAAGACTGTCTGCATCTTCAAATCTGTTGAGTGTAGAACTTTTCACACGTTTGAGCATTGACTGCTTCCTCCCTCCTTTATTTTTAATCACCTTGAAACACCTATGACTCTCTCCCTAGATACTACTATGGAGAGACCCTGACCCGCCCCCCCCCTCACCCCCCCAGTGGATTCCTCAATGCACTGTGCTTGTTGGCATGACCGTGGGTCTGGGGAGGTGGCGGACCCTTCACCTTGGCATCTAACCTCCCACTCAGGCAATGATTTTGTATGCACCTTCTTCATAGACTCAGAGACCCACTCCATAGAACATAGATGCCCTTGGCTTTTTCCCATTATTCTCCAATAGTCCTCCTGGTTTATGCACTCTCTCTCCTGCTCCTTCTATGCCAAGTGCATTTATTTGCAAGACAACAGCCTGTCACTGAGTTAACTCAGCGGCCAAGAAGAGAGGGAAGTTAAGTAGCCCATATAGGGACTGAGCTTATGACCTAGCCTTATTCTTTACGCTTGGTGATGTAGAGTGAAACAATCAGGTGCTCCGCAATGAATGAAAGTTTAGTCCTGTCAGCCCAACAGAACACAGCTATTCTCCTATAACTGGGAGGAAGTTAGTCGGATTTAGAGGACAGTCTGGGAGTCAGGATGTCTCGGTTCTAGACTGTGTCCCTACTGTAGGACTTGGGCACATTTCTGGGCCTTACGGGTAAAGTCAGGTGTCAGTCTAAGTGCTCACATTGACACAGAAAAATAGAAATGAAAAGGGCCTCAGAAGTTTTTTTTTTTTTTAAAGATTTTATTTATTTATTTGACAGAGAGAGATCACAAGTAGATGGAGAGGCAGGCAGAGAGAGAGAGAGAGGGAAGCAGGCTCCCCGCCAAGCAGAGAGCCTGATGCGGGACTCAATCCCAGGACCCTGAGATCATGACCTGAGCCGAAGGCAGCGGCTTAACCCACTGAGCCACCCAGGTGCCCTGGGCCTCAGAAGTTTTAGTTTATGTCTTTGAGTGAACAGCTGAAGAAACTCTAAGCCCAGAGAGGCCAAGTAACTTTTACTAGTCCACACAGCACTTACATAGCACAGCACAGATAGGAACTCAGATGTCTCACTCCTATTTCAGCCCATTGCCTTCTGGCCAGTCTGTTATCCTAAGGTCCCTTCTATAGCAGTGTTTTCCAGTATGTAAAGTAATCATAGTAGAGGGCAGATGGCAAACACTGCTCATCTTAGAGGTCTTTAAATGGGCTCTAAAAAAGGACAGGAAATAATTACAGAAATTGTAATTGTTTAACAGCAGCATTTGCATATTATGACATTTCTAAGCGCTTTAAAAAATCTTATTAGCTCAACATAATAAATACATGAAGCGTTTCCCCATTTCCCCTTGGCAAACCTTTTCCTTAATTCCAAGTAAATGGCATTTGCATTATTGGGTGTTTGTGCAACCTCTTAATTAATCAAGACTCTCAGGTGCAGTGGCTAGAAATGCAGCTAAACCAATTTGAACAAAAAGGGGAATTTTGGCTCATGTGAGTAGAAGTTCATCTACAATTAGATTGTACTTAACTTCTTTCTCCTTTGCTCTCACAAGCTGTTTAAACTCTGCATATCTCTGGTGGTTGTACCCTCATTTTCTCCTAAAGATAAGCTTTCTCCACATGGGGAAGATGTTTGCCAACAGCCCATTTCCAGCACTCCCGCCAAAAGCTGAGGATTCTTTTTTCTCTAACTTTAAATAAAAAATCCTAGGGAATAACTCTGGTTAGTCCGGCTAAGGCCACATAACCACCTATAGACCAATCACTGAAAGCAGGTGATTGGGTTACTTTGAGTGGCTGGGCCTAGATCATGTGCCTATACACCTATGGTCAGGACATCCTTCTGGATCAACAGTTTCCCTAGGATCTGATGACTAAGTCTGGGGAGAAGCACTTCCATAGTCAAATACAGAGCCCAATATGAAGGCTTAGCTGACTTGGAAAGCTGAGATGGGCTATGAAAGATAAGATAATTTAAGCCTAAATTCCAGGAATGAAGGCATTGGTTGGGACAAATATTTACTGGTTCACACCATGTTCATAGCTATGTATTTGCAAAGATAATGCAGCATGCACCATGGATCTAACTCCATGGCTGATCTAACTCCCATTCTCAATCCTTTACCCTAATTTTTAACAAGTTACATAATTCTGACCAGTAAAACATAAGTTCATGTTTTCTCTTGGTTGTTGGGAAAGCATCTGCTTCCCAGATACAGGTGCTGCCTCTTCCCTCTCCTTTCTGATGGAAGATGGATGTGATATCTGGAGTTTCAGCAGCCATCTTACAACTATGAGGGAAGGGTCAAAAGAATTGTGAGCTGTAAACCAGGGCCCACAAGCTATTGTGTTGAGACTTTTTGTTATGTAAGAAAAATAATCCTTGTCTTTTTAAATCATTAAAGTCAGGTTGTCTGATACTTGCAGCAAATTATTCCTGATACAATGCATAAATCATATTCATATGTAGCCATAAATAAAATCTTAAAAGTGATAGAGTATGGTACAGGTTTCTGTTTCTCAGAGTTTTTGGTTATCTGTCCTTTCAGACTTTGGGGGAGATAAAGAAGACACAGTTCTTTCACCCAGAGGAAGCTTACAATTAAATAGAGCTTAAAATTTAGGCCAGTGTTGAACAAAGAATTCCTTCTCATGTTTAATTCCCCAATGATGTAATTAAGCCCATTTGCTTTTTATTTCATCCTCAGTAGAGCTCAAGAATGGCTAGTTACCATCTTTTTAAATAAGGAAGATGACTTAATTAAAAATACTCTTCCATCCCTGTGCGGTGTATGTATGTGTGTGCGTGTGTGTGCACATGCATTTTTCAGTTTATTTTCCCTGGTTAATTAATACCAATTTCTTTGACTTTCTTCATAGATTTTATTTTTTCAAACCTCTAATCTTTATGTGATATTTGATCAAACAAAATGTACAATTTGAGTTGTTAAAAACCTGTGTGGTCACCAAGGATCTCCCATCGAACTGGAGAATAAAATTGTAATGACTTTTTGGCCTCCTGCTTTTGAGTCCCTCCAGCTCCAAAGGTGGAGCCACATAGCCTCTTTCCTGGGTGATTAGATTTTCATGTGTGTACTCTGGCCCCAAATTCTGGAACCCAGATTGTCCCTGGACAGAAGAATCAGATGCAGGCTAGGCTCAGGGACACATGACTCTGAATGGTTTCTGGGCCTGTCATGATAATTTTAGCCTTGCTATCCTAGTTCATTAGTGACTGGATACCTCACATGGTCTTTAATTTCCTTTGCTAGGGGTATTTTCTCTGGTCTTAAACCTCTTCTTCTGGTAACTCTTCCCTGACTTTCCCAGTAACATTGCCCCTCCTTTACTTCCAATCTGTGCTGTTCTAGTGGAACTGACTCCATCTTCAGCCCTTATGATGAGCATGTGACTCAGGCCTGGCCAATCACAGATTCAATCACATCACCTTGGCCATAGTGATTGTTTCAGAGATGGCCATGTGAACAAGTCGGGCTACTCAAAGCCAGTGACACTCAATGATGGGACTTTTGTAAGAATGATTGGGCATGGAAAGCTCTTTCCTTACAGGGATTGCTGAGCAGGAAGAATATGAGCCTAGCCTTACTGGCAGCCATCCTTCCACTAAAAGGAAACAAGCTTCCTAATAGAGCCCACAAAAAGGGAGGAAGAGGGAGAGGGAGAAAGCGAGAGAGAGAGAGAGAGAAGGGAGGGAGTCACTACATGACCTTGAGGTTAGCTTATAAAAGGTGGTGGAGCTTCTGAATTTTGGAGTAATTTGTTGTTCAGCAATAGAATCTGGAATATGATCTAAGACATCAATCTTAGATTGATTAAGACTAAGACTAAGGAGTCTCTGTCCAAATAGGTCCTGATTCTCCCTGGTCCTCTTTGGCAGCCCAAACAAACCAAGTTGTGGCAATGTCTGTCGGTAGTCTTGCTGGAAAATCCATTTGGAAAAGCTGTGGCTTTCCAGGTTTCCATCATCTGACAATGGGACAACCCTGGCATTTGTGGGTGATCATTGTCATTCCCCTGACACCCAGGGGGTTGATATATCAGGAACAGATGACGCTCTACTTGTTATGTGGTCAGGCAGAGGAATCAGGGGCTGTATTTTCCCTCCTGAACACATTTTACTTGTAAAATTAATAACAATTTCTGGGAAATTCCCAAATGTCAGGATTTAAAAAACCTGAAGCAGTTGTTAATTGTGTCTTGGTTTTGTTTAAGTAAAAATGCTAATGAAAGTTTCTTTTGAGAATCATAATGAGAAACAAAAACAGGAACTTGAAGGTAAGGTAAGGTAGTGGTTCTCAAAAAGTAGCAAGAGTACTTTTTGTCACTGTCCCACTTGTGGGCCAAAGGCCCCTCCCTCCAAATGATTTGAAGATTGATGTGTTTTACTGTGCAAGTCCCACAAAGAGTGCACGTATGTGTGTGTGTGTGTGTGTGTGAGTGTGTTTAAGAGCTTAGAGGTGTGTTTCTTACATATTTCAGACCACATTTTTATAACATGAAAATGAGCATCTGAAAAATATTAAAAAAGATACATTCACAAAATGCGTGCCTACCTAGACAAAACACCACCTGATATCTTTGGCTTAGTTTTGTTTTGTAGTAAGGACAAGTAGGAAAGGCAGGAGGGAGATGAGGAAACTGTTTTGGGGGAGTTTTATTTCAGGTTGATAACTTTATTTTTAAAGCAATCTGTATGCCACCGAAATTTCAAGGTTTATGTTGATTGCTTATTTGCTGATTTATGTCCGTAGAACCAGGCACTCAGCAATGGGAAGTCAAAGGGAGATCAAGAAAATCTGGCTGGTTAGAAGGTCTTTTTTTTTTTTTTAAGATTTTATTTATTTATTTGACAGACAGAGATCACAAGTAGGCAGAGAGGCAGACAGAGAGAGAGGAAGGGAAGTTGGCTCCCCGCTAAGCAGAGAACCTGACGCGGGGCTTGATCCCAGGACCCTGAGATCATGACCTGAGCCGAAGGCAGAGGCTTTAACCCACTGAGCCATGCAGGCACCCCAAGAAGGTCCTGTTTAAACAAACTGTTTCTGATTCTTTTCTTACATTCCTTTGTTTCTGACTAGTCTGGTTAGCTGTGGCTGCATAATAAGGAACCCTAAAACCTAATGGCTTAAAACAAAAACCATTTTGTTATTTCTCAGGATTTTTTGTGAATCGGGATTTGGGAAAGGCTAGGCTGGGTGGTTCTGGCTTGGGCCTCTCATCAGTTTAAGTCACTGTGGGACTGGAGTGGCCTGGGCTGGCTGGGCCTCGTTTTCTGTCTTCATGTAGTCTTCATGTGGTTCTCTCCATGTGGTCTCTACATGGGCTGGTTTGGGCTTCCTCAAACCATCGTGGCCTCAAAGCAGTTGGACTGCTTGCTTGGTAGCTGAATGTTTTATGAGTGAACACTAGCTGTCTTATCTTCTATCCACAGAGGTCATACAGCTTTATTTACACCTCATTCCATCGCTTACAAGTGTGTGGCAGACTGCTCAGATTGAGGAGAGGAAAATTATACTCCACCTTTCAATGGGGGATTGGGAAGTCTCTGTAAGAGCATGTGGGGTGGGAGACATTGTTGCAGGCCATCTTTGGAAAACACCATTAGCCACACTGTCCAAGCCTGGTTCCTCAGTGTTCCCACTGATTCTATTAACTACCCAAAAGTCTTGTCTTAATTTTCTTTATATGTTAAAGTAACTACAGCCCATCTCTCTAGCGTGCTTCAAGAGCTCTAGTGGGCCCAGTCTCAGTTATTTCAAATGAACTTTACTTATAAACTTTTGGTTAGAGCCGTTAACTGAGATTAGAGAAAGGACAAGAGTGGAGGTGGCTTTTGGAATCCCTCTTCAAGATAATCACATCAGTATAATGATGCCATTAAGAGGAAAGGAGAAATAAGACTTGTCTTATTATGTCTTAACCACTGAGGTCCTGTCCTGCATGACATAGCTAGCTGTTTTTGTTTTTTTTTTTTGAGAAGGGATAATGCTTCTAAAATATTAATAATTCCTTAATAATAATATTAGCAAAGATGCTTGGTACTAACGCCTGGAGAAGAAGGCAGATGCTGGAGTTTGGCCTATTGCCATCCAGCTGTTGCTTAGCTGAGGCCACATGCCAAAAGTAAGATTTTGGCCTATTAAAAAGCCTCTCCAGCTCTTTCCTCATACCACCAGGGGCCAGGGCTGTCAGCCTGACTCTTGATACTTGGTACTGGAAACAGTAGGCCTGAGAGAAAAGGCCTCAGTGGTGATTGACGGAGAGCTCTATTCCAAAACTCCCATTTCAGCTGAGTAGAGAGATCGGCAGACAACAGGAGGGAGGAAAGTGGGCTTGCTGCCACTGACATTTAAACCCTTGAAATGTGTTTCAAAAGGAATGAGGAGAACAGAATGAGTTAGGAGGAGGGGAGAGCGGGCTTTGCAAGAAATATCAATCCAACATTGATGCATTAGTGCCTGGTCTGAATGTTGCTATGGTCTGAATGTTTGTGTCCTCTCAAAATTCATCTATTGAAATCCTAAGCCCCAAGGTGATGGTATTAGGAGGTAAGGCCTTTGGGGGCTGATTAGGTCATTTGGATGGAGGCCCCATGAATTGGATTACTGCCCTTATGAAGGAGGCCTCAGAGAGCTCTCTTGCTCTTGCCACCTTATAAGGCTATATTGAAAAAATGGTCATCTAGAAAGTGGGCTCTCACCAGACACTGAGTGTGAGCTTAAGGGTCCATGATCTTGGACTTCTCAGCCTTCAGAACTGTAAGAAATAAATATTTTTTGTTTATAAGCCATCTACTCTATGGTATTTAGTTACAGCAGCCTGAACAGACTAAGACAAATGGTATTCAGCTATTTATTCATTCCTTTGTTTGTTTATTCATTCATTCATATTCATTTTAAGCCAGGCATTCTAGGAAATGGAGAAATGACTAGATCAGGACCCTCATGTGGGTGGGGACATAGGAGAGGAGTAAAGGGCTACACCTCAGCCCATACAGTTAAATCTCAGTTAACAAAACCTTTTGCAAGAAGGCTCCTTTATACAAAATAATATTTGGAAGTGTGGGGAAAAAAAGGCAGGTATCTTGAGAAGCTGTGCTCATACCGTAGAGCCTGAACCCATGTTAGCAGTTAGGGAGGAAATGACTCTTAACTGTTCATATTTCCTTCTATGCAGTGAGGGAAGAGTGAGAGGAGGCCATTTTTATGTTTGTTTCCTAATCATCAATGTCAGCCTTCAACTGTCTAGTCTCCTCCCCTTCCATCACACACATTATCTCATATTAGCATAGCAGGTACTCAGACAGATGTGCTAAAAATAAAACTTATCTTATGTTCCTTTTTTTTTTTTTTTTTGGAAAGGTTTTATTTATTTATTTATTTGAGAGAGAGAAAGAGAACATGAGGAGCACGAGAGAGAGAAAGTGAGAGGATGGGAGGGGCAGAGTATGAAGCCTGATGCGGGGCTCGATCTCACAATCCTGAGACCATGACCTGAGCTGAAACCAAGAGTCTGACACGTAACCGACTGAGCCACCCAGGCACCTGACTACTGAAATCTTTGAGGGATTATTTACAGTCCTTTACCACTTCTGTGCTTCCTTCAGGTGCCCAGGAGATGTTCTCATTCTCCCACAGTATGGTAGGGTCCAGGGAACCTGGTGGCTTTCTCAGACCCATCTGCCCAGATGTACCATGCTGGGTACCAGCCTGAGCCCCACCTGGGGCAGGGGCTATGAGTCCCTTCTGTATTTGGGCTCTCCCTAACACACCTCAGGTTTTTATTACACCACCCACCATTATTATTCACTTTTACATCTGACATTCAGTTTTAGAATTTCCATTCGGTTCTTTCCTTTTCATAGTCTGTATTTCTGTTGAGATTCCCTATTTGTTCCTTCATCACAAACATTTTCTTTTACATTCTTGAGAATCGTGATAATAGCTGCTTTAACATCTTAATCTTATCTCAACACGGGGCTTATCTTGAGGTCAGTCTCTGCTGACTCATTTTTCTCTAGGATATGGGTTACTTTTCCCTGCTTCTTAACACCTAGTAATTTGGGACGGTATTGTGGACCTTTTTGAATGATACATTGTCAAGACTCTGGATTCTGCTATGTGACTCGCAATAACTTTGATTTTTAAAACACCTTAGCAGGCAGTTAACTTTCCTGGACTGGCATTCCAGCCTTGGTCTCCCTTGCAGTGGGTGCCGCCTGGAGTCTAGCTCAGGGATCAGCCAGAGGTGAGCACAGAGTTAATGTAGTTCAATGCTCCCCATCTGCCGCTCACTCACTTGTAGGGTTCTGTCCCCTCGTCCCCCGGCTGCTGTGATCACTCTGAACCGTTTCTTCTGATTCCTTAGCTGGTGCAACTGTAGGCTTCTGTTTAAGTTTGGGCTGCCCTGCGGGGTGCTAACTGGGGCCTAGCCTGGGTGAAAAAGCCATTAAAAAAAAGGGAAAACCACCCATGGAGGTTTCCATTTTTCAAGTGTTGCCTCTCTTCTAGTTTCTACCTATTTTTAGTTGCCTTTCATTGCCTTTAGAGAGTCGTCTTTTGATTTTTGTCTGGAGTTTGTTTGTAGAGAATTGGCTCCATATAAGCTACTTTACTGTGCCCACTTTTTCTTTTTGCATATGCTGTAGGGGCCGGATACTGGGTCTCTTTTTCTGAGGGACTTACAAAGTCCACTCACTCCTGCACGTTCCTGGCTGCGCCGTATGGGGTGATCGTATGCACTCGGGAGGTTTGGAGAGATCTTTTTCTGTCTCTTTAAGATTTTTTTTTTTTTTTAATTTTAACTCTCTTTGAACAACAGAAACTTAAAAGCTTTTGAGACCTCTAAGACTTTTCTTTGTGTCTCTGCTGAAATAACCATTTCCTGAGCTATTGCTGCCACACAGTTTCGCTGGCTCCCCAATCAAAGAGAAGGGGTGAGCTGACAGGATATGTTGGGACTGGAAAGACTATCAGTATTTCAAAAAACCTATTCCTCCCTACCAGGCATCACACCCATGTTGAGTGATTACTTAGTTGTGGTTAAGAACGATCTAGATTGAAGGTATCTCATATTTAAATCAATAGTTTTAAGTAGTTAAGCCTTCTTATTTCGTTCATTGATTCATTCAAGCATGTTTTACTCATTAAAAAAAAAAACATTTAGCGAATGCCTATTATTTGTCAGGCCCTGTGCTAAGTACTAATTATGGAATGAAAAGTTGTGCTTATTAAAGAAATTTCAGGTGTCAGCAAACATTAGGAGGGAGGCAGAAGCAGGCTCAAAGCTATACTGGTTCTGTGATTTTAAAATGGCTGGGGACAGAGAGGAAAGCCCAAGAATTTGGAGTAAAAAAACTCAAGTTTAAGCCCAACTCACCATTTATTAACTGCATCCCTTTGGGAAAGTCTCTCAGTTTCTCCATGGCCTTATTTCCTTTACAATTAACAGCTCAATGTTGTTAAAGTGAAAGCTTTCTAAGAATAGGAACACTGCCAGTATATTCCCTGCTGTGTCCCTGTTTGAGCATAGTGTTGGCACGTAGTATGTTCTCAATAAATAGGTTAACATTAAATGAGTGAGTAAATAATAGCTTGTTTTTAAAAAAATATATTTATTTATTTGACAGAAAGAGATCACAAGCAGTGGGAGCAGCAGAGGGAGAGGGAGAAGCGGGCTCCCCACTAAGCAGGGAGCCTGATGTGGGCCTTGCTCCAGGACCCTGGGACCATGACCTGAGCCAAAGGCAGGCACTTAGCCAGTCAGGTGTCCCAAAAATAGCTCTTACTGCTTTTTTGATCATGGACTTTAACTGGACATCTTTAGAATTACTAAGATTCCAAGTTAATGTGGGAAATAGTCTTCTAATTGGACCCCACTCCTTTAATCTTCTAGCTACCAAATATGCTTGTGATGCCTTCCAGAACATCCAATGGCTTCTAACAGGTAATATCAATCAGCAGAAGCAAGCTTACGCTGCAGAAAGAAACAACTTGTAGCCCCACATTGGGAGGGGGTGGTCCTTGCTCAGTGGGGAGCCTGCTTCTCCCTCCTCCTCTCCCTGCTACTCTGCCTGCTTGTGCTCTCTGTCTGACAAATAAATAAATTAATTTTTAAAAAAGAAGGAAAGAACAACTTGTAGTCTCAGTGACTTAAAACAAATAATTTCCTCTTCATGTTATATAATCCTTACAGGTTAGATGCATGGCTTAGCTTCCCACAAGCATTCATGGGTCAAATGTTGCCAGTGGCCTTGCTAGAGAGAAGAGAGAACTCTGGAGGGTCTCTTCCTGGCAAGTCATTGTCACACAAGTGATACACATCACTTCTGCTCACAATTCATGGGCAAGAACTAGTCCTATAAGCCCTCATAATCCATCACCAGGAGCTAAGAAGATCACTTCTACCATGGGACCAGGAGAGGACCAGAAATATTTAGGGAACAGCACTGATGATCACTACAGTCCTGCCATGTAAGGAGGATCTCGAGCTGGTCCACTTAGGTCCATCTAAGTACAGGCATCACAGAAATAGGTAGGAGCATCTTTCATACTCAGATCTTCGCACTGTCCCTGAGTGTGTGAAGAGCCCTACTCTCCATCTCAAGGGCTAAATGGCATCTTAGGCTATTGAATGAGGTTTGAACTCAAGGAATAGGAGTTAGTCCTCCTGGTTGACCCAGAGGTCATGCTCTGTCTGCTGTTTATGGGAGTTCATTGCCAAATGTAGAGGGAAGGATGAACAGCATTTTTCCTTCCTCTGCCGAAGATCTGTAGTGCTCCTGGACAAGTTCCAAGAGTTGTTGTCTAGTTGTCTACAGGGTTTCCAAGTGTTATTCTGGATGATTCTCCCTTGAATGGAGGGAAGTGGGCTTCTGAATTCCAACTGTAGTCAGTCTCCAAATCCTACCAATTGCTCCCTATTGACATAGCTCCTCTGTTTCTCTCAGTTCACCTTGCTCTCGTTTGGCAGCTTTGGTCTCTATTTGGAAGGTGTGTGTGTGTGTGTGTGTGTGTGTGTGTGTGTGTGTGTACGGGATAGGGATAGGGGGTGGCTAAGGAAAGAAAGGAGATGTGATAGGGAACAATGGTTCTACTTGAGTTCATATTTTTCCACATCTTTTTTTTTTAAGATTTTATTTATTTATTTGACAGACAGAGATCAAAAGTAGGCAGAGAGGCAGGCAGAGAGAGAGAAAGGAGGAAGCAGGATCCCCACGGAGCATAAAGCCCGATGGGGGGCTCGATCCCAGGACTCTGGGATCGTGACCCCAGCTGAAGGCAGAGGCTTTAACCCACTGAGCCACCCAGGTGCCCCATCCACATCTTTTTAATTTTATATCTGGACCTTGACTTTCAAAACCCCAAAGCCAAGAATTTTACTTTTTCCCTCTTCTATTGCCATGATAACTCTCTCTTGTGGCACACTATGTCTTCTCTAGTCTAAACTGATGCAAAGAGCATTGGTACAGCATCACAAGAAATACAGTGGGCGAGGGGAAGGAATGGTGGTAGGAGGGAAATCACATAAATGTATCAAAGTCTTATTCCACCATTTACTTAACTATTTACTTCCACAATCTTCTTTTTTAAATCTGTAGAATGTATAAGCTTCTATGTATTCATATATATGTATGTATGTATGTATGTTATATATATATATATATATATATATATATATATGTATGTATATACATACATTCATTCTCTGGTAATAAACCTTGTTTGCAAATGCAAGTCAGTAGAGATGTCCCAAGAATGGGATAACCAGTGAAGGGCTATTGGTGTGGATAGCTTTTGGTAAAGCCAGAGGGTTCCTCAGGCTGCATGAGGGGAACATGTCTGCAAATAGCAGCATGCTTCACAAAATATTCCTGAAATTCAGTCTCATGGCTTTTTGCTCCAGAGAGCAAATTCTCTCTCAGCCACAGGAGGGCCCCTGCTCCCCTGAACTGCTTGTTGGATAGACTGGGAATTCAGAGGAAAAATGAGGAGTGGATTCAGGAGCCAAATAACAGTGACGATATGGATATCTATATCTATATCTTTATCTATTTATAGTGTAAGAGTGTGAATGGAACATTTGGCAATCGTACATTTCCTCAAACTGGTGACGCCTGTGTTGGCATTTGCAGAGTAGTCTGACCACACTGTGGACCAAAGTCCTTAGCTTTGGCCAGTCAATGCACACATATACAACATCCTAACAAGCTCCCTGTCCCCACCCCAGTTCACACCCCCACACAGCTGGGGGCATCCCAGGGCATGTTTGGAGCCTGGCACAAGTGTGCCCTGCTCCATGGTGACCAGGGACACCACAGACTTGCAAGAGGTACATCTGTGAAGGCTTTGCCTGTCCTCGTGGACGAAGGGCCGGGA
This sequence comes from Enhydra lutris kenyoni, assembly GCF_002288905.1. Classification (NCBI taxonomy): domain Eukaryota; kingdom Metazoa; phylum Chordata; class Mammalia; order Carnivora; family Mustelidae; genus Enhydra; species Enhydra lutris. The sequence goes on from NW_019154123.1 coordinate 12,379,418, forward strand.
GTTCTTCCAAAACCGCTGGCTCTGGGGCACAGAATCTGGCCTCTGCCACCATGCCTCCTCATAGAAACCAGTGTCACCCTACATGGGGCCGGCTTCTGGCCTCTATTTAGTGCGGAGCAGCTGGACAAACTGTGACCTCACTGTGGCAGCAAACCCACTTAAAATATTAACTGTGATGATAAAGATGAATAATTCCTATACCCCCAGGGCACGTTTGAGTTTACTTATCTTTCCTATCAGCCCTGAAATGCCACTGTTTAGTTGTCCTGTACAAGATCTGGCTTTCAAAGCCCTATGAAAACACAGGACAATAGCTCTTCAGGTCCTGAGGCTTTTGATGGGTCTGCTTTCTGCATAAGTTGTTCTTGCTCTTTACAGAATAATGGGGGCCTGAGTTATTTTGAGCTGAGTTGGGGGGTGCTGAGTGTGGTGAAATTATGAGGTGGGGGTTGGGGGTGGGGAGAAGGAGGGCACTAAGAGAGGTTTAGTTGGGCTTCTCCTTCCTTCCAAGCTTCAGCGTAGCTAAGGTACAAAATAGCTCTGGCTGCCAGTACCCATGGCCTAATCATCTCCAGAGTGGGGCGATGCTGCTGAGGCCAGGAGAGAGAAATGCTCCAGTGGGGGGTTCCTTTAACTGAGCTTTTGCAAGAATTGTACAGTCTGGCCACGGCTGCTGCTTACGCTTGCCTGGGCTGGCTTAACTCCTCTCGTTTCCATGGGGGGTGTGGGGAGAACCAGCTTCCCCATTAACTTGGGCCCTGCATTTTATCGACTGCAAACACTCAGGATCCCAGTTCTGGGGCCATCTGTGACCTGTCGTGCTATAATAGCTTGGTTTTCCCCGTGTTCAGCTCCCTCCCTGAGTACTTTGTGTTAAATCATAGGGGGAGGAAGTGTGAGCAGAGGAAAAACAGCACTATTACATGACCCCCGATGAGACCGCTGTGATAGAATTAAAAGCTGCCGCCCTAGGACATTCTAACAGATGACATTGTGAGGTTGCCAAGGTAACCCACCAGGATATAGTTCCAGCATCTTTGGGGTTGACGCTGGGTAGGCGAGGTCAGTCAGAGGTGAGTCCCAGCTGTCCAGGGTCTATCCCCTGGCTGGCCAGTCCATAGAAACCAAGTGGAAAATCGAGGTTGACCTCTACACAGCACAAACGAACCCAACATTGACTCCTCATTGGGTATTCCAGGTGAAAAAGAATGAGAATATTTCAGATAATTGTTCGATGGAGGTTACCCAGAGCCTTAAAAGATATGGAGGTTAAGGACTCATCCATTCATTCCACAAATGTTTATCGAACACCTACTATGTATCAGGTAGGAAGTGTCAGAATATCTAGGGGGAAGGTAGAGAATTCTAGAAAACCCTAAAAAAAGGCAGATTCAAGTAGGGAAAAAAAGACATTTACACATTGTTAATACTCAGGAAAATGTTGAGTGGAAGAAAATGGAAATAATCAGAATAACTTATTCTGATAACTTATCACCCCAATGATCAGGTGTTTAAAAAATGTGCAAAAATTTATAGAGTGAAAATGATTTGCTTAAATGAAATCAACCTCTTCCCCCAACCACAACCAGGTTATGCTGCATTTTCTTTCTTTTCTCTTTATCTTCATTTAAATACTCCATGTTTACTTGTGCATTTCTGGCTAACACCTATAAAAGTTACTTTTTTTCTCTGTGAGGTAAGGATTAGAAAGGATCAGAAAGACTTCAGATGGGCCCTGACTTGCAAAACTCAAGGCCTTGGCAGATAAATGACATAAAGATCCTTCCTCCTTTTGGCCTCATAGATGAGTGTTCAAAACCAGGATGGTGCCACTGGGCCCTTGTGCCCATACACTTTTGTTTGCCCCTGGACCTGGGCTGTCACCTGGTCTTATTATTTTCTCTCAGAGGGCAAGCTAAGGAGAGAGAGCCGGGGAGACTTTTACTGGTGGTGGTGAGTGAGGCCGGGAAGTGGTGAGCTAGAAAGGGAAAGGAACAAAACACAAACAAGAATGGTGTTGGGTGCAGGAGGGAGGAACACATAACAGATGGCCATGGAAAAAGAAAATCAGGAAGAAAATCTCTGAGAGGCTGTGTGAAACAGGAATTCCTGAAGACAAAATAGCTCTTCCTTAACCCCTGGGGGGTGGTTATTAGTACCAGAAGGACCTCATTAAAAAACCGCTGGGGCCCAAAACCAGCCCACTACTCTCTGGGCTCCAATGCCTAAGGCCCCCTCTTTGCCCAACGAGAAAATGTAGATAATTAATTAGATTATGTCAGCTGTCTTGTTGTGGTCCTCTTATAATATTAATAATAACGATGATAATAGCTAAGTTATAGAGTACTTCCTAAGCAAAACCCAGAAGGAAGTGCTATTTAACAATTAAGGGAACAGGCCCAGAGCAGTTAAAGCACTTACCCAGATCACACAGGGAGTAAGTATAGAGGCCAGGGCAACCCCAACTGGCTTTAGGATTCCTGCTTTTAACCCTTACATTGTAATTTTGTCTTGTTTAAAAAGTTCTGAGAAAAAAATACTTTTTAATGGGCTCTCTGCCTTATGTTTTCACTTTACCAAGTCAGCCCTGCCTTGGTGCTTTATTTATGTAATTGTCCCCTTGGGCAACCTTAAGTTGCAGTCCAAGATGGTTCCCCAGATCTCAAACCTTCTGGCCACCTGAAGTAGGTGGAATGGGGCGTGGCAAGGAGACGGTGGCATTATCCCTCTCATTAATCACTGACTCAATAAATAACTTAGATGGGGTGGAGGGACACCTGTGGAATGGGGAGGAGAACTGTCCACTCTCAATTATCCTCCCACACCCTCAGCCCCTTGGTGGCAGTCACCATCCAGCACCCCAGCTAGGTGCCCTACGTGCCCCCCCGCCATACACAACCGTGGTTAGGAGGGGTCGAGAGGATGGATCACTGAGCCTACGACCTGTGCGCGGAGGGGCAGCGAAGGTCGCCCGCGGGGTGCGGCGCGTGCGGCGCGCAGGTGGCCCGCCGCGTGGAGGAAGCGGTGCGGGGCGTCGAGGGGGTGGAGGGCGCCCAGGGGCGCGGGGCGGGCTCGCTGTTCCCGAGGCGGCTGTCAGGGGCCGGCGGCTCCCCCGAAGATGCAGCGCAGCATATTTTGCACATGAGTTCAGAGGAAGAGGAAGTATAGCCGGCGGACGCGCGGCGGCGGCGGCGGCGGGGGCGCGTCGGGGCTGGAGCCGGAGCGCGCCAGGCTCAGGGCGCAGCGAGCGGGAGCGCGGCGGCCGCGGGCTCCTCGGAGGGACGGACGCACAGATCGCGGGAGGGACGGACACCCGAGCGCGCCGCGCAGCCGTTTCCCGCCCCCACCCACTGGCGCCCACGCCTTCCCCGCGCCGCCTGCGCTGTATGGCACAAACTTTCCTCCCGGGACGGAACACGGTGTTTCGGGCAGCCCGCGCCAGCGCCTTTTCCTCAGCCAGTCCCGAACGGTAGGTGAGCGCGCGGCAGGACTTGGGGTGTAGGCAGGCACAGGCCTTGCCATCTGGCCCCGCGGACCCGGACCGCTGCGGACTGGAGGAGCCCCGCGTGGCGCCTCCTTGCAGGTTGCCGCGGTTGCCAGAGGGCCACCGCCCCCCCCGCCCCCAACCACATCCCCGGCCCGGGTTGGATAGGGTCGGCGCCGATCCACAGCACACAGCGGTCTTGGCCAACTTTTTTGGGGGGCGGGGGGCGCGGATAAATCGTCCCTGGCACGCTATGGGGAGAGGCACCTAGAGCAGTTTGTCAGGGGTCGTGGGCTCTGCAGGCTCGCGGCGCCAAAGAGAGAAGCAGAGGGGAAGCTTTGAGGCTACAGGTGGGTCTGGGACACAACTGCAGGGGGTCCTTGGCAAAGATCAGACAGGAGCTGGACACGAAGTGCGGGTTCAGGATGGCGCGAGGCTGGGTGGGGTGGGGAGTTGGGAGGCTCTAGCTGCCCTTCTGCGTGCGCCCTGGGAGGTGGGTTTGTTGGTGGCGCAGGGGTGCTGGATAGATGGGAGCAGACCTGCCGCGCGTCCTGAGGAAGCGCCGCAGCCACCGGAGGCACAGAGACTCTGGGCGCGGGGAGTCTCCGGCACTGAAAAGGGCATCTCTCCTTCCGTAAGAGGATTTTTTTACTTGTCCTAACCCACTTTCCCAGGCTCAAGGGACGCCAGGGTAGGTCTTGGGCCAAGGTGGGGTGGTGGCGGTGTACATTTCAGAAAACCTGATTGTCAGGCACGCAACACTCCCCCACCTCCCCGGACCAGGGCTTGTGCCCTTGACCCAGGATATCGCGGTCTTGGCATCCAGAACCACGTGGAAGCCAAAAGTGCTAGACCCAGGCACGCTCCCTGCTGCCTCCTGTTTGATCATGCTTAGCTGCCCCTTGTGGTTGTGGGTGTACCCCGGGGACACTGGGCGGTGGCAGTGAGTTTGTTGGGGGACTTAAACAAAATGTATGTATGTATATATTTTAAGTCTCGCACAAAAGCCAAATTTGAGTGCCTGCCCTGGGTTTCAGGCAACAGTCCTTTCTTGTAATTGGTACAGCTGTTTTCAGATGCTGGGCGCACAGTCAGGCCAGGCGTCTTCCAGCCCCTGCCATCGTGTGTCATCTCAGGATAAGTGAGGCCCTGCCAGGAAGGAAGGCGGGCTTAATGTGAGCCACCTCTGGGCCTGTGGGTAGGGCACACTATGCACCCCACGTGTCCCTGGCTGCCGGGATTCCAATTCGTACCTCTGAACAGCTGAATTCCCAATGAAATTCAAGTGACCCCAGATGTCACCAAACCCCACAGAGGGGTTAAGCAACAAACTGTTTGGGGCTCTTTGGTGCGTGCGTGTGTGCTAACCTCAATGAAATCACTTTAACCTCAGGCTGACTCTGCATCCTCTTTTGCCTTCAGCAGGGTTTCTGGTCCTGAGAACTGGGACTTCATCCTCTGTGTATCAAGTCCCTGGGTTGGTGTTTCTTTGTTAGTCTTTTGGCTTAATGGACACTGGGCAAATGGAAGTGGAGTGTTATGCAGTTAGCTAATAGATTGGTGCAGGAATTGAAAGAGAACAAATTAGGAATGAGTTCTTTTTCTCCCTCTTGAGCAGGAATTTTTGGCTTCCATTCAAATAATTGCTTTGTCTGTAGGGAAACAGGCAGAAAATCTTTGGCATGAGTGATGGGAGTTCCTGTAAAGCTTCGTGTGTTCTTCCAATCTTCACTTTTCTGCAGAATTGAAACTATATGGGCCCATGGTTTGGTGGGCGTGGGTGTCTTGCCAAATTTCTAACTTGGGGGGGGTCAAGGAGAGGGTATTATGACTCCCCACCTATCTCATTTTTAAAAATATAAAAATGTTGCAAGAATAGGGGTGCCTGGGTGGCTCCGTCATTAGGCGTCTGCCTTCGGCTTGGGTCATGATCCCGGGGGCCTGGGATCAAGCCCGGCACCAGGCTCCCTGTTCAGCGGGAAGCCTGCTTCTCCCTCTCCCACTCCCCCCTGCTTGTGTTCCCTCTCTCGCTGTGTCTCTCTCTGTCAAATAAATAATAATAAAAAAAAAAACTTAAAAAAGAAAAAACAGTTGCAAGAACAGTAACCATTCAAATACCCATATCTAGAGAGTAATTTAGCAGTACTGGCCTTATTACGCATCTGTCGATCTATTCATCCCTCTGTCCATCTTAAGTCCCAACTTAAGTCCCATCCATCAGTAAATCTCAAATTATTGTTTTATGCACTTTAAAATAAATTATAGACATTGACACAGGTCACTCCTTAATGTTTCAGTGCACATTTTTATTATTCAGAGTTCAATATATGTTCATGATCGTCTTAAGGTAAAATGCATATGCATAGAGTGAAATGCACAAATATTCACAAATATTTGCATAATGTTTTGATAAATGTGTACACCTGTGTAACCCTAGTTGCGATCAAGATAGGGAATATTACCATCACCTCAGAAAGTTCCTCATCCCCATTTCCAGTCCATCCCTGCCTCCTCAGTGGCAATGACTGCTGATTATTTTTTACTGTTAGTTTAGTCTGTTCTTGAATTCCTGTAAATGGTGTTTTATAGTATCATATAAAGCTTCTTCCATTTGCCATATTTTTAAGAATTCATCCATGTTGTATCTATCAGTATTTTGTTTTTTTTTTAATTGCTGAATTATATATTCCAGGAAATGTCCATACCCCAGTTTGTTAATATATTCCTCCCATTGATGGACACATGAGTTAGTCCCAGTTTTGGGGAAGTATTGTAAATGAAGCTGCTATGAATATTTGTGTACAAGTCTTCCTAGGGACATATGTTCTCATTTCTCATGGGTAAATGCCTAGAAATAGAATCATTAGGTCACAGAAGTGGTATATGTGAACCTTATAAGAAGCTGCTGGGTCTTTCCCCAACACGGTTGTACAATTTTTGTGGCCCTACCAGCAAAGAATACAAGTAAGAGATTCCAGATACAACAACCCTGTTTTCTTGTCCCAAAGTCAAGGGCATGGCTTGACCAGTGTTTCTGGGCTAGCGGGGTACAGCAATTGGATACCTTAGACAGTCCAAAGCACGTTGCTTTTTTATAGGTGGAGGAGTTGTGAGAAATCTCTAACTCTGCCAGTAAGTGAATTCACACTTAAATTATTACAGATGATCAGACAAATATTTTACTTGTTGAGATCTTCAGAGAAGGGAATTCCACAGGGTAATGTACCCTTGGTTGTGAAAGAAGATTGATTGAGTACTTTCTATATAAAGGAAAAATAACTCCCAAACCCACAGAATTCCACCACACTTCTGCTAGCTTCTCCTGGGGGATTTCTGACGTATTGGTCTGGTTGATGTGAACTTGGTGGAGGAGATTCCCGTTGGACTTCACCGGCTTGCGCAGCTGGCTGCTGAAACCGGGTTGTGTTTGCTTTGTGAGGCAGATCAGATTTGGTTTTTTGAAGGCTCAGAAACCAGCTCTGCTGTTAAAGTGATTTGGCCTGTCAGTGAGAAACATGACCTGTCGACATGCTCTCGTGGTCCTGGCTGAGAAAACAGGCCAGGTCCCCTCAGGTCCCCTTACCCTTTGGTCCCGTTCCGTGGACCAGCAGCTGAACCTGGCCTTGGATGATTCAGGAAACAGGAATGGAGCCTCCCAGATTGCGTGGGACCCTAGAATGAAATATTTGCATCTGGCCAAAGTGTCTCAGTGGGGTCAGATGACAGATGGCACAGAGTCTCGAGTCTTTGCACTGTGTTTGGAAACGGTTGTGATCTGACAGCCTAGGACAGTGCCTGCCACAGAGTAGGCACTCAGTAAGTCTCAGCTGAATGATTCTGGTGACTCGTGGTGCCTGACAGGGTGATTGCCCATCTGGGGGTTGACTGTGAGTGCCGAGATGTTCCCAAGATATATTTCACGGGTATTGTACTTCACCGTAGCCTTGGAAACAAGTTCAAAGTGTTTCGGCCTAGGAAAACCTGCCGGCTGTCCACTTCTATTTTAGTAGCACTGTTCTTATTTTATTGCAGATTTCACTATTGTTATTAACAAAATAATAATTATAGCTGCCACTTTCCCAGTGCTTACCCTTAGCCTGGCACTGTTAGGCACTCTACATGCATTCTTTGAATTTAATCCTCAGGAGAAGCGAGTACTACTCTTATCTGCACTTTAGCCTTGAGGAAACTGAAGCTTAGCGAGGTTAAGTAATTTGCCTTAAGTTCACTTTTTCATGTTTCCTAGACATAGGGAAGAGACCGTGACGTTCTGGTTTCGCAAATGAGACTACGTCTACAAGCACAGATTTCCAAATACATGAATCCATGGGGTGACAGACACCAAAACTGGAGAGGCACAACCGCACGGCAAGAAATGACACCCCCGAATCACTTTCTTCCATCTAAGTCTTCTGAGTTTGGGGCAGCCAGGGCCTGTATTGAGACACCAAGTATTTTGGTGATAATTTAAAACACTGTTGGTTGGCTGTGATTTTAGTTTCACTGGAGGAAAAGAAAAATGTTGCCAGCTGTTAAGTGTCCTAGCTGAGCAGTCCCGCCCCTTGGCTACCACCTACACATGGCCATGTACATTTCAATGTAAAATGAATTAAAATGAAAGAAAATAAAAATTTCAGCTCCTCAGTCCCATTAGCCACATTTCAAGTGCCCTAGAGCCACATGTGGTTATTGGCCCAGGCCTTGGATACTGCGGAGGTGGAGTATTTTCATCATGGCTGAAAGTCCTGCTTGCCCTATAGTAAGCGTCTCTCTCTTTTCCTTCATCGAAGAATGGGCAACACACTTGGCTAAGGCTTAGGCTCTTTTTTCACTGACAAAGAGGAGCATTTAGCCAGACATTTCTTTTATGTTTACCTTTTAAAGGTTTTGCATGTGTGTGATCTTTCCTCCCATTCACATTCAGTTTTTGACATAAATTTAAGTTTCCCTTTGGTCCTGGGCCCCCAAAGGGGCTTTCGTTATTATCATTGCATATTTTACTAGAATGGTTTCTGTGAAAAGATTGGTACAGCAGGCAAGTGATGGCCACTGCTTGAGCCCTGTTAATTCCTTGCTCTCCAAATAAGAATTCGGTTGAGCTTTTAAATATGCATTTGTGTGACTTACTCCCCACCTGGGCTGAATTGAGGAAGAAGAATCGGCTCTCAGCGGGGCCAAAACCAAAGAGCTAGAAAATCAGGTCACATTCTACGCCTGATGGCTACCTGCCAAGACAGAGATGGAGGAGACACTATTTGGGGTATCGAGGGCTTTGCTTTGGAGTTTTCTTGGGTTTGACTGCCCTTGTGGTGTGTGGGGAGTGCAGGAGGGGGCCCAGCAGCTTCCATGTCCTGGTTGCACAGGACGAGGCGGGGTGGCTTGTATGGTGCCCTGGCTTGCCCCTCTTCTGTGCTTCAAAGGAGAGGGGACTTCAGCCCTCAGGTGTTATGGGGCACCAACACCAGCCAGTGGCGCAAAGTCCACGTCAGCTGTGTTTTGCCCAGCTCGTCTGATACTGAGCAACGCTTTCCTTCTTTCTTTTTAAAGATTTTATGTATTTATTTGAGAGAGAGAAAAAAAAAATGAGTGGGGGGAGGGGCAGAAAGGAAGGGAGAAGCTGATTCCCGCTGAGCAGGGAGCCCTATGCAGGGCTCGATCCCAGGACGGTGGAATCATGACCTGAGCCGAAGGCAGACGCTTAACCACCTGAGCCACCCAGGTGCCCAGACCAACTGTGAAGTGACTTTATGAAACTGTATTGGATGTTTCCACATTTTTTCAATCAGGAAGCCAGCTGCTCTTTCAATGACAACTTTCTCAAAATGTCCCATTTTGTTTTTCTAGTCAGGCCCCCTTGACTGTCAGCATTTATTTCTTGCAGAGGATTATCAGCTTCCATTCATGTGTACATGACTCTGTGTGTGTGTGTGTATGTGTTTTGAAATTTCCTACTTTGTATTTCACCCCGAGGAAATACTTCCTGAGGAGCCCTTCAGATTTTACGGAATAGCTCCCAAATTCCCAAGTTTGAAGAAATTATTGTAATAGACCTCATTCATAAAGTTGGATAAGGAGAGAGTTGGTTAATCACAAACTGTGGTGAATGGAATGTGACCGAATCATGTATTGCCAAATTTTGGAAATATAAAGCACAAGAAATAAGGTTGTTCATTTAAACACTTCTATAACTTAGAGAGGGTTTTGGACCTTTTCCCACTGTCTTGGGATCCCATATAAGCACCGTTTGTAGGCGGGTATAATTATGGCCATAGGCAGGTCAAAAGAAGTCTTTAAAGTGGATAACAAGTAATACTGGTAGTATTTCTAATAATAGTTAACCTTTATACTACTTTTTCTATGTATCAGAGCTCTTCTAAGCCCTGTTCAGTATTAACTTATTTAATCCTCACCCTGCCAGTGGATTTTGGGGGTATCCCCATATTATAATTGGGAAACCTGAGGTTGAGCAGCTTCCTCGAGGTCACACAGTTAGAAAGTAGAGACGCTGGGATTTGAACCTAGGCAGTCTGGCTCCAGAACCCATGCAGCCAATCCTTGTGCTATGCTCTTAAGAAGAGCACATTGATTTCCCAAATACTCCAGAATGTCCATCCTTTACCAGATAATAAGTGTCTGTCCTAGTCCTGTAGGATGTTGATTTAGTAGGTATTTATTGTGCATCTAGGGGCATCTGGGTGGCTCAGTCAGTTGAGCATCCGACTCTGGATTCTGACTCAGGTCATGATCTCAGGGTCATGAGATGGAGCCCTACCTCAGAGTTCATGCTCAGCGTGGAGTCTGCTTCAGATTCTCCCTCTCTCTCTACCCCTCCCACTGCTCATGCTCTCTCTCTCTCTCTCTCTCTCTCAATAAATAAATAAATAAATAAATGTGCATCTATTGGGATGGGGCGTTGGGATAGCTGCTGTTGGAGACGAAGAAGACATGATTGCTACCTTTAGGAAGTTGGCTGTCACATGAGCAGGTGAGGCAATACCAAAAGCTCCAGAGCTCTCTCTGGAGCTCAGGACTGGTCTCTGCAACTGCCCATCCCACATGTCTACCCAATGGAGTTAACACATCTAAAATAATCTCCTGTATCCTCCCATAGCCATCCCCAGCTTGGAATGGGGCCACTCTAGCCTTCCAGTTGCTCAGGTCACAAGCCCTAGATGTGTCTTGGATGCCCTCTTTTTCTCACGCCAAACTACCAATAAATTTCATGAAAATATACTTTCAAAATATATCCAGAACTTGCCCATTGCTCATAACCCATTATTATTTGGTCTCCCCATTTCCACAGTCAGTCATGGCCAGAGTGGTCATGTCTGCCCTTGGCTTGAAACACTCAGGGCTCCCATCTCAGAGTAAAGTCAGAGTCCTTACCGCCATCTGCACAGCCCACACAACCTGCCTCACCATGCCACTCTGATTTTGTGTGCCCCCTGCAGCTACCCCTTTTTTCCCCTAGGCAGGTCCTGGAAACTTGCACTTGCTGCCACCTTGCCAGGTACACCATCCCCCTCATCCCATGTTCTTTTTGACATTACCTTCTGGGTGAGACCTTCCCTGATCATCCTGTTTTTAAGTATTCCCTTGTCTTCCCTTGTGGTTGCTCTCCCTCCTCCCTGCCTTTTCTTTATTTCTTTAAAATTGAATTTCCTGTATTATTTTTATTTGTGTATTGTCTGTTTATCTATTCCTGAAGGTAAGATCCTTCAGGGCAGGGTTGTTCCTTTGTTGTTGTTGTTGGTGGTGGTGGTCTTTTGCATCACTTTGGTATCCTCAGCATTTACAATAGTGCTTTGCATGCAGTAGGTGCTTAATAAAGGTGAGTGTGATGGGTGATTTTATGTTTCAACCTGACTAGGCTAGGGTACTCAGTTTTTGGTGAGACAGGTCTAGGTGTTGCTGTGGGTTATTTTTCTTTTTTTAACATGATTACCATTTAAATCAAGAGACTTCAAATAAAGCAGATTACTCTCCATAGTGTGGGTGGGCCTTACCCAATCAGTTGAAGGACTTAAGAGAAAACACTGAGGTCTCCCAAGGAAGAAGGAATCCTGCCTCCAGACTGCCTTAGGACTTAAGACTGTAACATCAGCACTTCTCTAGGTCTCTGACCTGTTGGCCTTGCCTGTAGATTTCTGACTGGCCAGCTCCCACAGTCACATGAGTCAGTTTCTTAAAATAAATCTGCCCTGCCTTCTCTCTATATAGATATCTACCCACACACTGTACTCTTGGTTCTGTTTCTCTGGAAACCCTAATACAGAGGGTTGAGATGGAAGGGAAAGTGTCAGGTTGGGGTTGCCCTGGAGGTAAAGGAATGGTGTCTGGAGAGTGCTCAGTGTGTACAAAAGGGAGCACTGGCTTCCTACACCTGACACCAGGGTACATGAAGAGGAACAGCCAGAGACCGGGGAGGAAGTGGGTTGGGGGTGAAGTTGAGGTGAAGGACTCCAAACTGGGTGGTGTCTGTTTCTTATGCTCTTTGAGCCACTTGTGTGGCACAGAATGGTTAATGTGGAATTAGCCTGTGCTAAGAATTAGTGGGCAAGAGACCAAGGGAAGCCAGATGCAGGAAGGCCTTTGAGGTCGTAAGAGGGTGGGCTGGCATGGACAATGAAGTGGTGGATGTAAGGGCCTCCACGAGCACCCAACACCAGGCCAGCTGTAGTGACGACAACAGTGGCAGGAGCAGGCTGATGCCTGGTGTTTTGAGCCTGGATGTTGCAAGGACAGGGGTACTACCCTCAGAAGCAAGGAACACGGGAGGAAGAACACGCCTTGATGGGCCAGGCATTGAGTTCTCTTTGGAGCATATTCATCAGGAATTTCAGGAAAGTTCTGGGTGAAGATGCTGAAAAGGGCCCTTGGGGCATATTCACTTGGAGTTCACCAGACTGGGAAGGAGACTGGAAGGTGTTTGCCCAGAGCCGGTAAAGCAGGGCCCATGAGGGGATATGAGGGCTAAGGGGGAAACTATAGTATTTATGTAACTTTCTTGAGTATACTCAACAATACCACAATTGGAGGTTCCCAAACTCCATTACAAAGGCACCCCAAGGCGCCACAGCAAACTCATGGAAGCGGGGCAGAAGGGCGTTTATTTTTCTTTTTACATTTCTGAGGGGAACAGTGGTACTTGATGTGTTAGACAACACACTGCCTGCCATCTTGGGGTAGTTCTCAGTACCAACGTTAGACGGCTCCGCCTTCCTTTTGATGACTCATACTTCTGTGCCGCGCCTTTTGGGTGGTTGCTAAGAAACCACGAACAGGAAAGGAAAGTGGTGGTGTCCAGCGTGATTCCAAGGTTTGAGAAGTTGTGCGGTGCCCAAGAGATGCACACAGCCCGCTAGTGCTTGTGACTCAGGAATGAAAGAAAAAGGTTTATTCTTTCAATTTTTATGCACTGTTTTTTTCCCCAAAGGCTAATAAGTTGTTTGGACAGAAATAATTATTATGTTGTTTAGACTGAACTACTTAATAAGTGGAACTATAAGTATTGCTTTTAGCCTAGGGGTGCCGTGACGCTAAAGGTGCTAGGAAGTGGAACGTCTCAAACCTCTGTCATGTATTGTTGTGGGTGTCACAGGTAGATTGTGGAAGAATAAAAGCAAGGACAGAAGGGGGGAGAAAGGAAGGGCACAGGGGCTGCATCTAAAAAGTCTCATTTCTTCAAAAATAAAAGATGTGAAGCAAATAAAGTAAAATGTAAGCATTTGTTAAATCTTGGTGGTGGGTACATAGATATCTCATTTTCTGTCCTCATCTGTATGTCTGAAGTGGCTTATACTGAAAATGATTTTGTTTTAAGATTTCATTTATTTATTTTAGAGAGAGAGAAAGAGAACATGAAAGGGGTGGGGAGCAGTGGGGCAGGGAGAGAATCTCCAGCAGACTCCATGTTCAGCACAAAGCCTAACTTGGGACCCAATTTTCTGACCCCGAGATCATGACCTGACCTGAAACGCTCAACCAACTGAGTCACCCAGGTGCCCCTATACTGAGAATGATTTTAAGAGAGAGAGAAGGAGGGCGGGGATAGAAATTTAGGGGTGCACCTGTGTTTGGAAGGACAGCAGCGAGGTGGGAAGAGGGCATCTGAGGTACAAAGAAGTTCAAGAGATAGGGGTGGGGTATCAAGGGGGTCAGTAGGGCCATGTTCTAGACTGGGGTTCTTAGCCCTGGCTGGGAGACTTAAGAAGGATCTGAGACTATACAGAGTTCAGAGAGGGAAAGCTGAGCTTGCTCCTAAATTATTGCTTTGCAACCCTGGCTGTCAGTTAGAATTACCTGGGGTTTTCAAAAATTCTGGTGATCAGGCCCTACTCCCCAAATGCCTGGGCATCAGGATCTTTAAGTAGCTCTCCAGATGATTCCAATATGCAACCAAGGTTGAGGACCAGTGCCACAGACGGCCCAGCGTTTCTTATACTTTACTGCTGCTCAAACTTCAGTGAATCACTTGTCATTAAAATGTAGTTTCTGGCTCAGCAGGCTTGGGAGGGCCTGTGATTCTGGATTTCTCACAGGCTCCCAGGAATTCCGGTGCTGCTGGTCTGAGAATCACGCTTTGAGCAGCAGATTCTTCTGAAAGGGAGCTATGTTTGATTAAAGGTGTTTGTCATGGGGACTCTGGGAAGGCAGAGAGGTGGTCTGGATCAGACCCCGACTGAGATGTGGGGGGAGGGGATAGTAAGCAAGTGTTTTCCTTTGGAAATGTAAATACCCCTTGTATTCCTTATCTTTTGCTGTGTAACAAATTACTCTGGATCTTAGCAGCCAGGAATGACAGTAAACATTTATTATCTCAGAGAGTTTCTGTGGGTTAGAAATCCAGAAGCAGCTTAGCTGGGTGGTTCAAGAGGTTGTGGTCAAGCTGCTGGCTGGGCTGGAGGCCATTCTGCAGGTGATGGATCTGGTTCCATATGGGTGTTGAGCTAAGCAGCAGTGTTGGCTGTTGGGTGGAGGCCTCAGTTCCCTGTCCTGGGACTTCTTTACTGGGTTAATAGACTGTCTTCATACTGTGGCAGCTGGCTGTCCCCAGAGTGAGGGATCCAGGAGAGAGTAATGTAGAACGCGCAATGCTGCTGTAACCCAGCCTTGGAAATCACACTCATCATTTCTGCAGCGCCCTCCTGGCCCCACAGGTCAGCCCTAGTCACTGTGGGCGGGGACCACCTGTGAATGCTGGGAGGATTACTGAAGGTCGTCTTAGGGGCTGGCTATCTTACCTCTTATTGTTTTCAATGAAGAAATTATGTATGTGCGGCACAGAAAACTTGAGAAAACCATAAAGAGAGTGTCACCCATAATCTCATGACCTGGAGGAAATTTCTGAGAACACTGTGGTCTATGTCTTGCCAGATACAAAGAGAATGCATGTGTATGTATATGTATATACACATACATATATACATATATGTATACACATATACATATATATACACACATAGAATACATATGTAATATATAATAATATGTGTGTGTGTGTGTATATATATATATATATATATGCACTCAATTAGAAAAAGTAGCACCATACAGATAATACTGTTTCATATAGATTGTTCTTTATCCTTGACATTGATTCAGGAATACTTTAAACAGGTAAATTTTTCAGGGTGCCTGGGTGGCTCACTGGGTTAAGCGTCTGCCTTTGGCTCAGGTCATAATCCCAGGGTCCTGGGATTGAGCCTCACGTCAGGCTCCCTGCTTGGCAGGAAGCTCTCCCACTCCCCCTACTTGTGTTCCTTCCCTAGCTGTGTCTTTGTCTGTCAAATAAATTTAAAAAATCTTTAAAAAAACAGGTAAATTTTCTTATTGAACTGTAGTTGTACAATGTTATATTAGTTTCTGGTGCAACACAGTGATTCGACAGTTCTAGGCATGACTCAGTGCTCACCACAATAAGTGTAGTATCACCATGCAATGTTATTACAACATTACTGACTATACTCTGGACTGTACTTTTCATCTCTTTGCCTTTCTTATTTTATAACTGGGAGTTTGTACCTCTTAATCCCCTTCTCCTACTTTGCCCAGTCTGTCAGTGGGTACATTTTAGTTATCCTCGGGTTTCTGTCTTAGACTATGTTTGCAGAATATCAAGATTTGATACCATTTGAATTCTCAAGTTTTCATTTACATTTCTGGGTTGAGAGAGATGTTCCTATCATGCAAAAACGTCTTCATCTGGATCATCAGTTCTTACTTTGGGTGACTGAGTGATGTAATAAACACGCTCGAGGCTTCAAACACGGGATTTGAATGAAGAAATAAAAAATGAGTTTGCCAGCTGAGCCGGCATCATTGCCTATAATTGCCCCATCTCTGGTTGCTTGTCATGAGCTGTTGGCAATTGTTAAAATTAGCTTTACAGTCTGCCACGGATTAGTAGCAAGTGTGGTAAATGAAGACTCACTCTTAATGAAACTAATTTGTATTTGGAAATATAACTACATTTATTGCTCCCATTATTTAAATGCACGTATGATCGTTGAGAGTAAAAATGAACCTTTAAACTGAAGTTTTAGAAATGCTAGCTGAAAAATAATCTTTTAAGGAGGTGATTCTTTTTCAAGTGGTTTTCCAGTGTTTTACGAGCATCTTGGGAAGCATTTCAGAAACAAATCAGAAATACTTAAAATTAAAATGTAAGGATTTAAAAATTGACAATGACACAGGATATCATGTCGCATTGCTGATTAGCTTCTTCTGGAACCAGGTCTGTGGCAACGTGCTGTCTATTTCATATTCCTGTCTATTTCAAATCCGGGGATTTTCTCTGTACATCTCGGGGGCTGTCCAGACTTCCAGAACAGCCCGCCCCACGGCACCGCATACATCTGTTCACTTTCTCCTCCTTTCACCTCCAATCTGCTTCAGAGCAGGGCCTGGTCTTCCCATTTTTATCTTTTCTAATCGGGGGCCTGATTTAAAGCAGACCTTAGTGAACGTGGGCTGAATGAATGCATGCATGTATGCATAAATTTGGAGAAGTTCTCTCTAGTGTGGAGCTCACAGTTTCTGCATGAAGCGGGGCCACCTTGTAGCAAAGATATGCCTCACGCTGGGTTTGATTTGGAGAGAACTGATTTTCCAGAACATCACCATCTGAGGGCCCTCTGCTTTCTGGTCATTTGCAATCTCTCATGTCCTTTCCTTGCAGCCAGGGTCTCAACCTCCCGTGATTACCTTATTTTCCTCCATAATCAGCATCCAGTTCCTCATTACTTTTAGCTGATTTCTGCTAGAGAACTATATGTTTATTTTGGCTCTCTCCCTACTATCTCGCCACAGGAAAGGGGAAAGACCTCCTCTTTTTGCTTTATGTTTGAAGAATACTTGGAAGATTTTTCTTTGTCCCTCGATGTTAGAGAGACCCATACACATGGGTGCAGGGATGTATTCTGGGATGACAGAGGTAGAAACAGAAAGGCCTGCCATACGACTGTCAGGTAATCAAAGCTAATCCAGCGATCCACTCACACATCAAATGAATAACTTGATTTACATTAGGTATCAATGTGGGGTGACTAGGAATATGGAAGGTCAGAGCTGTGGGGGTTGAAGCAACGGGAGAATCTCATCACACACAAGCATGTGCCCTTTACAGAAACAGACAAGGAAAGCAGAATTAGCCAGGAATAGCAGGGTTCTCATGATTCCACCCAGGGAGCTGATGGTCTAGAGTGAGCAGGAGGTAGAGGGGCTAATCGGTCAGTGTCTTGAAGGGTCTCACCTTCCACCATGCCTCTCGGGCGGTCAGCATCTGCCCACCGTGAATGTGGAAAGAGAAGTCTTATTCATTAACAGGACCCCTGCACTTACCACCAACCCAGCAGTCCCACTTCTAGGTGTTACCCTGGAGAAATGAAACTTATGTCCTCATAAAAGCCTTTGTGAGTGTTTATAGGCACTTTATTCATAATCAACTGGAACAACCAAAGTGTCCTTCGGAGTGTGGATGGCTAAATCAGGGCCCCTAAATGTAGGCAATCTCGACTGGTGTTCTCCTGAGGAGGCAGCGGGCCATGGTCATTTTGAACAAACTTGGTGAATAAGTTACCTATTGAATGATGAATCACCCTAAAACTTAAAGGCTTAGAACAGAAACAATGGTGTATTTTGCTCAGGGATCTGCAGTTTTGGCAGGGTTTGGTGAAAACAGCTTGTCTCTGCCTTACATGGTGTCAGTGTCTTGACTGAGGCAAAGGCTCAGTTTCCAAGATGGCTCACCAGCAAGATGGCTGGCAAGTTGGTACTGGCTATAGGTTCCTCTCCACATGGGCCTCCCTTTGGGGCTGCTTGGGCTTCCTCTTGGCATGGTGGCTGGGAACCAAGAACAGGCATCCCAAGGATCAAGAAGTAGGTGCTTCCACTTTCTTGAGGCCCAGGTCCAGAAGCTGGCACTGTGTTATTCTGCCGTATTGTATTGGTCAGGCAACCATGGAGCCCAGATTCAAGGTGGTGATGTAGACCCCACCTTTCAATGGCAGGAGTGTCAAAGGATTAGGGGGCCATATTTCAAAGCCATTATCCTTACCATTTACCTTCTGCCCTACTAGAGACCTTAACTCCTGAGGGAGATGTGCTTCCACTGAGATAGATGCTCCCTGAATGCCGTGCCCTCTACTCTTCCCTCTACCTCCCACCTTTCACTGCTCTCAAAGGCCCATACCCATCCCTTGCCCCAAGCTCCTTGTGGGATTCTAGCATGAGCATGGGAACCTCACATAGTAAACAGTAATGTTAGGCACTCTTCTGTCTTATTTTTCCCACTTTTGTAAGCTAGATCTTCCTTGTTTGAGCATTGTTGGGACTGTGGTAGCTATTTTTAGAGTGATATGAAAATCTTTACTATTTTGACAGTGGAGGGGGATGGTAGAAGAACACAGGAAGGAACTAGAAGGAACACAGGTGTGCCAGGAGTGAATAAGGTAGGGCCCTCACCACAAAAGAGGAGGAGGAACTAATTCACACTAAGGTTTTATTGACTCACAATTGCTTCATATGTCAACCTTCTCAGAGAGAGTCGTGCTATAAAAGCAGTTGCTTTACCAGTGTTGCACGTATTCCAAAGAAATTAATCCCTAAGTTTGAGACCTTGAGGATTCACCCATACTGCTGTTTTACTGCAAGCTGGAACTGTTTATCTTTTCTGTGTCAGATCACATGCATTATTTACCCAGAACCTTGTCAAGTCCTGTGATACAAGCACAGTGCCCTTCGGGGTGAACTTGGGCAGAGATCTTAAGTTTGGGACAATCTGACTGAAACCTTAAACTCCAAGTTTAAAATCGGGAGAATTTTTCTGATGCTTCTTGGAACACCATCCCCCACCTCCTTCCACCTCCTTAACTTTTTCGAGTCTTTTTGCTCATCCTGGTAATCCTCTCCTCTTTTTTCTTGATTGTCAGGGAACCTGTCCTTTATAGAAAATAATAAATTATACTAAAATGTTAGTGGCTACCATAAGCTTAGTTTGTTGCTCTTCCTATAGACATATCTGTGGTTTCAAAGGAGATCCTAAGGGGCAACGATTCTGATTTCAAAGAAATGAATCTCTAATGCTAGAATTGACCAATAGGATAACAAGAATGGGAGCATTATTGAGGGAGATGATTCTTTTTTTGAGGGTCCCAAACTCTCAGTCTCTCTTAGGGAGGTAGGTGTGTAAGTGACTTACTTGGTGAGCCTCTGGGTTATTTCCAGTTCTGTTCGGGTGGTAACAGTGTTCATCTTGCTAGGTCACCTGTTCCCCAGTACACAGGAGCCTTCCTGTCCACTTTTCTTCTGCTTAGCCTCAGCAGATGCCACTTGGCTTGCTTTTTAGTAGTTAAATATGCAGCCTCTGTATATATCAGCTGTTCTATCTGCAGACCTACAGAGTATTTTACAAGTAATCAGTTCATGCAGATTGCACATAAATCACGTCTGCCCTGGCCCTTTGGACACTAATGTTCCCTTATTAAGGCATAAGTAAGCCTTCCTGTTCTCATCCATCCTTCCAGACTTTTTTTAATTACTGAAAAGTATAGCCTGGTTGTCACGATACCACTCTCTTCCACTGCTCCCTTCCCCCTAAACACTCATTGCTTTTCTGAGGGTCGTTTTGTTTTTCTGGAACTTGCCAGTTTGCTCTAGGAAGCTGGGTACCTTGTGAATGGATTAAGCAAAAGGAAATTCTTATCTCTAAAAGGAAGCAGTCACCACGTTTCTGTTTGTGATATTCTTGGCCAGTTCATATTTTTGTGAAATATGTTCTGATGGCAGCTCTGGTACCCCAGAGAAAGGGGAAAGTACTGGTCATGCGCCGTGCACAAAAGGAAAATATCTTCTGCTGACGTCTGGGGAGTGGATAAAAAGTCGTTTCATGGATGTCAATCTGCCTAAATAAACAGAGAACCCTCCTTATTTTTAATCTCTCAAAAGGCTGGGAGCTGAGCCCACCCTAATATGCACATTATCCTAACATTTCTCCATTTTTCTTTCAAACCGTCACCACAGATCTTCGCTCTAATACACGTGGATTTCTGCTTCCAATTTCTCTGGCCCTGCTATTAGTGTTCAAGCCAGTCTTCATTTTGGTCTAAAATGACTCTCTTAAGAACATGGAAGCATACTATTATTTCCTGTGGTTTGGTCTAAAAAGAATAAAAGGGGGACTTTTAGATGAGGCCCATCAAAATACCACCGTCTACTTTTAGAGATGTTTTATGAATATAAATTCCTGTCTAAATAATTACTGTTGGAGTTTGGAAATTGTGCCAACAACTTATTATTCTCTCTTAGCAATCACAGCAAAAGTGACATGTCTCTTGTTTTGTTTTTTCTTTTCAGATGGGCTGACACCATAATGTACCATATTGCTTTTAAGATCTCATTTTTTAATCATGTGTACAGATTAGAGTGGAACTGAGGCGCTCTGAGGTATTATTTTCCCCAGCTAGGGGAAAAAAGATAGAAAGCAGGTATGGTTTTGGTGTCATTATAGAAGTGCTGGATGGCTGGTAATGGTGTCCTCACAGAAGGAGAAGCCAGCCTGAGCCCTGTGCACAGCTCCTCCGTGTTGGGGTCAGACACTGAATTATACTCTGGGTTCCATAGAGGCTGAGGTCCTCCATGTAGTCTTCAGGGACATATGGGGTCTTTTATACTGTGGTGTTTAAAAACAAAATCTCAGGGGAAAAAAAATCACTCTCTTGTCCTTTTTTTGGTTTCTGCTGGCAGCTGCTGAAATGGGTTGCGGATTGAACAAGTTAGAGAAACGCGATGACAAACGGCCTGGAAACATCTATTCGACTTTAAAGAGGCCTCAGGTGGAAACCAAGATAGATGTGTCCTATGAATACCGCTTCCTGGAGTTCACGACCTTGAGTGCTGGTGAGTATAGGCGGCCCTAGCTCCCAATGGCCGGAGAGCTCAGACCCAGCCCCATGCCAGAGGTCCCCTCCCACCCTGTCCCAGGAGGAGGAGGAGGAGATGAGCGGGGTTGGGGGGGTGGCTATGGGGAACTGGAAAAGTTGGACCTTTGAAAAGGTACTGCTTACAGAAATCCAGATTTTTATGTGGAACTTTTCACTTTTTAAAAGATAGTTACTAATTTATAATGTAATAAGTTAAAAGCAGGCGTGAGTCAACTCGTACAGACATTGCAGGAGGTCCACGTTTAGCCCACAGGCCAACTAGTTTGCAGACTCTGTATCGTAGCCAGCTGTGTGCAAAAGGAAAATTTACCTTATCCCCTATTAATGTGCTTGTCCGCCCAAATTTACCTGCCTGTTGTCTGGCATCTTTCAAGAGTGCTTGTCCATCCAGGCTTGGCTTCCCCTTGTCTGAGCTGCAGGGTATCTGGGTCACCCCACTAACAGTGTCACAGTGGCCCTGAGGTGACTGGCAAGTGATAGTGTTTTCACCCAGAGCATTTGATGAGCACAACTGTGTGCACAATGTTGGGCTGTTGCTGTGGGGGGATCGTGCAGTCTGTTCAGGTTTCCTGGAGCCTCTTACCTAGTGCGAGAGAAGACTCACACTCATGAAAAATCAAAGCAACAAAAAACCTCAATAGACTATAATTTTAAGTAATTGTAAGCATCTGCTCACATCATGATCCCAGCGTCCTGAGATCGAGTCCCGTGTGAGACTCCTTGTTGGGCAGGAAGGCTGCTTCTCCCTCTCCCACTCCCCATGCTTGTGCTCCCTCTCTCTCTCTCCTCTCAAATAAATAAAACCTTAAAATAAAATGTGTCTACAGAAGAGGAAAGATCATTCTTTTGGTGTAGGAGGCAGTCCCTAAAAGTTGCACACAAACAGGAGTGCTAACTAACTCAAACATCTTGCCACTTTCTTCCTGGGCTGCTGGGCATATTTTAAGCTTCTATTAGCAGAGAAGAGAATTCGTGGGAAAAGCCCTCATAGTTGGGGTTTGAGTCTGGCTCTGCGGTGGAGTAACTGGGCTTCAGTCAGGTGAGCACATGAATACCCGCCTCGCAGGGCTGCTGTGGAGATCAGAGGAGGACAGGCCTGAGAAGCTCTTAGCACAGTATAGGCACGTAGTGGAGCAGCTAGTGTTTCGTCCACTCCTGTTCCTGCCACGACCGTCTCTGTGCCTATCCTCCCACCGCCTCTTGATCCCTGAGAGACATGGCTGGCTGGGGGTCTCCGCAGGGACTTTCTGTCTACCCCTGCGTGTCACACACACTGAGCCCTGCGTCTTTCTCATCAGATGGGCTTCTTGCCGGTGCCCTGGGTAAATATGTCACCACCGTCCTCTCAGACTTGGCACCTTAGTCATCAGTGACCATGCCTTGTCCTTAGCCACAATTTCCATTGTGTCACCCAAGCCTGTTGAAACTGCTTCTGAAAATGCCTGTAATGTAGCTGATGTAACAAAAGCAAATCTGTACACAAAGTCGTTGGGAGCATTTGGTCACTCATTATTTGGTGAACATTTGAGTGCCTGCACAGTTCAGGCCTTATAGAATGACGAAGGAGAAAACCAAAGTGTGTGTAGGAGAAGAGGACAAAAGGAAATAGGACAACATGTTAAGTATTGATTGTTAGGAAGTTGAGAATATGGGGGGATTCTTTTTTCACAAATATATATATTTTTTGCATCCTTTATTATTAAGAAGAGTATGTTTTACTCACAGAGACCTTCATGAAGCTGTGCCCTCCTCTGTGTACACATTTCTCTGTCACTGACACTGGAGTTATCTCCCTCACCTCCTGATTTGTTTGCTGCCTTGCTGCATTGTGCTTTCTTTGATTGAATTACCTTTTGTTTTCTGATTATGAAATGAACATACCTCCATTATAAAAAAGTTAGAAAAATGTTGGACAAATCCCAACTGATCTCTTTCTTCTACCCTTGTCCCCTAGAGATCATGTCACTTTTCCACTCGAAGCCCTGCTGTGGCTCCCCTCCCTGCTCTCCATCCTCATGCCCCGGATGTTTGTCCTGTGTGTTCTGCCATTCCAGCCTTCTTGTTTCTTGAACCCTCCAGGCCTCCTCAGGGCCTTTGCACTACTTGTCCCTCTGCCTGGGAGTCCTCCCAGATACATCCTTGGCTCAAACCCTTAACTCCCTCTTTTCTTTGAAACAAAACCTTCCTTGACCACCTATTTAAAATTTCTACTTACCCTCTGACTCTCCATTCCTTTGCACTCTTGATTTTCTCCATGACACTTCCTATCATCTAACATGCTGTATACTCCACTTACTATTCTTTGTTGCCATATTTGTGGTCTGCCTTCTTTCATTAGATGGTAGAATCCTTCTAATAAGTTCAGGGTTATGTCTGTTTTACCCTCTGCTGTACCCTCAATAGTTAGAACAGTGCCTGGCACATAGTGGATAATCAATAAATATTTGTTGAATGAATACTTAATATATATTTTCGTGCCCTGCTTTTTTGTAGCTTAACATTGTACAGTGAAGCAGTACCCTGTCGTACCATATGTTCTCAAAATATGATTTAATGGCTATATATGATTTAATCACTCAGCATACCATAATTTATTTAACGGTCTTCTTTTATTGGACATTTAAGTTATTTCGGGCTTTGGGCTATTATAAATAATGCTGTGATAAGCAGCACTGTCCATAAATCTTTGTGTGCATTTTTTATTATTTCCTCAGGAATTACTGAGTTGAAAGATATGAATGTCAGGACTCTTGATAAATTGCCAGATGGCCCTCTAGATTTGTGTAAAACACAAATCTGATCATGCTGAATCCTTCAGCTCGTTCCCTTGATGCCCTGGAGAGCCCTCCTGGTGCTCAGGGCCTTCCCCAGCTCAGCCTTGCCCTTTGTGGACCGTCCCCTACTCCTGCCTTGGAGAAGTGGGCTGTGTCCCCCACCCTCAACCCAGCTTCCACTCCTACACAGGGCCCGCCCCACCCCTCATTCCTTCCAGAGTCCCACCCACCGGAAACCGTTCTTTCCCGACATCCATCCCATCGCCATTACTCTCTTCTGCATGCCTCCCGTTTGTCAGTACCATCCTTACGACACTTTTATTACATCATACATTAAATGTATTTGTGTTTCCTCGAGGGCAAAGATCAAGCCTTGCTTATCTTTCTGTGCGTCTTTCTTGTTCACACTTTTTAGCTGAGAAGAGCGTGTCCTAAGTAACTGGGTTTGAGTAAACCAAAGTGTTACATAGGCTGACTTGCTTCCCTGGCAGCCTGTCAAATTCTTTTCCAGAAGTTCTAATGGGATCACTTGGTATTGCTCCAGAATGGAGCCAGCATTGGTTGAGAACATACTATGTGCTCAGTCCTGTGATGGCTCATTATGTCTTCCCAACTTTTTCAACTTTATCGAAATATAATTTAAACATATTACACTGCATGTATTTAAAATGTTCAAACCCAGGAAACTATGACCTCATCATAGTTGCATAGATGCAAAACATTTCCGTCCCCCACAAAGTTTCTTCATGCCCCTTTGTAATCACTCCTATTTTTTGCATCCCTCCTTCCCCAGACAACCAATGATACACTTTCCATCACTGATTTTATTTTCTAGGATTTTCTATAAGTGGACTCATGTTGTACATACTCTTTTTGGTGTGTCTTTTTCTACTGGGCTTACTTATTTTGAGATTCATTGTGGGTTTTTTTTAAGATTTTATTTATTTATTTGACAGACAGATCACAAGTAGTTAGAGAGGCAGGCAGAGAGAGAGAAGGGAGGAAGAAGGC
Organism: Enhydra lutris kenyoni; assembly: GCF_002288905.1. Taxonomy (NCBI): domain Eukaryota; kingdom Metazoa; phylum Chordata; class Mammalia; order Carnivora; family Mustelidae; genus Enhydra; species Enhydra lutris. The sequence continues at coordinate 12,404,128 of NW_019154123.1, forward strand.
TCCCTGCTGAGCAGAGAGCCTGATGCGGGGCTCGATCCCAGGACCCTGAGATCATGACCTGAGCCGAAGGCAGAGGCTTTAATCCACTGAGCCACCCAGGCGCCCCTCATTTGTGTTTTTTTTTTTAATTTTTAAAGATTATTTATTTATTTGAGAGAGAGAGAGAGAATGAGAACGTACACACAAGTGGGGAGGAGGGGCAGAAGGAGAGGGGGAAGCAGACTCCTCACTGAGCAGGGATCCCAATGCGGGGCTCGATCGCAGGACCCCAGGATTATGACCTAAGCTGAAGGCAGTTGTTTAACTGACTGACCCACCCAGATGCCCCATCTGTATTGTTTTGTCTATAGTAGTTCACATTCTTATTTTATGACTGATAGCATTCTCTTGTGTGGATATACCACAGTTTCTTTATCCATTCACCTGTTAAAGAACATTGGGTCATTTCTGTTTGGTTTATTACAAATTAACATTCATCTTTGTGGGGCTTCTTATGTCATTTTATTCTCACAGAAACCCAGCGAGGTATATGAGTGCACGCATTCCTTTTCTGCAGATGGGTAACCAACACTCAGAGAAGTTAAGTAACTTTTTTGAAGATGCAGTGCTAGGAAGTGATGGGGGTGAAATATAAACTTTGACCTCTTGGGCCCCGGAGCTCTTGTGCCTCATAAATGGCAAGGCAGTAGACAAATAGGCTTTACCACCAAATAGAATGTTCTCTTTAGAAAATTTATGTTATGATGTTGAGGGCCATAAGGCTATTCCTCTTCCATGCAGTTTTGGTGCCGTGGAAGATTTTTAAGTAGCACTTGATAGATTTCATTCTCATGGAGAAAATGTTCATTTAACTAATAAATTATAAGTCGGAGAAAGGGTGTAGGCCCCTCCTACCCAGTGGCTTAGGCAGGAAGGGGACATGTGCACTTTTATAAAAGTCAAAATCAGAATTCACACTGCTCCATTTGTCTCTTACTTAGAGCTCAGTGCTACTGGGGATGATACTGGAACCTTCAACCTCGTTTGTTGGGCTGACTGAGGTGAAAAGCAGCGGGATTCTTGAAGTGAAGCACAGAAGCTATCAAAAATCTCAATTCTGAATGATTTGATTGGGTCTTAAATTTTCAGTAAAGTCTGGTCACCAAGGGATGAACATGCCCTTTGATGGGTTTCATCACAGATAGAGGCCCATAAGGCACCACAGTCTCTTCTTGGCAAAATGGTGCCTCATTATCCCTTTCATACATACGTTTTGCCAGCTTCTCTGTGCCAGGCCCCTCTCATGCCACTTGAAAGCTACCTGTGTCAGCTCCATGAGAACCTGTTGTGTTTTATACATGTTTGGTGCTGGGGACAGTTGGCACAGGAGTGCCCTGAATAATGAGGTTAGTGCCCAGGGCTTGATTTTGCTCAAAACATGTGGTCTTATGCTGTCCTATACAGGAGCCACCAGCCATGTGTCTGTTTAAATGTAATAATTAAAATGAAATAAAATTAAAAATTCGACTCCTCTGTCACTCTAGCCACATTTCAAGTGCTTAACAGCTAATGTAGCAGGCGGCACCTGTATTGGACAGTGCAGGTAGAAACCATAGCCACCATCATGGTAAGTTCTGTGGGGTTGTGCTTCTTTAGTCCGTTTTCGAGGGAGGGTAATTTGGTTCCAGGTCTGAATCTGCATCTCTGATTCAGATAAGTGGGCCATTTTATTATGAAATTTTGCCTATGGGTCCAGTAGGGACCGTAAGATGACAATTCATTGATTCCACAGACACTTACTGAATGTTGACCAGAGGCCAAATGTTGTGTTCTGAGGACATACGGATGAACCACACAGGAGGTATTCCCAGTTGCCTTCATTAGATCTGTTGCTATAACAAAATACTCCAGACTGGGCAGCTTAAACCACGGAAATTTATTTTTTCACAGTTCTGGAGGCTGAAAGACTGAGATTAGAGGGCCGGCATGGTTGGGTCTGGTAAGAGTTGTCTTCCTGGCTTATAGATGGCCACCTTCTTGTGGTGTCCTCACATGGCCGAGAGAGAGGGACAAAGAGTGAATTCTCTCATGTCCCTTCTTCTTCTTCTTCTTCTTCTTTTTTTAAGATTTTATTTATTTTATTTGACACAGAGAGAGAGCATATAGGCAGGCAGAGTGGCAGGCAGAGAGAGAGGAAGAAGCAGGCTCCGTGGTGAGCAGAGAGCCTAACACGGGGCTCTATCCCAGAACCCTGGGATCGAGACCTGAGCTGGAGACAGACACTTAACTGACTGAGCCACCCAGGTGCCCTGTCAAGTCTCTTTTTATAAGGACATGAATCATATCAGATTAAAGCCCCTTTCTTATGCCCTCACTCAACCTTAGTTACTTACAACAGACAGTCACATTGGGGTAGGACTTTTGAAAGGGACACATTCAGCCCATAGCATCAGTCTAATCCACTAGTCTAGATTGGTTCACATCCCTTACAGATGAAGAACCAGGTGATTATAGGACTTCATGCTAATGTGATGGTGATAGAAGGGTCATGGTAGCCCCCAGTCTTGTTGGAAGTGTGTGTGTGATGAGGAAGACTTGAGATCTTTAGGCGTATTGGGATTTAGCCAGGCAGAAGATTGAGAGTGGAAGAAGATGGTTTTTTCAGGACAACCTTTGGGAAGGTCAGAACCTGAAGACAACATTGCATATATGGGAAGCTGTAGGCAGTTCAGTTAGGTTGGAGTATGACCTTTGGGAGAAGTAAGTGGAGGTCAGATGACTAAAGATCTTAGGTCTTGGACTGAGAAGTCTAGCTTTCTCAAGAATGCTGAAGGTTTTTAAGGTGGGAAGAGGGTGGGTGACATGATTAAATTCACATTCTGGAAAGCTTGCTCTGGGTTTACAATGAAAGAGAAAGAAAAAGGTAAAACTGGAGAAGGAGAAACCATTTGGAAGCCGTTGCAGTCATCAGACAAGGGGTGAAAGTGGCCTCTGTTGAGAGAGTGGCAGGGGGACAAGAGGAGTGGGTGGGGAGTCAGGAGAGATTAGGAGGTGGTCCCGGGGACTGGCTGGCCAGTAAGGGAAAGTGGGGACTGGAGGAGTGGGTGGTGTGCTGGGCGCCTACCCACTGGATGCTCAGATTCACTTTAAAGAATTTTCAAATGACACATTCACTCCAACATCCAAGTAGCACTGGGAGTCAGAAGGAAAGCATAATTTTCTCCTCCTCCTCCCTCCCCCTCCTTTTTTTTTCCAGAAGAGATAATTGCCTTGGTATGCAGTAAGTGGTACCAGAACCCAGTGTTTCACACAGGATTTACTCTTTCACACAGGATTTTTCTACTGCTCATGAAAGAGCGCCCAGTGCCTACCTGTCAGATGCACTGAATGGTGTCTCAGTATATTTGTTCACATACATGTATTAAGGTACAACTTCTGAGCCATGAAATACACCCATAGTAAGTGTGTGGTTTGATGAGTTTTAATAATTGTAACCACCCATGTAACCATCAGCACACTTTAGATAGAGAACTTTCCTGTCACCCTAGAAAATTCCCTCATGCCTCCCCTTAGCCCATGCTCCAGACAACTGCTGATCTGTGTTCTGTCACAATAAATTAGTTTTGCCTCTTTTAGAACAACATAGGAATGGGATCATACAGTGTATCATCTTTTGTGTCTGACTTCTTTGTGATTTGTCTGGCTGTCATATGTATTAAGAGCTCATTCCCTTTTGTTTCTGAATAAGATTCCATTGTTTAGCTGTGCCACGATTGGTTTAATTGAACATTGGGCTGTTTCCAGTTTGGGGCTATTATCAAAAAACCTGCTATGAACATTTGTGAGCAAGTCTTGTGTGGACATATGTTTTCATCTCAGTTGGGTAAATAAGTAGGAGTGGAATTGCTGGATTGTTTGGTAAATGTATGTTTACCTTTGTAGGGAACTGCCAACTGTTTTCCAAAATAGTTGCACCATTGAACATTTCCAACAACGATGCGAGAGAATTAGGAGCTTCATTTTTTACATGTCATAGTAAGACCTACTGTTTATTCAGCACCAAGTGCTGTATTCGTCAATTTTATTTTTTTTCTAAAGAAATTTTTTTAAGATTTTATTTATTTATTTGACAGACAGAGATCACAAGTAGGCAGAGAGGCAGGCAGAGAAAGGAGAAAGCAGGCTCTCTGCTGAGCAGAGAGCCCTACGCGGGGCTCGATCCAGGACCCTGGGATCATGACCTGAGCCGAAGGCAGAGATTTAACCCACTGAGCCACCCATGCACCCTGTATTCATCGATTTTAAAAACTAACAACAATCTCAGGGGCTACGTAGTTACCTTCATGGTGTAGAGGAGCAAATGCAGATCTTGAGTTTCAAGACCCACTTGCTCTCGGCCAGCAGCATGATGGATGTTTGGAGCCGTCGCTCTGGGCTCTCATGGTTCCTGGATCTCTTGTGCACTGGCTGGACTGAAGCGAAGTTGAAGGGCTTCAACATGAGAAAGTTGAAAAGATCCTCCTGCTCCATTGCCTGTCTTCTTCAGGCTCATGTTCTGTTTCTCCTCCTAAATTCTTGTAAATAAAGCATTCCTGTGACATGCATTACAATTTCTAGGATTAGTTCACATTGCCACATTTTAAAAATTCCCGACTTTGTGGTTTTCCTGTCCAAGAGGTCTTAAAGAGCTGAACTTTGGGATTCTTGCTTAGACATTGTGCTGACCAGGCTCATGCTTGGATTTTGGCTGCCAGCATTTTGGCCTTCAGCTCTGTATATATATTTGGGGTGGTCATGATCATGTCACAGAATGAAATTCCTGATTCTAAACATGCAGCTTGCACACTGAGTCATTTTAGGGTCCGGTTTTTATTTAACTTCCAGTCTGGGGTAACCTTAGCCCTCTCGGCAACTACAGAAGCAGCTAACAATCTTTGTCTGATTTAAGTTGTCCTTTTCATCTCGCTCCACAATCAGGAAAAAGACTAATATAAAAGGATGGATCATAATTTACGTTAAGGCCTAGAAATTAACAGATTCAAGTGTTTGAGGCCTATTGGGTGCCTAATGGCTAGTTATAATTCCTGGTGCTGGTAGCCTGTCAGATTTCATGGGTCATGAAGGGAGGTGATAAGCAAGATCGAAGATACCACCCAAAAATAATGTGAACCTTCAGAGAAAGATGGAGAGCTTTTAGGATATATCATTTCCTTAAAGTCACCTCCAGCTTGGGGCGAATCAGAATCACCCAGAGGGCCCTCAGAACCCAGAAGTCCAGGCCCCAGCCCCAGAGTTGCTGATCCATTAGGTCTGGGGCAAGGCCAGAGAACCTGCGTTTGTAACAAGTTCCCAGGGGGTGCTGGGGTCCACGTTTAGACAACCTCCAAAGACCAGGTGGAGTGCAGATTTCTTTTATCTGAGTGGGTATGGCAGAATAAAAAAGCTATGATTTTTAAGCATAAAATAAAGCCAATAAATCCTTACCTACCTCACTGTATATTATGACTTACTCATAACTTATTTCCTTTAAGTAGCTTGTAATATATTTGGAAGGACAGGCCGTACTCATTAAGACAAAAAGTAGTACGGGTGGATACAATGATTCTCAAACTTTGCTTAAAAAATTCTCATGCCCACCCTAACACCGCCCCCCCCACCCCGCCCAATTCAGTCTGTCTTAGGGAAGGGACGGAGATGTCAGTACTGTAAGAAACTATGGGCGATGCCGGTGCACAGCTGTGGTTGAGAACGAGTGAGTGGGCATTTGTAAAGTGCTAGGTGGTTGGTATAAGTGTGGGCACCCCAGCTGGTTACCTCCAGGTGGGTCACACGTGTTGAGATTTTGTTTCCCGTCAGCCTTGGGACTGTTTGAATCTCCTGCAGTTTGCCTCCAGGTCCCCGATGTCTGGTTTCTTTCCCCAGAGTGCTGAGCGATTGTGTGACCTGGTATAGGTTGGGAAGCTCTGGAATGAACAGTTCCAGACTTTAGCAGTTCTCAAAGTTTTTTGAGAACTTTAAAGTTCTCAAACTTTAGCAACACCAGAATCACTTGGTGGGCTTGCGGGGACATGGGTGGCTCAGCCCCTACCCCTAGAATTTGTCATTCTGAAGTTCTGGGGTGGGGCCCAAGATTGTGCATTTCTAGCAATTTCCCAGGTTATGCTTCTGCTTGCTGTTGCTGCTACGGGGACCACGCTGAAATCCACTGGGCTAGGCCACGCACAGTGAATTCCCCCGAGCTGCAAAAAACCTCCTTCTTTTCTGAGTTCTTTCTGTCTGAGTTGTAACTGAAACCCAACTGTCCCTAGTGGATACGCCACCTCCCCAGGGCACCCCCAAACCTTAAATGGTTATCCATCAGAAAAGCCAGTGCTTCTCAGTTTGGCTCCCTTTTATCAATGCTTCCTCACGTCTCCTAACAGCCATTCCATGAATCTACTCGCTGTTCCTGAAATGGACCCACACAGTCCTGCCCCTCTCTCTCTACAAGTACTGCCATCCACATGGAGCGATCCCGCCTTCCACCACACTCCAAGTCTGGGTCCTCTCTCTCCTTCAAGATCCAGGGAAAGCTTTCCCTCCTTCAGGCTGTCTTCCCTGAAAGCCCAGCCCCGGAGGCCGGCCAGCCACTGTGGAGGGGGACTCTAGAGAACACAAGAGGGAAGGATGGATGCGGGGATGACAGGCTGCATCTATGGGAATGAGTGTTAGCGAAGCGGTTACTTGATGCTGCTTAAGGAAGAGGAGTGAGAGGTGGGTTTAGGGAACAGTTTCTTGCTGGCCAACGGGTTTGTAATCAGTGGTCTGGGGTCTGCAGGCAGCCCCTTCTTGGCTCAGAGGCCCGGCTAGTGAACGCTTCCAGGTCATCAAGGGCTGGAGGGCATAGCCTGGCTTGCCACAGAACTGTGGCTCTGGCCAGCACACTGGCCATATGAGCTCAGTTATATCCCCAATATCTAGATAGACTTTTATTTTCAGTTACATAGCTCATCACACTTAGCTCTAACCATGCCGTCTTAGAAGGTCTGTAGGCTGTGGTTGGGCCCCACCAGTCACATGGGTCAGCCTCTTCCTGGGCTGACCAGAACCAGAAAGGTTCTGGAAGCCTTTGCCTTAATAAGGCCACCACCACCTCTGTTCTTTGCACCCCTTTTCTTTTCCTTTGCCTTGCCCTTGCCAGCCCAATCAGGCCCCATACAAATGACTAGAGTTGAAAACCTAGAACAGGAGTAAATGGGTGAGCTCAAGTCTGGGATGGATCAGGGAGTGGGCTAGGAGTGACACTTGGCTGCAGGGGGCCTACAGGTGTGGGTCCCCCTCTGTAGGGAAGCCTGACACAGGAAGGTATTGAAAGCAAGGAAAAGACTAGGGGGATGGGGTGGGGTGGTTATTTGCATTACAGGAGGATTCTTGGTTTAAAGTGGGTTTCGTCATGGGGTTCCTTTAGATGGAGCCTCAAGTGCCCTGAAGTGTTTGTTTTGCCATCCTTAATGAGGTATTTATTACCTCTCTCTAAATATGATACCTGCAGCTTTAGAACATAACCAATTCATTTATAATATTTGCAGCCCTTCAGCAGAACTGAACATAAAGTCATTGAGGTAGATGGCATTTTTTCTTTTTCTGGTAAAACAAACAAAGCAATCAACCTTGAAGCAAAATGTCAGAAGCCATAAAGGAGGGGAGGAGGAGGGATAGAAGGAAGGCCCAAAGGCAGCCCCTTCTTGGCTCTTGATGTTACAGCGTAAGGCAGGAAATCCCCTGGTCTGAATTGGGGATAATGGCTCTTTGCATCCCGTAAACCTTAAGCTCATCCCTAGGGGAGAGTCTTCCTGCGCAACCCTGAATCTTAATGGCAGAAAGGCTCTTCCGTGCCTGTGCGCTCTTTTGGCTCGCGTAGGATCCCTTGCAGATGATAAGATTGTGAAAGGAGCAATGGGCCTGGATGTGATTGGTATCATTACTATTATTATTATTATTATTGATAACAATAGCAATAGTAAGAACAGCTAATGAGCTACACACTGTGCTCTGTGCAAATGAATCTTCACAGGATCCTGATTTTACGGAGGAATAAACGGGGCTCAGAGAGGTTACCCCAGGATGTTGATGGTCACACAGCAAATACATGACAGGGCTAGACTCAGAACTCAGACTTGCCTTCTTCAAATCCTTTGCTCGTAAGCAGTGTTGGCTGTATCCCAGGTCTCTCTGGTACAGATTTGAGGTCTGGTGGACTCTAACGTGTCATTCGAAGGCCCCACTGTGCTGGCCCTCCTTTAGACTGAGCCCTGCTCTAAGGAGAACTCACCTATGTGTTTTGCTGAATGAGGTACTGGGGATGAAAACAGCAACTGCGTGTTATGCTTAAACTTGTCCTATCGATGGGGAGGCTCCATCACAGGGAGATCGAGCAGGTCGCATCCTGAGCTTCCGTCTTCTGATTCCATGTGACCTGTGGGTCTTGCTGCCACTGACGACCCTCAGGGTCTGGGCCTCGGAAGCCATGTGAAGATCACACAGTCCATCACGGGTTGGGAACCACTTTCTTATTTGCCAAGATCACGAATGTGGTTAATAACCCGCTAGAGTACAGTGTTGGCTTCCATTTGTTGCTGGTTTTCAAACAGGGCTGTTTGACCTCTAGCTCAGATTTGGAAGGCTGGGTCTAAACTCGGGTACGTGTGGATGGCTGCCACTTAGTCCCGGTTTTGTCACTGTGCCAAGCCGAGAGGTTATCCTGTGCTGAATATAGACTCCTCCTTTGCTGAAAATAGTATGTGCAGTAGGGTAGGGAAACATTTTTCTTTCCTAGAAAATCACTCCTTGCTGCTCTAGGTAGCATCGACTTCTGTGAAACCATCTGTTCCTCCCAGTATAATTTCCAGGCTATTAGATTAAACAGTTTCTCCTGACCCACTTTCGGCTTCTGGTTCCTTTCGCCGTTCATTAATAAATTGTGTAGCAGAGTTTTCGTGGAGAGCGTGTGTGTTTATTTATTTAATTTCAGTTTGGGCAACAGCCATTGTTGGGGCTGTAAACTTATTTCATTTCCTACCCATGTTTCATTTTTGTTTCAGTTTCTGTAATTGCTAAGAGTTGGTTGGGTTTTTTTGTTTTGTTTTTAAGACTCATGAAAGGAAGTCAGTGGCATGAGTTATGAGTTGAGGTTCTGGTTTGGGAGGTGTGCTAAAAACAGACCCTGTTTTTTATACAGAAGATGCAGAGTGGTAAGGAAATCGGTTCCCATAAAACATGTCTGACTGCAGATAAATACACTTTTACAGAGTTTGTGGGGATTTTTAAAGATAAATGAGATAATATGCATGACATGGCTTTAAGCTTTTCCGAGCAAAGCGACTCTAATATATCTTCTCTATTGTTGTTGCTTTTGATAATGCAAGCAAGTCTATTAGTATTAATGTTATTGTTAAATATTCACTAATGGAGGTAATAAGATTAGATTTAAGAGGAAGGAAGGCATTCTTTGCATTCCTTTCTTAATGTAAAAATTCTTCTGCTCTTTCTCCCACCCCGCTACTCCAAAGCCAGACCAAGAAACAACCCTCAGTGTTGTGTGAGAACAGGCTTAGGTTTGCGTGTGTGTGTCTGTATGTGTCTGTGGGTCTGTGTGCAAGCAGTAAATTTCAGCGACTTAAGGCTGCCTTCAGTAAAATGACATTTCTTGGTGAGGACTGTTATCTGTCAAAGCAAAACCAAATTATTTTTCTGCGGAATTCATAAAAGCAGTGCTGTTGTAGTGGGAATAATTTTTACCTAATTTGGTTAAAATGGAACAGAAAACAAGTTAATGTTCTATGTATTCTACTAATTATTGTCTCTAGAGATATTACTTCAAAGAATTTTTATAAAGAGGCTTTCTCCAACACTTTGACCAGATTTCACGGATCCTTCAAAGAAAGGAAGCTTGTTGAAATTTCGTCTTGGAAATTTTTTCAAAAGCAGTTCTGGTGTGAAAAGCCAGAGGATTCTGGCTTTAAGTTGCATGTCACTGTCGTTATATCTAGAAAGTCATTTCCTCAGTTCCTCAGTGTTTTTACAGGTTAGATCTTCTGATAAATGAAACCTATGTAGATGATGGATACCTGCTATGCTTACCAGTTAGCTGAGATGTTTTCCCATTCTATTGCATGAACATACTTTTCAGGTGCATACATAGAATTTATTAGGAGGAGGATACATTAGTTTGGCAGCCTTCTTCTCCAAAAAAGGGAGGGAATTATTTTAGTGGGGCATCCCAGGGGTATATTCAGAGTTGCTTAGTAAGTATGAACTCGGCATGGCACAGGGTAGAACGAATGTTTCTTCTGATCCAAGACTGATAATATGCTCCTGAGGGGGCTGGCATACTTGGTCTGATGGACTTTCCTTAACGGAAAAAGCAGTCTTGTCTGACGGGCTTATTAGATAAAATTAATTCATTGGATGTTTACTGATTACCAATGTAATCATGTCCCTCCATGTAGGAACCGGTGTCTAAAACATTCCATCCAGTTCTACATTATTAATGTCCTAGCCCAGTGTCTGTTTTCTGCTATCTGGAAACCAGTCCAGTGTGGACACAGCCTTAACAGGGCTTGTGTGCTGTCTTGGAAAAGCATCTGCCTTAACTTCCCATGATTTATCTTGGACTCGGTAGGCTCTGTGTGGCTGGAGATTTGTCTGCTGTTTGGTGGGCACGGGAAGGCCCTGGAAATCAGATCGGAAGTCTGATCCCTGGGCCCACCAACTGCAGCTCGGAAAACCCCTGCATTAGTGCCTCAATCGAGCCAGCTTTGTGGGGGGGAGGGACTTGTCTGGGCTGCTCATGCCCACAGCTGAGCTTTTGGGGACTTAGTAGATGCATCCAGAATGCCCTGGGCTGCAGTCTGTCCTGGCTTTATTGGTGACCAATGGTCTGCTTGGCCAAGGTGAGGTAACCTTGTGGAGGAAAAGTTCTTGCTGCTTCTTCCAACAGCCTGGGCCAAGTTAATGCCAGGACCAGGACTAGGAACAGGGAGAAGGGAATTGAGGGTTTTCAGGATTGCCTTGCTTTATCCCCCAAACTGGTGGCCCATCTGCTCCTTTTCTTACCACTGTTTCTTGTGAATTTGAAACTGTAAATTAAAACAAAAACTTATTTTTATTTCTACTTGGCAGTACTTATACGGACTTCATATAAATGGATTAGACCAAAATAACTAAAATCCAAGAAAGAACCATCTTTTCTCCTAATACCCTTTACTTTCTTTGCTACAAAGTGAGATGTCAGATGTGCCTTAAGGCAGATGAAGGGTCCAGTGCCCCAAGGAGGTGAAGGAACCAAGGTTTTGTTGTTCAAATTGGAAGGAATATGAGTTGAGAGCCAATTTAACTGAGGTAAAAACAACTTTAAACTCAACTTTTATGCTTATTATTGTTAACAACTTTATGCTTATTGTTATTGTTAATATGCCATGATATTAAGCAGCATGGTAGGCATCCTCTGAGATGGCTGCCAGTGACCCTCTGGATGTTCACGCCCTGTGTAATCCCCTTCCCTTGAGTGTGGAAGGACCTAGTGACTTGTTTCTAGTGAGTACGATATTGTGAAAGGAATGGGATGTCAATTCCGAGATTAGATTACAAAAAGAGGGTGGTTTCTATCTTGGACTCTCTCTTGCTCACTCCCTCTGAGTGAAGCCAGATGCCATGTTGTTAGCCCAGTGGAGAGACCCACATGGTGAAGAACTTAGGGAGGCCAACTACTAACAGCCAGTGAGAAACTGGTCCCTTGTCTAGCAACCCTGGAGAACCTGGGTCCCACCAGCATGGGTGTGTGCAAGGTCCTACCCCCAGTGGAGACTGGAGATCCCTTTTCAACCTTGGATGATGCCCTGATGTCCCCTCATGGTAAGCCTTGAGCCAGAGACCCCCAGCGAAACTGCACCTGGATTCCTGACTCACAGAAACTGTGAGGTAATAAATGTTTGTGTTTTAAGCCACTAAATCTGTGGGTAGTTAGTTCCAGATTGTTATATAACTCATACAGGCAGTTTATGGTAAAAGCTCCGTTCCTCCAGGATAGACAGCATTGTGGAGTGGTTGAGGGCACAGACTCTTGCACTAGACTTCAAATTCTGGTTCTAGCCACTTGTTAGCTGTGTGACTTTGGGAAAGTCACTTAACCTCTCTATGCCTCAGTTTCCCCATCTGTAAATAGGAAATGTAGCTTTGGCTTTCAGACTCTATAGTCCAGGAAGACTGACTTAAGGGAGGTAGAAATGGCTTTTGATTGACAGAATCCACAGTTTCTGCCACAGTGAGTAGAAAGAAGGGTCAATGTTGGTGGCTTTGGTGCTCTCATGCCTCTTAGACTCCCAGACCAGGTGGCTCCCATTTAGCTGAGGGCAGTTTTCCAGAGGAAGAGGCAGCCAACACACAGCTGGAGGTTGGGGGCACAGGTCCCTTAGTCTGGAAGCAAATTATTACTGTTAATTTTTCCATCTTTGCCCTTTTCTTTGATGCCCTGAGCCATGTCTGTAGCATCTCTCTGATTTCATGCCACAGGCCCTGTTGAACAGGGCATCTCCCTTCTCAAGACTAAATTATATGTTTCAGAAAAGCCTTCTGCTTCAACCACAGTTATTCATCAGCTTGGATGTAAATTGCTAAGCCTGCCTTCCAATTGTGAAAGTCAAGATTTGTGACATTTAAACATATTGATGAGATATAAATGCTCTGTGGATACCCGTCCACAAAGCCCTAGCACTTAGATAAATAAATGACCAAGAAGAAGCTGGAAGAGATGGGCATCCAAAGGTCTCTCTTAGATTTGAGAATTGTTCTTTACTGGATGCCAGCGTCTGGTCACCCCTGTCAGTAGTAATGATGTTCGGCTCTTCCCAAATGTCCCCAGTTCACTGTGGGCTGGTTACTTGAAGATGCAACTAGATAATTTTTTTCCTTCTTTTTTTTTTCTCTCTTTCTCTTTCTTTCTTCCATTTTCCCCCTCCCTTCCTCCCTCCCTCCCTTCCCCCGTCCCTTCCTTCCTTTCTTTCACTAGGTCCCTCTAATCTGGACACATACTCTAAAACTTAACATCAAATTTTTGTCTGGGGAAAGGAAAAAATGCATATAAATGGTACTAGTTCTCCTTGATTTGAGTTTCTTGTGTCTTCTTGCTGTTTTCACTTTACTCTCTAGCAGGAAAATAAAATTGCATTCGATTGACATACTCTCCTGCTGGGAACCCAAGATATATTACACCCTTTCTGTGTGTTCCTAGTTGTGATGAAATGGTAGAGAATCCCTGGCAACCTTGAATAAGATAGGCATCAGCGATTTATCCAGAATCAAGAAGGAATATAATAATTTACTCATTTTTTCCCCATTAAAAACACTGTAAGAGTTGAGGCAGCTGATGCCTGGTGAACAAGAATGTGCTTTAATGGAGACCCATTAATAATTTACCTTAATAGTGTAATAGTTGCTGTTTTTGTGACCAAAAATTTGTTTCAACCCCTGCTTTATGGATGAAAAGCAGGATCAATTAATATTGAGTGATGATAGCCTCCCTGCAGAGAGAAAATGGGAAATCTTCGTGTCGTCATCCGCCTTGTGACAAGAAATAGCTTTTCTTAATTGTACGGAACAGAGAAACCCAGGGGGATGTAATTCATTTCTCTCCAGCTTACAATGTAAATTGAAAGTAAAGAAAAATAACCACATGCCAGACTGGGGATGTGAACTCAACCACTGAGTTATGTCTCGCTTGTAGAATTCGCTGGAAACAAGTGGACAGCTCTCTGCCCAGGATGGAGGGCATCCTTCCACAATGGCATTGCTCAGGTACCTCTGATGTCACATGGCTAGAGGATTTCTTTCTGATGGCGTTATGGAGCCTCTCTGCCTGGAAGTCTCTGCTCCCACATCTTCTTCTGGTTCATTCCTTCTCCTCATCTGGTCTCTGCTTACATGCCACCTTTTCAGAGAGACCTTCTCTTAAGACCCTGCCTAAAAAAGGGTCCCCTTGCTCCATTCACTTTCAACCTTCACTCCTTGCTTGACTGTCCTCATGGAACTTGTCATCATTGGAATCTCTTTTATTGTTTTGATGTTATTTAGGGTGTCCCCAACCATAATATGAGTTCCAAGAGGGCATGACTTTGCCTTGTTCATTGCTAAGCCTTAATGCTAAGGGTTAATGTTAAGACATGCTTGTTGCATGTCTGAATGAATGATTAATGAGTGTAAAAACTCTGTAATGCAAAAGAATTGAAAAATTCTTGGACGTGAAAAGAAAATTCTTGGACATGTACACCAGCCTTCTAAAAAAGGTGTGTTGACTTCAGGTGGATGACACAGTCTGAATTGATCCTCTGAATGTGATTTGGTGCCATTATCCTTATATATTTGTGCCAATGGCCAGAAGTCCCCAAATGTAACCATTCCGCGGCCATAATTCTTCCATGACATGCTCTCTCTCGGAGGAACCTGTGCATCTTCACAACATTGATCACAATTCCTTATTTGTTCAGTGTCTTCTCCCTTGCTGAATTTTAAATGCTTTGAGGATAGAAGCTGTTTCTATCTCATTAACAGCTCTATCCTCAGCCTCTACCATTGAACTTCATGGCGGTGCTTCTGGGAGTTATGAAAGGTGCTGGATGTTGGAACCAGTTGTTGCCACAAAGAGAAGGAGGTCCCTTCTCCCCTCTCCTTCATCTAATGTCCGACTGGAGCCCCCACCGGTAGAACTTAATAGGAACCTAAAAGAGAAGGAGGAATGCCATTCTCAGAGTACTGACTCACAATACAGATCAGGGTCTAGAAGGGTGGATGGACCTGAGTGACAGTATGATCAGCCCAGTCCACCCCTTCAGATTCCCAGCATCTAAACATCTTTCTGCACGTTTTTAACTCAACAGGACAACACAACAGCCTTGTTTTTGCCTAACAAGATGTGATCTGCTCTTACAGTGCTCTTACTCTTTCCCCAAGAAGAGGAGACACAAAGTTCCAAGTGGTACAGTGTCCTTCTCTGGACAACATGAGTGATTTTTCTAGTTCAGTCTGTAGGATACAGGGTTTATATGGGATTGCTGGAGCTGGAAGAGGTTGCAGTGTTGCTCAGCTGTGGATGGCTTGACTGTTGGGACTTAGCTTTTGCTCTCAGCCAACACCTCACCTGGTTGGAACTCATCACCTAGTGGAATAATCTAGATATCTAAATACTTAGTGGTCCCCAACCCCTGTTGCCTTAGTTTTCCATTAATATTTACTCTTGGACATGGAAGTATCAAGAGGCACACCAGAGGCACACAAGAGTCTCCCTGGGTTCCATTTTATGGCAACAATCTGATTTCCCCATGGAAATCAGGATCACTCACCCCAGCTAGTACAGTAACCACTTTCTTAGCCTTTTGGTTCTGTGGCATTCATAATCCAGAATGGCCAAGGGGCTCTCTCACCTCCCAGCTCTGTGAAACTATTGCTATGTTGTCTGGTAGAAGTATTCCTTCCTTGAGAACCAAGACCTCCAAACCAACAGATCCAAGAGTTGTATGGTCTGGAGACAAAAAATATCCATTAGGAAGAAGACCTGTTCCTTCTCCCACCTCTTGATTGCTAGAACTGTGTATTCCGTCTGTGGTAGAACCTCATCCTGAAAGAGTGAACTCCAGCTTGTCAGGACATTGTCTCCCACCTGACTCCACAGGGAATGTTGGATTGGTGATAATTGGTGATTTTTTTTTTTCAAATAATATATAGATTTTTCCAAACATGGTATTGGCTAAGACTGTTTCAGCTTTGCATTTCATGGTGAATCAGTGGTTTCAAAATTGCATTGGATGGAAGCCAATTATTTTGGTCTCCTCTCCTTGAGTGCTTTAAAGTAGCCACCAGATGCCTGAAGGTGTCCAGTCCATTGTTCCCAGTATCACTCTTCACCGTCGCTGGCTTCCTGGGGGTATGATGGCATCTTTCTCATGGCCCCAGGATTAGCCTAGCCTGTGTGTTTTGGAGGGAGGAGGGAGAATAGCAGCTTCAACTAATTAGTCCACTACTATTTATCAATCCATCCCCTTGCCCATCAGGGACTAGCACTGGTTGAGTGATTAAAAGCATGAGCTTTGGTGGGGCATAGATCTGGGGTGAGGCCTACAGACATGGTGGGAGACCTATTTCATTCATTTTGTGACCTTGAGTAAGTTACTTAGCATCTCTGGGTCTCAGTTTCTTTTTATTTTTTATTTTTTTATTTTTTCAGTGTTCTAAGATTCATTGTTTATGCACCACACCCTGTGCTCCATGCAATACATGCCCTCCTTAATACCCACCACCAGGCTCAGTTTCTTATCTAAAAAATGGCAGTGTATTCCCTGGGTTGTTGGAATTAAATGAAATCATCAGATATGGCATTGGGTAGGCCCATAGATAAGACTTGGTAAATGGTAGCTGTTTTAATGATATCAAGTGCAAAGAAGAGTCAAGTTAGATGTGTGTCCATGAGGGCCTGATAGGATTTACTGCCTAAAACAGGAATGATTCTTTGAACCTTCATGCCCTCACCTGCAAAATGAAGTTGTGTGTCCTAATTGATCTTTCTGCAAGATCCCGCCCACTGCAAGGATGTTGACAAACAGTGGTTCACTGCCCTGAGTGGCTAACTGTGAGATAGAATGGTGTGGAATGTGGCACAGCCCGGGCTATGAGAACCATAAGCATTAGTTGAGGAAAGGGCAGTGTTTACAAGGGTGAGGGCCCAGGGCAACCCGGGATAAGGATGGGGCAGGATAGAGAAAAGTGGGGAGACTTGAGGAAAAGCTCCCGCTCAGAGGTAGAAGCTGGCTGTGTTGGGGAAAATAGTAGTGCTTCAAATTAATAGAGGGCTTGCGAAAGAATGCAGCGTGCTTTTGTGGCTCTTATTTAATCGTTTTGATAATAAGGAACTCTGAGTCTTACAGGGTTTTTCTATAGGTAGGATAAGAAGATGATCAGTCTGTGGAAATTTGGTGCCTTGTAGCACCCCCAGTGGCCTGGAGTCATGCCATCTTTCTCAGTTTTGGAGCTGAGGTAGGTTTCTCTGGCTTACATAGTTGAATGGGCTGCCCTAAAGGAATAGACATGGTAATTGCATTGAGAAAATATTGTGTGTGTGTGTGTGTGTGTGTGCGTGCACGCGTGCACATGCATGCGTGTGCACACATGCACTTGCACATGATAGGAACTGGGTGTTAGCAATGAGGACATTTATGGCCAACAGTGATTTCCTAGCAGCACTTAGAAGAGAGAGGAACCTCTGAGGTCACCCCACCCAGGTGTGGAAACTGAGGCATTGACAGAGAAAGAGCTTGCCCAGGACCAGTCAACCTGGTGGCGCCAGCCCCTGGAAGATTTCAGATTTTTTGGCAACTCCTAGTCTCACCATGGCCTCGAATTGGCCACGTTCCTCAGTTTTTCATCATTTAACATTGTGTTAATCAGTTCAGCCTCAGATGTCCCCTCCTGTGTAATTAGGGCCCGACTAAAGGTCTGTGAAGGTCATTATGTGTTGAGACAAAGTCTGCTTCTTTCAAACAGGAAATCGTGTTCTCCTGAAATTGGAAACATAATAGAATGGTCTCTGCCTTGCTGAGGTTCCACATCTTAGTCTGGCTGGGTGTTCCTTGTAATTCCAGAATACTCCAGATAAACCCTTAGGGATGCCTCCTGGCCAGTCCTCCTGTGTACATCTGTCAGAATCTGTAACCTCTGGGCTTTTCCATGGTCTCCCTTCTCTTTCTGGCCTCAGTTGTTTGACTGGGTTCTTGTTCTGAAACATTTTTTAAAGTTCTAATTTCTTCTCCTCACTAAATGAGGCCCGGGACCTGGGGTCATGACTCAGGTTTGTAGCTACCTTTGTAGATATCTTTGTTGGTTTTATATATCCAGTGTTTAATGAATTCCTTTATCTCATTTCTCAAATCCTGTCCTCAGTCACAGGAAGGAGGAGGGCTGTTTGGGGCAAGACACATCATCTCTCTCTAAGGGGCTCCACATCCCAATGCCTTGCCTTCTTTTTTTTTTTTTTTTTTAAGGCAAAGTCCCAAATTTCATAAAGTTTTAACATTTCTTATGTCATTCAGGGGAAAGAAATGTGACTTTGACTCCTTAAATTCTAGGCATTGTTTTTGTTTTTTTTTTTTTTTTTGCTTTTTTCAGTTTTTTAGTGGCTTAAATTCCTTCATGCTGTGTCAGTTGGGGAGATGAAAAGGGACAGAAAAGAAAGACAGTAAATACAAGAAGCATAAGCAGGAAATGCTTGGTCCTCTCAACCCCACACCACATCCCATAGCTGCAGAGACCCTTGTATAGAGATGCTATTGGTGGATATGTGTCCAGTGAATTCTGAGGCTTTGTACAGGGGCAATGAAAATGACTGAAAAGAAAAAAAAACTAAGACATTCATGTGAATTTCTCAGGGTCCCCTTAAAAAAAGAATGGTGCCTTTCTAAACCATATCTTAAGACATTTCAAATTCAAAGGAATAAAAAAAAGCTTGAAAATAACACTCTGATTTTTAAAAAATGTTTTGGTCAAATTTGTGAGATGGCAGAGTTATGCTTCGTATGTGTTTTGTTCATGTTATAAGACTTTAGGAATGCGGAAAAACCAGCTGACACTGTATTTGTGCCTAACGAGAAATCTTTGATGAGGAAGTGACTTAAAATAGAGGGACGGGTCTGAACTCTACTCCCAGTTCTGTAATTGGCCAATGGAGCGTTGCAGGTCTAGCTACCTCCCCCTCCCTCACTGCCTGTTTATTCAGAACTTGACTGTGTCCCAAGTCACTGCATAGACCTTGAATGTGAATTCTCACACCAATCCTGTGAGGCAGGTACTGTTATTATCAACATTTTCTGGCAGGAAACCGAGGTGCAAAGCATTTTGGTAACTCACTGAAGGAGACACTGGCTTTTGTGTCAGGAAGCTGGGGATTTGCGTCCAGGCTGTCTGAGCCCACAATAGTGCCTTATGTATATACTGTCCCCTCCTTCTGCATAAAATAGGCTATGGCATGTGACTTAATTTTGTTTTTTAAAATGATTTATGTTATGTGGGTGTCATAGGCCTTGATTTATAATTACACATTATTATTAGACTATGATTTATTTAAAACAAGGTTTTGATCAGAAATTTAGTTCTTGCATATAACTTGTTCCGTAGAGGCAAGGTGATGCATATTAAAAGTTTGCTTTGTTGTGTGTTTTGTGGGACTAGATAAGAAAAGTAGGAAGCACCTATATTTTTATTTTGTAGGTGTAACAATGTAAAACTTTCCAAAGCACTTTTTGCTCACCTTACCATATTTTAGCCTTAAATAACTCTGTGAGGTAGGTTAGACAGATATTGAGTGTAGTTATAAAAGTCACTTAAAAATCCTTGCCTGTCGGTTCTTACTTCCAAGTCAACTTGGGATTGGTCTTCATTGATTGTCATTTTTCTTGAGAATGAGTCACGTTTTAGATCACATTTTGGAACAATATTTGGATGATATCCTGGACATCGTAACTGTCATGTTGCGGAGACTCTGGATTCTGTTATGTTTCTTTGGTTAGTGTGGATTTTTGTTTGATTGTATAAGCAGGTAGTTTACTTGATTTGACTCTAATTGCAAACAACATCTCTTGGGTAGCTCAATCTCAGCCTGACAGTTTGGAGGGTACTTCATGCAGGAGTGGTTTAGGAGTCAGCCAGAGATATGGACAGAGTTTAGAGACAGCATTTGAGGCACCTCACCTCTGGCTATTTCCTTTCTGAGACTCCCTTCTCCTTTCACAGCAGCTGAAGTCACCCTGGATTCTGTTTCTCCAAGCCAGAAAGACTGTGGGTTTCTGTCTGAGTTTTAGCTTCCTCTGTGGTACACACTAGGACTTGCTCTTAGCCAGAGACCATACATAAACTTACTCAGTCTAGAAGCTTTCCTCTAAGTGATAACTCTCCTCCAGTGTCTGCTTGCCTTGACTCACTCTCCAGTGCCCTCAGGTTGTTTTGTTTAGGCTTTTGTTCAGAGCCTATAGTTGTCATTTGCAGGACAGTCCATCTGATAGGAGCCTCCTCAGCCATACAGAAGTAGGGCTGGAGAGACAAATATTAACATCCCTATTTTATAGATGGACAAATGGAAGTACCAAAGGACCACATCTCTTGAGCTTGTTAGTAATGACTGAATATAAGTCTCTGGGTCTGTTGCCTGGTCCTCTTTTTTGCTTTCTGTCCCTTCCCATCTGCCTCTCTGCTCATGTGGCTTGGCTTAGTAGTTGAACAAAGGAGGTTTCTTTTCCATGTCAATGCCATTGACAATATACCTGAGGTTCTCCTGTTGACACTGATAAACTGATCATTACTGGAGGGCAGGTGCTGGTGTGCAGTGGGGAGGGCATGTTTTAGAGTCTCTGGCAGATCACGGTTCAGATTTCACTCTGCTTCTTGCTAACCCCGTGATCTTGAGCAAGTTACTTAACCTTTCTTTGCCCACAGCTACACGGGGTCATTGTCAAGGTGAAAGGAGATAACATATCTGGAGTGCCTGGGACAGAGCAGACCTTCAGGAAATGTCTTTGTGTCAACAGAAAGAGTCCTTGGGGGTGTATTTCTTGTGACTCATTGTCCTATCTTTTTATGGAGCTGGCCTTGGCTCTGTGTCCAGTCAGTGTTAATGTGGGAGGAGGGAAAAGAATAAGTTTCATGTTCAAGGTGAGCAAGCATCTGCCAGACCCAAGGTCTTCCTCCCTGGAAGTCCTGGAGGGACTGGAGTTCTGACTCAGATGTCTGTCCTGAGCCACAGGCCTTCTCCCTGGTTCCCTCCGAGGACCCTGTTCTGCCACTCTCCTAGAGCTTCGCCTCTCCAGTTCTCTTGGCTCCTGGGCCAGGTTTTTGTTGAAGACTGTGGATCTGCCTTTGCGGTGCCTCTTAGTGTTGGCTCATGTTCTCCATTCCTATGACCCGTGTTTGTTCAGTGTCCCGGCTTTGTCTTGCCTGGATCAATGTAATAGCCTTGCCGCTGGCTGCCAATGGCAACTCTTGCTCTTGTGAACTGCTTAACAATAATAATGCTACCACTGTGGCGTACTTAATAGTCACAACCACCACAGGCAGCTCATGTGGTGATTACCATATGCCAGGCATTGCTCAAAACCCTTCACTTACACTAACTCCCTTAATCCTTATAATACTCGATGAAGTTTGTATTATGATCATACCCATTTTACAGATAAGCACACTGCTGGGAAGGAGGTGCCTGGGTGGCTCAGTCAGTTAAGCATCAGCCTTCCACTCAGGTCATGATGCTGGGGGTCCTGGGATCGAGCCCAGCGTCTGACTCCTTGCAAACCTGCTTCTCCCTCTGCCCCTCTCCCTGCTCTTGTTCTCTCTCTCAAATAAATTAATAAAATATTTTAAAAAAATAAAGAAAGGACGTTGCTGGGGAGTAGCACAGCCAAGATTTTAACTTAGGTGCCTAGCTCCAGAGGCTTGAGCACTTCAATGAGCAGCTAGATTTTTTTTTTTTCTTTAACATGTAACCAGATGGGTACCTGTTGGGTAGGGACACAGTTGTTCTTCTGTTTATTTGGACCTGGAGTAGGTGAAGGACCCAAAGATCGTCAGTGGCCTGCTGCCAAAGGAAACTCCACCTTAGTGGCCTGCTGTCGGATGTGGTTCAGGCAGGCTGAGTGATGGCAGAATGGACCGGCCTTTTGCCAGGGTAGAGATGGCTGCATGCCTGCCTTCATGGCTCAGCCACAGGAAGGAGAAGCGAACGTACCCTTTTCTGGCTGTGTCTAATTATGTGGCATTTTCTGTCTCGGTTATAAAGATTTAATTGCTGCATTGTACTGGGGCATCGGGGCCTCTTAGAAGTCATCTTTTATGATTGGTGATAATTGGCCCAGCTTGAATTGGCTTCAGCTAGTTGCAATTTCCTTACCAGTTTTAATCTGAGATCCGGTTTTAGCCTTATCTTTTTTTCTGAGTCTAGTTTGTTTTGTTTTTATTTTTTTCAACTCTGAATGCTAGGTTGCATGTTCAGCCTTTTTCTTTACGCTATCACTCTACTTGGGCTCACTTATGCACCAGGCATCTAATATAAAGATAGTGAAGACATAGAAAGAAACCTCTGGGAGGGTTTTGGTGGCTTGGTAGAGAAAACACCACAAAAGAGGGAACCCTGCCCCTCATTTTGTCAGTGCTGTTAGGATCTGAGGCTGGATCTCAGGGTGGAGCACATTCAACAGCTGCAGGGTGTAGACAGACAGCATCTAATGGAGCCCTGCTTATCTACAAGAAACTCCAGACAGAACACACTCCATAAAAAATTAACGACAGCGAGGATTTGGAAAATCCTAAAGATAAGTTTCCAAATGAAAAAGATAAAAAGCTTGTCGTCTGAAAGGGAATGAGGTATGAGCCACATAAATTAAGCTGACAGAATTTCTAGAAAGCAAAAAGTGTGCTGAGGCATCGCCAACTGTGGAATATAAATATATCTCACCCCATTATCGTTCCGGGGTCTGTAGTCTCCATATTGATGTTTCTGTGCTTTGAGTAAGCACTTCCTGAATGCTCCAGTCTTTGAGTCTAGCGGGCTTGATTTATGAAGAAAAGAGGACGATAATGAGTGGAAAAGGTTGACTAGGAATTAATTGAGGGTTGGTGAGAGGAAGCCAGCTTCTCCCCGCCACCTTCCATGCTGGGTGTTGCTGACCCTTGGGTGCAGTGGGGTGAGGGACCATGTGCTTTACACCTTCCTTCCCATGTGGGTTCACTCCCAGCTCGGACTGCTGAGGCTGCTTGCTGTGAGTGGCTCTCAGCCATTTCTTCCTTCCTTCCTTCAGTGGAACTTTGTTTCCCTTCGCTTTCATCTCCTGAATTGATGCTCATGAACTGAGGGTAGGTGTTTGAATCCCTAGCGTCCCTTCCATGTCTTTGGGCAACTCATCTTTGTGCTCTTCCCCTCTCACCCTTAAGTCCGGGCATTCTCAGAGGTCACGTCTTGCACCTCTTCTCTTACAGAAGCTCATCCTGGGGTAAGCATGCACCTGGTGTGCTAAGGGACAGCACGCAGTCAGTGTGACTGGTCCAGGTAGAGAAGGGGAGAGTGGTCAGAGGTCGTGAGACCAGTCCTGTGCGTAGGCCCGTAGCTGTGTGGCTTTCCCTCCAGGAGCGTGTGAGTGGAGGCTGGCCGTGTTCTGGGGGGCCGAGCTTGTGAGCTGCATGGCCGCTGTGTAAGTGAGGCATTACCCACATTTTGCTCTTTGTATCCCCAGGCTGAAAGCTCAAGGTGCTGTAATTTCTTCTTGTCTCCCCTCCTGCTATTTCCAGTACTGTCATACCCACTTGATTCTTTTTTCCATCATCTTTCTATTCTTCCCTTGGTCACATCCCTCCCGTGCACACTGGCCTAGGCTTTTAGTGCAGGAGTAGACTGCAATGGTGACTCCTCTCTACTGAAATTCTCACCCCTGCTCCTTCTTTTGTGCATCTCAACACAACACTCATTCTTCTCCACACCAAGGTAAGAATTGGCCTTGGGGTCTGTCATTTTGTTTCCTCCTCTTTCTTGCTCCTTCCTTTAATCAGAGTGCCCTCTCTTTGTCCTCCCTGCTTTTCTCTGTAGCCTAATTACTCTGTCTTGACCTGTGTTAGATAGCTCACTGTCTAGAAAGAATGAGACACATATTGTTTCAGTTATCTTTTGCTGTATGAAACATTACCCTGAAGTTGGTGGCCTAATGCCTTATTTCTTACAAGTCTGTGGGTTGAATGGGCACAGTAGGGCAGCTCGTCAGCTCATGTGCTATGACCTATGGTCACTTAGTGTAGCTGCTTCAGCCAGAGCTTGGCTGGAAGATCCAAGATGGCTCCGTTCACTTCTTGGGCAAATAATGGTGATTGTTGACTGGGACATCTTTTTTTTAAAAAATATTTATTTATTTATTTATTGGAGAGAGAGAGAGAGAGAAAGGGAGAGAGCATGAGAGGGGTAAGGGTCAGAGGGAGAAGCAGACTCCCTGCTGAGCAGGGAGCCTGATGTGGGACTCGATCCCTGGACGCCAGGATCATGACCTGAGCTGAAGGCAGATGCTCAACCAACTGAGCCACCCAGGTGCCCCTGTTGACTGGGACATCTGATGCATCTCTCTCTGGTCTTATTCTTCTCGTGTGTCTCTCTCATTCAGGAGTTTGTCCTGAGCTGGATCTCAAGAGGGTGGAAGTGGAAGCTGCCATGCTTCCAGGCCCAGGCCTGGAAATGGCACAGTGCCCTTCAGCCCCATGCTGTAGATCAAGGCAGGTCACAAGGCCAGCCTAGATTCAGTGGGAAGGGAAGTCGACCTTCCCTCTTGATGGAAGTGGCATGTACACGCAGACACGGGAGAAACTGGGGGCAGCCAGTTTTGTAAACAAATATGCCAATAAGCTGGCCTACAATATTGGTGACTGTAGCAAGAACAGAGGTATGCTTTCATTCATTCAGCCTGGGTTTACTGAATACTTACTGTGTCCTTGGAGGATTTATTAGGCAAACGAGGCTAAGACCCTTTCCTGAGCTTCCTCCAGAAAAGTGAAATGTGCTAGAAATGAATCTACCTGCAGGAAGCCATAAGAATCGCTGCTCTGAGCCCTTCCCTCTACTGGGTGACATTTCTCTGCTGACTAGCCAGCTGGAACTTTTTAAAAAACATGGTTACTAATCATTTGCAATCATTTGTATTTTTTAAAATAGATTGCCTTTTTCTTTTCTTTTCTTTTTTTTTTTTTTGTCTTTAGCTTGTTTTCTATTGGGATGCTTGTGTTTTTCTTTACCAATTTTTAAAGCTTTTTAAAAAAATATATTGAGGATTTTTAACTTCTTAGTCTCATAACATTTAATATTTAAGATATGCATTTGAAATAATGTATGGTATGGTGGTTAGATTTCACGTATGTCTGTTGTGTTAATTCTTCAACTACCTCTTATGTCCCTTAGGCTCAGAGACTCATTTTTATGTTTTATAGTCTTGTGTTTTATAGGTGCTCGTGGTAAGCCCTGAAATGCCTTCCTTGTTTGCAGCTGAGAGAAGTGAGCGTGGGTGTGTCTGTACTCCTTTACCTCAGCGTAGCCCTTGCTTTGTAGAGCTGTAAGCCTTGTTTGGCAGACAAGGGGTATGTTTCTGAAACCCTCAGCTCACAAGGTGGAAGAAACTCCTGCTGTAAAAAGTGTTGGTTTCTGAGGGTACTTGGTGTTTTACTTGAAAATCAGGCTTCAAAGAAAATGAGAGAATGACTGGTTTCCTGGAAACTGCCCCCTCTTGGTGGTTTTATCAATGAGCAGAAAGAATCCTCTGCACTCTTTATGGATTTCGTGAACCACCAGTTGGGAAATTTGGAATAGACAATGCAGGAGATCTCTTCGAGCTTCATAAGGCAGTAACTTTTGCAATATTCACATATGGTATCATCAGTAAATAACAATAGAGATTTTATAGACATCCCAACTTTAAAATAAAATATTCTAACTTCTTTCATGTCAGATTCTGAAATAGAAATGTGGTCCTCAAGCAAAACTTGATTCCTTTGTAGTTGGGGCGGTGGGATGATGCATTTTGGAGGCATTCTTCATTGTAAGAGCAGAACAGACAAGGCAGAGTGTTAGCTGGAAAATGAGTTTGAGGGGAGACATGGGTTTGGGGGGCACCAAATATGCTGTGTCTGGGGCCTTGGACTTGAAAACAGGGTGTTGGGGACCACTGAAGAATTCACAGCATGAGTGGCACAAACGATGAGCATTTAAGTGGCTCACTCATGGAAATGTGAGTTCAATTCTGCTTTTGCCTTTCTGTCTCCAAAAAAGTCTGAACACTGAGAGGATCAACTTTGGGATCCTCTCAGGGAGACCTTGAGAGCCTTTCCTTCCTCCAAATTTTGCTTTCCTCTGCTCTGAGGGGAGTTCGTGTTTCTTTTTTTAAAGTCATGATTCTCTTACTTTTATAAATTAGTCTTTCTCCTCTCTCTTCCACATTGCTTTGCCCTCTTCAGCCATAAGTCCATTTTTTTTCTGGAAAAACGGGGCTTCATAGTTGGCAAGTTGTAGACATGCCCCGCACAGCTTTCTGCATAAGATGTCATGGAAAGAGTAGCTGCTCCAATAGGTTGTGTGTGTGTGTGTGTATTAATGTTGGTGATCTTATGATTCTGAAACTCTTAGCATCCATAATTGACATGGTGTGCTAAGTTGCACCCCTCATCAGATTGTACAGTTTTGTGAAAAAGAAGCAATTTGCCAGGCATTGTGTCAAGCAGAGGAGGAGAGGAAAGATGGCCTTTCAAGTTCTTGTTAAGTGTAGAACTGTATCAGAATTTCTTGTTTTCTTGTTTTGTTTAATATAGTGTGTGTGTGTGTGTGTGTGTGTGTGTGTGTGTGTGTCTAAGCTGCCATCCTCTGCTGGGGACATTTCTTCCTCCAGCTCAGGGACTGCCATGATGAACGCTTATAACAATCAAATGGATAAAAATTGAACATATTCTTCAGGATTCTTTTCATTGTTCTGCCTTACATGTTCATTCTCTGAACAACAACAAAAATGCCTATGAAATGTTAAGACTTTCTTTCCTCCAAGTGGCATCCTTGAATCCTTGCCTTCCCCTCTTTGTTTGTTCCAGCAGATTTCCAAGGTGACTGCCGAAACTCCTCAAATGCTCCAAAGATAGAAGAGCCCTTAATTGTGTTTGCTAGGACTCCTCATTTTTCCGGACTGAGCCTGTCTAGTTCAGACTCATCTCCCTCTGCTTGTTATAATAATCTTAAAAAATGATTATAATAAATCTTGGGAGGGAAAGCAAATTAGAATAGTGGGAAGGTGGCTAGGGGAAACATTGGGGGACCTTAGCTACTCTTCTGTCTCAAGTTAACTGGCGGGTCATGGGCAGTGTCTGAGCCTCCTCTCTCAATATGTAGAGCTTCCTCTATATAAAACAGGCACTGACAAACTTTTTCAGTAAAGGGAAAGATAGTAAATATTTGGGGTCTGGGGGCACTGTGGTCTCTCTAGAACTACTCCACTCGACCAGTGTCATGCAAAAGGAGCCTCAGACAATAAGTAAATGAATGCCTGTGCCTGTGATCCCATAAAAATTTACCTAAACAGGCAATTGTCTAGACTTGGCTTGCAATAGTTGTCATCCCCTAGTCTAAAAGATTGAAGTAGTAAATGCTGCCTTATTCTTTCCCCCAGAGGCTTATAAGAGGGAAAGAAAATACTGTGGTGAAAGTACTCTGAAAAATATAAAGGAGGGATTTCTGCTTCTGGGTAAGATTGAGCAGTTTGAGGCATACGAATGATCCCAAGAAGAACAAGGAAAGCCATATAAAATACACATATACAAACACACTCGCAAATCATTCTGTTCAAAAGCACTGAGGGGTGTTGGGGCACATGGATGGTGCAGTCAGTTAAGTGTCTGACTCTTGGTTTTGGCTCTTGTTGTGATCTCAGGGTCCTGAGATCGAGCCCCACGTGGGGCTCCATGCTCAACACGTAGTCTGCTTAAGGTTCTCGCTCCCTCTTGCTCTGTCCTTCCTGCTTGTGCTCTCTCTCTCTCTCAAATAAATAAAATACATCTTTTTATTTTTTTTTAAAGCCCCTGAGTGGTATTGAAACAATGAGGACAGGGTGGGGGCTTCAGGAAGAGGATGAGGAGAAGGTCAGCCTATAGCTATGCAGCAGCTGTTTTCCTAAAGGCATTTCTGGTTCGGTGTGCTGGCAAGGGACTGGAAGTCCAGGCTTTGCCTGGCTGGAGAGAGAAACCAGCAGAGATTTTGGTAGCCTCATTGGACTGGATTGGAGAGACAAAATTGCCTAGTCGGTTAAGTTTCCTCCTCAAGACAGTTGCTGAATCCTGAAACTGCATGGACTAGGGAGTTCAAAGGTCGATCAGAAAGCAAACGCCACCCCCCCGCCCCCCGCCCCTGTCATTCCCCCCACCCCCTACTCTCAGATGGTAGAAAGGCTGTTCAGCAGTCCTGGTGCTTGGGAAGATAAAGATGAGCATTCAAGACCTGCTTTGGGAGGTGGGAAGAGGTGGGAGCAGAGTTGAAAGCTTTGGCAGGCCACGTCCTGGGAACAGGAGTGACCCAGGGGACGTTTAGTCCTATCTCAGTCCCTCACTGCTTGAGGTTCAGCCTCATCTTCCACCCCAGCTCCATCTGCCCGCAGAAAGCAGAGCCCTCTCTTGAGGAAAGCAACTTCATCAGAAGTCCCTTCATTTGTTTTATATGTGGGGCCTAGTATCCATGAAAAATGATTAGGCATGCCAGTGTCACCCAGAAAAACAAGAGAGAAACAGATAATATAAATAGATGCACAGGTGGCCCAGAATTTACTGATTAGAGTTTGTAAAAAAAAAAAAAATTAAAAACAGTGATTAATATGTTCAAGAAATTTTCTGAGCAGGGAAAATGGATGAAAAGATGGAAAATTTCAACAGAGGATTGGCATCTGTAAAGACTCAAATGGGCATTCTGTTAGTGGGAAAAATGGGAAATAACTCAGTAGAGGGGTTTAACAGAACATCCTACATAGCAGAAGACAAAGCAAAGTGGATTGGAAGGAAGGTTAATGGGATTATTCAGATTGAAGTGCAGAGAGGAAAAAGTGGAAGGTACAGAACATAAGAGAAAGGGATACAGTGAGGAGTCTATGATATGTATAATTGGGTTCTCAGAAGAAGACAGGGAGAGGATGGGATAGAAGCAATATTTGAAGCGAATATGGCTAAAAATTTCCCCCTAATATATGAGAGATACCCACCCACAGATTCAAGATGTGAGAATACAATGAATAAACATAAGGTGCTGAATGGATTAGGATGTCATGGAAAAGCAAACGATTCACTGACATTCTCAATTACTATTACTAGTGGAATAGACCCATATACAGGCCCCAGATTTAATGCATTTACTTCCCTGAGCCCTGTCCTCCAACCAAACCTGTTTACCAGGTGTCTCCTAAATTTTCCCACTTCTCTACTTCTGTCAAACAAACAAACAAAAACAAACAAACAACAACAATAACAACAAAACCCTCAAACCTATGTTATTTAGAGTATAACAAATTTTAATCCGGTAGACAATGGAGAGAATTCGATTTAAAATCCTTATGGAAGAAGCTGATGTGAATTAGCTATTGTGCGTTTTGATATTTGCTGATGGTGGAGGCGCTCTGGAAGGAAAAATTATTCTGGACTCACAGGCCAAATCTATACCATCTGAGTGAATTGAGGTAATTGCTCAGATTATATAGACCCTGCCTGCCAGATAATTGGGTAAATGGGGTTATTAATTTGAAGTAGCTAGGTAATTGGGTCTGCCTCCCTTTGATAATGTAAACATGGTCACATTGTGTAATTCCATAATTGCTTGAAAGGGCCCTATTCTTTCTCTTGAAGCACCTGCTATTGTCTATAGCTTGGCCATTGGGTTATAGTGTATTAGATTATTACAGACAAACCCCAGTACTTAGCCTGGGTTTCCTAGTGAAAAATACATACAGGTGTGTGTGTGTGTGTATAAAACTAAAAATGGGAATATAGGGAGTCTTTTAAAGTTTAATTATTTTTGATAATTCATAGAAGGGTTTCACAGAAATATGTGCCTCCAAGGTAAATCACCTCAGAGTCTTTTTGAGGAGATGGTCTCCCCTTTATAAGACATTGTTTTCATTGAACCCTACTATAATGTCTGTATTTAAATCTTCCAAGAAAGTCATTATAGCAGAGCTTATTCCTCATCAAAAATGGTCATAGGACAGTCTGGTTCAGTTCATTAGCTGAATGTTGCCTAATGGGATCTATGCTGTGGTTTAGCTGTTGGGTCATGGACATTTGACTCAATCCATCATAGGCTTGCACGGGCGCATGTTGTCCCTGCCCCTGGGCTGCCTGATGGGCCTCGATGGGCCTTTCCAGCTAGCTTTCCAAATGACTGAGTAGTGTGTTCTGAAACTTCTCTGATTTATACTGGGGCCAAGCCAGTGTTGTCTGTCATTTTGTTTGAGAAGTCTGGCCATTCGAGAGTAGGGGCTGCCTTAAAAAAGGTAAGAAATTCTGGAGTGAGTGGGTGGGAGAGAGTGGACCATGTCATAGCTGGAGAGGCCACACGTCTCAAATGTTCTGAAACCTTCTGGCTCTAAAATATTCTTTCTGGTTTTAGACCTCACATCCTGAATTTTGGCTTGGAAATTGAGGCTCAAGCAATGTCTGCTCGTATGTCTCTCACATTCGTTATTTGTATAACAGGCCTTTGATATGATACTTTTACCCTAGCCAAAAAAGGAGAAAACTGGGAAGAATATTTCAGTTAAAAAAATATATTCCCTACCCAACCTCTGAGTGAAATGTGAGGTTTTGATCTTGGCCAGTGATGTTGGTGGCTGACATCACCGATCTGCTTATTCTATTTCCTACTTCGCTTGGCTTGCTCAGATGTGGTCTGAAGAGGATGAGGGCCATTCAGACAAAAGTGGGATCAGCAAATTCAGATGAACTGCCCACCTGTGGCTCCTGAAGTCTTCCCTCTGGGCTGTGAGTTTATTTATAAACCTAATGGGCCTTGGGGGAAGAAAAAATGAGGAGAGGAGGAATTTGTTCCTAAAATGAAAACAAAATGTGCTTAAAAAGAAAAAAAAATCTCCTGTGTGCAGCTTCTCCCACCAGCCTCCAGTAAAAGTACACATATCAAAACAACACACAGTAGATAAAAACCACATTGGAAAAAGAGAAATTGAGACAATTCTGGTGTTCTACAGGGCCAGAAGAATCCACATAATTTATTCTCTCTGCAATGCATATTTTACATACCATATTATCTGATTTTGTATAATACTCATATGTGATATCTTGATCATCTCTGAAACTCACAAACATTCAGACCAGAGCTATGTCCACCTACAGTGTTGAAATGAGCCCATCACTTGGAAAGTTCATGCTCTCAAAAACATCTTGGCTGTGGTTATCTGAGAAGAAAAAAAAATCACATTTAATTTTCTGAGTTTTCTATTTTGGGCTGCAAATGTCAAACAACTTAAAGTTACAGAATGATAAGCCTCTCTCTAAACCTATTATCCTATAAATCTTAGAGCTTGCTTTTCTCTAGTATTTAAACAAATGGTCAACATTTCTCTAGTAATATGCTCACTCTTCATTCTTTTTCTCTAGCATGATGATATTGACTAAGTCATTACAGAAATAAAGGCCAGCTACTCAGGCAAGGGAATTCTGAACAGGGACTAGAATTGTTAAGAAAAATTTTGGAGAATTTTGAGTGTAGATTTAAGTTTGATTTTTAATTTTCAGTCTTTTGACATACTGATAAAATGGACATCAGTATTTCACATGAGTAAGGGACTCTTCCTGTGAGAGTTTAGATGTCTGAAATACTTTGAGGACATTACTTAGTCTTTTCTGCTTCCATGAAGACTAATTTCATTCATTTGAAATCCTGGTTGGTTACTTTAGAGAATTTGTGGAGCTGAGCATTGCATTTTCAATTGATCTTCAGATTTCTGTATTTCCAACGTGCTAGGAAAAAAAGTGGAAAAACCCACTATACCTTTCCATAAAATAAGAGTAACTATGGTGTGAGACATTCTCCAGAGGAAACTGAAATTTATAGAAAGTAGCCATTTTTGAGAATTATTTCGGCGTCTTTGTGCTTTGTGTTTGTATGCATCCGAGTTTTTAGTTACTGGAACTTGACATCTAAATAAGAGGCTGTTACTGTGATATGTAAATAGAACGTATGGGTCGAAATGCTTGTCATTATGGAGGTTGGAAGGACAATTTATGATGTACAAAGATGGAAAAACTCACTAAATATCTGTATTGCAGAGCCGGTGCAAGAAGAAAGCTATAGATAGATGGGCTTCTTGTGGATGAACAGAATCAATGACAGGTTAAAGGAAAAATTCACTTCACTGGTAGGGAAAATGTTTTCCAGATGTCAGCAAGGACAGTACTTTCTTCCTTCCCTCTGCCTCAGCTTGGGCAAAGAATGCAACTACCTGGGGCCCCAACACCCTGGGCAGACTGGGTTTTAATCATATAGCAGGTTACATGCTATATTGAACTATTTCCGTGCCTGCCCCAACTAGACTGGGTAAGCCCCGATTGGCCGGATACCTTGTTGGGCTGCCTTTTTTTTTTTTTTTCCCCATCCTGGCATCTGGTATAAGCCTGGCATTTGGCAGGTGCTTAATAAATGTCTAAATGAATTAAAGATTTCTTACAAAAATCTTTTTGTAAGAATTATTTATATTTATATTATAATAATCACATTTATGTATATACCATAAATATTTATATATTATAATTATGTAGTCATCTTATTTATTCCCCATCCCACTGTGAGATTAGTAGTTCAATTTTTGTTTCAGGCAGCATTCACCATGTTCCATCAGAAGGACTGAAACAAAACAGTAAGATTTTATTTTTAATTCACAGAATTAAATAATGGTATTTTTTTTTTTTTAGTAAGTTTATGGAGCTTATACTTCTGAACTTTGAGCTTAAGACTGTCTTGAAACTTTTGAGGCACCTCGTATATTCTTAAGGTATAATACCAACTGGTATTTATTGGGCATTTACTACGTCTTAGGCATCTAATCCTTTTGCTTTCTATAAAGCTTCTGTCAGGTAAATGCCGTTCTTGGCCCTTTTTATGCTTGGGGAAACAGAGGCGCAGAGAGATTTAAATAACTCACCCAAGGTCATTCACTAAGTGGCCAAGCCGGGGTTTGAGCCCAGGGAGTCTCTCTCCTCAGTGTGCGTTCCTGATCCCTGAGGAACACTTTGAGCTTCTTGGGAGTGGCTGACCTGCCCACAGTGTTTATTGAAGGCACTGAATTTACCGAGACATGCCGGTCCCTTGGAAGAGGCATCTTCTAGCCCTGTGTGGAAGCAGTAAGTCATCTGGGCTGGTAGAGGCCATCAAACAAATGTGGTGGACTGTAAAAGATTAAAGAGCCAGTTTTCCTGTCATTCTCCCAGAAAGTTTCACACATACTTGTTGAAGTTCTTACAGAGCGGACATCTGCCATTTTGCAAACTTTTTATTGACTCATAATACACATAGAGTATTTTGTTTTTACGAGGGAAGTGGTGCTGGAAACAGTCAACATCTCTGTGTCAGCCAGACATGAGTCTAGCAGTTCTCAGAGTGTGGTCTGGGAATCCCAGGGAGCTCCTAAGGGGCAAAACTCTTTTCAAATTAACGCTAAGGTCTTTATTCGCCTTATTCACTCATTCTCTCACAGGTGCACAGGGGAGTTTTCCAGAGGCTACGTGACATCATCACCACTTAATGTGTGCTTGGATAATCTTGTTTTAAAAATGCCTTAGTTTTAGGGGCATCTGGGTGGCTCAGTGGGTTAAGCCTCTGCCTTCAGCTCAGGTCATAATCTCAGGGTCCTGGGATGGGCTCTTTGCTCAGCAGGGAGCCTGCCTCCCCTCCCCCTCTGCCTGCTTGTGATCTCTGTGTCAAATAAATAAATAAGACCTTTAAAAAAATACCTTTGTTTCAAGTTTTCTGATATAAAAAATATCAACATATTACTCATGCAAACAAAAGCTCTTAGGGAATCCTCAAGAATTTTTGAGAGTGAAAAAGCCATGCTGAGACCCCTTTTCTCAGAGTTTCTTCAATTGACAGTGTTTACTATTTTTGGTAATAAATTTATTCCGAATATACCTGAGTTTGTAATCCCTTTCCAATGTGTAAGAAGTTGGGTAAGACGAAATTTGCCTTAGAAAGAGAAACCATTCTTCTCTTTGAGCTGCCTCGCAACTTTTAGGGTACTCTCAAAGCCAAAGCCAGAGCAATGTATTTCCTAAAAGGAAAGGTTTCCTTTCTCCCGTGGTTCTCCAAAGATTGGGTCTTCATTCTAACTTGCAGAACATAATTTGAGAAAGAACAGTCCCAGTTACTGTACTTGCTAATAAGTCAGCTTGCTGAGCTCCAGAATCCATTCTTTTCTGTGTGATCAAAACCAAGCTGCATTTCTCCTTCCTGACAGTTCATCCCCTCCGCTTCGAGGTTTGAAGAATTAGCTGTTCATAGATTAAGTGCTCTTAATCAGTTCATCTTACATTACAATGTAAAGTTTCTCTTGTGTTCGGCAGAGAACTTGATTTTCATTTGATATCTGCGATCACGGACTAGTAAGTGCATTCCCAGGAAATTTCATGAAGAGCAATAGTAATGCAGAGCTGGGGTGGAGGTAGTGGAGGATGTAGAGCTAATTGATTAGTTTAGAATCTTCTAATTTCCATGAGGAATGGAGGAGCCCAATTTGTACTTCTCCTTGGCATGTGATTCTCACAGATTGTCTGATGTTTCATTATCATCTTGACAGAACAGCTGATGTATAATTCTGTTGAGTAGTATATCCGTTGTGTTTTTGCCATGTGCATTTATTACTTCGTGATTAGATTATTTTGTCTCTATTAGTTGATTATCTGAGAGCCCGAGGAGGGAGCTCAGAGGAACATACATCCCTGGGTCCTGAATTTTCAGTGCTTCTGGTCCTTTGAACACAGTGGATGCCTCCTCCCCCAATGATAATATACTGTAATCTAGTGGGCTTTGGGGACCATAAATGACTGGTGTTAATATCTTCTCCTAATAAAACTTTTGTGCAGAATGTTCTCTTATTCAGCTTTTCCCTAATCCTTACCCAGGACCAGCTTCCTTGCTTTCTGTCTGTCAACACTAGTTCTTCGCCTGGTTCCAGGGTTAATTTGCACGCTTGTCATCCTGGGGGTTTTTGTTTCCCTGCTCCCAACCTCTTTATGGAGCCTCTTAATGGATTTGAGAACTGCGGAGAGGAGCGTGAGGATTTTCACATACACACGCAAAGCTCAGGCGAACAAATCGTGTTCCTTTGTCAGATAAGCCTCTTTGGTGTCCCTCAACCCCTAAAAATAGCATCAGTCCTCTAAGTGATAGTGAAAGAAAATCACCACAGAGCAAGCTTCTGGCCCAAACGATCACCACCTAGACAAATGGGGATGCGTGTGTGCGGCCGTTTCTGCAGCTGTTCGCTGGTCCCCGGTGCCCAAGTACATGAGCGAGGAGGCCTCGAGGGCCTTGAGGTCCTGTCCGGGCCCCCAGACAGAGGCTGGGGCTGGAGCGGGGAAGCCTTGCCGGCCGCCAGTCCTCATCTTCTTCAGAGGAGCCGGGGATCGTGCTGGGAGGCTACACTGTGTAGAGGAGGAGACCGGTTTGCTGTCTTATCCTTCCCAGCAACTGGGTGTGTATTTGCTGTCCTTTTTTTTTTTTTTTAAATAATTTATTCACTTGCAAGGTAGTTACTGAAGTCTGGTAATCAGCTAGGCAAAGAGGAGGCTAGTTGTGAGGAGAAGAAAGGGAGCAAGACAAAGTCCCTGCCTGCCCGGAAGAGACACACTAGTCAACTGTTACCTTAGCAAAAAAAGTGCTAGATGGTGCCTTGAGATATGGAGAGAGGCCTTTGGGCAGGCTGGAGAAGCCTCTACTAGAAAGAGTTGTGGAGGATGAGGAGGGATTTTCTAAGCAGATGGGGAATGGCAGGAGAGGAGGAAGGTGAGGTCGGGGTCTTGTATTCCCCCATTCCTGCCATCATGCAGGCATTACTAAGCAACTGTGAACTCTTCCCTGGTGGGCTCATCCTGGGCCTAACAGGCTTTTCCAGAACATGGCTCCCAACAGCCTCTCCTGCAATCCACCTCAGACTTGAGTGAGCAAGAGTAGTAAACAGCCCTGTTTGTTGCCCAGCAGATCTGAGCTATAGATCTGAGATGTAGCCTGGAGATATAGGCATTCTAAGAGGGCCTGCTCTTCCCCTCCTCCCAGGTGACTGATACAGATGTCCTCAGTGACAGTGTGGGGAAAAAGTTTTCTGGCTGTTGATTTCTCGATTTACATAAGTACATTCCTGCAATATTATTTTAGTTTATATTTAAAGCAATTTTAAATTCTAGGCTCTGATAATGATAGGCTTTTTACCTACAAAGCATGGCCAGTGGGATTTTTTAAAAATTGTGTAGGGGTCAAGACAATTCTTTGTGGGGTTGCCTTGTGCCTTATAGACATGTCACTTACCTGGCCTTTACCTGCTATAGTGACCTCCCAGTCATTGTAGTAACTAATAGTGTCCCCCTGAATCTCCAGAATGTTTCCTAAGAGGCAGTACCATCCCCTGTGGGAAACACTGGGCAGATGAGGGGTCCTGGGATTTTGGCAGGGGTTAGTGGGCTAGCCTTGTGTTGTAGCCAGACCACTGGGCTGCTGGTTTAGGAGCATGTAGCTTGGAGGTGGGCATGGTGATCAGGAAGCCACAGGAGACTGCCTGAGGCTGAGAGCGTTGCTATGGAAAGGAGGGAGGATTAGAAAGTAAAGTCCAATGGATTCAACAAGATGTAGCAGCCAACTGGGTATAGAGAAGAATGAGAGGGAGAGGGAGGTGCTCGTTGTTTCCCAGGGTCCTGGTTTGTGCTGCTCTTGGATGTGATGCTATGGACCATGATGAGATGCAGGAGGCAGGGCAAGTGTTGGAAAGATGGGGTTTTGTTCCGAGCATGTTGGGTTCTGACTGCCTGTGGAATGTGCAGATGGAGATTTTTCTGAACCAGCTTCAGTGTGGGTCTGGAGCTCAGGAGATGGAGGCTTAGGAGAGTTGGGTACATGGAATTGTCTGGAAGGAAATGGTGGTGGGGTCATGGAATGGATGAGATGTCGTTCAGGCTTGGAATTCCTCCTGGACTAGTTAGGAGAGGGAAACACGGAGGTGTGGGCAGTGCTGGCCCTGCTGATGCTGGAGACCAGGCCTCTGTGTTGTGATTCTCCCCAGCAGTGCTCAAAAATGTTGGTCCAGGATGGGAGAAGACTCAGTTCCCCATCTTTTAAAATGAGGGTCCCCTCCAGCTCTAAAGTCCCAACAGTGTGTTTACTGAATTGCCAAGAAACAATATATTGGGCATGAACACAAGGAATCTACAGTCTAAATTTGAATAGAATGGAGGAAGGATAAGATATCTCAGTAGCTTCAGAGGAGGAGGGGCGGTCCTGGATATTTAGTTCACTCTCTTCTGGGGTTGTGGACCCTGCTCAGACACTCTGTTTCTGTACCTCAGCACATATACACAACTGGCTTACCAGGACTGTTCCAGAGGCTAAGCCACAACTGACCGTCATGGTCCGAAACCTAGTTCAAAGCATTTATCTTAGGGGTCAGTGACATCATTTTTAACCATAGAGGGAGCTTTCTTTCTTTCTTTCTTGGTCTTTTTTTTTTCCTATTTTTAATTTTTTTTTTTCCCAAGGGAGTTTGCAATATAAAGATCAATGTCAATGTAAATGCTTTCTAAATATGCCATTTAGCTCAGACGCCTGAAAAGTTTTGGAAGTGTGGACCATGTACAACTTGAGAACTTTTATATGAGTCCTCCCGCATCCACGGTTTCACTTCCCGGGGTTCCGGTTGCCCGCGGTCAGCTGCAGTCCAGAAGCAGATGACCTGCCTTCTGACTTCTCATCAGAAGGTCAGTGGTAACTTGACCTTACATCATGGCACCTGCATCACTCATCTTGCTTCATGAAGGCCTTCTCTCATCTCTCATCACCACAGGAAGAAGAAGAGTGGGTACAGTATGATAAGATATTTTGAGAGAGAGAGAGACCACATTCATGTAACTTTTACTATAGCATGTTGTTATAATTGTTCTATTCTATTCTTACTGTTGTTCATCTCTTACTGTGGCTGACTTATACATTAAACTTCATTGTAGGTGTGTATGTAGAGGAAAAACTACGTGCGGTTTCACACATCCATGGAGGGTCTCAGACCATATCCCCCACAGACAAGGTGCCACTACTATAGTGAAAGAAAAACAAAATTGCAATATACATAACAGATTAAGGACTAATACCCATCTTATAGAAGACTGTACTATGAATCGCTAAGAAAATGATAAGCTGTGCTATGAAAAAATGGGTAGCAGGGAATCTTAGCTGAAGAGTAAGAAATATACAATTATATATGTATGTATTATATATAAAAATATTCCCAACTCATGACTAATTACAGAAATTCAGAATAAAGCAACAGTGTCATTTTTCACCGTCTGGATTAGTACTATGGGGAAATACACGGTCTCACTCCATAGATCGGTAAGACAGTTGTAGGGCAATTTGGCAATTGCTATTAAATCACGTGCCTGTGAAGACGTCTGAACGTGGGATTTTAGAAGAGCATTAAAAATGATTACTGTTAGGAGAGCAGAGGTGAAGGGGGAAACTTTGTCACTTCCCCCAAGGGAAGTGCACTCCACATGTTGTTCATACTGGCCACAGAGGTCCGCCACGACAGCCTGTTAATCTGGCTGTGACTTGTCCTCTGCCTCCCACCTCTGCACTGTGGGCCAGCAGTCCAGCGACATGGAGAAGGTTGGTACCTGTCATTTGCGTTTGCCCAGCTGAACTACAACAGCCCCCACTTTATCAATGTCTTTGAAGATCACTGTTAAAATTTCAGTTTGAAAATTGGATTTGCTGTTAAGCGTTTGCTTTGTTTATTTTCTTGTGTCCTACCCTGAAACAAAGCAGGTCTGGTTCCGGATGGTTATCTATAATCACGATGCAGTGATCCTTAGTTTTCTGGTTTTCCTGTTGTAAATGTGTGACTCGCATTCATGCTGTACTTCTTTTTCCAGTCAAGCATACACTACCAGATTTACTGAAGAAATAAACATGGCATTTTTGAGAAAGGCTTTGTCCACCTTCCTGTGATCAGCCTTTCAAGGAAAGCACTGATCCAGCAGCTGATTACTGATGGTGCTTGAGCAAACCATGGAGCCTAAAAAGGAACACCCATGAGGCACACAGTTGTGCAGAAACAAGGAGTCTTATGTTGTGTTCCTGCTGCATTCGTTATAGTTTTGTGGGATGGTAAAAAGAGCACTGGATCGTGAGTCCAGGGGTCTTTTATAGTCCTGATTCTGCAGCTAGCTATATGTTCATAGCTAATTGTTTCATCCCTGTGGACATCACTTTACAATCCATGAAAATGAGTGGGCTGGGTTAGGTAGTTAGAAAGAGTTCATAGTTAAGGGCATAGGTTCTGAGTGATTGAATTTGAGGCTTGGGTTCATGAGTTACCAGCTGTGCAACCTGAGGAATGTACTCAACCTCTCTGATCCAGAGTTTCCTTATCCTTAAAACGGAGGTCATAGAGAGATGGTTGGAGTATTAAATGAGGAAGCCTGTAAAGCACCTAAAACAATGTCTTGTGTATGGCATATGTCTAGTGGATACTGGCTAACATCGTCATCATTGCTATTATTTCTTTCTTTTTTTTTTTTTTAGATTTTATTAATTTATTTGACAGAGAGAGAGAGAGAGAGAGAGAGAGAAAGATCACAAGCAGGCAGACAGGCAAGCAGAGGGTGGGGGGAAGCAGGCTCTCCGCCGAGCAGAGAGCCCGATGCAGGGCTCAATCCCAGGACCCTGAGATTATGACCTGAGCTGAAGGCTGAGGCTTTAACCCACTGAGCCACCCAGGGGCCCCCATTGCTGTTATTTCTAAGGACACTTCTCTTATCATCATCTCTAAGGACTTTTTCAGCTGTAAAGCACTTTGAAACCATGATTCTCAGAAAAGCGATTCAAAAGCAGTATCTAATCTCTCAAAGACTAAGGAGTTGGGAAGGAACAGGCAGTATAGCGGTCAGGAGGCAGTTGACCCATCTGCAGCTTGCTTCCAGGTGCATTCCTCCACACCCAGCTGTCGCCCCCCACACCCCTGCCCCCAAGGCTGCCACCCGCTTGCGGCCAGGGTGGGGAGGCAGACACTGTTCCTGCAGCCTCCCCTTTCTCTGCGGTAGCTGAGGACAGAATTTTAGGGCTTTTTTTCCATTTTATTTATTTATTTATAATATTTATTTGACAGAGAGCACAAGCAGGGGGAAGGGCAGAATGAGAGGAAAAAGCAGGCTCCCCGTGGAGCAAGGAGCCTGATGCAGGACTCCATCCCAGGACTCTGGGATCACGACCTGAGCAGAAGACAGGCGCTCAAGGGACTGAGCCACCCAGGCACCCCCTCACTCTTTCATTTTAAAAGTTACACCTACAGTGCTTCCAAGTGGGGCTGCAGGCAGAACAGGCAGGGGCGGGGGCCGGGAGTGGGGGGGTGGCTGTAGAATTTAGGATGGAGTCCTTGTTGGTGGCTGTTAGGAGAGGAATTTAGGATGCATAGTTGAGGAAACAAAGGGAAGAGACTGCAGTGACCTCTAGGTTTATGCCTCCTTCAAGAAATATTTTTTTCTTTGCACATTTAACTTCACAAATCTGGGATGGATTCAAAACAGACACGGAGAGTGGTCAGAACAGGGGTGACATATTTCTGTCCCGTCTCCTGCCGGATGCCTTCCTCTTTACCATCCCTTTGTCGTCTTCCTTTTCTGGGCACCCTTTGTGTTCAAGGCTCTGACTGGGTCTCCCACCATAGTTCCACCTCTTTTCTCAATCAGCTCCTTTATTCTTTTATTCCTTTTGGGCCGTGGTTAATGTGCCTCAGTAGGGCCTTCTGCTGTCCTTCTCCTACTGGTTCCTGGTTACTCTTACAGATGGTGCCATTTTCTGGAACTGGCACTCTAGGCTTCTCCAGTCCCATTGCAGCCGTGCCCCCCCCCCCATTCCTCCTCATGCCCGTTCTGTGATATGTAAGTCTGTGGTAGCGTCTGGTGCAAATCTGGTGCTTTTCTCGTTTTTTTTCTGAGTCCTGTTGCTCTAGACCATTGGGGGTTCACGTTCAGAAACCAATAGAAGTTCAGACCAGCATTTAAAAGAGAATTGCAGAAAAAATTGCAGGCCTGTGTTTAGGCTGAGAAATCATAGTCCTGGGTGAAAACTAAAGGATATTGATGTACAGCTTCAGTGGTTTCAGACATAGGATCCATTTACAGACACGGAGACCTGTCATGCTTGTTAACAAGTGTGGAGATGCTTAGGGTTATTAATAATAATAATATGGATGATAATGATTTTAGCAGCTCCCATAAACAAAAGAGCTCCAGGCCCCAGGTCCAGTTCTAGTGCGTTATGTGCATTATCTCACTTACTCCTCATGCCAGCCTAATGTGATGGATACTACTCTTATCCGACACAGACACAATCGAGGCCCATTAGGGTTTATAACCCACCTGAAGTCCTACAGCTAGGAAGGGGTGGCAGTGAGATTTAAACCCAGATAATTTGGTGGGGGGAGGGGCAACATGGGTGAGGTGGAGAGGAAGATCCAGTCTTCCAGGTATGGAATGAGCAAGCCACGGGGATGAAAGGTACAGCACAGGGAATGTAGTCAGTGGTATTAATAGCATCGAATGGTGACAGATGACAGCTCCGCTGGCGGTGAGCACAACGTAACAGAGAAGAGTTGTCAAATCACTATGTTGTACACCTGAAACTAATGTAACATTGTGTGCCAACTCTACTTTAATTTTAAAAAATAATAATAAAAGAGGAAGTAAACCCAAGTGGTTTGGCTCCAGAGCGGGAGCCTTGACCAGCATAGGATCTGTCTCTCTGCCTTAGCCAGATTTGATACATCACCAGCTTTCTACCCTATAATTCAATGCCAGATTTCTGTTCTCTGTTTACCTAGTAGGATCTGCACCATTTAGAAATAAGACAAACTATACTGCAGTTGTAACAAAGTAATAATAATACTCACTTCTTACACGATGTGAGGATTCCTAATGTCATGAAGCCACCCATCCTACCCCCAAAGAAACCCGGTAAGGAAACGCAGGAAGGGAGACAGCCCTGTTAAGTCCAGCCATGAAGACCTCACACATGAGTTTATTAAGGGCGTGAGGGAAAATTTGTATCTCTCGGGTATAACGTGGATCATCTAGAAAATCCAGTACAAAGCACTTCCAGGCACTCAGCAAAACAGGCTGGAGGGTTCACTATCTCCTGATATTTCTGATATGAATTATCTCAGCCAGGATGCTGGCCAGCTGGGAGCCCCTGGCACTCATTTCCAGATTTACCAGAGCAGTGATTCCCAGCTTGAGAGCTCCCCCCACCCCCAGCCTGGCACATGGGGGGAGAGGTGTGACTCAGGAGGGTGTATGACCTGCTGATGGAGTAGCGACAGAAAAATGGTGAGAACCTGCTTGCTCCAGAGAGGTAAACACTTTAGAAGCTGGCGTGACTGTGTTACTAGAGATATTCAAGAGTCTCAGGGACTAAAATACCAAACGTGAAGGCAGCACGAGGTTTTGCTTTCTTCCACCAATTTGAATTGGTGACAGCTAGTAAAAAGAGATTTAATAGGGCCGCCTGGTTGGCTCAGTGGGTTAAAGCCTCTGCCTTCAGCTCAGGTCATGATCCCAGAGTCCTGGGATCAAGCCCCACATCAGGCTCTCCACTCAGCAGGGGGCCTGCTTCCTCCTTTCTCTCTCTCTGCCTGCCTCTCTGCCTACTTGTGATCTCTGTCAAATAAGTAAAAAAAAAAGAGAGATTTAATATACATGACGCAACATTACCCATCCGATCCCACACTGTAAATATTTTTGCAGCTTTTCCCCATTCCGTGGTGTCACAGCTTTATTTTGGGAAAAGAAGTGACCTTATTCATAACTGTAGTTAAAGGATGTTTAGTAAGGAATTAAACTGACACCTTAATAAAGGCAGAGAAGTGATCACATGTTTTGGGCTAAAATAAAAGGAGTCTAGTTTAAAAAAAAGATTCTAGAATGGATCTGCCCAATAGAAATATAAGGTGAGCCATGGGTTGATTTAAGGTGTTCTAATAAGAATTTTAAATTAAAAAATTAAAATAGGTAAATTCATTAGTAATTAATAGGTAAATTAATTTTAATACAGTTTATTTAACTCAGTATATTCCAAATGTCATTTCAACATGTAATCAATAACAAATTTTTATCAAGATATTTTACATTCTTTTTTTTTTTCCACATGAAGTCTTTGAAGTTGTGTGTGGTTTACACTGAAAGCACATCTCCATTCACATTAACCATATCTTGAGTGCTCAGGAGTGATGCGTGAAAGGAGGAAAGAAACAAGGGAGAGAGGAGGGGGGAAGAAATGTTAGCAAAAACCTGAAGATGCCTTATATAAACTCATAGATGCCTCTCACACCCTCTTTGGCAGTCTCAAAGGCCACACTTCCTGGTGGTCCTTTTCCATAAATTCACACTGACAAGTCAGGAAAATCCTTTCTCCTGCCTGGTTAAAATCTGTCTTTCCCTTTTTGTGCCAACTGTTGCAGATAGATGACATTTTTCTGGATGTAAATAAAAAATTCCGCTCCCTCCCCCATTTCTTCTCTGTTATTCTGGAGAACCTCCCTTGGCCATTTGCTTTCACCTAACCCTTCTACCTAATTTCACTCTCCAGCTTTTCTCCTCCTCCGTTGGAATCCATGAGAAGGCAGCTGAGAGGGACACACAGGCATGCAGAGACCCTAGACACTATTTGGGACTCCATTTTTATAGTGGGAATCAAAATACTTCTTAAAATTGGCCTCCTCAGGCATCAGAGATCCCCATCTCTTCCACGGGC
The DNA here is from genome assembly GCF_002288905.1 of Enhydra lutris kenyoni. NCBI lineage: Eukaryota > Metazoa > Chordata > Mammalia > Carnivora > Mustelidae > Enhydra > Enhydra lutris. The sequence goes on from NW_019154123.1 coordinate 12,447,728, forward strand.
AAAAAATAAACCAGAGTGCTGATGACAATTTTGCATGCAAATTGGTTAGCGGAGCCCGGGGCTGCTCAACTTGTGTGTATGATTTTCTCTTTCCATGCACCAAATTGGGAGTTTGCGCATGAACGCAGTAATTGTTCATGCAAAGCTGAAAATGCAGGTGTGGAAGCCTTTTTTAGAGTAAGGGAACTGTCTGGCCTGAGTTCTCATTTGACTCAGTTTTGTTGCATCTTTTGCAATGTCATGTAGTTAAGAGTGTTATTTACTAAAATGCATTTCCAAGATATGGAACTTTTTGTAAGCTTTATGAATGTTTTTGTGACTGTGTCATGGACTAGATGGTATGTCTCCACTATGGCAAGGAAAAGGAGAGTCCGCCAAGGTGAACTTACTGTTGTGTCTGGGCATAGTGCCTTTGAACCAACAAGTGGATTTCCTTTGTGGGCAGGAGATGTGCTAAGCTCCCAGATGGTGGAATTTATTCTTGTCATAAGATCTGGAAACTATTCTTGCACATGGTGAATTTTTGTGCTTTCCAGCAGTTTCTGTAGTGCATTATTTTATTATTTCATATATTTTTATATTACTGTGTTCATAAATTTAAAAAAATTCTCCTAAGCCAAGACTTTATTGATATACCAATGTGAAACTCTATTGTAGACTTGAGACCTTTGTGATAATAAATCAAGGTAAAAAGAAACCAAAGTTTTCTCTTGTGGCCTGAGTTAATGCCAGACTGAAGTGTGCTCATGACTTTGGGGCACCATCCGTTCGGGAAAAAAAATTTTTTTTTTCCATTGTATGTTGTTTGGGGTTAGGATTCCCAGTCACCTCTTATCTATAACCATGGTCTTTTGTCTTGTCACTATTTGGCCATCTCTGCAAGGTGACAGTTTTACATTCTTCCTTTGCTTTTGTTGTCATATCCCCATTTGGTTTTTCCTCCAGGTCAGAGGTATGTATCCAACTCATGTTTAAAATTGCTACTTAATAGTCTGTAGTAGGGATGAGCCATGGCAGAGTCATGGCCATTCCACCATTGATGGATTTCATTGTGTGCATGTAGGGAAGGAATGAAAACGCCGCTTGGCTGCTTCAGACTTGAAAAATGCGCCATGTCCCTTCTTGTTCTGAAAGGGCTGACTGCCTGGCTGGCTCTAATGGGGTTGGCCCATGTGGGCGGTGGGGAGAACATGTGTGGGAATAGGGGACCACATGGTCTCCAGGGTCAGGATGTGTTTGCTGGCTCGTATACTGCCCATTTTAGGCACTCCTTTGGTTCCTTTAGCTTCTTTGCTTTCAGCACACCTGAGTAAGAATGTATCAGGGCAATCATGCTTCTTAGTTGATTCTCCACAGCTCCTTATAAAGGTGCATTATTTTTTGACATGCCTTCTCTGAGAACTTGGCCGCAGTGACGTTATTTTTTCCAGTACTGATTACTTTTATACAGAGTCTTCAGACTTTATCCTAGAAATCCATATAGGGTCCCATTTACATTCTAAACAGTTTCATTTCCATACTGTTTGTACATATTCATTAGTGGCTGGTCTGGGATGCAATCAGTTTATTGTACTCTCAGAATCAAAGAGAACTACATGGAGTGTCAGCTCTCATGATGATATCATGCTCAATTAGGAAAATGGCATAAAATATGGACAATGAGCTTCCCTTCTGACTCGCGCTAAGCTCTCCTTGGGTTTGGTGTGGCCCAGTTTGAATAGAAATTCTGAAGACTTGGTGATCCTTTGCATCTTTTCTTCACTAGAAAAAATATTTTTAAGTACGTGAAATATTTTATTAATACTCTGAGTTCAGTTTCTAGCCTGTTGCTTTTAATATTTGAATACCCCACTGTGAAATCCAAGCAGCGTGAGGCCTGTGTCGCTGGAAGAGCTTTCTTTCTTTTTTTTTTTTTTTTAAAGATTTTATTTTATTATTTATTTGACAGAGAGAAATCACAAATAGGCAGAGAGGCAGGCAGAGAGAGAGGAGGAAGCAGGCTCCCTGTTGAGCAGAAAGCCCGATGTGGGGCTCGAACCCAGGACCTGGATCATGACCTGAGCCGAAGGCAGCGGCTTAACCCACCGAGCCACCCAGGCGCCCCTGGAAGAGCTTTCTTGATGAATCTTTGCCTGGGTCTTCTCTGACAAAGTGGACCAGTGATGAGCAGTAATGCCATCTTTTGGGTTTGAATAATGGGTACAATCAATGGGAATTATTCAGCACTCTCCTTCCAACTTCTAGACACTGAATTTTTTGGGATGTGATGTTGTATATGTAATTCAGTGACTGCGGGTGAGCCTTTGAAATGACAAGCAAACCAATAACAACTTGACTCCCCCTCTCCCTCCTCCCTTCTCTGTACACACGTGCACATGCGCACACACGTGCACACACCTGTTGTCACAGCCTCTGATAGTCTGATGCTTCATAGTCATTCGTAGTCTTGTGGCATGCATCTGAAGAACTCATGTGATGAGGCATCTGTTGCTTTACCAGTTATTCTGTGATTGACCTGTAGAATCCTAGATTTTATATTAAGCTTAAAGTAGAGTTTTCAGTCTTCCTGAGATTTTCCCCTTGAGTTATCGATGACTTAGATATGGTATTGAGAACTGTGTTTTATGAAACCTGATTGGTGGTTGCCAAAGGCCACAGGGAGAGGAGAATGGGGAGAACTTGCTTAACAGAAATGGGGTTTCCTTTTGGGCTGAGGAAAATGTCTTAGAAATACAGAGAGGTGATGGTCGTATGACATTACAAATGTACTAAATGCCACTGAATTGTTCACTTTAAAATGATTGATCTGTGGATTTCACTTCAATTAAAAAAATAAAAAAGAATAAGTAGTGTTCTAATGGTGTGGTCTCCTGGACCTGGATAGGCTTTATATTATTATTTTTTTTTAAGTTTTAAAAACATGAATTTATTTGATGGGGCGCCTGGGTGGCTCAGTGGGTTAAATCCTCTGCCTTCGGCTCAGGTCATGATCCTAGGGTCCTGGGATCAAGCCCCACGTCGGGCTCTCTTCTCAGCAGGGAGCCTGCTTCCTCCTCTCTCTCTGCCTGCCTCTCTGCCTACTTGTGATCTATGTCTGTCAAATAAATAAATAAAATCTTAAAAAAAAAACCCAACAACATGAATTTATTTGATAAGACAGTGACAGAAATCTGAATTCGGAAAACCTCAAAATGAGAGTTTTAACTTATTCTGCAGCTTTAGAAATGACACAGACAGAAGACATTGGGCTGCAAGCACTATTTAAAAAATGAAATTCTTATTCCTTACCTATACAGTAAAAACTGCACATTGAAAAATGATTGATTTGAGTATTTTGCTAAATTGAAGCTACTGCAGAGCCCAGGCAGACTGGTGTTATAGAAATAGCAGCCTTCAAGGAACTTTAAAAAGAGAGAGAGAAAGAGAGATTTGGTTGAACAGTGTCATTATCAGCTTTACCTGCGAGGGAAATTACCCGAGGGGGATGGTGTCGTTCTCTCAGGTTTCACTCCCTGGTATTGACAGATCCATTAGCAGATGTAATTAGAAAAGCAGAGTCGGACTTTGAATAATTAGGTTAAAGTCACACATGATGGCTGAGCCAAATCACAGAAGCTGTTGCCGTTCACCCTGCCGTTGCCTGCTGTAGGGTAGAGAGAAGTGTGCGGGTGCCGAACACCACTGGTTTCCTTCTTGTCTGGGAACCTGGCGCTCTCCCAGCAAGAAAGTTTGAAGGGAGCAAAGCTGTCACTTTGGGTCTTCTGTGGATGTCTGAAGGGCTTCGTTTCCAGGGAATAAGTGGGGCGCAGAATGTTTTTGCTAAACAAAACATAGTCATAGCAAAAACAAAATCTACTTCATCCCAGGAGTGTTAAGAAATGTGTGGTTTTGTGGCTGAGGTTTCTTTCCCCCTGTTTGCATTCCTTTTTTTTTTTTTTTAAACCCCTGGAATAATGGTTTATTTATTTATATGAAGTTATTTTCTGAAAGGAAAACAAAACACTTATTCCAAAAGATCTCTGGACTCTCATGCCACCCCAAATACCTTTCCAGCAGTACTTTTTATATTTTGATTTTTTAGAAATCAAAAGCCTGTTATTGGTAATTGAATGAGGAAAAAAGTATTTCCAAGGGATTCACACTGTAGTTATATGGCTCTAAACTTTCTGTTCATCTCTACATCAGCATAGAGGAGAGAAGATTTGGAAATAGGGGGCTGTGTCGAATACGTACAGGTGTAGCCTTGAAGGCTGCCATGAATTGTGATGATCTGGGAATGAATGGAATCACAAGCTCTTCAGTACATGACCGAGGTTCATACCGTGCCTTGACAATGTGAAGATCGGGGATAGGAAGGAGTAGGGAAGCATCCATCCCCCTACATTTATCAAATGCCCCATCCAGACTCTGCAACCTACCAGGTCTTGGCTTTGGGCCATATGGACTTGAAAATCAAATGGGAATTACTTGCCAAATCTAAAGATTAGCAGAGTTTCTATGAGGACCAAGACTATGGAGTTCTTTAAGGTAAGAATTAGAAGTTCTGGCACCATTGGGCCTATGTTCCCATTGGCAGTAACCAGGCTGGAAGGACACAATGCCGCCCCCTTGGTGAGATGGGGCTTTGGTAGTCATTATTCTTCCCATAGTTCTGTCTCTCATTTGCTTTATCCATCTGGCTCCTGGCGGGCCCCAGTCCCTGGCCTTGTGCTCTGCCCCAGAACCTCTACCAGGTCATGAGATAAGAACCAGTTCCTGCCCAGGCTGCTGGGAGAGGCCAGCTGGAGAACTGGGCTTTGCACAGCAGTAGGTCCAAATCCTTGTGTCGGTGAAGATACAGCTCCCTCAGTGGGAGCACAGGGAGCATTCAGCCTGGTGCCTGGGCTTGGAGACTGATCCCTGTCGATAAAGACTTGGGAACTTGACAGATTGGAAAGCGTGATCTTCAGACAGACACTGGGCCCTAACAGTGGCATTGCCTCAGATTGGAATAACATTGGCCAAGACAGCATCATCAGTGTCCCTCGTCTTCAGAATATGAAGTTTCATATTTAGAAATTTTAACCAGATGAGGTGGCTTCTGTAGTTCAGTCCTGGAGAGGACTCCTGATAAAACCCCAGGAAGTCAGAGGAACTTCAGATAACTCACACTGTTGTCCTTGTAGCTCTCCACTGGGAAGAGAGGAACCCATAGCCCCCAGGGATGCTTCTTAAAATACCCCTTTCCTCTCCCACGACTGTGCAGGCATCTCTTCCGTAGAATGCCCCTGGAAAGCTCCCCACACTCCCAGGGACAGTCAGAGCAGACAACATCCTTTCCTAGTGCCTGCGATGGGCAGAAGGCTGGGACCCTCACAAACAACAGTGATTTTTATTCTACCCTTCTGGCAACAAACTGTTTTTGTGCCTCCCTTTCCATCTTTCCACCCACCCACACCTGTGGTTTGTCCTTATTCCCATTTTGCCTCTAGTTTAGGGGAACTCTTTGAGTTTGCTTTGTAAAGCATTTATTATATTATCCGATATCATTTTTTTTTTTTTTTCAGTTAGAAACTGGGCGTTACTCTTCAAATTGAATAATGAAATCATTGCATTTTAAAGCTGGAAGCTCCCTTCAGAATTGCTGATCCAGGGGCTTCATTTTATAAACAATGGACCCAAGAGGTGGGGTGGGAGTTACATGACTCACCCAAGGTTACATAATTCGTAACCGAAGTCAGACAAATCTTACAAAACAAAAATAGTAGAGAGGTTATCCTGGTGGGTGGGGTGAGATTTAGAGCAAGAGGCTACAATTGGTATGTCCATCCGAACAGATAAGTCATTCCTTCCTTTATTTTTCCAGGAATAATACTGGAGAATTGGTCAGTTTATAAGAACTAGAGTTTTTCTGAAGGTGAAGGTTCAAACAGAAACAAGAAATTAAGGCCCTTAATCATATTTACAACAAGAGCTTGGTTTTTTTTTTTTTTTATTGCAACGAGATTGTTGAGATTCATTTTTATTTGTTTTTTAACCGTGAAGCTAAAACTTACTTTGCCAGCATGCATACCAAAAATTAAAGCCATAAAATTACTGAGTTTTGACAAGAGATACATCTTGAGATTTTAAGATAAAAATTTTAAAGGTATGATGTTTTATTCAGGGAGCATTTAACTAGAAAGTGGTTGATTGACTCCTGTTTGGGGGGCACTGATCTTTAAGCCTGGAGGGTAGGGGAGTGGGTGGAAACGGGGAACAATTTAGTGGCCCAGCACCACGGCGTCATCACCAGCCCCAGCTGACCGGTGTCCCCATCCACCACTGCGACCACCACTGACCATGATCTTTTGGAGCTTTGTCGATTCCATATGCAACGTCCCATTTAACTCTTAGAGCTGCTGTATGATGTTAGTAGGCCCATTTTAAATAAGGAAACTGGGTTTTCACGTGCCCAGGGTTAACACCAGTGAGGAATATAGCTAAAATCCCAGATCTTCTCAAAGCACTGACGGCTTTTACTTTTTTATTACAGCACAATGCATAAGGGGGAACAAATCTATAAATGATCAGCATCACAGGAAAGGCTTATTTTATTATAGCAGTAAGAGTTTTGAGATACTTGAAACATTTACAAAACACTGCACTGTGGAGACTGGCTGAGTGGGTGGTCTCATATTGGTTGACTCATACATACTTTCATCAAAGTGGAGGGCTGCCTAGTATTTTTAGGTTTGATTGACATTGTGAAATTACCTTCCAAAAAGGGCTCACCCACCTACCAAAAGTCTGTTCAGTTTTGCGAATGAAACAGCCAGCATCGATGCCATACACAGGGACTCTCGTTCGGTTCAGCCACTTTGTGATCTAAACCTGCCCCGTTCCCTTGGCACAACCCACATGCAGACTGGCTCCTGTCAGTTGTAGGGCCCAGGCACGAGAGTGCAAGAGATATTGGGCCAGAACCAGCACTAGGGTGAGGCAGGTGAAGCAACATTTTTTAAAAGGACGAGATCACAGGGCGCCTGGGTGGCTCAGTTGTAAAGCATCGGCCTTTGGCTCAGGTCATGGTCCCAGGGTCCTGGGATCGAGTCCCGCATTGGGCTTCCTGCTTAGTGGGGAGTTTACTTCTTTCTCTTCCTCTACCCCTGCCTGCCCCCTGCTTATGTTCTCTCTCTCTCTCTCTCACTCAAATGAATAAATAAAATCTTAAAAAAAGATGAGATTAGTAAACTGCTGTACTAAGCCATATTGGAGCTTAAGGAGAAAGGAAAAATCAGTAAGACTGATCCCATCTTTATTAAAAGTTTTGATATTTTGTTCATGATGGACTTTGGATGAATTTTCCCTTTTTAACATATTGCATTACACTGTTATTTATCTTGCTGAGGTTTTGGTGCTCCTTAATTTCTGCTCCTGGGGCATTGTCTCCCCACAGGGTGTCGTGCCCTAGTCTCCATCCTGCGTGGGGTCTGGGGGTGCTCAGTGGGGGCATAGTCCTGCCTTGTTGTAAACTGGAGAAGAAGACTGTGCAGGCCCCCACAATGGGCCTGGGGCTATCAGGGCAGGGAATTCCAGGCTTGATTGTGTGAGGTTGGGCTGTGGGTGACAGGTAGGTGCATGTCCTTAGGTCTCTGGTTTCCTTGCCCGAGGAGGGGAGAGGAGAGGAGAGGAGAGTGCCTGGACAAGGGCCAAAGGAACCTTCTGGAGAGGAGTTCTCAGCCTCAGAGTCTCCTGGAGGGCTTGTGAAGATGTAGATCACTGAGATTCTGATTCTGCAGGTCTGAGGTGGGGTCCCAGAGTCCCCATTTCTAATGAATTCCTCCATGCTGCTGCTGGTGGTGGACCAAAGAGCATAATCGGCTGAGCCCTGCTCTAAAGCAAGGGGTCCAGGATAGGGGTCCCCTTGCCTGGGTATAAGGGGGTACTTAGAGGGTTTCTGTGTATGGGAATTTGGAGGGGCTGAGCATTCTTTACCAGACTTGTCTTTAGATATTTTTTGTCTAGCAGCATATCCAGAATGTACCCTTCAAGGGGAAAGACTGCATACTTTCCTGCTTTCCTGGCCAATCTGCTATTTGTCACTGTTATTAATGGAGATTTCCCCAGGATTCTGGAGACTGTTGCTATAGATTTCTTTTTTTCCTGTAAATTTCTTGCATGATATATGGAAATGAGGGCTGTAGTAGCTGATGTTAAGTAGTAGTCTTAAGTAGTCCTAGATTTTTTTTTAAGTTTGTGTTTTATTTTTTTAAAGACTTAATTAATCAGAGAGAAAGAGAGTACAAGCAGATGGAGGAGTACAGGGAGAAACAGGCTCACCGCTGAGCAGGGAGCCCTCTGTGGGACTCCATTCCAGGACTGTGGGATCAATACCTGAGTCGAAGGCAGATGCTTAACCAACTGAGCCACCCAGATGCCCCTATTTATTTTTAAGATTTAACTAATTAATTAATTAATTTGAGAAAGAGAGTGCATGCATGCGCAGGGTGCCAGCACGGGGCGGAACAGAGGGAGAGGGGCAAGCTGACTCTACTGAGCTGGCCCCATGCAGGGCTTAATCTCAGGACCCTGAGATCATGACATGAGCCGAGATCAAGAGTCTGATGCTTAACCAACCGAGTCACCCAGGTGTCTTGAGTTTGTGTTTTAAAATAACACATTATTTTTAAAAATACATAAAGCACTTTAAAATAATGTTTTTACATATAAATAAGAAACAAAATGTCTCTTAAACCCTCACCCAGTGACCCCTGTGGATGTACAAAATAAAAACCACCTTTCCATCCTGCTCTTTATGCTCCATCCCTCTCTAATAGTCATGTTTTTGTGATTTCTTTCAGAAAAAAATTTATTCTTGAAGAGATTATCTATCTTTCTAATTATTCGTACACAAGACTATCATAAACATTGTTAGACACCTTGCCTTTTAACTTAGTAATTTATATTGGATGCATTTCCATCAGCACATAACAGATTTATCTTAATCTTGTTAAATGGCCCATAGAATTCATCACTGGGGTATCCCAGTGTTAGCCAGCTAGCCCTCCAGTGAAGAACAATTTGGTTCCAGGGTTTTGCTGTATGAACAACCCTGTAGTGAGTATCTTTGTCCATATATCTTGAAAAACATCTATGAGTCCAGCAATAGGCCTGATACCCAGTGGTAGGGTCATTGGACAATGGGTGTGTGTACTTTAGGGATGAAGGCAAACACCATATTGCCTTCGAGAGAAGCTCACCCCATTGGCTGTGAAGAGCATGCCTATTTCCCCAACATTCTTGCCCACAATGGGTATCATAGAAGTAAAAAGAAAACAAAATATGTTATTCCAATAGTAAAAACAAATAGGAATAAAATTGATAAGTGTACAATATCTATGGGAAGAAAACTTTAATATGTGCCTGAGGGACTCCAAAGAAATCTGAAATAAACAAAAATTATACCTTCTACTTGGACAGGAACTTGTGGGATGATGAAAATAGCTATTCTCCCTCAGTTAAGCTATAATATGACATGATTCAATCATATCAATAAAATTATTTTTTGGAAGGAGGTTTTGATGAACTTGCTTTGAAGACCATTTGGAAAAAAAAATAAGAATAGACAGGAAGATTTAGAAACTAAACAGGAAGATAGGAAGTTTCAGGAAATAGCCTGACCAGATATTAAAACATAACATTAAAATTATTAATACAGATTAGTGGATCACAATCATAAACTTAATTATATTAAGGAATATAATATGATAAAGGTGGCATCTCAAAGTAATGAGGAAAGGGGTGGAATGTTGAATTCATATTGCATAGATTCCAAATTGGATCAAAGACTCATATCCAAAAAATGACATATGTAATCATAGGAGAATTGTTTTATAATCCTAGATCTCTCTGCTATGACACAATACTCAGAAGTCATTGAAAACAAGATTGAGAAGTTCAGCTTCATATAAAAAGAAATTCTTCATGACAAAACCCACCTTAGGCAAAGTCAAAAGACAATAAATTGGGGGAAGATATTATAATTAGTATGACAAATAAGAACTAAATTTCCTAATATATAAAGAATTTCTACAAACCAATAGAAGAAAGGACCATTAATCCAATAGAAAACTAGGCAAAGATTATGAACAGTTAATAGAAAAGGTGACACAGATGGTATTTAAACATGAAATGTTCAGTAAGAAAAAGTAGAAGTTACCTAGTAAGAGAAATATAAATCACCCCCACAGGGATCATTTTTTCACTGTGAGATTAGCCAGGACATGGTAAAAGGAAGACCTGTACACATCACTGATGGGAGGTAAATCCTTGCTATTCTGTAGAAGAAATCGGACCATATCTGAAAAAATTACAGTGTGTTTTTTGTTTGTTTGTTTGTTTTGCCCAGCAAATTCCTAGGTATGGAATTCCTAGGTATGATGTATTGCATGTGCACCCGTGTGAAATTAGCTAGGAGTGGTATTTTCCATGAGCATTACTTATAAAAGCAAGAGTTTGAATAAACTATGGTCCATCATATGGTGGAAGACTGCGTCTGTCAGAAGAATGAGAAAAAGCTCTGCGCACTGCTATTGAACGGTTTCTAAGAAAAGTATACTGTCAATTGATAAAAATTTGCAAAAAGCCATATGTGTAACACTGTGCTACCATTTTTTAAAAGATTTTATTTATTTATTTGTAAGAGCATGAGAGGGGAGAAGATCGAAGGGAGAAGCAGACTCCCCATGGAGATGGGAGTCTGATGCGGAACTCTATCCCGGAACTCCAGGATCATGACCTGAGCCAAAGGCAATCACCCAACCAACTGAGCCACCCAGGCGCCGCTATGCTACCATTTGTATAAAAAGGGAGGGAGATATGTAGACATTTTTACTTGTATATGAATTCAGCAGTTGTTAACATGTGTACAAAAAGCAGATAATACTGATTTCCCCTAGGGAAAAAGTCTAAAGGGTGATAGGGCTGGGATGTATACTTTAAATTGGGTATTTGCTTACACCTTTTGATTTTTGATTCTTGTCCATCCTTCTCAAAAAAGGTTTTAAATCCAAATCTTAAAATAATTCAGTAGGTGAGAAATATGTTTTGTGTGCTTCTAATGTGGAGTTAATTTGAGTGTTTTTTTCAGATATTGGTTAGCTTTTTGTGTTTTTTTAGGCAATTGCCTCTTTGTATATTTTGGCTTTCTCTCTCTTCCTTGCTTCCCATTCCCTTCCCTTCCTTTCCCTTCCCTTCCCTTCCTTTCAGCTTCTCCTTCCCTTCCACTTCCTCTTCCCGTTCCCTCCCTTCTTTGCCCTCTCCTTCCCTTCCCTTCCTCTTTCTTTCTTCTATCTCTCTCTCTTTTAGTGATTTCTTTGCAAATTAAGGAAGTTATCTCTTTGTCTTAAGTGTCACAGAAAATATGTTCCAATTTGTCTTCTGACATTGTCAATGCTGTTTTTTGCCACCTGGGAATTTTATATTTGCATGCAGTTGTCATTTTTCCTCCTCCTCCTCCTCTTTTTCTTTTTTTATTTTAAGGGGGTGGAAATGACTTTTCCAATGTGATCTCTGAGAAGATTGACTCTAGATTTAAAATACCCAATTAGCAACGCCTTTGGATGAGTTGGAAAATAATCTGTTTTTTTAAGTTCTCTTTGACGACAGTAGTTAAGACAGGAGTAAACCCATTCTTAATAAGAGGTGACCTGGAGGTCTGCAAGGGCAAGGGGAGAGGGACTTGGGGGAGGGCGAGCCCTTTTGTTACGTCCCTAATAAGCCTCTCCTCTCTGCACCCCCAGCTGAGCTCCCGAGGTCTTCAGCGGTGAGGCTGGCCTCCTTGCATGACCTGCCCGCCCAGCTCCTGGAGGTGTACCAGCAGGGCTTCTCGCTAGTGGCCCTGCACCCCTTCGTGCAGCCAACCCATGAGCGGGAGAAGACACCACTTGAGCACATCTTCAGGGCCATCCTGATCAAGAAAACTGACAGGTAAGTCCTCTGAGGTGAACCTTAGCTTCGCATTATGAGGTGGCTAATGTGTGTTGAATAGAGAAGGGGGAGTGAGAAGGGGTGGCGGGGGGAGTAGAGAATATATTTGAATTTTCCTGGTGTCCCCAGGGCCTCTGCCCTCTGACAGGTAAGGCAAAGTGAGAGACAATCAGACAGAAGTTTCACAGTGTCCTGTGAACTGCCCACACACACTTGGCGTGAGTAGAGAGTTCCATATTATATCCTGACCGTCCTTTAATTTATTGGATTACACTCAATTAGAAAGATGCCTCTTCAGAGCAGGTGTGCTCCCAGAATATACAGCTGGTGAAGTATCATACTGTTAATCTGAAATGTATGGCTACAAAACACACTATTTTTTTGAAGGCTACAAACTTATTATCTTCCTCCAAACTCCAGAAATACTCGGATATTTTAAACTTACCGTATGTTCCGTCAGTCACTTGGGAGGAGAAACAAAACCCACTTTATTCAAGTGCTGTGTTTGAATTATCTTCATTTTAATTTCCAAGGCTTTGAGGGTATTTTCAATATGGTTTGTCCACTTGAATGCTTATTCTTATATTTTTATCAGGTCTAATTAGGAAAAGAGAAGTGGAAATTGGTTTCTCAAAAAGAGCAGTATTAATTTTAAGTGATTAAAAAAAAACCAGCAGAAGTGGGATAGTGGTATGTTTTTGTGTTTTATTTTGAAATAAAGTCTGGCAAAAGAAATCATCAGATCTGTCCTTCGGCCAAGCCTCCTGGGAGGAATGACAGCCTGTGCTGTAGTTTAAAAAGAGAGAGTGCAGAATGACTGCTTCTTTTTCTCTCTCTTTAAAAGTTACTTTGCCTGGTAGACAGACATCTGGCCCGTGAGCTCACAGGGACAGCTGTGAGGCGGAGGGCTGGTGACTAAGACGGGCCCCTCCTTCTGGCCAGTAGCGTTTCTTTCTTCATGGCTGATCAAGCTCTGGGCTCTCAGTCAGAGTCAGCCTGGGTTGGAATTTGAAGTGAAAGATGGCCGACACCTTTGCTAACGTTCAACATTACCATGGCTTTTGTAGTGAAACTTTTCTCAAGCCTTCTTTTTTTTTGAGTATTCATCTTTTTTTAAGATTTTATTTATTTATTTGACAGAGATCACAAGTAGGCAGAGAGAGAGAGAAGAGGAAGCAGGCTCCCCACTGAGCAGAGAGCGGGACTCCATCCCAGGACCCTGGGACCATGACCTGAGCCGAAGGCAGAGGCTTTAACCCACTGAGCCACCCAGGCACCCTTTGAATATTCATTCTTTATGTGGATTTGTTACATCCAAGTCAGTCACCAGAGGAAATCACTGTGGACCCACAGTGGTTTCAGGTTCCACCAAGACACAGGGTTAGCGTGATTATCAGGGGTCACTCATGTGGCGTGCTCACCATATGCCAGGCTTTACAGGTATCATTTCGTTCTCATAAGCAGCCTTTGAAAGAGGTACTCTTTTTTATTTCCATTTTATTTATTTTTATTTTTTTTAAGATTTTATTTATTTATTTGACAGACAGAGATTACAAGTAGGCAAAGAGGCAGGCAGAGAGAGAGGAGGAAGCAGGCTCCCTGCTGAGCAGAGAGCCCGATGTGGGGCTCGATCCCAGGACTCTGAGATCATGACCTGAGCCGAAGGCAGAGGCTTTAACCCACTGAGCCACCCAGGCGCCCCTTTATTTCCATTTTAAAGGTAAGGAAGCTGAGGCCCAGATGTTGACTTATTTGTCAAGGTCACACAAATGACAGCGAGCAGAGCTCTGATTGGTCCTGGGCAGGGACCAGGCAGACTCCCATCTGAATCCCAAGGTGAAGTACTTGCTGTGTTCTTGTCCCCTGTGATTCTGTGGACAACCCCCTTATGAAAAAAGCGGGGAAGAGATCTTTGATTTTTAGATGAGGTAATAATTTCATTATTTCTGCTTTCCTCCATATTACCGCTCAATAATCTCAAGCAAGTCAGAATTTCAGAAAAGAAACAAAATAAAACCATCCTGCCATGTACCTTCCAGGTCACACGAGGCATTCACTGAGCATTGGTGTTTCCGCCTCTTTCATCATTCCGTTGGACTGGATGTTTAGAGGGGAGGATCCACTTTGGTCAGGTCCAAGAGTATCCCTCAGTATAATTCTGCTGCAGGTGATGTGAGGATGGGATTTGGCATGAAGTCAGCTCATCATACATGAATTTGACTGTAAATGTGAAGATGCACTTTTTTTGTTTTTGCTATGGAGTGGCACCTTTCAAACTTTGAGGTACCCCTAAGCATCTCCTGGGGACATTCTTCAAGGGCGGTTTGACTCAGCAGGTCTGCGGTTGGGCCTGGGACTCTGCATTTCCAGCACATTCCTAGATGATAGCAATGCTACTGGTCCATGAATCACACCTAGAGCAGCAAGGGTGAGAGGACCTGACTAATTCTTGTCCAGCTCCATGCCTGACACTCACCAACACTACTCGGGATCGCCCCTTCCCTGCTAGGGAGAGTTCTGAGCACCGGAAAAAGTGAGAAAGAGCAGAGGGTTCCTAGGCTGCGCTGGGCTGTGAGGGAGTGCTGTAGGGTCAGGGGCACATTAGTAGATTTTTCTAGTACTAAATGATTTGCAAGACCTGAGCTAAGTCTCAATGATATGATCAGATGAAGTGGGTGAGAAAGCTCCTCTTAAGGATTAAGAACCATCACTTTTGGGAATAGTCCATAACCAGATATCAGCAGAGCTGAAGTTTTATATACATACACACACACACACACACACACACACACACACACACACACACCCATATATTTTTGTCCCCACTTCCTCTGAGGACCATCCCTGAGTTAATGAATTTACTTTCCAGGAAGGGAAAATGGTTAAGTCATTAAGAAGAATGAGACACGAGTGTGCAGGAGGGTTTTCAAAAAAGAGAAGATGGCATTCTCCTCGGGTTTAAGTTCACTCTAGTCTACAGTGCCTGGGGTCTGCCTACTGCTGGATGGCTTTAGGGAACATTCCAGGTTCTTAATAAGTAGATTCAGAGAAAGAAATTCTTTGGATAACTTTGTGCCAGATCTTTGAAGATGCTCTCACTCCACCCTATTGTGTTTTTTTTTTTAAAGGAAATTGCTAAAGCTTTTTGATTTGTCATGATAATGAGAATGGTAGTTTAGCGTTCTCATGGCAAAAATGACCAAGAGATTTTCCCTCACTTCCATTTCCCATTATTATTAGGTGGGAGGAGTGGCAGTGGGAAGCAGAGTGATTATACAGTATCATTTTAAGGGACAGGCATTTTCTCCCCTGGAAAACCCAATAACCATATTTTTGCATCCCGAGGAAAAGAACCCACACTATTAAGAATAAATAAACAAAAACAACAGAGGTTTTTTTTTTTTGTATCAATGGGGAGTTTATGTGATAGAAACGAACGAAGGGAAGTATGTGATTAATTTTTAATAAAGACTGTTAAAATGATATTTTTCACAAAGTCTGCCAAAGTTCTGATAGCTGTAGATGCTGTTAAATGAAATGATTTAGCTCTCAAAGAGGAAGTAAATACCTGGTTAATATTTTCTAACTGAACCATTCCAGAAGAGCTATCGGTAAACTTTTTAGAGTACTATCAGTCCAAATCAAGTTCATTCTCAAGAATTACCATGGGATGACAACTTGAAACCTGGATATGAACCTTAATATGTTTGAAAGGCGAACATAAAGTTTTTAGCAAATAACTGGCCTTTGGGATCTGTAGCAGGGCCAGGAAAAAGAACGGAACCGTACAAGCTTACATTCACTCCATCACTCATTCCTTTGCAAACACTTACTGAACTCTACTCTTTGTAAGGTATTTTGCTAGGTGCTCTATGTGGTGGGGAGGTGGAGGGTGCAAGGTTCAACTGGACAATGGAGCTTGCCTTCTAGATACCTGTGATTTCACTGAGAACATAAGGCATGTACCTGATGCCATGGGAAAAGGAGAAGTCACCTCCTCGTGGAAAAGAAGCAAAGGAAATGTTCCTGGAGGTAGGGGCTTTTAGCTTGGTCCTGATTTCTTTGGGGACAAAAATAGGAGTAATGTACATGAGGCAGGAAGAGTTTATTAGGTCTTCTAATGCAATGTCTCCTGGTGGAGTTTGGATCATTTGAGAGCATCATGACAGTCGGACTGGATTATTAATGAGTCACCCCAGAAGCTCAGTACAATAACATTCCTTTGGGCCCTGTACTTTTTTGGCAAACTTTACTTAAATCCATGAAAGATTACCTGATCCTTTTTCTTGAAAAATCTGGTAAAGGCCACCCACGTTCTTCAGTACAAATTGTTCTTGATCCTAGGTGTGTTGAATTTACTTGAAAACTGACAGAGGAATGAATAGCTGAATTTGAAATATTTAATGAATAAGTAGAAAGAGAGTTTATACTACTTTCCCGAAACGCTTTCTTTAGAACGCTTAGTGATTTTTAACAGACACTATAGTTAGTGTAGTTCCACTCACTCGGAAGTCCAAGTACAGTCAAGTATCCTTCATTTTTGGGGGGCAGTTTTCCTTAGAATGAGTTGTCAAAGATCTCAAAACTTGATGGCTGAGAGAAGTCACTCATTAACATGTCACTTCTGCTTTTTCATGCATGTGGGTTTAATTCTAGGCCATCTTATGGTGGTAGGCATGACCACAAAAACACACTGGGCTGCTCCGTTTTCCAGCTGCTGCTTTGTCATTGTTCACGCATACAGCCGGTTCAGGGTGTCTGTGATGTGTTTTTCATCACTAATGGGTGAAGCCATTTGGGTCCAGGTCCCCTGGGATATCACCTTATATGATACAGGGGACCACAACATCTGTGAACCCTGTAGACATGCATCAGGTGCCCTTGGGCCTCAGGTGAGGAGGTGGGGCGCACAGATGAGCTACTGCTAATGCAAGGGGTGGGACGCGGAAACCCTTGTGGATGGTGGAAAATGCATGTAATGAAAACTGCCCTTGAAAATCTCTTTACTTGCCCATGAAATGTAATACCGGAGCATTTCTCTACCTGCCCGATGCATGTTTTCCTTCAGGATGAGATCAGCTTGGTGTTTCCAGCAATGAACCCCACGGGGAAGTAAGCTGGTTCGGTTTAGAATGAGTGTTACTTAGAATCACATCTGAGGGGGTGAGGCGCTGCACTGGGAGAGGCGTTGGTGAGAACGGAGGTGGAGGGAACGGGATCTCCATGCCTCCTGTCTCCCATCCATTCTGGGACTCATCTGCCTGTTGATTAGAACAACTGGCTCCATTTTAAGTGGTGAACAGTCCTCTCATTCAGTGAGATTTGTCTAAGATAAGCATGTGTGGTGTAGCTTCACTACGCAAAGATGACTCCAAAGAGATCTCAGCTCTCAAGAAACTCATCTACTGGGGTTGGTGGGGGGGGGCAGTTGTCAAATATATATGATGCAAGTGATGTGAACGGCAACTAAATCTGTAGGTCTGGGTTCTCAACTCTCACCCAGAATTTGTTAATGGGGGTGCTTTAGATAAAGAAGCAGTCTCCATGACCCCCTTCTGCTCTGGGTCTAGAATGATGGTGGATTTGAACAGGGAAACGAGAGATGAGGAGGGTATCCCAGGCAGGGGTCTGGCCCAGGGGAGCCCAGAACCCTGATAAGCAGACCATGGATGGTGTGGCCTGACCGGAGCACAAGTCAGAGGGAAGCAGGGAGAAGAGGCATGAGGCATGTGGATTGGGAGGCCTCTGACAAGCTGGGCTAGGAAGTTTGAATTTTACCCTGAAGTCAGTGGGGAGCCATTACAAAATTTTTGTTTTGTTTTGGAGGAACAACCCTTAGAAGTGCTGAGTTTTCAAAGTGAAAGAGGGGAAGCTAAAAGGGAAAGACAGTGGAGGCTGAGAAAACACAGTCAGTGAGGGAGGGAGCCAGTGGGTAACTGAAGTAGGCTGCGGGGGAAGGGAAGGCAGAGTTGGATGGGAGATGCGTCTGATACGGGGAGACAGGGGATTGAACATTTAGCCACAAAGGGACAGGGTGAAGGAAAAGGAAGAGTCAAAACAGGAGGCACGTTTGACTCCGAGTGGCTGGGAAGGTTAACTGGAGGAGGGAGGGTGGGGATGGGGTGGGGCTGTGTCTTGGTGGGGTTTCCCAGAAGCAGATCCTGCAAGATCATCAGGGAGGTGTTCCCCGGAAGCCTCAGTTAGGAGTGGGTCTCCGGACAGGGAAGGGAGGAAGCCATCAAGGGTACAGTGTCAGTCTTGGCCTGATTCTGCAGGAAGCGGTGAGCCCACCTTGAGGTTGGGAACCGGCTTTCCTCTCCCAGCACCCATTAGCCATTTGCCACGAGCTGCCTCAGACAATTCCCCGGTCTAGGACACATCCCGCCAAGGCATTCCAAACAGCCAGGGAAGACAGGGAAGCGTGCAGAACCTAGGGGGACGCACAGAACCTGGACAGGTTTGGAGGGGACCTGGGTGGAGCACAGGCAGCGGCCACCACAGAAGGAATGTGAATGACGTCAGTCTGGTTGCATGGTGTTTGCGGGCAGTCGCTGGGGGATGAGGTCCAGTGGCAGGTGTCTGCTGGGAAGTCAGGAGCCAGGAGAGAAGCCTGAGCTCGGTGAGGCTGTGGGGGGCTGTGGGAATCCATGGTGAGCCCATGAGGACAGGCCCGCTTCTGTGTTGCTGCCTGAGCCCAGCCTGTTGTGGTCCTTGTTCTCTCTACCAGATGCCTCTAGTAATTCTTAGAAGAGACGCAGTGGCTTGCGGAAAGCTGTGCTAAATGAGCTGCTCAGTTCCAAATTGACCATATGCTTGGAGTCAGAGAAATTTTTCCTCTCAGACCCATCAGCAGGCTGTACTCCCAAGTACTTACGAGCAGCACAGATTGCAGGATGAGTCAGCTTTGGCCGCCCAGTGTCAAGTGATGCAGTGAGAGACGATACTTTTGGTTTTGGGCTGTTTTATTTCCAGGAAAGCAAATATCAGAAAATGCCCAGCCTTTCCCCCTTATTCCCTTTTTGGGGCTGGGAATCTGAAATCCTGAAGACTGCCTTTTTTTTTTTTTTTTTTTAAGATAGGGCTTGCACTCTCGGATGTCTCCAGGGCCCAGGACCTTGGGTGGGGGCTCGTGGGTGTCAGAGAACTGGTACCTCACCCTGCCCTGTTGTTGCCAGGTGTCACCAGATCTTGTACCTTTGTTCAAGAACAGCCAGAAATCTGGATTTTTATATGAAAACTTCTCTCTCTTTAAATGGGGCCTCACTTTTTTCAAAATACAGACGGCTTTGTTGCCCTTTTCAGATCCTGTGTGTTTTACAAAATGAAGGTTTGTGGCAATCCTGTGTCAAGCAAGTCTATCAATGTCATTTTTCCAAAAGCCGCTCACCTCGTATCTCTGTGCCACATTTTGATATTGCAATATTTCAAATGTTTTCATTATTATTATATTTGTTATTATACACTGTGGTCAGTGATCTTTGATTTTACTATTGTAATTGTTATATGGGGCCCCACAGAACACACTCATATGAAGCAGTGAATTTAATAGATAAAAGTGTGTTCTGGCTACTCCACCAACCAACCATTCCCCCATCTCTCTTCCTTTCTTTGGGTCCCCCTATTCCTGGAAACACAGCTGTTCTGAAATCAGGCCCATTGATAACCCTGCAGTGGCTTCTAGGTGTTCATGTGAAAGGAGGAATCGCAGGTCTTTCACTTTAAATCAAAAACTAGAAGTGATTAAACTTAGTGGGGAAACCATGTTGAAAGCCAACATAAGCTGGAAACCAGGCCTCTTGCACCACACAGTTAGCCAAGTTGTGAACGCAGAGGAAAGTTCTTGAAGGAAATTAGAAGTGCTGCCCCGGTGAACACACGGATGATAAAGTGAAACAGACTCATTGCTGATATGGAGAAGGTTTCAGTGGTTTGGAGAGAAGATCAAACCGGCCATAACGTTCTCTTAAGCCGAAGCCTAGTCCAGAGCAAGGCCCTGACTCTTTTCAATTCTGTGAAGGTTGAGAGGTGGGGAAGCTGTTGAGGACAAGTTTGCAGCCAGCAGAAGTGGGTTCATGAGGTTTAAGGGAAGCAGCCATCTCCATAACATCAAAGTGCAAGGGGAAGAAGCCAGTGCTGATGTAGAAGCTGCAGTAAGAGATCCAGAAGATTGAGCTAAGATAACTGGTAAAGGTGTCTACACTAAACAGATACTCAGTGTAGACAAAACAACCTTCTATTGGAAGAAGGTGCCAACTAAGACTTTCACAACTAGAGAGAAGTCATTGCCTGGCTTCCAAGCTTCAAAGAACAGACTGACTCTCTTGGTAGGAAGTAATGTAGCCGATGACTTTAAGTTGAGGGCAGTGCTCATCGACCATTCTGAAAATCCTAGGGCCCTTAAGAATCACGCTATATCTACTTTGCCTGCTTTATACATGGGGCAACAAAGCCTGGAGGACAGCACATCTATAACATGGTTTACCAAATGTTGAGACCTACTGCTCTGGAAAAGAGGATCCCTTTCCAGATATTACTGCTCATTGACAAAGCACCTGGTCATCCACGAGTTCTGGTGTACAATGAGATTAATGTTGTTTTTGTGCCTGCTAACACAACATCCATTGTGTAGCCCGTGGATCAAAGAGTAGTTTCGACTTTATATTTAAGAAACACATTTCCTAAGGCTCTCGCTGCCAGAGACAGCGGTTCCCCTGATGGATCTGGGCAAAGCCAATTGAAAACATTCTGGAAAGGATTCACCATTTTAGATGCCATTAAGAACATTTGTAATTCAAGGAAACAGGTCAAAATATCAACATCAGCAGGAGTTTAGAAGTTGATTTCAGCCCTCATGGATGACTTTGAGAGGTTCAAGGTTTCAGTGAGGGAGGTCACTGCAGATGTGGTGGAAATTCAAGAGAATTAGAATTAGAAGCAGAGGCTGAAGATGGGAGTAGACTACTGCAATCTCACAATAAGACTAACACATGAGTATGGATGAGCAAAGGAAGCTGATCTCTTGAAATGGAAATTACCAGTGGTGAAGATACTGGGAAGACTGTTCAAATGACAACAAAAGATTGAGAATATCACATAAACATAGTTGAGAAAGCAGCAGTTGATAAAGGGTTTGAGAGGACGGACTCCAATTTGAAAGAAGTTCTTCTGTGGGTGAAATGCTATCAAACAGCATCACATGCTGCAGAGAAACCATTTGTGAAAGGACAAGTCAATGGATATGGCAGATTTCATTGTTGTCCTATTTTAAGAAACTGCCCCAGCCACCCAGCCTTCAGCAACCGCCACCCTGATCAGTCAGCTGCCATTAGCATTGAGGCAAGACCCTCCACCAGCAAAAAGATTAGGACTAACTAAAAGCTCAGAGGATGGTTAGCATTTTCTAGCAATAAGTACTTTTAATTAAGGTATGTACTTTGTGTTTTTAGACATAATGACATTGCGCACTTAATGTACTATAATTTAGTGTAAGCAAAACTTTGCTCTACGATGGGAAACCAAAGAATTCATTGCACTAGCTTTATTGTACTATTTACTTTATTGCAGTGGTCTGAAACCAAATCTTCAGTATCTCCAGGGCAGGCCTGTAACATTGTGCAGCCCTAACCCACCCCACTGGCTGCCATCTTGCAATCTTTAAGATTTCTGTATGATGCTTATTTCGGTGGAGTTAATCATTCTGCCTTTGAGCTGTCTCTTCTCCTTTCACCCACAGCAATCATTAGACTTCTCAGACTATCTTGTAATTATTTATATATGTCTTCCCACCCTTTCTCCTCCTTGCTAAATATTCTTCCAACTTTGGATTTCCATTACTTACTTAGAGTGCCAGGTGGTGAGTAGGTGTTGCTCAATAGAATTTTCCTGAATTGAGTGGAATAAAACTATACCCTGGAATTTTGCTACCATCACTCCCTAAAAAGGTCATAAATTCACTGCAAAATGGATCTGTCTTTGGTTTACATATCTACCAGTACCAAAAATGTATCTTGATAACGCAGCCACACCATATGGACCCCAGGGAATGGAACACACACACACACACACACACACACACACACACACAGGATCCTTTCATTGTCCAAATAAATTTGCCACAAATAATACGTTATTTTTTACTCTTTTTTTTTTTTTTTCCTTTTAAAAAACATCCAAAGGATGGCCTTCAAAGGAAAGGAAATCTTTGTGGACTTAAGTGGAGTACAAATGCATTACATTCCCTTTTTTTTTTTTTTTTTTTTGCCTTTTTTTTCTTTACAGTCCACAAGATAACATGAGCATTTTCTTTGGCATTTGAAAAGGGCAGAATTGGGAAAGTACAAAATTATACTGGAACTGAAAAGAAAGTTCTCTTAAAAATTATAATCGAAAGTGTCCTCTTTAAGTGGCCTTGTGTCTCTTCATGTCTAATTTCTACCAATTACTTTGGCTCTTGGGAGAATTACAGGGTTTCTAGAAAGAGGTTTCATAATTAAACGAAATACACAGGGGGTGGTCGCCTACGGGGGTGTGCCCTAGAAAATGCTCTCACACGAGGCTGCGGTTCAGCCCTGGAGCGTGCTGATTGTTGGAATCACACGTGGGGAAGAAAAGTAACACTGGGCGTAGCAGTGATTGACATGTGTTACAGTGGTGGAGAGAAACCACAGCAGCTGGTTTATTCCCAGACAGCGGAAATTGAGGAAGGTGAATTTGAAGTTCTTTTCTTAAATGAGAGCAGGGAATACGAAGGTGTCTGTTTCTCATGGGGGTCGTTATTTTAGATTCAGTCATAAACAGGGCCCCCACTCTGGGCTCGCAGCTGCCCCTTATTGTTGGTGTGGTATCAGCCTTCATCAGTTTTCTCAAGCTTCCCGAGGTGTTTGGAGGACTTGATTAGCTCTCCTGGGCTGCCACTGTACCCCCCAAGGAGCTGTCCAGCATCACGAGGACTACCTTAATTTATTCCTCCTATTTCCCATCTCACACTGGAGTGACACCCTTTTCTGGTGTGTTGAAGTATCAGGATTCACTGTTAATTATTGTGTTTGCACTTTCCAATCTAATATGCTGGTGTAAAGCCACATTCTCTTGGGGGAAGAGAATTTTTTTCACTCCACACCCGTAATGGCTTGCCTAGTTACTCTTATTCTCCACCTCCAAAGTGTTGGCCTTTGTCCCAGTGGAGAGAGCCAGAGAGACAGACATGCATCATTCCCTGAAAGCTCACCCCCCACTGCCCCCCACCCCGTTTTATAGCTGTCCTTGATGCCTATGTCTTTCCCCATGTTTTATTTTTTATTTATTTATTTTTGTCTCCTCTGAGAGAGAGAGAATTAGCATACTAGTGATTTCCAGTCTTTCCCCAGTAGCTTAGAATGGCAGAGAATAGCGAGCAGGTACCAAAACGCAGAAGCACAAGGCACGACATTTTTTTGAAATTTCCTGTTGATCTTATGCAAATACCACAGGACCATGAAATGTCTGTATTTGTTTAAAATAAAATAAATAAGGGCCCCTTCCTCCCACAGTCCACGCAATCTTTCAGTAACAATGGAGGATTTATTCTGTGGCATTACAGGTGGGCTGTAGGGATTCCTGCCACTATTTTGAGGGCCTTGTGCACACAGTGTAGGTAATTTAGTTGCAAATACTTTTACTGAAGTGTTAGATTTTTGTATTTTTATGCCCATTGCATATTAAATTTAGGAACTCAGATTGCCTTACTTTAAATATTCCTGGCAGTCTTTTTTGTCTTCTCTCTTCTTTGTCAATCAGACTTAAATTAGATTGTGTGTGTTTTTCAAGCTGAGAAAGGCATGGGCATTACCAGTGTTGGGTCCTGGAAAAGACTAGTATGAACTTAATCTTACAGGTTTTGCTATGAATGCAGCAGCAGGGGACAAATAACTTTCAGATCCATATAAATACATTATCAGTGATTTCAGTGTTCTTAGGAATTTGATATAATGATTATCTTTATGTCTATCTAACTGTCTTCTATAATTTTTAAGTGGCTGAAAGATGGAACCATTTTACAAAGAGGTAAATGCCATAAATACGATTTAGTGGAGTACATCATTTCATTTGCCTCCCATTCATCAACCACGAGTTGGAACTGAAAAATAGCTCCAAAGGCTTTAAAAACCAAATTAGTAACTTGTATTCATACAACACCTGTTTCTGAGGATCTGAGAGCACTTTTGCTTCACTCCTATGTGTTAAGTCTTTTAATTTATTCTCATGTGTCCTCATGATGGTTGTTTTTGTTGTTAATATTTGTTGAAAACATTATCATGTGTTCAGTGGAGGTTTCAGACTTAATTCTGTTTTGTAGTTGAAAGGTACCATTTTCTTGCCTTATCCCCCACCTCCCATTTCATACCGCAGGAAATCTAGCCTGAAGAACTTACTAATGAAGCACCTGAGTGGCTCAGTTGGTTAAGCGTCTGCCTTTGGCTCAGGTCATGATCCCCCAGGGTCCTGGGATCCAGCCCCATGTCAGTCTCCTTACTCATTGGGGAATCTGCTTCTCCGTCGTTCCTCCCCCTGCTCACGCTCTGTCTCTCAAATAAATAAATGAAATCTTTTTTTAAAAAAGAAGATAATTATTAATGACTCCTTTAGTATTGAAGTGTGGGGTGGGTGAGTGGGACTGTGTGGTGGGTATGGGGCTTAAGTTCTATCTTGAGGCTCATGGCACAGAAATATACCATCTTTCAGCTTAGGAGCCCTGGAATTACAGAAGGGCCTTCAGAGAATTCCCAGATCCTCTGGGCTTTGCAGGGTCTTCAGTCCCCACTGCTAGGTTCTGGAACCAGAGGTGTGGTCATCCCCAGACTTGTTTCAGGGCACTTTGACACTGCAAAGCATTTGGAACACCCCAGTTGGCTCCTTTTGGGAGCCCGGCTGGGTCTTGTCAGTTTCTGCACTAAAAAGTTCTATTCCAATGGTTCTGAGGTGCTTAGTGCATTATTTTTTCTCTGTTACCTAAAACAACACCCCCGCAAAAAAACCTAAATGTATTTATTAGGTGTCTTGTGTCTTCTAAGGTAGCTTTTGTTAGAATGAAATGAGCACAGTCCCTGATCTGGGGGGGTTTATAACATACTCAACTTGTTGAAGTTTTTATTTTCAGACTTCTATAAAGTCCCCAAAATGGCTCTGGGAAGCAACCTGGATCTTAATAGGAACAAAAAGCCCACTTTTCTTGTGAAGAGTATTTATATGTTTGTAGGCATTTCACAATAGGATTCATTATTTATGGCACCAGCTGTAACAGCTCCCATCTATTTGTGGCTGTGTCTGGCCAGCATTCCCACTCGTTGCTTCATGATGTACATTATCTTTACTCCTGAAAGCAAGACGAAAAAGACAAGACCCAGAACGGTCACTTACCCAGAGTCATGCTTTTGCTAATTGGAGAAGCCAGGATTTACATCAGAATCTGTCTACTACTAACACTGTTCCTTTCTCATTTTTTTAACCATTAAGGTTAGGGGTAAGAGTAGGGTAGGAGTTCTCTGCCTATATAGTGTCTCAACTTTTGCCAGTTTGGGCTGGAACTGTCCTGTGCACTGTGGGATATCAGGCAGCCCTCCGCTGCGCTACCCACCAGGTGCCAGTAGCAAACAGCACCACCGCTGCCGCTAACCCTACAGTTAATGAGAGTTAGAATGTCTCTAGATATTACCAATGTCCCCTGACAGGCAAAACTCCTCCCAGTTGACTGGGCTAGTGTTAGGGTGTGCAGTAGGGATCCACCTTTATTTTCTTCCAAATAGCTGTCTTTATCAACAGCGTTTATTGCATTCTCCTGATTTTTACCATGGAATGAAATGGCACCTGTATCATCATTTGGATTTCTGTATATGCCCTAGTTTGTGCCCAATTCTTTATTATTCCTGTGATCACTTTATTGATTTTTGTGCTATCCCACGCTATTTTGACTATAATAAGTTTGTTGCATATATTAATATCTATTAAGACACTGTTCTTTGTTTTCAAGATCTTAACAACTTTTGCGGGTTGCTTTTTCCATATAGACTCCAAAGTTATTTTTTCCAATTCCCAGTAAATTCTGTTGAAATTGTAATTACATTTACATAATCATTTGAAGAGAGTTTCCACCATGTGTTTTCAAGAACATAGAGTTTGCTATTATTGTTTGAAGTAAAGTTTTATTTTAGAGATTTGTGATCATTCTGAAACTTCTATGCATTTATCTAAGCCAGTATTACCAAAGTGAGGTACATACCCATGTTGAAATAGTACTGAGCTTCTGTGTATATTTATTTATGTTGACAAATTATGAGAGAAATTATGCATTACTAATATTGAGCATTCAGGTTGAAGGTGATGCCCTGGCTGGGTGCAGAGGTCAGGGGTCACCTGTCTATACGAAACAGGAGGGCTCCTGAGAGACTGGGTTCAGAGGAAGGCTTTCATTTGAAAACTCAGTGAAGTGGATTTGTGGATTATTTCTAGTAGCTTAACCCTCATGAAATATACACATGACTTAAAAAATTCCTGTAAGGTGGTTGAGGATTGAGGAAAATACCAGTAATGGGAACATAAAATCCTTCTGTCTTTGTCTCTTTCTTCCTTCTCTCTTTCCCTGTCTGTCTCTTCCTCACACACACACTTAGACTCACACACAGAAAAATGACCACACTGACTCCTCTCTCACTGTTTGTCAGAGCTTTCCTAGTGAGATTAAAAAAAAACAAAACAACAAAACAAAACAAAAAATACAATGCCTACCTATTCAGATCTGAGAGAGGATAGCCAAAGATATTTGGATGCATCAAGAA
Source organism: Enhydra lutris kenyoni (assembly GCF_002288905.1). Classification (NCBI taxonomy): domain Eukaryota; kingdom Metazoa; phylum Chordata; class Mammalia; order Carnivora; family Mustelidae; genus Enhydra; species Enhydra lutris. Next base: position 12,474,487 of record NW_019154123.1, read on the forward strand.
GCCATTTTGAAATGTGGGTTAACTTCCACTGTTGTTAACAATGAATCTCATTTCAAGTGTCTATTAAGTCTTGAAATATTAACTATTCATAATATGAACTTACTGTAATTATAATTTAAAAATATTGCTTATTTCAGTTGCTTCTCATCTTTTTAAAATTTGTTTTGTATGTATTTTATATGACAAAAATGTAAGATATTAATACAGTGGTAGTCAGGAGTTTTTACGGACCTAGTAGGCTATCAAAAAATTTGGAGACGACTGATTCATGAACTTCTGGGTCACTTGGATGGTTCCTGAAGCAGTTAGAGTTTTGCTACTCAAAGTGTAGTCTGTGCACCAGCAGCACTGGCGTCACCTGGGAGCTCCTTGGAAATGCAGATTCCCAGGCCCCACCCAGATCGGCTGAATTGGAATCTTAATTTTAACCAGATCCCCAATGATCTGTTTTCACATTAAAGTGTGAGAAGAGAGTTAAGCTGTCCTTTCCTATTAGCCACGTGTAGCAATGTAAATGTAAATTCATTTAAGTTAAAATTAAAAATTCAGTTCCTCATGGGCACTAGCCACATTTTAGGTGCTTGGTAGCAACATGTGGCTAGTGGCTACTGTATTGGACAGTACAGATAGAGAACATCTCCATCATATGATTTAGTTCAAGGGTGTAGGTAGGTAGATCGAGAAAAGGAGGAAACAATGAATGAATTTTAATTTGGAACATGTACATTGAATGTAAGCAGAGAAGGGACTTCCTGTCACTCAACTGGACAGGGCCTGTGAGAGAGTCCTAGAGAGCATTCATCTGGGGTGCAATTACTTACTGTTAGTTTTGTTCGCAGATAATGTGACTTCTGAAGTAATATCAGGCAAACCTGCTTTTTATTCGGTGTTAGGTTTGTGATAAAATATTATTTGTGCATTAATACTAATATTAGTCCCTTCGGCATCTTTCAGGGTAAGTTAGGAACCTTACAGGATCCCAGAGAAAGCAGGACCCTGCCCCAGATCCCATTCCTTGGGGTTTTTCTCTTTTCTGTAGTCCAGCCTGGTGGGCATTGAAATTCTTTGACACTGTGTTATACAGGGACCGCAGGGGTAAAGCCTGTTTGTTTTCCCATCGCTTTTAAGATTAACGGTGAACTCCTTGGGGTTGCACAGTCCCTGATGGTTTATCTACCAGACAGCTGGCTCTGACTGTAAACAGTGAGACAGGATGTGGCAAGATTTCTCTAGAATAAACAGCAGTACTGTAGTACTGGGTAGTGAGATGCCCACAATGACTTGCACGCACTTGGCAGAGCGTAGCTTCCTAAGAGAGTGTGTGGTTAGGGTATCATTTGCACAGTTCCCCAACCCCCATCATTTCCCAAATGTTCCTGGTGATACCAAACCCTTATCAACAGAAGTGGTGAATGTCTGTTGGTGAAAGAGGAAGAGAAAATCAGAAGAAAAGGCAGTGACCCATCTATGAGTTCATTCTTCTCCTTTCTACTTCTTACTTCAGAACTCCCCTGATAAACTGTAGAGTTAGGTCCTTTATTTAATAATTTGCTAGGATTTGTTTACTTAGATTTTTTTTTCCCCCTAAGCATTTCTTAAGCTTCACTAATAGGGGACGTTTTTGACTCCAGCAGCTTCATTTTTTTTTTTAATTTTTTAATTTTTTTGTAGATTTGATTTATTTTGCAAGGGGAAGGAGTCATAAAATGATCGGAAGTCTTTTCCCCATTGTTCTGAGAGCATCTTTGGGGAGCAGCATTTACTCCTCTCCCCATCCTACCCCAACTCCCACCAATTGCAGAGATGGGAAATACCTAAACTCTCTCTCCCATCCGTCCACTCCCTCCACAAAACCTTAGCTCATTACTGCTCTCCAAAGACATTCTTTGCCTCTTCTTCCATCCTACACAACGCCACGTGCCTCATCTTCCTGAAGTCTGTATTTTAGTGTGTTCTCTTATCTAAGACCATCCATGGCTCCCCTTTCCCTCAGAAGGAAGTCCCATCCTGCAGGGGCACACCCCACCCTTTCTTTCTGACCACGGTTCTCACTTCTCTCCTGCCCACTGTAGACATCACAGGTCCATCCTAATAGCAGATTCATCCAAGTGTTCGCTGGGCTCTGATGTACTGGTCCTGCCGATCCTGATAGCCGGTCCCCACCTTTTACCAAACTTGACCGTTTATTATTTCCATCCTGTAACTCATGGTTTTTTCCATCTCTATCCTTACTAATCTCTGTTCTCGGTGCCTGGAATAGCCTTTTATCCATTGTCCCATGACTAATTTCCATTCAGCTTTAGGCTCAGCTGACACACTTCTTGCTTTTTAAAAGATTTCCTGATCCCTGACACTGAAAGTAACTGAACTCCCATAACGCTTCTCTTTTTATAGGGTTTGCATACAGTAGATAGCACTTGCATAGTTAGATGGCCATCTTGAAGGCAGGATCTAACATAGTACCTGACATGTATGTGGTCAGTGGTCAAGAAGGTGCTGAACAGATGATTGAAGACATAGACCTTTTTATTGTCATGAGTTTTACGTTAGTTAATGAAATTAGAAAATGCCTTTTTTTCTTTCCTTGACAAATCTTCAGATCTGTAGTTCATATTCCTCTCTCCTACTACTTAGAAGGAAAAAAAAAAAAAAACTATTCTGATTATTTTACTTGAACTTGGTATTGCCTTGGGGGAAATATCTTAAAAATCCTTCCTGTTTCCCAGACATAGAGAATTTGTTTCTGTCAACTGACATTCAGTATTTTTTTTTTTTTTCTGTTTGGAGAAGTGCCTAGTAATCTAAGTTGGAGTTTACCACCATTTCTTTCTGATTATTCCTAAGTGAAGCAAAAATAGTTCTATTGATGAACTGCACGTCCTCTCTTTTCTTTTCACAACTCAAGTTCAAACTGGGCCTGGTGTCCTGGGAAAGAGGAGATGTTGTTTAAATCATGGTCTTTGAAGTTGTCGAAGGGGTTTATGAGTTGGAGAGAGATCTGTTACATGTTTATTATTTAAAAGTAGTGTGTATGGTAGTATTTATTCACATGTTTATTTTTTAAAAGTATCATTTATAGTAGTTTTTTGACAGACATTTATTTTTTAGTAGATTGATTTCAGATCTGCTAGTGAAACCAAAATGGGTTTTTAATTAACTACTTGGCAGTTTGTCAGTATAATTTGAGGATTAACCCTCTTGCCCGTGTTAATTTTGAATATTTAAAGTACTCATAGACAGTAGGGTCTTTGCTAGCAAACATGTTCTTTCAAAGGCTTAGCCCAGGGTTATGTCCCAGCCACTGAGGAACTGGCACTGGCCATGATCGTGGGTTGTCCGGGAGCAGAGAGGGGAAGAATCTGCTGAGTCATTACAAGGCATGAACTATCAGGGTTGAGTTTATGGGTTGGCTATTCTGATTGTAATTCACTTAGATAATCTGCTCACTCTTATCTCTTCCCTGAGATCCAGCTTTCTGTGACTCACTTGGTAGCTGCGGCTGCTGCTGCTTCTTTTATTTTTTTTTTTAAACATATAATGTATTATTAGTTTCAGGGGTACAGTTCTGTGATTCATCAGTCTTACACAATCCACATGGGAGCTTTGTGTATGTAGCCGAGAGGCCAGAAACTGGTGGCTGGGAGGTCAAATTCAACCCCAAGAGGTTGGCCAACATAGCAAAAAACATTGTCTAAAGCCAAAATTTTGACAGTTATGGCTGACATAAACACACAATTTAATGAATTCTTAAAAAAACAAACAAACAAAAAAAAACAACAAAAAAAACTAGAAGTTTTGGCCATCCTGGCCTGGAATCACTAGCGATGGCTGGGATGTAAACTGCCCAGGTTACTAAGGTTTCCACTATTGCCACTATCTCCCCGACACTGTAGTGATGTGGCATCTACTATTGAACGTCGCTCCTACACTGTGACTTTTCTCATGATGGAGGCAGGTTTTCTCCCAACTGCATTGCTTTCAGGAATGGCATTGCAAGAGGGCGTCTGATAGGATTCTGTGTTCGAATGAAAAGCAGAGAGAGCCTGTTTCTTCGCGAACATGAAGACCATTCCTGTATCTCTTATATGAGAACAGAGTGTCTAGATTATGTATTTTGGTCAAAAAATATCCTCTTCCACTCACTGCCTGTGGTCCTGGAGTTTGCATCCTGGTGTGACATTCTGACCCTCTGGCCCCCTGGGGAGTGACTGTATAACCCTTGGGCAGACATGATTGTTGTAATGAGCCCAGCTCTGATTTACACTGTTTTTATGACAGTTCATTTTTGTGTGTGAGTAATGAGGTCACCACGACACAGAATAGGTGGTCTTCTCTTATGATCTTAAACAACTCCGACATCTGTGGCCAGTTATGCTGACATCTGAGGTACTTCAGCCTAGGGGCTCTTTGCTCTCCTGCCCTACAATTAAAAGAGGTTTGTGCACAAATGCTCAGTGTCTAAATCTCCTTTTATGTGTTTGTTGTACAAGCATTTTTTTTTTTTTTTTTTAAGTAGGCTCCATGCCCAGCTCCAAGCCCAATGCAGGGCTTGAACTCACAACAAGATCAAGAACTTGATCTTGAGATCAAGACCTGAGCTGAGATCAGGAGGCAAATGCTCAACTGAGTGAGCCACCCAGGCACCCCTGCAAGCATTCATTTAAAATTTTCTATTCAGTTTTGGCCCACATTCCGTTTATAAGAAGTCAAATAAGTGAGGGCTGTTTGGGATGGTAAGAAAGTTTTGGAAATTGTGGGGACAGTTGTCTGGCCTTATGAATGTGCTTAATGACATTGAATGAACACTTAAAAATGGTTAAAATGGTAAATGTTCTGTTAAGTGTGTTTTAACCACAATAAAACAAGTAAAAAGAAGTGAGGAGAGCAAGAAGTTGGATATACTTTTGAGTTTTCCTGATCAAAAGAGGCATAGAGAAAGGTTTCATTCTTATTTTATATTTCCTTAGTGTCTGGTCTTTTTTTTTTTTTTTTTTGGAAGTTTCTTTCCTTCTGAGATTATAGGATTCTATATTATTGGTCTCTACAAGTCATTCTCTCTGTTTTCTCTTTCCGTGGACTTGTTCAGTTCTTGGCCAGGGAAAATCTGGACAGTAGCAGATACAACATACCCAGCCTGGCCTGTGGTTCTTCACTCTGACCACACATTAGAATCACCCATGAGTTTCCAAAGCCCCTTTGCCGGGCCATACCTAAAACCAATCAATCAAAATTTATGAGAGCTCCCCAAATGCTTCCAAAAGTGAATGCAACCAGGGCTGAGGATGCCTGCCCTGTGGGAAGCCCTGTCTGATTCACAGAGCCCAAGGTTTCTCATTAGATTGTTCCAGTGCCTGAAGTTGGGGCACATCAAAAGCCACTTTCCTTTTGTCCTCCAGATTCAGTTATTTTAGAAATTGCAGTGATGTGATTTGAAGGGTCTCTGATAGGAAGAGTATAGTAGGCAGGGGTGGAGGGATGGATAGTTTTGTCTAGAGACACTGACTCAGAGAATAAATATTACAGAGTCAAAACAGGAAATACATATATCCCAGAAAAGTAGAATGCCTTTCTTGCTTTTTTAAAAATAAATTTTATTTTGGAATAATTTTATATTTAACATAAAAGTTACAAAGAAATTACAAAGAATTCCCTTATGCCCTTCATCGAGTTTATCCAAGCATTAGTATCTGATGTTACCATGGTACCTTTGTCAAAACTAAGACATTGACACTGGTACATTACTGTTCAGTAAATTGTGGATTTTATTTGGATTTCACCAGTTTTTCTATTAATGTCCTCTTTTAGTAATGGGACTCAGTCCAGGGTACCACACTACATTTAGTTGTCATGTTGTGGTGGCTTTTTAAAACTTAACTGGGCTGTGAAGTCTTAGCTGCTTCTCCAACATCCTAAGCAGTCAGGACCTCCATGTTTATGTGCCTTGTTACCACGATGTCATTACGTTAAGAATTTGAATTTGTTTTGTCTTATGTATTCTTGGCTTTCAGCACATCACATCTCAGGAGTATCCTTTTTATTCCTCTTCCTTTCAGAAAATCCCTTTGGAGTGGAAATAACCCCCCCTCAACTCTCCAATGCTGCATCCAAGTGGGGGATTCAAGATGTAAGAGGGGTTAGAGCTCTTTTCACTTAATTATCGCTCAGGTGGTTTTTGAGAAATGACCTAACAGCATGAAGATGTTTTTATTTTTTCAAGGAACCAAGCTGTATGGGACCCAAATCAATGGATTAATTTGATAATTGACCCATTTCAATCATAATATAAACAGATTACTTTGCACTTTTTCCATAGGATGGACTAAATCCACTTTCCCTTTGGGGATTTCAAGACTATTGGTAAACTGAGGAGAAGATTATGAGTCTGTTAATTGAAGAAGTTGACAGGGTGGCCCATACCTTTGCCTCTTGACATGATTCCTGCCTTTTACTTTCAGGACAGACAGCATGTTCTGGTTTTCTTCCTTCCTCTCTGGTTTTTCCTCCTCCTTTGGGCTTTCTTCTTTTTTCTCCCAATGTCTTCTTCATGGTCATGGTCCCAAGGGTCAGTCCTTGACTATTCTCTCTCTACATTGATTGAAATCTCACCCAGTTTTTTGCTTTAATACCATCTGAAAGCTGATGACTCTCAAATTCATATCTCCAGCTCCTCTCCTGAAATCCAGATTGGACTATGTATTAAACTGAATTTATGACTGCTGCTACGCTGCTAAAAACCCACTTTGAGCCATCATCATCTCCCTGCTGGACCACTGAGTTAGTCTCTTAGCTGCCTCCTACAGCCATAGGGAGCCTTGTAAAATAAACCAGATCATATTACTTCTCTGTTCAACAGTCTCCAATTTCCCAGTTGGAGTCTCCAGGCTTCCTAGTGACTTTTCAGCCTTCTCTTCTCTTCCTTCTCTGCCCTTTATTCACTGAGCTTTGGCCTCAGGGCCTCTTTGTATTATCTTGCCTCAGGACCTTTGCACTGGCTACTCCCTCTGCCTGGAAGCTCTCATCCTAGATATCAGCATGGCCAGCTCCTTCAGTTCCCATAGATCTTTGTTCTAAATGTCACCTTCCTGGTGAAGCCACCCAGACCACCTCATTAAAACTGCAGCTTCTAAGAGCACCTGGGTGGCTCAGTTGGGAAGCCGAATCTTGATTTTGGCTCAGGTCATGATCTCAGGGTCCTGGGATGGAGCCTTGCATCAAACCCCTCACTGGGCTCCATGTTCAGTGGGGAGTCTGTTTGAGGTTTCTCTCTCCTTCTTTCCTCCTGCTCATCCTTTCTCTCTCCCTAAAATAAATAAATAAATCTTTAACAACAACAACAAAACTGCAGCTTCCCCTCAAACACTCCTCCTGATTCTCTTCACCTTGCTCTTTCTTTTTTCTTCTATACTTATCCCTGCTGAACATACTGTTATATGCTCATGCATGTTTATTTGTTTTTGCCTATCCCCCTCCACTAGACTGTCAGCTCCAGGAGAGCAGAGATTTTTGTGTTTGTCTATTGATATATGCTAAAGAATAGTGCCTGGCACATAGTAGTAGTTATGGTCAGTATTTCTCGAATGAATAATTATGAACTGTGAGGAGTGTTTGGAAAGTAAAGATGCAATTATAGATGATAGTCACTAGGTCAGCAGTGGCTAATGTTTGCTGAGCTCAGACCTCCTGTCATGCCCTGTGCTAAGGACTTTACATGTTTTTGTCTTATTTAATTTTTACAAGGACGCTAAGAGACAGCTACTCATAATATTCCCATTTAGCAGTGAAAGAAACCACGACACCGAAAGTTTATATAAATTGTCCAGAGTCACCTAGAGGTGGTTTAAATTGTTCAAAGTGAACTAGAGATGTATCATTGACCTCTAGTTCTCATTGATCCCCTTCCAGTTCACTTTAGCACCTGTAGCCTGTAACTGGCAAATCTGGAGAAAATTATGGAATAGGCAATGGAGGGAGGAGGTGAAGCATATGTCATTGTTAGCAGTACTCTGCTCAGAGTGCTTACATTTAATTTCAGAGTATTTGGTGTTAATTTCCAGATGAGGGAGGGTTTGGTAGTTAATCCTGCATCTCCAGAAATGCATTGTGTCCCTCCTTTTTCTTTTTCTTTAAACCCAGATCTCTCTGTCCTTTCCAGAAGTGGAAGCCATAACAGCTTCATTCGAGGGCAAGTTTGGTGGTTTCTCATTTCTTTTTCCCAGAATAACACAAGGACATGACCTTTGGGGAAACATAAGTGGTGTTTCCTTCATAGGAGGGTGACAAATGCCTCCTCAGCTGAGAGTTTCATGCTAATGCTTCTTTCCCTGGGGACTTGAATGACTGCAGAGTATCTATTCCCTCCTGATGTGATCCCTTAGAGGGCCACCCCTGGCCCCTGAAGTCACTTCTGTTGGGTGTCAGCTTCTCTCTCCCAAGGTGGTCCTGGCCCTCAGAGACAGGAAACCTCATCACCTGTCAGTGACTGCTCTAGGTGTTCTTTTTTTTTTTTTAAGGTTTTATTTATTTATTTGCCAGAGAGAGAGAGAGAGAGAGAGAGAGAGAAAGCAGAAGCAGGCAGAGTGGCAGGCAGAGGCAGAGAGAGAAACAGGTTCCCTGCTGAGCAAGGAGCCTGATTCAGGACTCGATCCCAGGACCCTGGGATCATGACCTGAGCCAAAAGAAGCGGCTTAACCCACTGAGCCACCAATGTGTCCCCTCTCGATATTCTGAGTAGATCTGTGGGCCTGGGCCTAGCCATGGTCACCAGTGGGAAAACACGAACCTGCCTTGTCTTCCTGCTCAGCAACTGCTACTGTTTTTCTGTGCTCTGTAATAAATTGCCACAAATTTAGTGTCAGAAAACAACATACATTTATTACCCCGCAGTTTCTGTAGCTCATCTGGGATCTTTGCATCTGGTCTCCATCAGGCTGCAGTATAGGTGTTGGCTTGGGCTGTGATCTCAACAGAGGCTCACCTGGGAAATAAATATCTGTTTTCACTGCTCCCTCAGGTTCTTTGCAGAATTCATCTCTTTGCAGTCATAAAATTGAAATCCCTGTTTCTTGCCAACTGTTGACCAGGGGCTGCCCATGGTTCCTTGCCACTTGGCCCTTTCATAACATGGCAGCTTGCTTCTTCAAAGCCAGCAAGAAGAGTATGTGGCTCTAGTCTGCCAAAATGGAGCCTTACAGTGTTAACACAATCCCAGGAGTGACAGCCCACCCTCTTTGCCGTATTCTGATGGGTTAGAAGTGAAGTGCAAGTCCTACCCTCATTCAGGAGGAGGGTTTGTACGTCATGAACACCAACAGGAGGAGAATATTGGGAGGAAGGGTCACCTTGGGTGTGTTCACCACAGCAGCCATATTTACTATTGCTAAATTGTGGAGCTAATTCCTAAAGGCAAGGGAAGACTGATTAGTTGCTCATCTATTCCTTCAGCAGGTATTGGATTTGCTTTGCCAAGACTATAGGTCAAGATGTGGTTTTTCATGTTTCATCTAGAAAATTTGTAGTAATGCTTATTTTTGTAGATATTTTGTGCTCCTTTCAGCTCAAATGTAACTGAGTAAATTAGCTGATGAAATGAACCAGAGATGCCTTCCTTCCTGTAGTACTTCTTGTTCTAGCACCAAAGGTGGTAGTTACTAGATCCTGTACCAAAGATTATTTCTTATGAACCTGGGTTGTAAGTTGCTTAAAGGCAGACTCCATTCACTTTACGAGTGTTTTACTTAGTGGATATGGTGTCGACTTATTTAAAATGATCACTGGTTTTCAAGCTACTCATTTAAAATCTCAGTGGGTGTTTATAAATAACCTCTCACGGTCTGACATTTGTCTTCATGTGACAGAGAAGCTGGGATTTCATATCTTAGAACACCTTCTCCCACGCCTGTCTTCGTCGTTTGAGACCTCACAAACACCCATGACAGCATGTCATGACCAAGTCTTTGAAAACTCTAAAATTTTCTGCTTTAGTTCCTCTTAATATGTGTTTTGTGTGGGGGTGGTAGGGGATGAGAATGTGAGGAAAAAACGAGAGCTAGTGTCTAGTCTGACAAATTTTAATGCAAGAAGGCTCAGGCACAGAACTGGTTTCTTCTTTTGGTGTTAGTTTATTCCAGTTTGACCAGTTTGGAATCCATTTATCCTTTTATGTTTCGAAAGTATGTGCCTCAATCCCTACTCCTGAAAGGATGAATTAGGAGGAAAAATAAAATCAAGATACACTATTGACGTTTGCTTACCCAATCACAGTTGCACACCTGGGAAAAACCAAATCCTCTTTAAATTTTTTTCACTTTCAAATTTCACATAAATCATACCCAGAGGGTTAATGGTAATGTAAGTTGCTTTTAATGATATATAAGAATCTTAGAAATTCATTTTTAAAATATAGCAAATATGCATATTCAGAAACCACTTATTTGGTAGGATACATGTGTATGAGTTCGGTGTGAAAGCGCCCACTTTAAGAATTTTCTGGCCACACCTGCTCTTACAGGGGCTGGCATGGGCCTTTCTTTGGTAGAGCTCCTCATAAGTGGGCCGAGAGAGCCCTGCTCATCCCTTGGCCAGTGGGGTGTGGCTGTGCTTGTGCTGGAAACCCCGGATAGAGCCCAGAATCCTGGTCCCTCAGTCCCAATCCCCGTGACCGGCTAGCCAGAGAGAGAGCATGCACACTGTGCATACACTTAGCAGCAATCCATTTCCTCTTGCCTTATGCCTGGCTGGGTGGGCCAAGGAATCACCTTCCATTTCTGATACTCTTGTGGCTTTCAGGAGTTCCTCATGCCCGCATAAGCGTCATGTAGGAGTCCCTCAAAGGAACGGCATGAAGTGGTGGGAGTTTCTTCTGGTGATCACTTCCTACTGGCTCTCCTGAATGCACAGAGTGTCCCATCATATACATGAGGACATGGTGGGAAAGAGGGAAGCAGCTGCGCCACCTGTGTGGGGACATGGCTGGGCCATGCTGGCCGGCTCTGCACCAACCAGAACCCTGCAGCTGTTTGCCACAAATGACCTTTATACCCACTCTTTCCCCAGGACTTCAGTTGCCTTATATTTTTTCTTTAATGTATCTTTAATTTGATGGATTTTGCCAGATTGCCTTCTGTAAGGGTTGAACCTTTTAAAAGTCTCTTTAAATTAATTCTAATTTCCTAAGTGCTATTAGAATATATTCTTTTCAGAAAAAGGGAAAAAAAAATAGGGATATAGCTAAAGTCGCTTTCAGTTACCCTACCACCCCTAGATCCAGCTCCCATGCAGACCATCTCCATCCCCCAGAGGTAGGTGCTGTTAGTGGTTTGGTGTGTCTCTTTGTCTATGCCTTGTCAGATATTAACCCATGAGAAATAAACATTATGGGAGTATGTGCGTGTTGTTTAATGGATAAGCTATACTGTCCTAAATTTCTATAATGGTGTGTTTTCCTTGATAGTATGTATAGGTCTTTCCATGATGTGTATAATTAAGTAAAATATATATATATATATATATATATATATATATATATATATGTATATATGTATATAAAATTTGAGTTTTATTATAAATTATTTTTCAGCAGTGCTTTTCAACAGTTACTTTCAGAAAAGATTTTGGGGTTTCATTGAATACCCAACAATTCATATATATATATATATGAATATATATATGTATATATCATAAATATATGATATATACACATATATATATAGTGCAAAATCTTTATGTGTTTTTTTCCTCTCTTCAGATCTCAGAAAAGTGATCTTCACAATGAACGCTACATCTTGGAATTAGATTGCTGTTCCTCCTTAGACCACCTGACAGGCCAGAAACTCATCCCAGAGTTCATTAAGAAGGTGAGCCCTATGGTCGGGACAACTGACCAGGTTTGCAGTGCCAGCTGGTGGAGGCTGGCTTAGGGCAGTTCGGCCATACTCCACAGGCTGGGGTAGGAGCCAGGGACTCCTTGGACCTGGGTCTTTGAGCAGCCCCACGGGGGTGCAACCCCCCATTCCGTACACACATGGCTCAGGCTGAAGATGACTCAGAAACAAGGTAGCTTCCCCCTTCCCAGGCAGGCAGGATCCTGGACCTTGTCTTTTAAGGCTGGATTGGCACTAATGGCTGATAGGCCTGGGCCTACTACTCAGACTCCCTTCAAACCTTCAAGGTGGTATGACACCCCCCCCCCCGCCCAAATCCCACCTTCTGCTTGTCCTGTGCGTCTTCATTGCCATGAGCCACGTTTCTTTCTAGTGCGAGAGCACCCTGGAGTCCTGCGGCCACTGGCATACAGTTATACCGGAGAAAATTGCCTAGTTGCAGGAGAATCATTCTCTGCCCAGTAATGTGTCTGGTTTTGAACTTCTCTTCATGCCCTATGAGGTTTCCTGCCTCACTGCAGGGTTCACTTGTGTTTCAATACAAAATATACGGCTGAAGGAATGTCCTTGCCCAAACCGGGGCTAAGTTCATTCCTTAATGCTTTCCTTGTTCTCTCTCACCCACCCTTCCACAGTAATTGACAGTTCCCTATCCCAGAGAGGGGATGATGCTTTGTTTGAGATCCAGTCTGTCCATTAGTGAACTCATTAATGAATAGTGTTGGCCATCAGCTTTGGGCCAGAACTAGTCCTTTCCCCCTTGGTGCTTGGACACAGAGGATGAAACGCCTGTGTTCCCTGACCTCATGTCCTCATACCTAGAAGGCAGACCCGGGAGGAGGCAGCAGGGCGGAAGGGCAGCAGATACCACGTGGCCTGGCTGTCGGGGAGGTCCCTCGTGCCAAGACAGAAAGGATGGGTAGGGGTCCCCTGGTGATGGGGCTGCACAGGAAAGGCTGGGGAGACCTCCAAACAGAGGGAGCAGCATGTGTGAGGGCCTGGTGCAGGAGCAACTGAGGGGAATCAAAAGATCAGAGAAGCTTTGGGGAAGTAAGGGAGTGCAAGGGGTGGGGGTAGGGGCCTGGATTCTGCTGTAAATGCCAGGGGGTGGGGGGAGTGGTTTGCTGTTCAGAAGAGTGAAATAATAGATTGTTTCTTTAAACACCCGGTGACTCTTTTGTTGTTGTTCTCTTCCTGTCCACTTGCCTTCAACGTTGATTGAGTGTTCAGGCTCAACAAGTCCTTAGGAATAACCCCCAGCCCCCATGTATGGTTGGGGACTAAGACCAGGAGACTGGGTCAACATTCCTGATCATTTTACTGGGATGATGGAGACTCTTTCTGCTCTAGTGGAATTCAGATCATTACTTAAGAAATGGTGGGGGGGGTGGTGTTGGGGAATAGGGAAGGAAAAAATGAAACAAGATGGGATCAGGAGGGAGACAAACCATAAGAGAATAAGAGAGTCTTAATCTCACAAAACAAACTGAGGGTTGCTGGGGGGAGGGGAGTATGGAGAGAGTGGTTGGGTTATGGACATTGGGAGGGTATGTGCTATGGTGAGTGCTGTGAAGTGTGTAAGCCTGATGATTCACATACCTGTACCTCTGGGGCTAATAATACATTATATGTTAATAAAAATAATTAATTAAAAAAAAGAAATGGGCAGCAAGGCATTTTTTTGTTCACACATGCATAAGCCGGACAATACAAGTATTTGTATAAGTCACGTAGGTGTCTACATAAAAAGGGCCCTCTTTTCTGGTGATGCAGATAAAATGCTCTAATAAACTTGGGTAGTGATATATTAAAGGTGGAACTTACCCCATGATCTGAGTACTGGGAAAAAAATCATTTTAGAAATAGGCTTGTAATCAAGAGTGAGATGCTTAGAATATTTAAGGGGTAAGTGGGTAAGGTGGGCACATGAGACTTTGTCCATACAATCAAGTGTGCTCTTTTAAAAACATATGATTTGAGGGGTGCCTGGGTGGTTCAGTCAGAGAGCAGCCAACTCTTGATTTCAGCTCAGGTCATGATATCATGCATCATGAGATTGAGCCCTGTGTTGGCTCCTTGCTCTGTGGAGAACCTGCTTGGGATTCTCTCCCTCTGTCCCTCCCCCTGCACCTGAGTGTTCTCGCTCTCTGTCTCATGAATAAATGAATAAATCTTAAAAAAAAAAAAACTAACAAAAACCCATATGACTTGGTGTTTTTGTCTTAAACAAACCAGATCACTGGCATGACTGTCCCATTACACTGTGCCTGTATCAGGTCTTAAGGAGAAAGCAGCCTGACCCAGATACTGGTGTGTGTAGTGTTTATAGTGCAGGTAGACATTGTGTGTGTGTGTGTGTGTGTGTGTGTGTGTGAACACACATGTGTGCACATCAGTATCTAATAGTTCATTTAATTAGCTCATTCTGTACTTCTGTAAGAATTATGTTTTTAACACTTTGAAAATTATATACTTTAAAAAGCCCACTGGTGACATCCTGCTCCTACAGTGCCCCTGGGTTTCAAACAACAAGCATTGGGTCCAGACAGACTAGACAACTTCCACACTAGGAGATTTCTAACCCACAGTTGGTCTTCTTCTGTGTATCCCAGCATCTCTCATCTCCATTCCTTTAAATAGAGGATTGGTTCATGGTCATGGTCAGCAGGCGCAGGTAAGGTTTCCCGCCAATGGCTCGGGGTGTTGCGATCGTCCCGCCATTGTCCCTTCCTGTCCAGTGTGGCCGAGGGCCGGACCTTGGAAGGATCCAGCCAATGGGTCTGGGCCTCCTTCCCTCTGCTCCTCTTCTCTGTTATTAGACAAGATTTCTGGAGAAGGCACCACTTCTGCGTGCAAAGAGCAGAGGGGAACCGAATGTCCCTCTGTGAGATCAACAGCCTATTCCAGCTGATGGCAGAATTCACACATGTGTAAATTTTTCTGTCATCACACAGGTAGAAGACCCTGGGAGCTCCCTGGGAAGAAAAATACCAAAAACCACTTGTGTCTTTTCAGTAAATATTTAATGAATATCCTGGTCCCTATTTGTATATAGAGAGAGTGGTGACACTTGTTAATTGCCATTCACTTAGGCCAGGATGAAGCTGAGCCACCGGCGGCTACAGCTTAAAGTCATTACTTTTTATCTGGGTCATTATTTTGTGTGAAATAATGGCTCCTGTTCCTATGACAAGCAGATCCATCTTATGATGAGATGGTAATTAACTCATTTTGTCATTGTACCATCACACAGGATAAGCTCATATTCTCTGCATATTAGAATTAAATTCAAAGTGATTAGATTTTTTTTTTCTTAAGAACAAGGGCCCGCTATTATTTTTCCACCGAATGTTTCAAATTAGCAGAACTTTTGGATAGAGAACATGGATGGCAGGAGGGAAAGGCGATTTCATTATTTTCCACAATTAGGAAAAATAAAATCATCTGTATCTGTGTCATGTAAAATTAGCTGAAGGTGCGGTAATTTTCAGGCCCTCTCCATCATGATTTTCTGCAGAGGGCGAAGGGAATTATATCAAGATGACTGTTCCTTTCAGTGTGGTCTGATGATTTTTCTGCACACTTTAGCTGCTCAAATTAAATCTGGGCTACCGCTTTTTGTTTTTCCCCTCTTGTTTCCTGCTGTGCTCCATCCAACCAGCCCTTTCTGTAAATTATTTATTATGGATGACAAAACATTTAAAAGGCAGATTTATGGGTAGACTCAGAGAGACTGTATGTTCCAAGTCCTGGAACCGAATGCTCCAGGGACAAAGAGTCTCGAGGCTCTTGGAGAGCCGAGGGGCCGCCTTTGCTCCTATGAGACAAAGATTTGGTCACCAAGTACTTCTGGAGCCTGTCTCATGTGGCTGGTGGATTTGTGGGGCCCCTTGGAATTTCCTGTTCTTCAGAGTTCCCAAGGAAATTGTAAAGAGACAGAATGATGTCATATAAAGGGCTTACATGTTCATCTTCGAATTCCTTTATGTTCTTTGGAGCTTCTTGGGAAAGTGCTCAAATGTTTGGAAAGCCCTTTGAAGATCTCAGAGTTGCACACATTTTCTGGTTTGTGTTTCAACTAATTTTGGTCAAGAGGCCTGACTGGCAGTGGTGTCTCCCTTCTAGGCAGGAGGAAAGAGCTCTGAGAGGAGGAGGGCTTTGCCCAGGTGCTGGGACTGTTCAAGGATGCAGCCCAGGGAAGGTCTTTCTACAGGAGAGCCAGCAGTGGATGGCAGTGGGACTCGGTTGGAGAGAAAGGCTCTGTGGCCAAGTGGGGAAGGTTTTAGAGAGGTGTGGTATAGAGTGAGGGCCCTGAAAAGTGAGGGGTGAGGCTGACTGTATTGTTCTTGGTAAAGATAGGAGTGTGGAATGAAAGCTCAAGGCTGAGAGTCAAGTTCTGTTGGGCTGCAGTTTGGGATGAACAAAGGGAAGAGGAAGCCTGTTCTGGGCAGGGTTCTTTTGATGACTTGAAACAGAGCCCTACTCAAGGCAGCTCAGGAGGGGTACAGCAGGCAGGGTTTACTACAAAGATGGAGGAACTGGCTGGAGCCCCTGCAGCAGAATACAGAGGAGGGGGAGGGGGAAGAGGAGGACTGACAAGGGGGCAGGGAGGAGGGGGAGGAGAAAAGGGAAGGAAAATATTGGGCTCTCTGGCTGTATTATATGCTGCTGACCCATATTTATGTATCTATAGGTTTATTTGAATTTTAAATGGGATTTCACTGCACCGAGGGAATTTCTCTGTGTGCCAAACACTATAGTCTTAACCCCCATCTCATCCCCTCTGAAGGCTTAGCCCCGTTTTATAGGTAGAGAAACTGAGGCACAGAAAAGCTGTGCAGTTTGCCCAGTTACAACTCTGAAAGGCAGAACTAAGGTCTGAAGCCAGCTTGTGTGAGCCAGAGGCCACGTTTGTGACCATTGGGCCATGTTGCCTCTTTGTGTGGTGCTCAGGGATTGAGGGGGGCTGTCCCAGTTGGAGGAGAGACCGCATGGGAGGCGGACAGGTGTAACTGGGTCCGGTACATGGAGACAGATTTAGAGCTTGGGTCTCTAGGCCTTGCTGCCCATCAGAGAGAGCCACACTCCCAGCCATTGTCCAGGTAAGACATCAGGGTCTTTGCCTTCAAGCTCTCAGCTCTGGGCTCTGCCCCTTGGTTCACACTCCTTTATGATGGAACGGGGAGCAGTGACCCACACGATCATCTTAGAACTAGGTCTAACGCTGGACCCCAGAAACATTGGAATGTAGGCAGTTGAGGGATGACGAAGCTGACCCCTGCCTTGTCCTATGGGGGCTAACTCACGGTCAGAAACTCAGTAGCTTGGATTAAACTAGATGCGTTGTCCTTTCAAAAACCAAATGGTGCTGCTTAAGTCTTGACTGTAAGAAAAGAACTCGACAGATCTTTGAAATCTAAGCGGCTTCTTTTAATGAAATAGAATATCCTAAATCCTCAGGATTACGAAACTTTGCCTGTAGTATATAAATGACTCATCATTTGCTTTCTGTCTGATTGCTGAGCATTAGGGCCTCGTTTCTACAAGTGTGGTGCAGAGAGTTTAATTTCAATTAGTGCAAGATAGGAGAAATACATTTAGAAGGTTTCCCTTACATCCCTATACCCCCACCTACCCCCAAGCCAAGCAAATTGTGCCATTTTAAAAAGGTGAATCTGTCAGGAGCAGGGGTGGAGTGAAGGCAGAATGGCGTGTAAATGATCATGTCCTCAGAGTGGAAGACAGAACTGGGTGGGGGGGGGGAAAGAGGCTGGGGTGACAAGTGAGGCATTGCTGGAGGAGAGGGCTATCCTGTTTGTTTTGGTCTCCAGAACTTAATAAATATTTGTCAAGGGAATGAACAAATTAAAAGAGAAATGCAGAGGAAGAATCATTAAGATTGTTTCAAAAAAGGGGAGGGAGGACCCTAAAATGACACTCAGGTGACTGAAGTGTGAGGTAGAGTCACTTGTGAGGATGGGGAACACACAGCATGAGGAATCAGAAAGGTAACGAGGTTGGTGATGGACTTGTTAGGACTAAAGAACTGGTAGTACACCCAAGGGAACATTCTAGAAGACAATTGTGGTTGTTGGGCTGGACTTCAGGAGGACTCTAGGAATGGAGCTGGTGTCATATGAGGTGCAGACACAGAGGCCCACAGGATCGGTAGGCAGTGGCAGGTGATGACAGAGGGAAGGAGGTTCAGGTGGTCATCTGGGTGGCACAGGCCCATCTCAGAGGGGCAACCACCACTCAGCATCCACTCACTGTTGCCTAGTGGAAATACCAAGCCAGCTGTATTTTGGTTGGCTAAACTTGCTCTACAGCAACTTTAGAGAAGTTGATAACATTTTTATTTTCTTACTGTGAAGTCCCTGGGTTTTTCACCATAAGCTAATCGGAAAGTTTAAAACTGTAAGAGCTAGGTCAGTGTTTCTCAAATTATCTGTGGTGAAGGACTAGTTTCTTTGTTTCTTTGATTTGTTTTTTTTTTTTTCCTAGTCCGTTAAGAAGTGATACTTCGGAAAATACAATTAAAATATGGTGTCAGTGTTGAAGAGCCAGAAGAGTGTCTACATGCTCACTGTGACTTCATGCACCTATCTGGTCATGGATTGTTAACAGAAAGTTGGTGGAGCAGCAGTGAGCTGAGAACCACACGTTGAATAGCCACTGGTTGAGGTGGCAAAGCCTTGGATGGAGTCATGACCTGAGAACAATTGTGCTTGCAGAGGGGAGAGAGGAGAGCATTATGGCTAGAGTACTGGGGAGGACCCAGAGAAGGAGAAAAAGAAAGAACTTCTCTGAAGTAAGGGGAAAAAAGGAAGAACATGATGTCACAGAATCTGGGGTAAGAGAATAGTACAAAAGGAAAGAGGTCGAGTCAGCACCCACTGGTTGGGTGACCCACCAGGTTTGGCCACCAGAAGCTATTGGTTAATCTTGCGAGAGCAGTTTTTAACAGTAAAGATGGCCTCCCTCCATGGGTTTAAGAGCCTATGAGTTTGGAAAGAGAGAAAGGAAGTGGTGGCTCAGGATATAGGTGGAGGAAGTTTTGTTTGCTGTCAGTGGGAGCTAAAAGCTACCAGTAGAGAGGAGAAAGTTAAAGTCAGAGGTGAGTTAAAGGTGGAGTCAGGCCCAGGTTGGGTGAGCCCAGAGACTGGGCATCAGCTGCTGATGGGACTGGACGCCCAGTCCTCAGGCTTGGGGAGGTGGTAGGCAGACCCTCATAGGCTTAGATGCTCAGAGTGGAGAGAAAATATAAGTCCTGCTGCCTGGAGGCCTCTGTTTTCTTATCAAGTGCCTTTCCTGCCCCAGCCCCTCTTGATCCTCTGTCCCCTTGCTATTTTCTTTGACTTGAGACCTTCCTGTTCTATCCAGGGAACTTAGTTGAAGTTAATCTGAGCCTGAGGGGAGGGAGGGAGCTGTATGTTTGTCTAGATCACTCCCCAAAAAAAACAGGACAAATTCTTCATCTTCATTGTCTCTCTCTGCATGAATCCAAGATCCGGCAGCAGTGGGCCAAAATGCATTCATGCTCTTTTGAACAGATCATTGAGGACCCCTATGTGGGGGCGTCCAGGGATTCCTTAGTGAGCCAGTGCAGGTAATGTCCCTAGTCACATGAAGCTTACAGTGTAGCTGAGGACACAGACACGGAGCAGGTCTCCTGATGGAGGCATAATCACAAATGGGTAATGCTCCAGAGCAGAACATGGTGAGAGACACTGACCCAGGCTACAGTCTTCTTTGTACGAAGAAGTGGTGTTTGCACTGCAATCTAAGGGAGGGTAAGCAGGGAGAGTCGGGGCTAGTGGTTAGGGAATAGCTTGGACAGAGGCCACAAGGTGGGAGGGAGCACGTTTGGTGCAAGGAACAGGAAGGAGGCCATTGTGATTTGACCGCAGAGAAAGGAGGGTAAGTGCTGCTCAATGAGGCTGGGGAGGTAGCTAGGACTCCCCTCTGGGCTCAGGATTTGGGTCTTACCCCAAATGCAATGGAAAGTCACTGGAGGGTTTTAAGGAGGAGCTAAAGAATGATACCAGATAGATACTTTGGGAAGAGATGTGAGGACTGGATTGGAGGCAGGAGTAGGTGGAGTTAGGACACTGTTGGAGTATCTCTGTGTAGACGATTGGAGATTGTAGCTTTGCTTACAGCTGGAGTGAAGGTGTGGAGAGGAGGTTTGACTTGAGAACTATGGAGCCAAGGAACTCAGCAGAGTAAGAGAATAGTACAAAATTGGATTGGGTAACAGGGTATGGTGGAGAGGAGCAGGTTTGGCCTGTGCAAGTGAATGGACAGGAGCCTTTGCTGAGATTAGGAGGACTATGGACCAGGGCCTTATTTCTCCAGTGCAGGAGCTCACAGCAGCCATCTGGGCTGGGACACCAGCTGGAAAATGCTAATTGAAACTTGATCATGGATGAAATCACTGAAGAAGGAAGAATGCTGAGCCCTGGGGAATTCCAGCACTGACTGCCATGCAGAGAAAAGAGGCAGAAAGGAAGTCACTAAGAGGTCTGAGGGAAACTGGAACAGAGAGGGTGATAGAGGTTGATGGTATCTCAGCAAGGGAGGGTTGTCAACCCTGTTCGTGCACCAAGACTACAAATCAGAAAGGTGGTGTGGTCGTGAGGTCATTGGCCACCTCTGTGGAACGTGGTTTGGTGGCTTCTCCCTTTCCAGCACGCATTTCACAAGGCCTGTTCCAAAATGTCTTTGCATTATGCTTAAAAACCACTGTCCTTTACCCCATAGAACTCGTGTATGTTCCTGTGTTCTTCCTGGTTCTGAGATTTCTGGTCTTGTGGGGTGGGTTGGTTTGTTTTTTTTTTTTTCACTTTTAAATTTAAGATGTTCTTCCTTTCCATGGGCTTGCTGAATTATCTTCATTGTTCTCCTTAATGTAATTTTTTATTAAGCAACTGAATTTTAACACCCAACAAGGGGATTAGAACTTGCTCATGTGTGAAGCATTGCAATTATATGTAATTTTTAGCTTTTGCAACACATAGTGCATGAAATAATAATAATAAGCACACTTGTAGGTTAAATCAGAAACAGAATTAGCTGGGGATTCCTAAAATGGCATTTAGATGGTCTAGAACAGAAAGCAGCCTATAATTGGTTGTGTGGGCAGCCTGTGGCTGTCAGTCCTGCATTCCTTTGTGGTCTTCGCAGAGAAATTGCCCTAAAACCAAGGAATCAAATAACATTCTAGGGGCTAGTGGAGCAGACAAAAGACTAGAGGGAAAAGAGAAGATATGTCAAAAGAGAGGTGGCTAATAGGTGCCCATGAATGTTTTATTCTAAGGAGAAATTCAGCCTGGGTGTCAGACTTCTCAGGATGCCTTCCCACCCTCCTGGGTCGCGTTTGGCCCAGTGGGAGGCTGATATCTCTTCCATCCCCACTTGTGGGGAGAAGGCTGTTGATGCCAGGGCGCATACAACTTTCTCTAGTTTTAAGGGTTTTAAGGAGGAGCCAGATGCTTGGTTGGCTGTAGGCCAGCCTGTGAGGTGCTGAACCTGAGGAAGATGTGTGCTTCTCCAGGACACAGCTGTGGCCCCACTTGAGATGTACCTCGCTCTCACAGCTATTGAAGTCGGGTCGGCATCGGAAGGAGTCTGGTGCTGGCTGCGCTGGGATGACCACCACGTTCTAGTTCCCAGCGCCTCCAAACTCTGCTTGTAGCAGACAGTGATGTTCCTTTGGGGCTGAGGGTAAAGCCCCAAAGAGCTATAGATCTGGAGTTTCTTCCTCTTAAGCCAGTGCTTCTTGAAAATGTGCCCTTCCTGCAGTGCTCCTCAGCAAAAAGGGTGCTGTAGTCCACGTGTTTGGGGAACACACATGTTGTAAATCCTCTTGGAAAGGGTCATGATGCTCCTCAAAAGAGTCAAGGTTCTGAAAAGGTCTTCAGTAAGAAAGCTGCTGATTTACCTTACCTCGGCATTTCTCAGGTATAACTTAAGAACTCTCCCCTTGCCTCTCCTCTTTCCCAGACACCTATTTCTGTCCCCACCAGGGACAATCACAGGTGGTTAGCAGCAGAGGGGTCAGTCTCTTCTCTTTTTACAGTGGGATCCTAGTGTCTCCCAGCTGCACACAATGGCCATTGCTCACAAGCGTGAAAGACTTTATTGCACTTTCTCTGTTCTGCTAAAACAAGTTTTTATGCCCAGACAGACACTTGGTGGTTCCTAACCCTCCCCCAAACCTCTAATGAAGGGAAAATCTGGAGCAGAGCAATTTAAAACTCCCTCCTCTCTTTTGTCACTCTAGAAAGACATGTGCTCAGCGCCTCTGTCATTCTTCTTGCTTTTTAATAACATACATGGCAATCTTCTAACACGTAGTCAGCAAAAACTAGGTCATTGGATTTGTTGACAGCTGTGGAATCATAGATAGCATTTGCCCTGCTGTCTGGGTCCGTTCGTGCTTATCTGACCACGGGCCTTTAAAAGAAGCACTGGTTTCTTGGGCACATTTCCCCTTTTCTTCTTTCTCCCCCCCGCCCCACCCTGCACTCCACCATAGTTGTTAATCAGATCTTCAAATATATTGGTTTTTCCAGCTTTGATTTCTCATTCTTTTATCTCTCCCTTGTAGTTGCTAATCAAAAGTGGCATTTTATTCCTTGGCAGTGCTCTCCAATAGAAATATAATTTCAGCCACCCATGTAATTTAAAATTTGCTGGTAGACATGTTAAAAAGGTAAAAACAAGGGTGAAATTAATTTTAGTATTATGTTTTATTTAGCTATGTTTAGTACTATGCTTTATTATATATATATATATATATATATATATATATATATATATATAAAACATAACCAGAATACTATGTTTTCAACCTGTAATGAGATACTTTATATATTTTTTTCAAATGAAATCTTTGAACTCTGGTATATATTTTACACTTGTATCACATCTCAACTTGGATGTTACTTTTCCAACAGTTAAAGTGAAATATCCTACAAAATAAGGTTGTGTTTAACAGAAAAAGAATTATTTTCTACTGCTTCATTTTTAAAATTTAAGTTGAAATTAATTAAAATTCAATAACGTGAAAAATTCAGCTCCTTCATTGCTTTGCCCACATTATAAGTCCTTGATAGCCACTGATGGCTAGTGGTTGCTATCATGGACAGCATAGTTCTGTGGGGTTCATTTCTTTTAAGCAGTTTCAGTTCTCCGTGTTTTCTAGTTGACACAAAAAAAATTGTGGTTGAGTCTTGTTGGCCACAAGAAGCAAGGAACAGTATCAGTACATAGCGTATATTGGATAAGAGAGGAAAACTTTCCCCATGGAAAGATCCAGAACACAGTTTGGAGCAACTTTACAGCCTTTTAAATTTTTGTTTATAATATTAAGTATTAATTTAGTTGTGCCTGCCCTTTTTTAGACATATAAAATACAACCATTTGGAAATAATACTTTTCTCCCCATGTTTACATTTCATGAAACATTTTTATTCCTACTCTTTTCATGCATCTTTGCCTTCAGCGTCTTTATCATCACCAGAGTGACTTTTTGGGGCATCTAAAATAAGGTTTCAAGCTCATCATATTTACTTTCATCCAAGTTGTTTGGAATCCAGCACTTTAAAGATTCATGAGTGATGCCATCACTAGAAGCTCTAAGTAAAAAAAACTCATTCGTTTAACGCTAGGATAGTTGTTTTTTTTTTTCTTATCCAGCTCAGCGGTGAATGAGAAATCTCCATAATGTAACCCCTTACTCTGCATTGCCCTTTTAAAAAACTTTCTATTAAAGATAAGGTAAATACAGGAGAATGCATCAATCCTAAGTGTACAGCTCAGTGAGGTGCACAAAATGAATGCACCTGGGTAACCAGCAACCAAGTCAAGAAATGGAATAGCCCAAAGCCCTCTTCTGGCCACTCCCGTCACTTCCCCCCACCTCCTCCCCAGAGACAGCCTGTGTAATTTCCAACACCAAAGGTTAGCTTCGCCTGGTTTTGAACTTTATATAAGTGGAATCTCTTGTAAATGGCCTTTTTTGCTCAACAGTCAACACTCTATGAGTCCCATCAGGGTGCTGGTAGTTTGCTCTTTTGTGTATAGAATTTGTACACTGCTTTTTTAAATGCCGTCTTTGAGAAACAGGCATGCTGCAGCCCCCGAAAAGGTTGTTTCATGCCACAGGAATTATTTTAAATTTTTGTTAGATGTGTTTCCCTCCTAAAAAATTAAGTCCATCAGATGACTTTAATTAAGTTCTCAAACCAGTTTTGATTAATGTGTTTTCCCTAGTAAGCATTTTGTTGTTCAAAATAAAGTGGCAGGGAGCCCTTGTATTGTGAGAGACTTTGTAAAAAGTCTTGCAATGTGTGAAGTAATGCATTCCCTCTTTCCTGAGAAATAACATTTATGGGGTAAAACCCAGAGTGTAGCCAGGAGATCAGCGTGGGACTGGGTATGGGTATGGGGCTGTTTCAGCTTACAGCGTGGGGGCTGGGGTGGGGGGGGTCATCATATTGCCATTAGTGAATGCTATTTTAACTTTTGTCAGGAGAGATCATTTGTATGGACTTTACCCCCCCTATATATCTGACTTCTTAACCTCCTTCAGATCTCTGCTCAAGTTCACTTCTCAGTGAGCCCACCCACCCTGCCCACCATTTTTTTTAAAAAGAGCACCTAATGCCTCTTCACTCCCCAGCCTCCTGATTCCCTTTACTCTTCTCTCTCCATCTCTCTCCCCTATAGCTCTTTTTGCCTCCCAGAGCTATTTTACTCTCTTCACTTGGTTATTATGTTTATTGTTTCTTGTCTCTTGTTTCCATGCCAAGAAGAGTGTAGGTCCTACAGCAGATGTGGGGGGAATATTTATGGAATGAAAGAGCGAGAGCTGGTGGGTTTCCGAGGCTTGTGCGGTATCAGAATTGTGTAGAAAGATGCTTTCAGAGGTAATGCAGTGAAGATAAAGGAGACAGACGTTCATACATTTTTCTTTTTCCCTGTAACTTGCAGTAACTTTTCCCAGTGTTCAGGGTGTTCGAAACCTGTTGAGTATAACCCTTTCTGGAAGTGACTTGTGAAGGTCCTCCTGTCACCCGTTTCTACTCCGTGCTTCTCAGCAGACACGTTTACAAATATGGAAATTGCTGTTATCACCAGGAAAGTTTCCAAAGTGGCATGCATGCATCTATCTCTCTATCTTTCTTTCTTTATGAGACGGAACATGTTTTGAGTGCTAATTATGCACCGTCAGTGAACACACGTCGGGTTCGCAGCACAGGTTGAACTTCCCCGTCTGCGTTGTTCAGAGGTGGCGAACGTCCCCACTCAGTGAGACCTCCTGTCTGCCAGATTTGTGTGGGATCCAGCACAGACAATGAATGTGGGAATCTGGAGCGGCCCCACGGCATGCGGAGGGTGGGGTGCTCCTCTGAGAAGCGGAGTTTATCTTGCCAAGCAGTTAGGCTGCCTCTTGTATCTTCACCGGAAACTGGAAGGTTTCACTTGGATTGCTTGAGATTATGTGGAATCTTTCTGAGGGTTTTTGAGAACCAATGTGACAGGATTACCAATCGGTGGTTTTGAACAGGCTTGTGGGGAAAGGTGGGGGAGAGCATTTGGACACAGAGTATTCATTTACTGAAACTGACTTGCCTCCTCAAGCAGAACTCTGGAATTTTAAAAGTCCAATTCCAGAATTTTCTCCTGATTCCGGTAAGGGAAACTTGGGACTTAAGCAAGGCACAACACTTTTGAATTCTTTGTTTCTTCCCTGTAAAATGAGGCTTTTGCACATTGGTAATCTCTAATATTCTGTGATTCTGTGGTCAGTCTAGCCTCATCAAAGAGGTTTATTTGACTAATTTATTATGGTTTATGATGGTGGCATGCTGGATTTGGATACCAGACGGGTTTATTTTAGTATTCCCTGTGCTCTCCATCCAGTAAATCAATGTTTGCTGAGTGATAACTGTTTTTGTCTTTCCCCCTTAACTAACAACTGCGACTGGAGTTTAATATAAGGGTTTAATATAAGATTTTTATATTGTAAGTATTTAAAATATAATATAATATAATATATATTATAAAATATTACAAGTACTTATAATATAATATAATTATATAAGGGTTTAATATAATATTTTTGCACATTTCTTTCTTTTTTTAAGGTTAGAAGTTGGCATTGAGGTCTGAGACTCCAATTGAAAAAAACATGTTGTGAGGAAAATCAAAACTTTAAATGATTCACTTGTTGGATCACTTCTGACCTAAGTGCTTACAGAACTAAAAACTAAGATAGATTATCATGATGTGGGTGGTGCTGTGATCTGTAAAAGGAACACAAGGATATGTATGTTTGGACAAAAGATCCAAGTAGTCTAATAACCAGCTATTATACATCTAGCCTAAGCAGTCAGAGAAAATGGATCAAACCAAAGTTTCCCATCTAATTAATTACTTCCTAATCTACATATTCATTCTGTTAGCCTTATAGAATTATTCCTGCATATTGGAAAGGTAGCTGGAGAGGATGGGTAGTAGGCACGTAATCAGATGGGATATTAGGGATGTTATTGTTTGGGGTAGTAACGGTATTATTGGTGAGGATGATAGGAATGGTATATTGGTAGGAGTAGTGGGGAATCTTATTTTTTTCCCCAGCTTTATTGTGATATGGGACAAATAACACTGTGTAAATTTAAAGTGTACATGATGATTGTATATACCTACATATTGTAAAGTCATTGCTACATTAAGGTTAATTAACATATCCATAGTTACCTTTTTTTTATGGTGCGAACGTTAACCTCTATTCTTTTACCAAATTTCCATTATGCAGTGTGTACGGTATTGTTAACAAAAGTCATCACGGTGGGCATTACATTCCCAGAACATATTAATCTTATAATTGTAAATTTGTACCCTTTGACCCCCAGTTCCCTGTTTCTCCTGTCCCACCCCCAGCCCCTGGTTACTGCCATATTTTACTCTGTTTCTGTGAGTTTGCCTTTTTTAGATTTCACGGATAAGTTCTATCCTACAGTATTTGTCGTCTCGTGCCTGACTTATTTCACTTAGCATCACGCCCTCCAGGTCCACCCATGTTGTTGCAAATGGTAGGATTTCCTTCTTGTTAATGGTTGTCCATCGTTTACATATACCACGTTTTCTTTAAAAGCGGTTGTTATTGGCAGCAGAGATGGGGATGTTATCGGTGGAGGCAATAAGGGTGTTATTGATGGGGTGATAAGGATATTATGGAGCAGAAGACAGAGAAGGTTTT
Organism: Enhydra lutris kenyoni; assembly: GCF_002288905.1. Classification (NCBI taxonomy): domain Eukaryota; kingdom Metazoa; phylum Chordata; class Mammalia; order Carnivora; family Mustelidae; genus Enhydra; species Enhydra lutris. The sequence continues at coordinate 12,501,637 of NW_019154123.1, forward strand.
ATAAAGAAAGCATCTTCAGAGAGGAAAAGGTTGGTGTATGGAGGACACAGGGAGTAGAAGTCAAAAGAAAATACCTGAAAAGATGGAGAAACTTTAAAAAAAAATGTTTAAATACATTCCTGACAGAAATAAGGTTAGCTTTTGATGGAACTCTTTATCATTCAGTTGGTGTAGAAACTTCCTTTCAGTGACTTCCCGTTTTGAATGAGAGACACAGCTGCTCCTCTGACTACCTTCTGAGACCCTCCCCAGAGGGCAATGGAAGATTCTCTTTAGGACACCTGAAGAATAACACAGACGAATTTTTTTCCCTGAGCCTCATGCTTAGCAGAGGTCTTCACAACCCCTCCTGACTCTGATGGTGCCTGGGAATGTGGGCATTATTCTGTGTCATTCTTGAATAGTAAAATGTCATCATTAATTCACATTCTGCACATTTGTAACTTGTGATAAACAAGAACCGAGCTCATGCTTGTCTACAGGTTTGCGCAGCCGATTAATAATGGAAGGCACGCTGCAGAGGCAGTGCTTACCTCTGAGTACCCGCTCATCGCAGCAGTTTGAATGCATCATCACAAACTGTGACGCTAATTACAAACCCTTCTTACCTTTCGATGTGAGCGTATCCCTCAAGGCCCACTTCTTGGAAGTATTCATGTTATCCTTGTTTACATTTCTGCATATTTGAGAGCGCTGCTAGCTGCATCTGTTAAAAAAGATGTGGGTTTGACTTGAAATGGCTATAGTCTGGTATCTTCCCAGGGGTATGAGTTAGTGAGGACTGCTGTATTTTAAGAGGTCTGTTGCCATGTAATGAACTATCCTGTTTTGCTCACAAATCTACAACTTGTGCAGCGTTTGTCAGAGATAATTAATCTTTGTTCCACGTGGTGTAACCTGGGGCAGCTTCACGTGGCTGGGGGACCCATCTTCAAGTTGACGTCCTCACATGGCTGACAAATTGTTGCTGGCTACAGGCCTCTCCAAGGCTCTTGAGATTCGTCAAAACATGATGGCTAGGTCCTAAGAGCAAGCATCCCAGGAGCACAAGGTGGACGTTCATTGAACTTTTATGACAAGGCCTCACCTTACTTTGCCTTACTCATTGGTCAAAACCATCACAGAAGCTCATACTGGTTCAAGTAGAAGGACATAGACTCTGCTTTTTGGTTAGGGAGTGACACGGTTCTAGCAGACCTTTTGGAACGTGAAATCCTGTTGTGGCCATCTTTGGAACATACAATCCGCCACATACATGAATTTGAACATGCTGTGTTCATTTACAGTTCATTCTACGGGGAGAGAACTTTGAGACCATGCTAGGGCAAATATGGAATACATAAAAATAAAAAGGAAAGCAAAAAGTAGAATTGAGTATTGAATATAAGGGTTATTGGACATTAAAAATAATCTTTAAGTGTAATTCTCAATGGTAGTGAATGCAAAGCCCTCCCCCCAAAATAAATCCTGTTTGTTACTCAAAGAGATCACATATCTTCATGAGATCTGAAACTCCCTCAAATCATTTCCATCTTCCAGAAGAACTGTCCGGGGTTCTCCAGGGTATTTACAAAGGAACAATAAAACATTCATTTCTTTAGCACATTGTAATGAAAACCATCCCCAAGTACTTAGTTTAATTGCTCTGTTTACCATGGCGGTTTCAAATGCCATTAGGACCATGTTATATTTTTGTTGGTCTGAAGTCATGGGAATAGAAAAGGTTGTTTTGTTTTATTTTGTTTTTTTAAAAAACCAAGAGGTAAAACTAAGATAGCACTGATCCAACCACACCATCTCAACATTTTGTTCAAGTGCCTTTCATCAATGTTTTGGAGGCCTATGTAAATCAGGGACTGGCGCAGGGGAGAAAATCGCAAATACTGGATGTTAAAGCAGTGTGGTGTGAAGGGAAACATCTGCTCTTGGTTAAAGTTCTTTAAACTTACGTTCTTTTGCCTCAATCATTTAACTGTGGTGCTGAGATTTGAGTTCCATGAAGACTCTAAAACTCGTTTTCCAGAACATTCTTAGGAGTCTTAATAAGCCCTTAAGGTTCTTTGCCCCAAGCCTGTAATTCCAGGGTCACCGGTATCACCAAGTATAAAACTGGGGTTGTCAACCTCAGCAGCTCCGGGATTCTGAATTCTAGCTCTTTTGTTCCATTTTGTTTTTTAAGGAAATGCATAGTCTCATGTTAGGTAGTTCCTTTAAGAAAGAAGGCTCGAAGGAATGCCCAGTTATGAGGCATTTTTTTACCTTGATAAGAAGTACTGATATGAACAAATTGTTTATTGCTGTATATTTTCTTTTGCCTGAGGGAAAGATTGACCTGGTTTGTTAGGAGATGGACTAGAAACTCAAGGGACTACAAATAATTTTATTTTAACAGTTGGCTTTCTTAAGATGTACCCCTGGACCTGCAACCCCTTAATTTTTCTAGGCTTCAGGTTTTTTTCACTGTTAAAATGAGATGAGTAGCAAATGATGTGCAGATTTTCAAAATCTCAATTGAATGTTATTTGCAAAACATTATTGGTCCCAGATGTATTGTTCCTGAAATTGTAGAGTCATAGACGTTCCACTTAGAAGTAACCTCAGATGCTGCAAATTTCATCTGTTTCCTATTCTTCCCTTTAGTAGATATTTATTGAGGACTTATAAGGTACCAACAACTGTTTCAGATGCTGGAGACACTGTAGGGAACAAAATAGACAACGTTCTTGTCTTCACAGATTTCTCATTCAACTGGGAAAGATAAAAGTTAATAAGGAAACAGGTGCAAGTAAGTGATATGACGAAAATTAAGGAAAGATATGTTGAAGCGTGACCAGGTGACACTTTTTAGACTGGGGTTTCAGGGAGGGCCATCAATGGGAAGAGCGGACCCTGGTAGCAAGGAGAAACTGGTCATGGGGGGTTTGGGTGGAACAGTCTCCCAAACAGAGGGATCTGTTTAGACCCCAAAGGGGACGAACTTTGAATGATAAAAGAACAAACTTCTTAAAAGTGGAGGGGCATGAACAAGGTGTTGGGGAGGCCCTCTAGGGGGAGGACAGGAGCGCTGGCTAGGGGTGGATAGAGGGATTGCTGGTCAGCACACGGTCTACTCATGGTCTAGATGGAAGACCTCGAGCCAGCCTTGTGACCCAGGGTGGGATGGGATGGATTCGACATGTTGGGAGGGGCCAGGCAGAGAAAGCCAAGGATGTAACAGCAGGAGAGTGATGGAAGAAGTGGACAACATGTTGGGCGGGGAAGGATGAGAGAGAGCAGTCATGGGAGTCTTTTTTAAAGCAGCTTTCTGGGCCTTCACTGCTGGTCATGTTTAACTAGGTGGCCATATGCCTCAGCCTCCTTAGTTCCAACTCGTCCCTGTCATCACAGCATTATTCCTAATAGTTCCACCTTTTTCAAACATGTCCGTGTTTGGGTGATGGCCAATAGTTTAGCACATCAGAGTCCTTTGGTGTCTGTCCTTTTAGTCGGCAGACTGCTGTCTGTACTTCCGGTCTCCCATCTATCTGTCACTCACATCCTTCCCAGGCAAGCGTAGCTCTTGTGAGCTTTCTCACAACCTCTGCAGTGACTCCCAGGGCCTCAACCACTCTTTTTGCCTTCCGTCTGCTTGCTTCTGTTACTGTCACCCCCACCTCAATCCATACCACATCCTGTGGATGGTTCAATCTTCCTCGGGAGAAACCTGATTGTGTCACTGCTGCTCAGACACCGTGATGGCACCTCATTGCCTACAGAGTAAAAAGTCCAGACTCTAGATTTGACCATCTTCATAATCAAGCCCTGCTATTTCATAATATGAGTTAGAGTACAGGTTATAAGACAGACAATATAATGCTGAACAGTATAGGTAGGAATATGGAGTCTGAAACCAGACTGCCTAGGTTTGAATCCTACCTGCCATTTACAGGCTGTGTGCCCTTGGGCAAGCTTTGCAACCTCTCTGTGCCTCCTTTCATCAGTTTTCTGATCTGTAACATGGGGATGAAAAAGAAACTCTATTGTTATTATAAGGATTAAGCGAGTTAAACCTTATCTGGCCCTTAAAATAGTCTGCAGCACACAATGAGCACTCAATAAATGTAAGCTTTTGTGATTATGGATTTTCTGTGCAGGCATACTGAGGATTTCCTCTCCTCTACATAACTTACGGTACTTTCTTACCTCTTCACGTTGCTAACATTTGTTCCAACAATCCAGCTAGATGACTTCCATGGGAGCCCTCCAGCTCTGCCCTGGCCAGAGCTGATTGGCCCAGAAGTGGACACCTCATCTGAACTGGGCCAATCAGAGCCCTTCTCTGGGATCTTTTGCCATGTGTAACCAGGAAGTTTGGGCATTCTATCTCCAGTAGCTAGGCTATAAGCAGAAAACTCAGAAGTTGGCAATGATCCTGTATCTTGCCACATGGAGATAATTTGTCCTAAATAAGAAAGAAGAGTGATGCTAACAAATAAAAGGAGAGACAAAACTTGGAGAAAGTTTCCTGACTGTGCTGAAGACACTGGTTTCAGGTGTTCCTAAGGTCCAGCTCTGGCCCTTCCCTACTGTCCACTTGGCTGCTATGTGAGATACCACTGAGTCATTCCTTGCATATCGGCCTTTCCTTGTTTACCTCCCTTTTGCATCTTTGATTTAGACTTTTGACAGGTTTGGAGTCCTCTAGTGGGTTGGTTTTCAGGGGCACCAATAACTAATTGAAGATCTTTGAGGAATAAGAATTAAACAGCACACCCTATCCATTCTACTTATTTATAACTCCCATAACTGCACTTTTAATAGATTATGAAATTATAGGCGCACTTTAAATGAAAGAACTAAGTCAATTAATGCAGATAATGAGGACCAATAAAGCTCCTTTTGTCAGAAATGCCTGCCCTGAAGAGAGCTACCAAAGGACGTATCCATTCTCTACTGCCACCAGGACCCTGGCCTCCACCTCTTCCTTTTGTTTTCAAGGGAGTTTGCAGCTTTCCAAGTTCTTCCAGCATTTTCTGAGCTTCCTACCAAATCACCCCTAATAGTAGAGGAGAATAAAGCAGTACATCTTCCCCCCAACCCCAGCCCTGCCAGGGACAAGGGTAAGTGGTGGCCCTTCAAATTGAGCAACAGACAGTTGGAGAAGGATTGAATATGTTAATTCTTCAGAGTCTCTAAGTTACCCCTTGAGCTGGATCAAATTACGATGAGAGTGCAGGGACGCCTGCTTGACTCATTATCATGTCTCCTGTTCCTACTTCCTAGCACACAGTAAGGTGTTGAGGTATGGAATGAATGAATGGGTTTTATTAAATCCATTTTGTAAATGAGGGAACTGAGGTTCAGATTGATCCACTGGCTTAACCAGTCACATCGCTAGTGAGTGGCAGAGTTGCCAAAGCTGTAGGTCTCAGACTCCCTGTCCAGGACTCATTCTGAGACTTCCCAGTCATTAAGGGAGAAAACCGCAATACCAGCAGGTTTGTATGATAATGGTGCTAAACTCCCAACAGTGCTTAGTAAAGGTTTCAATTCCTAAAGCTAAATGTTAACACGTAAGAATACCAAGGGCAGGGACGCCTGGGTGGCTCAGTTGGTTAAGCAGCTGCCTTTGGCTCAGGTCATGATCCCAGCGTCCTGGGATCGAGTCCCGCATTGGGCTCCTTGCTCATCAGGGAGCCTGCTTCTCCCTCTGCCTCTGCCTGCCATTCTGTCTGCCTGTGCTTGCTCTCTCTGACAAATAAATAAATAAAATCTTTAAAAAAAAAAAAAAAAGAATACCAAGGGCATCTTCAGACTTGAGCTAAAACCGGTGTTATTTTTGAACCTTTCTTTTCAGAAGGCTGTACAAGAGTTTAGGTGACAAAAGATGAGAACGGTTGTGTGCATATGATAAAATATTCACCGTAAAGACTCATGTGTAACCGTGCAACTCAGAACAGCACTTTTGTGTCTGTTTTTGACATAAGTGCATGCCTCTCTAGGTTCTCTTTATATTTCATAAATCCCAAAAGGCATTAAAATGTCAGCTGTCACGGAATGCTGGCCCATGAATTATGGGAGAGGGTCAAAGTGGGCAGTGGTATGGTCTAGGGTAAATGTGTGGGGGGGTGTGAGAGAGAGAGAGACAGAGAGAGTCTTAGTCTTTTCCCTATGTTATATGCCTCTGAAGTCATTGTTGAAAATGGTTTCTAGATCTCTGTCTGTCAAATAAATAAATAAATAAAAATTTAAAAACCCTGTGTTTCTATTATTCAGTATTTTATATGATTTATTTTGCCCATAATAATACTTATTATTATGTGATGATGGAAATGTTCTGTATCTTCACTGTCCAATAATATGCTCACTAGCCACGAGTGGCTATTGAACACTTGAAATGTGGCCAGTGTGCCTGGTAACTGAATTTTTCATTTAATTTTATTTGAATTAATTTAAATTTAAATAGTCACACCTGGCTAATGGCTACCATATTGGAGGGCACAGCTCTATATCTGTTAAAAGTCTGTGAGGTTCTGATTCCAGCACTAATGAGCTAATGTGTTGTGAGAATCCCATCAAATTCATCATAGAGTTAGAAACTGCCTATAATTTGTAGAAGTTAACTCTACCAATTATGAATGTACCTTCTCCCACCTCAAAATGGGTGGGGCTATTTCCTTTATCTGGACAATAGGGACCACTAGTAACCTTCTTGCCATGCTTCTAACCTCTCCCCTGGGACCTTGAATCAATGCTAGATTAAGTCCTAATGATCTTGTTTCTGGGTGGCACACAGTCTCTCTCCCTGCCTTTTGGGAACTCCTGGTCATCTATCTCTTCATTTCCCACCAAGTCAAGTTTAGATTCAGAGACCTTTATCAGCCTGACCTGTGCTACCTTACATCTCTCACCCCCTTTCCTGGTCTTCCTCCTGTATTAGTGGGAATTCTCTGGAGAAACAGACCTAGTGGGATTATCTATCTAGTGATCGATCTATCTGTAGACAGAGAGATACTGAGACTAAAATTGATTGGTTTTTAAGGACTGTGGGAACTGGCAAGTCCCAAAGCTGCAAGACTGTCCAGCCAGCTCGAGGCTCAGGTAAGAGTGATGCTGTAGTCTTGAGTCTGAAGGTTGTAAACTCAGGCAGATTTTCTAGGCTGTTGTCGACAAGTAGAATTTCTCTTTGGGAAAATCTCAGTCTTTGTTTTTAAGGCCTTCCACTGATTGAGTGAGGCCCATCCACATTACGGAGGGCAATCTGCTTTACTCAAAGTGAGTTAAGATGTTAATCACATCTTTAAAATATCTCTACAGAAGCATCCAGACTAGTGTTGATCAAACAACTGATCGCCATAGCTTAGCCATCTGACACATAAAATTAACCTCAGCACCCTTTTGGCTAGATTCTGGTAAGGTGATCTCTGACAGACTCCGACCCTTCACACGTGCTATCTAGTATGGCCTGTGGGCCCTCCTGATTCTTGTTGACTGGTCAGTCGGAGCCTGTTATGCTCCTTTCTCCAGGTTACAGATAGCTTCCATTGCTACAGAATCCAGCCCACGTTCCATGTCTCTGTAACTGGCTTCCCCCTGACCGATACATGTCCTCTAAAACACAAGCACACACTGGACAGAGTGCAGTATCCCCCACTTTTGGAGCATTCACGTTATGCCACTTCTCTTTTGCAAAAACCTGCTTTAGTCCCTGTTTTCACCAAGTGGAAGAAATCCAGTAAGGATTTTTGCTTTTATGAAAAAAAGAGAAAAAAGCAAAACTAGCATCCATTTGTTTTGCTGTAAGCCATCATAGAGGCAGTGTGCACCCCAAAGAGCAACAGTGAGCCCACCAGTCTCCTTCCCCAGGAGCTATACTCCGTATCTCAGCCTCCAGCCTCCATAACTTTGAGCTGTGTCCATGAGCGTCTGTGCTTTATCTCCATCTGTTTTGTGCCTCTGTCAGCAAATTGTGTCGTAAGGTATCAGAAAGGCTTAAGAGAGGTTACTTTTTGGGTCTGGGACTGCTCAAATTTTTTTCCATAGAAATTAATGGTAATTGTTTCTTCGCTTTATGTCGTTGGAACCAACAGAAGCTTTCACAGGAACATATACCTTCAGAAAGTAGGGAAAAGTGGTGTGTATATTTGAACTTATCTTTAGCAGCGGGTATTGATTTTGAAAGCAGAGTAACAGACAATACATCTTTGATTTTCTGGGACGATTCCAAGGTCATGTTATTTTTCATGAAAGTGATTCTTTAAATGTATAACTGGGGCACCTGTGTGGCTCAGTCGGTTAAGCGGCTGCCTTGGCTCAGGTTATGATCTCAGAGTCCTGGAATCCAGCTCTGCATCGAGCTCTCTGCTCAGCGGGAGTCTCCTTCTCTCTCTGCCTTCTGCTGTGCCCCCCAGCTCATGATCTCTCTCTCTCTCTCAAATAAACACATCTTTAAAAAATATATGCATAACCAAAGAAGCTCTTATTTTTTATAACAAGTTGAGACTTTTCATAGAAATAAATTTTTTAAAAATAAAAAAATATTTTTCACATCATAATCTCTGATTTTAAGTTGGGAAAATAGAGTTACTATCAAATTTGTGCTTACTCATTACAGAGCAGTTGAGTGAAGTCTTGGATTGGTTGGTTGAAAATGGTCTTACTTCATTTTTGCTGTCTAAACCAGCAGTGTTACTCCTCTAAGTGTTGGGGGTTTGGTGGTTCTTAAATGTAGCAGAAATAAGAAGGTGGGTGCAGGTATATTTCAGTTTAAACTGGTATCAAACTGAGCATCTTGGCACAGGCTAGATTACATCCAGTAGAAAGGGTGGTACCATTGAAGGAGCATTGGGGTGGGTTTAGGATACTGAGCTCAATCTGGACTTGGCCTGTGATTAGCCCTGGGTAGTTCGGCCAGTCACAGAACTGTCCCAAAGCCTGTGTCCTCTTCTGTAAGGTTTTATTTGGGGCCTAAGATCATGCACGTTAATGTTCTTTGTGGAAGCATTATACAATGTTGACAGTTATTGTTTTAATAATCACAGTCATTAGAGAAATTTTTAGGCATGTGTGTGCCTGTCTGCAGGGAATTCCATAACAAGATGACCTGGGTGTTCATGATTTGATCTTCCATACTAATTTAACTCCATGCTCATGAGGACCTGGTATGGCTTGGAGAAATGGCAGTGCCCAGCAGCAGAGAATGAGACCTGAAATAAATTGATTTTAGGTGTATGGAGAATGGGGGGGGGGATTCCAGAAATGATGGTGGGGATAGATCTGGCAGGCTGTGGTGAGCAGACAGGGTTGGAGAAAGGCAAGAGCTCAGGAAGACGCCTGTGTCTCCAGTGGTGGAGCTGGCAGCTGTGATCATCGGTCGTGTAGGTGTGAACTCCAGAGGAAAGTCACAACTGGGGAGTCCGAATTTGGGAATAATTAACATGTGACTAGTGACTAAACCCAAGTGAGTAGGGAAGGTCACCAGGGGGAGTACAGAGTGAGGAGACCAGGTGGCTGAGGGTGAAGCCCGACAAATGACAGCTGGTGCCCCCCATTAGTACGCTCAGGAGATTTGCTCAGTAAAGGCTGTGAATGAACAAATGAATAACGGAGTGAATGAGAAACAAACAAGGATCCATTTAACAAACATAGTCAAATTACTTTAAGAGAAAAAAAAAAAGTGCTGTACTAGAGTTAGAAGCCCTTAGGGTCTAGCCAAATATTGATCTTTATAAAATCTAAATGCGGTTCCTCGGTTAAAAAGGACTACTTCCCCCTTCGGGTAAACAATTTGGCAGCCTGTATCAAGCCTTTGAAAAGTTAATATCCCTTGACCCATTAATTCCTCTTCCAGGAATCCACCCAAAGGAAGTAAGCAGAGCTGCAAAGATTTATGCACAAAGATGTTTCATATTCTTAGGACATGAGTTTCTCTGTCACACTTGGGTTGGAGGTGGGAGGGAGGCATTTTGGCATCTTTTTAAAGTTTTGATAGTGTACAGTACCGTGGTGCAGGATACAAAATTCTCATTAGTGTTTAAGATAAAAGACGAGCATTCAAAGAAATCCCGTGCTTTGCCCTCAGACCTCCATTCTCTGCTCTTGGAGTTACTACAATGGGAAAGTTGGAGAATATGCTGGCCTGCAGGGTGAAGACACAGCCTTTGCTAGCATGGCATTCAATGACATCCATGATATGGCCCTTCTGATTTCCAGCCCCTGCCCCCAACTCCTGGCTTCTCCGGTCATGATCCAGAAATATTCATGTATAGAAGTTACTTCAATATATCAGGCTGTTTCAGACCGTCTAGTTTTGCCATGATAAGCCTTCTTTCTCTTTATCTGCATTGCCATTCTCCCTTTCCTTCACCTATCTCGTGAACTCCTATTCATCCTTCAAAACCCCCTGCAGATTTGATCCCTAAATAGGTTTTGCCTATTGAATTTGAATGTGTAAAGTGAGGCATACACACTCCAATTCTCTCAAACCCCTCACCTCTTCCTATTGTATTACATTATTTCATTTGTTACAGCCCTGACCTGTCAGAAACTTTTCAGCCTCCCCTTGTGGTGGAAATAATCACTGTCATATCTATGCCTGTATATCCGATACTATATTATCATTCTGTATGAGAAATTTGTGGAGTATTTACATTTTTCAGTTATAAAAGTTATATGCATACTCATTAGAAAAAGTTTGAAAAATTACACACCAATAGAAATATTACATAGCTGTCATCATACTATGTCTATAAGGTTTAGAATCTTGATTTTTTTTTAAGATTTTTATTTATTTATTTGTCAGAAAGAGAGAGAGAGAGAGCACAGGCAGACAGAGTGGCAGGCAGAGGCAGAGGGAGAAGCAGGCTCCCCACAGAACAAGGAGCCCGATGTGGGACTCGATCCCAGGACGCTGGGATCATGACCTGAGCCGAAGGCAGCTGCTTAACCAACTGAGCCACCCAGGCATCCCTAGAATCTTGATTTTTTTAACAACACTTTATAAAATAAGCAGTTTTGTGCCTTGCTGGTATAATTGTTTTTAAAATCTATTTACAATAATTAGCTGAATCTTCTTGAGAGCTGGGATTCCTATTTTGTACTCCCAGCAACTAAGTACAATGTTAGTCTGGGGCAGTGTAGGAACTTAATACAGTGTGTTGAATTCTGGAACTGAAAAATTCATCCGTCTGCATCCCCACCTTCACTGAGCTCATTCTGGGAATGGAGACATACTTATTCACTCACTATTTATTGTATTCATTCGTTCATTGCCCGGATACTTACTCTACATCTGACATCATTCTAGCACCAGGGACAAAGCCATGCACAAAGCTCTGCCTCCGTGGCATATATATTCTAGAAAAGTGGTTCTCAAATTTGGGGTACACTGGAATTACTGGAAGCCTTGCTAAAACACAAGTCTCTGGGCCCTACCCTCATGTCATGATTCTGTCATGATCCAGAAATACAAGGTGCTAGGCAGAACCTATTTGGGGACCAAATCTGAAGGAGGTTTTGATTCATGGTTTCTGAGCCAGCGAGGCCTGAGTATTTACGTTTCTAACACGTTCCCAGGTGATGCTGGTGCTACTAATAAGGGACCCCACTTTGGGAATGCCTGGCATAGAGGATAAGTTTGAAGTACAGTAGCTCCAAAGATGAGTGTTGTCTATTAAGACATGAAGGGCACATGTCCGATTAATGCAAAACCTCTCCAATTTCAAGTCCCAGTAAAGAAGGAGAGGACTGGGATAATGGCCTGTGTCCAGAGTCCTCGCCTCCTTACTCTGGGTGACTGTCAGCCATCTCGGCAGGGTCACAGAAACCTGGGAGCGAGGGTAGAGCAACAGTGACAGTTAGGAGTACCTTCTCTGTGCCTCTCCTTCCACACACCTGCCATCTGGAATGTCTAATCTTCAGAGCAACTGCAAGAGAAGTATGATTCCCCCAGGTCCCCTGCATTTTATGGGTGAGAAAACTGAGGCCTAGAAAGTTGTGTAACTCTGGTTCCAGAGTCTCACACCTTGAGCTCCAAGCCAGGCCTTTTTAGCCTTCAAACCCCATGGCTCAGGCTGAGACTGGCCTATGGTTGAGCCCTCAGTGGGACCAGCTTTTCAAAATGTGTCAGCAGTCAGAGGTGTCTTGTCTGTGGGTGGGACACCCGTGGCAGGGGTTGGGTGCGAGTGTGGGATCCTGTGCCCACAGGTCCCTGTTCCTGCAGCGCCGCAGCAAACGGAGAGGTTCGGATTTGCAATTGGTGAAGGAGTGAGCCACGCTGGAGTGTAGGGGACTGACAGCTGAAACAGAGGTCTGCAGCCTGGGGGGAGATGGCTCAAGGTCCTTCCGCTAGGAGCTATATCTGGAAATTATTAATAGTATTTTCTCACATGTGACAATTTGTGGCCGTTAGGTTTCGTTTACTTTTACTACAGGTTTAGTGCCTTGAGAATTTGCATCACATGTTCAAAACTGTAAAAAACCTGTTTCCAAACCCCTTCCGAAGAAGTGTAGGCAAGTCATGTGTGAAATAGTTAACAGATTTAGAAAATTAAGGTCAGAAAAAAAGCCACCTCCATCCCCTACAGTGGGAATGGGAGGTGTCAGTACGAACATGGCCAGGGTCCCCAGCTCTGAAACACGCCCGCATGCAGTTGTCCATGGCTACCTGGACCACATCGCTTTAGCTGCACCCCTGTGCTGTAGCCTCCTGTCCTAGCCAGCTAGCAAGGGTTAACAGTATATAAGTGATGTAAGAAAAATGTCTCTTCATTTTCTGTAGAACTGAGGAAGACACATTTTACACCATGGTGCTACAGGAGTCCTACAACAAAGTTCTCTGTTCCTTACCTCCAAATTATGCTTCTCTCTTATGGACCTGGCACGTTTCCTCATTTCATTTGAGATTTGTAAGATCCATTGCTTTGCCTATGTTGCCAGGAAGCTCAGAGCTAGGCTTTGTAGCCAGCAGCTTCCCTTAACCTAAGGTTCTTAGACAGTAATTATCTTCCCCTCTTCTCTTTTGAAAACTTTCGTTACCTGTGTCTTCTTTCAGAAGCTTTCCAAAACAATTTCTAAAAGTAGGTGGGTATCACAGATTAATAGGCGAGAAATGAATATTCAGAATGGAAAATGGTTTGTTTCATGGAAAGTTTCTTTTTTGTAATGGTCTTTGAAGGATTAAACAGAACAATTTATGGAAAATGCCAAGACAGTTTATGGAAAATGCCTAGTACAGTGCCTGGGACACAGTAGGTCTTCACTAGATGGTAATTTCTCCTATTGTTGTCATTATTTCTAGCACAGGCTAGATTTTATAGAAAGACTGGACTGTACATTTGTAATTGCTCTAGATTGCTTTCCAGAATATGCAGTACTGAACTAAAATGACCTTTGGCTGTAAGTTAGGGTGGTTCATCCAAGGAGGCCTGCCACGGCTTGGTTATCTCTTAGAGTAGCTCCATGCTGGCGTTTCTTACTAATTCTCAAATGATGGTGGATGATCCCTGCAGAAGCCTCAAGATTTTCTGAGGTCATCCACTCAAGGGTTTGGTGACTAAGACTTGTACAACTCGGGGGTCTTCACTTCCTGATTTAGCTGTAAAGTGACCTGAGCATCCTTGCCCAGAAAGTCCCCTAAAGCCAATTTCCTAGTTTGGAATGGCTCTTGCTTGATTTTATTTGGCTACTCTTTTCCATTTTTCTTTCCCCTGTGATTATTAAATTCAGTTGCCAGGGTTATTTGTCAGGGAGGGAAGAGTTAAAGTGCCTCAGTACTCTGCATGGCCATTAGCCCCCCCATCTTGGGGGCTCAGGAAGTGAGAAGCAAGTTCCCTGTGGCCGGGACTAGATGGTGTGCACCATGGCTTGGAGACTCATGAGTCTGCCCAAGCAACACCTGCAGGTTGCTTTTTTGGGTGGTTTTTGGGTGCCTTTGGCAGAGGCGGAGAGCACCATGGAGCAGGTGTCAGTCACATTTCCCCGCTGTGGGGAACGTGCACACCAGCTTTCACGCGGTGGTGATTTTCCCCACCTCCGCCCTTCTCTGCCAAAACCATTGTTGAAAAGAGGAAGCTCTTTGGGTCATAAAATGTCATCTGGTAGTTAGTATATGGCTATATAGACCTACTGGATTACACAGTAGCCTGATTGGCAGGAAGTAGGTGATTCATCAGAAAAAAAAAATAATGAAAAAAACAAACTCTTACCAAAATGAACTTCCTCTTTCAAACCCTTTGTTCCAACTCATCCTTTAGAACCTTCTTGCAGCCTCTTAGAAAAAAAAAAATAACCAACAGGGGACTGATGCAGTATTTCAAAGAAAGGGCATCTCAGCCCTGTCTAGCCACATGCTTCATAGTTAAAAAGGGCAAGCCCCATGCCGTCTGTCCCCAGTGGGACCAGGCTTAGGGTGTGGCCGCTGCCTAGAGGGGACATGGACATCTGCTACCTTGAGAGATTTCATGTCGGAGACTGAAACAGCCACAGACGCCTTCAGTGAGGTGTTTTGGATGCTGCACACGGCTCACCTTTGACAGAACATTCCATTCACCCAGTCCCTTTCATTTTGTTTGCCTCACAGGTCCAAGAGGCTGCAAGTCAGGGCCTGAAATTCGTGGGTGTCATACCTCAGTATGGTTGCCCTGCGAAGTCAGCAGGCAGCAGCCCCCCAGCGGACACCAGAGCTGCAGAAAAGGAGCTGGGCAGGTGCAGGGAGGACGAGAACCCCGGGGCTCCAGCGGGGACAGACAGCAGCCAGGAGCCAGGCCAAGGCCCTGGAGGGGAGACGCCCATTGCCGAGCAACCCACCTCGCCCTCTGGAGAAGGGGACGGTGCAGAACTGTCCCCACACAGGGTGAGCAAGACTCTGGATGGGCCAGATGGTGACCTGTTGGAAGTGCATGAGGAGCCACTCTCCGGAAGTAAGTATGTCAACACAGGTACTTTTGACCCACTTACAGAGAGCCTAACAGCTTTCCAGTAATCCCCACGGCATTTTAGGAAAAAGAAATGGAATGAGAATGTACAGACAGCAGTCCATCGCAGAAGAATCTGGATTTTTCTGTGCCTCCTGACTGGTGGCTTACAGATGTATGACTTCTGGGAGAGCAGGACTACATGAAATTGACTTGCGGTGGCTCCAACATGTCACATCTGAAGTGGATTCTAGGACTCGAGGGATTTTATCCCCACTCTCTTGCACGGCCCTTGAATGACCCCACTCCTCGCACAGGAAGTGTTCATGTGCAGGGCACCCGTGCAGAATCGATGCTCCGCTTTCGGTCTGTTCGTTTTGAATGTCCACCCAGAAAGAGAAATCCAGAGAGCCAGTTTGGAAGACGAATTGGGCAGGGAACTGGTGATTCAGCTCACTCGGCTGTAAAAAACCCGGTTTCAGGGAGTGTGTCTAGTTGACAGGCCCGCACTGTGGAGGGAATACTGCCATGGAGAGACCACCAATGTGTGAACCCTCTTATGTTGTAGTGGCCGTTAGAGCGTGCACGTTAGCATGGCCGTTTCAGATAACAACATAACAACGATGATAGTGACCAGCGGTTAGTGGTACCTCCTGTACACCAGGCCCTGCCCCAGTAAGCACCTCACATGACTGATCTCCTAATTCTCTCTATATCACTGCGATGTGGGCTGCTGTGGTTTCCTTATCCATTGTACAGCTGAGTAAACTGAGGCTGGGAGAGTACATCTTCACCCAGGCTGGAAACTGGCAGAGCTGGTCTGTGAGCCCAGCTGCCTTAACCACCATCCCTTCATGCCTCTCTGTGCGGTCTCCCCTGTGTGATACTCTCGTACACCAATAAGATTCACTGAGGCCTTCAGTTTATGGTGAGTGAAGTTTCTCTCCATTTCCCTGTCATTCCCTTTCTTCTTTCTCCAGAAAATCTAGCATCCAGCCATTTCCAGCCATTTCCTGAGAGCCAAGCACTCGTAGGAGCTCCATGGCCTCCTCCAGCCTTTATAAGGTGCACAAGCAACAAGACTCCCAGGAGATCCCCAGGCCTTAGGAGGCCTTTCTCCTTAGCCTTAACCTTCCTGGTTAATGTTATTATTCATTTACTGAGTCTTGAAATTAGCCTCTTATTTACTTATTTGTTTGAAAGAGAGAGACAGAGACAGAGAGCAGGGAGAAGAGTAGAGGGAGAAGGACAAGCAGACCCCTTGCTGAGAACAGAGCCTAACCGAGGGCTCGATCCCACAACCCTGAGTTTATGACCTAAGCTGAGATCAAGAGTTGGATGCTTAACTGAGCCACCCAGGTGGCCTGAAATTAGCCTCTTATTAATGATGAGGAACAGTTTATGCTTTGAGAGTAGAAAAGAAGGTGGAACAGTTTATTTTATTATATTAGGTCAGTACTTCTTGAAAAGGAAATTGTGGGATGGTTCGTTCTGGGCTTATTTACAAAGTTGATTTGGAGGGGGAGATTGGCACTGCCTCCATTCTGGGATATATTGTGATAGTTGTTTAATCAAGGTCCAGATCCTTCTTAAATATGTACTAAAGTGGGGCTCTTCATTATGAAACATTTTACACAGTTTGAGGTAGACTTCTCCTTCCTCCAGAGTAGCTGAGACTCTGGCGTGCCTCCTGATGAATGTCTAAATCTTGTTCCGGAAACCATCTTCTTACTGGTGTTGGGCTGGATGTGTTGGTCTGAATCCCCAGGAAGAAGATAGTCCTCCTTGGACTTGGAGGAGGACCTTGCATGGAGGAGCATGCAAGGGTGAGGGCTCAGGGCAGGCATAGGCCCTCCAGGAGAAAAGAGTAGGAGTCATTGAGAGGCAGGTAGCACTGGGTTAAGAACCTAGACTCTGGGGACGCCTGGGTGGCTCACTGGGTTAAGTGTCTGCCTTCAGCTCAGGTCGTGATCCCAGGGTCCTGAGATTGAGCCTAATGTTGGGCTCCCTTCCTTCTCCCTCTGACTCTACCCCCTCGTGCTCTCTCTCTCTCTCTCAAATAAATAATAAATAATCTTTGAGAGTCTAGACTCTGCTTACATTCATTCCATTTGCCATCTTCTCCTTAGGCGGTCTTGGGCAAGTTACCCTCCTTTGCCTCAGTTTCTTACCCTGGAGAATAGAGACAGAACAATAGTTTCTTGTCGAAAGGTTACGTGAGGGAGACACTTAAGGCTCTCGGCACTGCTTGACTCTTAAGTGTGAATTGTTACCACTGGCACGCAGGCTCAGTAGCCCCACCCACGGACCTCTGCCTCTGTACGGAGCCCTGGCTTGGAGAAAGGAGGGCATCAATACTGAAGTACCCCTTGGGACTTTTCTGATCTTTCCTGCTCCAGAATCGACCTTTCTCTGAGCCTGCTTCTGGACTTCCTGCCCTCTGTGGTTGACCCAAGGGAAAATTTACTGGGAAGAATTGTACTAGGACCATTTCCCCCACATGCTCCCCTGGGGCTGTTTGCCTCCCTTAGGCAGAGACTCCGCTCCATTGCTGAACACACACAGCCCCTCAACACAGGCGGTGTCTTGGCCTGTGTCTCATTTCTTTCAAGACCCTGTTCTCTACTAGCAGACCAGATCCTGCTGAAGAATGATGGGTTAATGCATGTCTGGAGGTGGTCAGCCCAATAGTGGATGGAATTTTGGGCCTTGGAGGCTGAGAAGTATACCACTTTAATCTCAGTCAGTGGGCAGCTGGCTGGCTGTTGTCTACACACGACTGGGCCTTATCTGTCTGCTCGGGAGGCCACAGGTCTCTGAAATTTTGGCAGCTTGTTGCTATCCTTTATTCCTTGTGTGGCATGAATGAGCCCTTGGACTTGCTTCATCAGTTCACGAACATACAGGTGTTACTGGTACACATACATGGCCTTGCGGGGGATGGGCAGACAGTCATGATGGTGGCAGCTCTGGCTGAACCGGTCTAAGTTCTTCCGATGGGCCATTTTGATGGCGCCTCACAATAGCTTTATGATAGTGGACGCTATTATGAAGTCCATCTTGCAGATAAGGAAAGTCACCGTCTATGCCGTCACATAGTGAAATTTTATCTCCTAGCTTGAGCACCCAGCCTCCCCAAAGGCCGGACATGCAGAGGCCGTGTCAGCATTGGTCATGGCCTTCACCTGACCCCAGCCTCTCTTGTCAGTCTCTTTCCTGAGAAGTCTTACCATTTTCTTCCACCATCACCCTGTGCCCCACATCCCCCCAGCTTCCCCTCCCTGCTGCTTGCTCAGCTTTCAGCTTGCCTTTCTCTCAGGGCCCCCTAAGGAGGGTGAAGTGTTTTTACTCCTCTTTCTGCCAGGTGGGCTTAAATAGGCAATCACAGCAAGACAATTAAAAAAAATCCAGAGGGAGTCTCCCTCTTTCCCCCTCCTTCCCCTCGTTTAATTTATTTCCTTTATAGGATGCCTAGGGGAGCAGGTCTAGGCTGCAACTGCTCCCATAAGGCTCACCAGCAAATTCACCATCCAGACATGCGGCAGGCCACCCTCCCCATCCCCGTGGGCTCTTGAACGGCTGCTCTGGTCCAGAGGTTCTGCTCCCCTTGCCCACACAGGTCCCTCTGGAGACCAATCTTGGGGTTCTCTTCCTGATCACTGACTTTTCTTTCCTGGTCCTGGAGAATTTTCATGCATGCAGAGATCTCCCGAGCAGGTGCAGGGACAGCCCGGGGCCTCACTCCTAGACACTGCCATTCCCACACTTCCCCCGCCTTATGGTGAACACACAGCACCCCCCGTAGCTGTACTCAGAAGAGCATGAATGGCCCCTTGTGATGCATTTCTGTTGATAGGGAGCATGCTTTCTTCATCTGTAAACATCAGTCCAGGTGGGGAAGGCCAGTGCAGGGAAAGGTTAGGAAGGCGTCCCCAGATGTCCACCTGTCACTTCTCTCCTGGCTGGCAGCATTCCCGTCTGTCCTTCTCTCAGCATCTCTGTTGTATCATCTTCAGTCAGAGAAACAAGGAGGCCAGGAAGGTCCACACAAATTCAGGTTGTTCTCGCCATCCCTGAGATAATAATTGAGCATCTTCCAAGTGCTGTCCTTCCTGTCCTATGCCTAGCCACTTAAAATGCTTAGAAATGCCAGTCAGAAACCTCAGTGACCTCATCTGTATTTCTTGGCTGAGGAGTTTTTATTCAGTAGGCTTCCCTGTGCAGCCAGCTCACTGTGTGGGGAGGGAGAGGTGGTGTCCTCCTGAGTCTGGCCTTTCTGGTGTGTAGCCACCCCCCCATCCCACACTGAGCCAGTGCCCTCCCCTCCCCTCTCCGTGCCCCCAGGATGGTTCTAGCCTGAGGTTCTGCCTCATCCCAGATCTGCCACCTGCCTCCATCTTCTTGGCCTTTCACTCAGTCCATTAACAAATAGCTAGTGAGCTCCCACCCGTGCTCAGCGGCTCCTGCTTTCTGTGTACTGATGAAATTAGCCTCTTGTTAGATTTGGAAACAGCCCAAGGTCTGGGGTTGGAAAGACTCTTGGCTTTGCCACTTTCCAGCTTGTGATGTCTGGGGGATCCACTCAAGGTTTCTAGGCGCAGAACCCATGCTGCCCCTCGTGTGGGCTGGGAGAGTCACATCAGATGGTGGAGGTCAAAGTGCCCGTGGTTACCGCTGCCCTTGCCAGGGGCTTCCCGTGGAATGCTGTGTATGCTGCAGTTCCCCTGCTTTGTCCACACAAACAGGCCGCACCCAGACCCAGAGGGGCCCTGCTTGTCCTACCCACGCCTGACAGAAGTCTGAAGCAGTTTCTCTCAGATTCAGGAATCTGGATGGGCTCCAGGCCCTTCTGCCCTCTTGTCGCACCACAGAGCCCACAGCCCTGCTTCCCAGTGCAAACCTTTCATCTGAGCACCCCCACCTCCCTGCCTGTGACCTTAGCAGACCTTAGCCCCCGCTTAGTCCAGCTACCAGGTCAAGTCTGACTCCCACATGTTTCTTCCCACCCAGGCAACTCGCCAGCTTCCTCCTCCACCCACTCTAACCCTTGGAGCCTCGTGCTTTAAACAGACGCTGAACTCTCTCTTCCCTCCAGCCTGGAGGTCTCTTAGAACACCAGGACCCAACCGGCTTGTCTGCTCCCTGCCAATCACAGGGTCTCTGGGGTCTCACTTGCAGACAGAATGCAGACTTTCACCCTGTGCCTAAATCCCCACTGCCTGGCGTGGGCCTCAGAACTGGCATCTTCCTTCTTTCCTTCCTGCTCCTGAGGAGCTTAGCAAGGCGGTGGTGGGCCTGGCTGTCAGGCTGGAAGCGCCCAGGAGGCCCCATGCCCCTCCTCTTTCCCTAGCTTGTTGTACTTGTCAGGTTCAAGTCAATCCGGCAAACGTGTATGTATCCCCTATCATTATTACAGGGACTTTTCTGCACATGGGGGATCTAAATAGCACGAGGCAAGCCCCCTTGTGTGAGGGAGAAAGTGAAAGACAAGAAGACAAATAAAAATCCAAGTCAAGACAGTCCTGATGCTCCTTGGATGCTCTGCCAGACCAGTTCTTCAGCTGTTCTCAGAACATTCTCAGAAACAATGCTTTCCCCCCTCCTTTGGGACTTTCTGTCCCATGTCTGGAAAAATCTTCCAGCTGGGGTCATGGCAGAGTCACAAAGCAGCTGAGAATATTTAAACAAACTTGGGACTTCTTTTTGGAACCCTCCGTGCCTGCCCATGTGATGATGTGTGCTGGAGAATCAGAATATTAAAACACCAAAGGGCATCATTTGGGGACAGTTCTGTTGTCCGGTTTCCATGTGAGTAGTGAGAGGATTGTGGCCAAGGATCCAGCAGGAGAGGGGAGTTAACTGAAGGGTTACACATCTGAAATCAGATTTCTCCCAATATTTCATCGCTACTCATGCTTTGGAGGCTCCTGAGTCCAGCAGCATTTCCTTCCCTTCCTGACAAATTTATTTCTGTCTCTGGCTTTGGCCCTCTTCCCTGGGGAGGATCCCGATGGAAGAGCTGGGACACGGTCAGCCCTGTGCCGTCTACCTTGTCTGGCAGGCTCTGCCTTCCCTTCCCATCCAGCAGCCCCCGCTTCCCCTTTTGGCCTTCCCCTTTTTCTGTTTCATTACGCGTTTGGGAAAGTTGTGTTTCTGTCTTGCCGTGTGAGTGGGGAATCCTTGTGGGTGATGAAGTGTTGTCATGTGTTTTTGGACTTTGGCCGCTGTCAGATTCTCCACTCGCCTCTCCCCTGTAGGGGCTGTGGTTTCTTTTTCTTTTTAATATCTATACGTTTGTGCTTGACCAGAGCAGACTGTGGTGAATGGTGCTCTGGCCCACGCTGGGGTCACCTGAGGACGGCTGTCCTAGCCTCTGCCTGCAAGCGTTCTCTGGAATGAGAACGTGCCCCTGCAGGCCAGACACCCCCAGGGAATTCGTACCTCAGGAGTGGCCCTCAGTTCCTGAAGATAAATGCCCAGGCTTCCTTGCCCCTTGGGAAGGCAATCTGAGGTGTGTTCTGTACAGGGTCTCAGGGAGCTCTGTTAACTGAGCCCCAATTGCTACAGCAGTAACCCGCTCATTAAGGCACCCTTCACTGGCTTTCCTCTCTTCCCTATTTCCTACCCCTCCTCCCTCGCTCTGTTTCCTGGGATCATGTCCCAAATAAACTACTGGCACTCAAAACATACAGGGTTTGCTTTGGAAGAAATCCGAATAAAGTCAGGGACTCACTAAAGCATTGCTTATCCTCTTGTCTTTAATAGCTGTGGCTTTTATTTGAACCCCTAGCACCTAAGCACTGGAGAAGGCCTGATTCTGTAGTTTACATCCTTTCCCCCTTAGCGCCAATCTGTTGCATGATTTCCCCACCATTTCTTTGCATGACTCCATTCCTCAAGTGTGTATTTCAAAGTCATGAATATAGTCCAGTGATTACCACCTCCATACACCAAGACCTAATTTCTTGTGTGAAAACATTTACTGGCTAGAGGTGGCTTCCTGAGTCAGGCAAATGGACTGCGAAATGTAATTGGGAGTGGGGATCATACATAGGCCAGATTCGGTTGCTTAAAATCCAGGTGGCCACTTTTAAAGATGGGCACCTCTCTTTCCTAATTGGTTCTATACAATGGAGACCCTGAAATGGTCCCCCCGCTAGCTTAACTCTTGCTGGTGACAAAGGGTCATGGCCTGGCATTGCTCCCGAGGGACCTTGGCTGATGTTTGCTCAGATGGAGCTGTAAAAGACTTCCTTTGCCCGGAACACAATACCTATTGGGATAATTTTAGCTGTTGTGTGGATGGACATATTTGGTGTTAATGTGCCTCATCATTCCTTCTGTGTATAGCGACCGGTAGCTGCTTCCCTGATGGTCATGAAGCAAACGTTCCCTTTTAAATTCATTTACTTAAATAAAGGAAAGCGATTGTGCTTAAAAGAATAATAATGCAGCTAAGTGTTTGGATACTACAGAATCGTGAGATACTGAAATACGGTGGGAGGCCGCATCCCAGAAGGTGGGTCGAGACGAGGTCTCTCCTGCAGGGAGCATGAGTGTGCTTTGTCCTTTTTGCTCATGTCAGCCATTGTTTACGACTTTTAAAATATTTCTTTGAAAGAAGGGTGGGGATTTTCTTATTATTCCAGTAGCTATTTTTGGAAACCAAAGCATACTACTGACTAGACTGTGTGAGCAAAGCTTTTTAGGCTGGGTAAACTCTGATCGCTTGACTACATGAATAACACAAAAATAGACCTTCAAGACTTAGATTGAAATTCCAGGTATTCGTTCCTCGAGGCTGATAGCACTCGCTCGTGGCCAGCAGCACGTACGGCCAGTGTGGGGCAGCTGCTGGCTGGTAGTGAGTATTGATTTTTGAAGAACTGAGCTATATAAATGAAGGAAGGAAAAGCTCAGAGCCCCACTCCCAGTGCCATCTACCTACCACTCCAGGCAAGAACTCCCATTTACGGGAACATATTTATTTTTATATATCAATGGTGTGTTTTTGATGTACTTGATTAAATATTATGGTTTCGGCCCGAGGAAACACCGCTGCAGTTTATAAATAGTGAGTTCAGGGGTGTACAAGGTTCCTGGAATTAAAGCAGTATTTTTAGTCTTATGTGCCTCTGTCTCTTCACCTTTTTTTAAAGGACCAACTCTCACCCAAATACGTCCACTTTTTTTCCACCAAAACACCTTTGTATGAGTTTCTTGAAATGTCCCCAATGTCTTCACAAACACCTGACTGTACAAACTGATCCCAGATAACAGTTGTTCATCCTCCTACGCCAGACTCAAAACTCAGGTACCCACCGGAAGCTCAGTCTTTGATGTACATGTCATTTTCAAGGCTCCCTAACGTACAGTTGGAATCAGGTTTTATTATTCGGCAAAGGTGCAACCTAACAGAGAGTTTACCTTTGAGAACGTTTCTCCTGGCTCCTAAGAGATTCCCTACTAGACCCAAGGAAGCAGGTTTTTATCACTGTTTGACCTCTTCTCTCCCACCTCCTTTACAAATCCCAACAGAAATGGAGATCCTCGCCCTTTTCAACAAGCCGAAGAGCCATCAGAAGTGCCGCCAGTACTATCCTGTCAGCATTCCTCTCCGGGTCTCTAAGAACGGCCAGACGGTGAGCGGTTTGGATGCCAACTGGTTGGAGCACATGAGTGACCACTTCCGGAAAGGAGGCATGCTGGTGAATGCTGTCTTCTACCTTGGCATGGTCAATGGTATGGAAGTTACAAACCTTGGGCGGCCCTTACCAACTCTGCTTCTCTTTTCCTCCTAGCCCGTCTTCAGAGCCTGCCCCATTCAGATAGCCCCGCAACTGATAAATTCGCTGCATTTGATTTCTAATTCACACAAAATCCACCCCCAGTGCTCTCAGAACCTCCCTAGGAATCAGCCAGGTATCTTCTGAAATGTCAGAGAAATGGAAGTGATTCTGTGTTTTTCCTGGTGGCCTCAATCCACGTTGCTTTTAAAGGCTTTTAAAAAGATGATTTCGCATTTGTTAATTGCCCCCTGGGGTCATGCCAAGCACCCCCTACCCAAGTGCAAATTGTTTGTAAACACTATTGCCTTGGAAGTAGCAGTAGCAACACCCAGGATTAACCCCTGAGAAGTGAATCAAACTGCTTTGTTTCTTTAAGCTCTGTAGAAAAACACACTGTCTCTGGGTCTCATGGCACCCGGTACCCCCTCCTCAGTAATGATCTCTTTCTGGGGGAGGCTGCATGGAGTGCTTTGACTGATGGCCGCTCTTCTAAAGCAGAGAGTATGTGCCCATAGTGGGGAAGGGTGTCAGGCAAAGAAAGAGTTTGGGGTGAATACAACAGCAAGTTGAGTCACTAGGGTGCATCAGAGCTGGGAGGCCGTTTGGGGAGTGGGGCCAACGTCCTAGCAGGTAAGGATCCTGAGGGCTACCCGTCAGCAGGATTCCTAAGTGAAGCCTAACACCAAATGTGTTGATCCCAGCAAAGGCTGGCATGGGGCATTGATAGCACCGTGTCTTGGTTGTAGAGCAGTTTTCTCCCCAAGAATTAGCAGAGTCAGTAACAGAGGTTTGGAGTCTACCTTATTTGTAATCCTTGAAATGCCAGCAAACATCTGTGGAAGAGACATCAGTCTTAATTCTGAAGGTACACGCTTTAAATCATCGGAAGCCTTGCAACATCGTACAACACAGACAGGTTTTAATTTTGGCGAGTCCCTTATTCTTATCTACATGTCAATATCTCATGTTAACATATTAATACAATAACAGCAGGCATTGTAAGTATAAGGGGCCAGAACCATTTGTGGAATGGATAAATGATATAAGAGACGTGGCAGGCTCATTAAGAATACCTGTCAAGTATCACGATCCAGCAGATTTTCTATGATGATGGGAACGTTCCATATCTGTGCTGTCCCATATGGTAGCCACAGCTACATGTGGCTATTGACCACTTTAAAGCACATGAATGCAGGGTAAGTTACTTTATGTGCTTAGCGGCTAGTTGCGTATGAGTGCGATTCTAGAGTATACATTTCATTAAGGCAACTAATGAAGAGCCAAAGTGATCCTCTGGTGGCAGGGTTGGTAGCATTCCTCTGTAGGAGAAGGCCTTCCCTGGGTGCTTGCGAAGGTCCTGGAAGCCAGAGAACATCACGGTCTGTTTTGAGATGCACCATAAAACACCAGTGGCCTCTACTCGGGGCAGATGTTTACAGCCCTGATTCACTGGCCTTAGGGGAGGTCAGGGAGGAGCCCCTTGGCCTCCTGCAGGGACACCCCATCACCCATCTTGGGTGGTGCCAGTGACTCCTTTTATCTCCCCTCAGGCCCGTAGAGGCTCTCTGAGGCCATACGCCCTTCTACATTTCTCCCTGGGAAACTGATGGTTAGTTGTACTAACATCTTAAAGATGTTCAGTGACTCACTGAACGCAGCAGCTACACAGGCAGTCCCGCTTTGGAGAATTCGGGTGTCAGAAGGGAAATTTTCTCTGGTCCTGCTGCCCGGCATGTCTGGGGCAAGCTGAGGACAGCTCGAAAGTTCACGATGCCGTTTATCATCTTTTGGGCCATTACGGCTTTGGCAACCAAGACGGCTCCCTACTCCCTTCTCCTTCCCTGTTCTCTGACCTCAAGTCCAGAAACACAGATAATTCATAAGAGTTTTTTTCTTCAGATTTGACTTGAGAGTTTGAAATGCTGTTATATCCTCCCTTGGCTTTAGCCGCGTGAAATCCAGCCCTTCTGCCTGGAAGACAGAACATGAAATTTCCCCTGGCAAGTGCAGCTGGAAGCCGAGCCCCAAGCCTGTGGCCTGTCTACAGCTCCCCAGCAGCTGCCCGGCTCAGTCTCAGAGAATGGCTGCAAAATTCTCAGAACAATATTTATTTAAACCCACTCAAAATTCAAATGCAATTTCACCCTGTATGTTTCTGATGGGAGGGGGATGTGACTTAGGAGCCATGCTCAGTGGGTTAGGGTGTTTCTGCTCTGGAAGAGGCCAAGGTTTCCGTGGGCCAGGGATAAAATACACATATGCTCTTTTCCCAGAATTAAAAAAAAAAAAAAAAAAAAAAAAAAAAGGCAAGTGGGTCATAATTCTAAAAAGGAACCTATTTCTAATAAGATAATTAGCGTCCTTACAATAAACCTGGCAGAGTTGGAAGCACATCTTTAAGCTGTTTGCCATCTGGAAAAACACCAGTCTTGATTCTTAAATGGATATTTGTACTCTGAAATATTTTCCACAGAGTCATAAAACTCATGAGAACTTTGTCCCATAAACAGGGTGATGTCTTAGCCTGAATTATTCAGTTAGGACTCTAGCTTCTGTTTTCAAGCCTTTACCCCTTAGGACATGGAAAAACTTAAATAGTCCTTAAATTTGGGCCTTTGCTGAGTCTAGGACTCCTCTCCTGGGGTCAGTTATGAAGCCTTAGAAGGACCAGGTATCTTGGGCTGGGTAGACTATGCCCTTGGGGCCTGGTAAGCCAAAACACAGACAAAAGGGAAGCATAATGATGCTAATGGACACCTAGCAATTACACTGTGCTGGTCCTCGTCTAAGCAGTTCAAACATAGGAACTCATTTAATCCCCATAACTCAGTGAAGCAGATACTGTTGTTATCCCTATGACACAGCTATGGAAACTAAGGCACAGAGTGATTAAGGCATTGCAAAGTTTAGTAAGTGGCAAGGAAGTAGTACGAAGAAAGAGGGTAAGGGAAAGGAAAAAAGACATGAGGAGTGGTTAAAAGAGGTGACCATGTTGGCAAGAGGTCTAGCCTCCCAGGGAGGGCTTGGGTGGCCCTTGGGAAGGGAGGGGAGCTCCAGTCACCTTTAGGGTAGTAGCAGGACCTGGGTTCCCAGCCCCCAGTGTGAATGAGTGCAGGGGTGGGTCAGACAGCCAGGCGGACAGGCACACAGAAACACCACCCTGTCAGACTAAGGCCAGAATCTCTGCTTCCAGAGGGTGGGAGAGGTGGGGAGGGGAATCCTTCTGCTGTTGATGAGGAGTCGGGTGGGTATCCCCAAGGGGAAGGTCAAGGTGGAGCTGGGTGCCCACCATTTGAAGACCCACCCAGGAGCCTGCTTTTTTGCCAAGGGCCTCCAGGCTGACAGAGTCTCCTGCTGCGATCACTGGCCGCCAATGCTACTGCTGCCACCACCCACTCTCCTTGCCCGCCCTGGCCCTCCCTTAGTCACCTGGCTGGCCCTGTCCTTGCTCTGCATTCCTTGTTCTACCCTTGTCCTATCCTCGTCCCCACTTCCCCTTACCCTTGTGCCATACTCCCTTGGCCCTGTCCTGACTCTCCTTCCCCTACTCCCCCGGCCCTCCCCTCACCCTCGCCTGCCCCTCCCCCAGTCCTTATATCTCTGGCAGTATCATCCTTACCCACCCCACATTCAGATGTTTTCAGTTGTTTCCAGCATGTCCTTTGTAGCAGGTGATTCAAACCAGAATCCAGTCCACTAGCATGCGCTGCGTACGGTGACCATGGCCTCACTTCTCTTTGATATAGAGGAATCATTTCTTGATGACCCTCACTGCTTGAAATAAAGCCAGCCTCTCACCCTGCAGAATGTCCTGCATTATGTGTCAGGTCGCTGCCTTGTGATGTCATCCACCTAATTCTTTACCCTCTATATCTGGCAAACTGGTGTTTAGTTCTAAGGCCTTCCTAAAGGCCTGTGACTGCGGCACATTTCAGATGATGCTGAGTTTTACCCGCTGCACCTCATCAGGAGACACAGTATACCTAGATGTCTCTCCATTGCTGTCCTTTTGAAAGATTGTCTTCCCCGAGACCGTCCCTGATGCCCCAGCCACATCTAAATCCAAATGGCATCTGGTCTTTTGGCATCTTTTTTGATGCCTAGCATAACCTACATTATTTTATATTTGCAAAATACACATGTAAAAAAGTACCTATTTCAAATAAAATACACACCAAGATACATGTTTTATACAGATGTACTTACAAGCCCTCGGGTGAGTTCTGCATCCCATCCTTCTTAGCACCCCAGTGTCGGGGCACCACGCACCGTATACAGGAGGTGATGGATAAAAGCTTCCAGATGATGTTTGGTAATGCCAGTGGAGATGAGGGGGAGAAGCTGGTGTTAGGGTGCGCATCACAGGAGCCTGGGGGCCTGAAGAACTAGGTGTAGGCGGAACGGAAAGGAAAGGGGATGAGGCAGTTCCAGGTGCTTCCAGCAGCCACTTCCTTGGAACGCCGCCATCTCCGGGAATGTTTGGCCTGCTGATTACAGGCATGGCTCGTGTTTTAGAGGAGCACTTACTAATGTGGGGGGTGGACCTTCCGTATACCTTACATGCATTTTCCCTTGTATCCATAGCGCATCTTCAAATGAACTTTTTATTCCTGTATCACACACATACAGAAAACTATGCACACTATAAAGATAGAGCCCAGTAATTTCCACAAGGTGAGCATATCCATGTAACCAGCACCAGATCAAGACATAGAATATACCAGCCCCCTAAAAGCCCCCCTCATATACCCCTTATAGTCCCTATCCCCCAAGAATAACCATAGTCACACCTTGAAATGCCAGAGATGAGTTGTAAACTTTACATGAATGGAACACGTGAATGAATGCCCTCCTTGTGTTTGGCTTCTTTGACTCATTGCATTTGTGACACTCATCCACATTTTTACATATAATTGCAGATCATTTTTCTCCTCACTGCTGTATGTTATCCCTTGTGTCGGTATATACATACCTGATCCACTTCCAAGTATATTTTTATTTTTATTTTTTGCCCCTTAGAGGAAGACATGGCGTCTGTACAGTTTTAACCCCAAAAGGAAGCCCTAAGGCCAGTCTACCTGTGACCCCACTAAGATGCCACCCAAAACACCACGGCTGGAGTAGGGTGTAGTAGTCAGGTAACTCTGCAAGGCTAGGGTCCAGAGTTGGGGATGATCACGCCCAGCTGGCGCCCCAGCGCCTGGCACAGCGTGGTAGCTCAGCGAGGTAGCTCAGCGCATCTCTTCATGTTTGAAAGGGCGTAGGTTTCGGAATCAAATCAACCACAGTTTAGAGCTAGTCTGGCCCTTGCATTCCATTTGAACATGAACACATGAATGAACTCCTGCGACCTCTGTCCACTAACCCACTAAGAGGGAATGAGTAGCCTTGCAGATTGGGGGAAAAGATTCCAGGAGAAACTGTCAGCTGTGCCTGATCTTACGTCTCAGAGCCAGCAAGCACTGAATCAGAGCGTTTCTTCCCCGTTTCGTTGGTTTAAATCGTTCTGCCCTTGCTGGCTCACCTTACTATAACTGAAGAGGGGGGATACCTCCTCTAGATCACTCACCACTTAAAAGTTGGAATGCAGGATCGAAGGCAGGCCATGAGGGCTCAGGAAATGGAAGGCAATAGGCCTGCTCACTCTTTTCATAATGTCAGCCAATTAGGCATGGTATGGTTGTTGGTCAGCAGCACGGTACCATGACCTGGGGTTGCATGACCAGTGATTACATTTATGGTGGGGGTTACAGGTCCATGTGACAGCAGGCACAGTTACGGTTATGCAGTTGGCACGTTTCATTGCTGGCACCAAGGTGGGGCTGTGAGCCGCCTCTGACGTTGAATGGGGGTCTCTCAGGGACCCAAGGAAATCTGTTAGGCTGGCTACCCAGTAGTCCAGTCTAGCTTGTTAACAGGACAATGGTGACTTTTTATTTCATCCTGCAAAACCAGACTACATACCAGTTGTCACCATGTGCACATTTTCTAACTGAACTCTGGGGAACACCACGAGGGTAAGCCTGAAGTTTAGCTTGCTAGGTCCCAGAGGCTGCAGGGGAAAAGCGGTGGCCCCCCCAGAATTCACCTCTTAGAATAATAGGGCTCATCTCCTTTTCCCACATCCTTCTTGTAAATCATAAGCTTGGAATGTTAAGGTGGCCTTTTGCCAAAAGACCAGCATCAAATATTTATACGATACCGGGGCAAATAGCTCTCAGTGCACAGTAGGGAAGCATCTTTACTTTAATAAAAAAATGCAGTGATAATGGAGTGTTTTCCATAGATGTAGGGTGATTTAACCTTTTACGTTGGGAGCCTTCACTCTAAGCTAGACCTCTTCATACCCAGCTTGGTGCACATTATAGCAAGGCTGAGCCAGTAAAGGCAGTGAGAGGTTGGGGAGTGGACGAGGGTGTCAAAGCAAGGGGCTCTTTAAAAGCCCAGCTGTCTGCTCTCCGTGCTTCACTGACTTTTTTGCTGTTACAGATGATCAAAATTTGACAGCCATTCTGAACTTGCATCAGAGTTAAGCAAGTGAATCAGCACTCTGGATTCAGAATAGCAGAGCGGCGGACTGAGAGGCAGGAGAGCAGACAGTGGATGAGACAGCTAAATAAGGACCCGGTTCATTCCTACTTCACAGCCCACGTCTGGCCATACTTCTTCCCACTGGCCACACAGTCGTCCTTCCAGGCTTGTGAGCTGGGAGGCAGGAGCGGAAGCCAGGCCAGGGCTGGGGAAGGATGTCTGGCTGAGCGGCAGTGACTCCTTCCCCCTTCTGGACCTCAGCTCTGCCATACGAGGCTGTTGGTAGGCTAAACACGCACCATCATGCTTCTGTCAGATCGCCGAACACATAGTAGGCACATTTTAAGGGCTTACACGTTTTCCATTGAGGAAGTTTGTATGTAAAGACTTTGGAAATTGGAGAGAGCATCTTTTGGTAGAAGCCTTGTGGGAGTTTGTGCTGTGTTGGTATAATCCTGAGGGAATCGTTGAGTCTATTCTAGTCTCAAGAATCCCCAATTCTAGTTCTAAGAATCCCCAGGTCAGGACTTGGGAAAGCTTTATTCAAAGTGGTTCTGTAGGGCGTTCCTACTGCGGCAGGAGCTCCAACTGGATCTTAAAGGTGAGTTTGATGATGGTCCCTCTTGTCCTAAAGCCTCAAATACTTGTAATGTGGTTCAGCTGAAGAGCAGCCCTGTTATTCCCTGGTTATCTCTGTAGAATGTCCGTTAGGAGGGCCTCGAGCAAACACCTGGGGAAAACTTTTTAGCAGAGCAGATGAGAGAGGCAAGCTTAGCACTTTTGCTAAAGCTCTTTGATAACAGTCTCTCAGTTTAGGAAAACAAATAAGGAACTGGCACATGGTTGTTGTTGTAAGTTGATTAAGTTACATTGATCTTACTTGAAATGGAGTATTATCTTGTCAGGTTAGAACAGTATCTGGGTAAGGCTGCTGGGCTCCAGGAATTACTCTCACAGCTGTGGTTTGTTGAGGTGGTCAGGCCTATCATTCTGGAATAATCAAGAATACAGCCAAGCCAAACAGAAGTACACCCATCAGTCAGCTATTGCCACAATAATGCTGTGCAACAAACCACTCCAGAGTCCTTGACTTAGAACAGTAATGATTTATTCTGTCATATTTGTGGGTTGGCCTGAGCAATAACATGAGGCAGTTCTGCTGACCTCAGCGGGGCTCACTGTCAGGTCTGTGGGAGAGCTGATCTAAACTGAGCTCCCCTGGGGAAGCTCTGTTCCATGCGTCTTCAAGTACTTGGAACCAATGGGCCAGCTGGAGCATGTCCTTTCCAAGTGGTGGCAGAGACAGAAGAGGTGAAACTCAACCACTCAAGTGTTTGCCAAGCCCTGATGACATCATACCTGCTAATATCCCATTGGCCTGACAAATCACATGGCTAAGCCCCTCGTTGTCTGGTCTCCCCACCAGTCATCTTAGTCTTGACTTCCTTCTCTCATGGTTCCATTGTTCTTGCGGTCCTTGGCTGTCCCTCATTCACTGTGCATTTCTACTCCAGCTCTGTCCTCTACCTAGAACTCTCAAACCCTGAAGATCCATAAGGCTTCCTTGCTTAATTAAGTTCATATCTCTACTCAAAATAGGGAGACCTGCCCTGATCACCTCTTCCAAAAATAGCCAACCACTGCCTCTGCCTTCCCCTTAGCCTACTTTATATTTTTATAGCATTTATCACCTGTGACATTATGTTACTATCTCCCTCCCCCACTGCAAAGGAAGCTCCATGAGGCAGAGACTTTATTTGTCTTGCTGCCTGCAGGATCCTCAGTTAGGACAGGAGTATCTTGCATGAAATTGACACTCGGTAGGCATTGGAATGAATGAACCAGTAGCTAGAAAGATTTTCAGTATAAGCTTGAATGTTTCCAGTGAACACAGTGCTCGCTCTTCTGAGGTTTTCTCTTCCATTTTTTAGAATACTGTAAGGAAGGTTCTATTTATATTGTACTAAAATTTTCTCCCCATAGTTCCTAAAACTTTTTGATTCTAGTTCTGCCTTCCAGAACCACGTAGAGAGAGAAAAAGAAAATTATTTTTCATCTGTATCTTGTATTATGCTTGTGTTAACTCTTGCATTAACCTTGTAGAAAATGCAAATTGTACTTAATTCCACCATTTATACCTACTACTAGATTTCATGTATTTCTTTAAAGTTTGTTTGACCCCTTTTAACAAAATTCACATACAGCTCATACTGTAATCTTGTATTCTGTTTCTTTCTTTTTTTTCTTTTCTTTATAACATTGTCTCTGAGGAATTTTTCGGAATCATTAAATTCCGATGATTTTTTTTGTGACCACATGGTATTTAATCATATGGAAGTCTCCTAACTTACTTAACTACTTTTCTATGGTTGAATATTTGGATTGTTGAGTGTTTAGATTATTTTTTAGATTTTTTAAAAATTTACTTATGTGAGAGAGAGGGCATGAACGGGAGGGGCAGAGAGAGGGGGAGAGAGAATCTCAAGGAGATTCCCTGCTGAGTGCAGAGCCTAACACAGGTTCCATCTCAGGACCCCTAGATCATGACCTAAGCTGAAACCAAGAGGCAGACGCTTAACCAACTGAGCCACCCAGGAGCCTCTAGATTATGTTTTCAAGGAATTGTGTAGTTAAATATTTGATGGCTTTAGTGATTATTACCTTAGAATAGACTGAAAGAGGTAGGATTTTTGGGTCAAAGAGGATGGACTTTTTTGTTTCAGGCTCTTGAGACATTGTGAAATTGCTCTCCAGAAAGATCATGCAGTTAAAAATTCCCTTGAGCACCATGAGCTTTTTATACACATATAAAAAATGTTAAGCATAGCCATTTATTTATTTATGTTGGTTGTTGCAAATAATTTTCTCACTTAATGGCCTTTGGATTTTGTTTATGAGGTCTGTTGGAAGACAGAGGCTAAATATTTGTTAAGTATTTACATCTGCCGGTCTTGTTTTTTTATGGCTTCAGGAAAATGCTGGCAGTTCCTGAACTCCAGTTTGATTCAAAGGACTTTCTGAATTTACCTCTCTTTCTGATAAAAAATATATATATATATTATTATTATGTGCATTATCCTTTTGAAATAAAAATAGTATATCATTAAACATATTTCTATGTGTATCACCATAGCAAAATACCACAGACTGGATGGCTTAAATTAGAGACATTTATTTCCTCATAGTTCAGGAGTCTGGGTGACCATGGTTAAGGGGCTGGCAAATTTGGCTTCTGGTTGAGGCCTCCCTTCTTAGCGTGTACACAGCCACCCTTCTCTCTAGATCCTTGTCTGGTCTTCCCTCTGTGCAGGGTGAGGGGAGTGGCGGGGGGATGCTATGGTGTCTTCTTCTTCTGGTAAGGACATCAGTCTTTTTTTTTTTTTTTTAAAGATTTTATTTATTTATTTGACAGAGATCACAAGCAGGCAAAGAGGGAAGAGAAAGCAGGCTCCCCTCGGAGCAGAGAGCCCAATGTGGGCCTCGATCCCAGGACCCTGGGATCATGACCTGAGCTGAAGGCAGAGGCTTTAACCCACTGAGCCACCCAGGCGCCCCGAGGACATCAGTCTTAATCAGACTATGGTCCACCCTTATGACTTCATTTAACCTTAATTGACTCCCTAGAGGCCCTATCTCCAGATACAGTCACTTGGGAATTTAGTTTTTCAAAATATGAATTTGGGGTGTGGGGGAGGACACAATTCAGTACATAGCGGTGTGGCTGATTTGTAGCATGGAATCTCGGGGCCAGGAGTGATTCTGTATCCTCAATCCTGTATCACAGATGAGAGACCAAGCCTCTGAAAGGGGTCACGTCCCTTTTCATGACAGATAATAGATCCAAACCACTTGCTTCTCTGGCCAGTCTTCTTTCCCACAATCTCTTATCTAAGTGAATTTAGGGGATTTAGGAGCCATTAAAAGGGGGGGCAGAAAACACCACTGTAATGATTTCTACTGTGGTGGGGACCTTGTTGTAATTTTCTTTATACGCCCCTTGCCTAAGACTATTGAATCCTTCTTGAATTCTGTTATATGTATACTGTAAGTTTGTTGAATTGTGTGGAACTCGGGACCTGGTAGACTGACTAGAGCAATGCCTGAGGAAACATTTTCAGTGGTAAATTGTTTGGGAAAATTTCCCTTTCCCGCAGATTCTGCCTTGACCAGAGCTAGCTGAAGAGCTGTCCGTACAGCTGCTCACATCATGAGAACTTCCAAGAATCTGTGCATCTAGAATGAATCTGACAAGCTGAGATCTGGTGTGTTATATCTGTCCCCCTTAAAAAAAAAATCTCTTCTACCTAAATATAGTTTTCTTCTAAAAACTGTCTCTAAATGACTGTGTTTTACCCTGAATAAGTTCTCCCCGGTGCATCCTGACGTTGGAGCATGAAAAAGAAGGTAAACGCATGAAATCAAATGGTGATTGCTAACAATGAAATTTGGGCTCATAAAATCAAGGATATTATTCAGAACTGCGAGGTAAATTAGTCTCATTCACTCTGATGGGGCTAGACTCTATGGTTGTGTGTGCCTTCTTTAATTAACATGCTGAAAAGATGTTCTGATTGGGATTATTAATGAATGCAGTGAAAATTTTTACTGCTTGTAAGGCTTCTGCCACAGACGGTTTACAGAACCCCCCCCCACCCCGCCTTTTTCTTTTTCCACAGATTCCTTCCACGGCCTGACAGATGGAGTATTCATTTTTGAAGCTGTTGCCACAGAAGATAGCAAAACCATACAGGGCTATGATGCTATTGTTGTCGAACAATGGACAGTCCTGGAAGTAAGTGTGGGATGGGCAGTGGAGTTTCTTTTGTTTGGACAGTGATTGTATTATCCACTTGCTTGGTCTGCCCGTGTCTGCAGTAGCTTTTCTCTGAAAGGCAGTTTGACCTGGGTAGACCCTACAAGGTCCCATTCATCCTTTCATGCACTTTAGTTGAGGGCATGGGCCCCGCTTTCCCTTTCTGTGGGAAAAACACTGTGTGTGTGCTGGATCATTGGGTGGAAGGAGAGTCTTCTTGCATTCATTTGCATATAACTGAAAACTCCAAGTGACATAAATGAGGCCAGCACAGAGTCTGTGACTACCATAAGAGTGACATTATTATTGGATTTAGACCCTCTGGCTTCCTCTGCCAAGTGTCCTTGGAAGAAATTTGGGTACAGACACTCACATAACCTTTGCGATAGTCCTAGGAGGCAAGTACATGACTGCCCCCATTTGACAGATGATGAAACTGAGGCACAGAGGGGTTAAGTCCCTGGCCCAAGGCTACACAGTAAATGCTGAAAGATGTCTTTTGAGAGGTGTTGACCCGTGAAGCGATGAAGCTGCTGTGGACAGAGGAATTCCTCAAGCCGCATTCCTCTGGGACGCTGGAAAAGGTGATTTATTTCTGAGATTTGCCGGTATATACGTTGATGGTATTTCTCCGGCCATAGGAGGATAGGCTTTTCAGACTAGTCTCTTACCCACCCAGCATGCTGGATGTAAAGGGAGAAGCCCTCTGAACCTGTGGGACTGATTTCTGAGCTGATATCTTACATGGGCCCTGGAAGAACACAGGGTTGGCATCACCCTGAGGATCCTTCCCAAACTGGGCTCTCTGTGCCAAAGTAGGACGGATGTGGGTGCAGCTCGCTGTAAGGAGTATGGGGGTGCTGGGTCCCACCAGCCCCCAGGGGGGTGCTTGCCACGCCCTTGTGCCCTCTGGAACTGCCACCTGATGGCAGGTGACTCCCTCACCTGGTTGCTGGACAGCAGCAGGTGCCCCAAGGGCACCATGACCCGTTCTCGAAGCCGGAGCAGTTCTGAGAAGACTCGAGACGGGCCGTGGAGCTGCTGGGGGCATGCCCGTGTCTAACTTAACCACTGCCTGCAAGTCTGAAAGCCGCAAAGGACAAAGGAAAACTGTAGTAATCAATCAGAAACAAGAATTCCTAAAACATAGCATCCAGGCCCAGTTAGGTTAGGGGTCAGGGGTCTTTAAGGAAAGAAAGAATTCAGGGGATGACCTGTTTGCTATCAGGCTGTGCTACTTCTTCCTGCCCAGCTTTGGTCTCAGTGGGTCTCCACACCCTTAACTGGAAACGGAAAGCAAAGGAGATGAGGCTCTGACTAGCATGGAGAATCCAGCAAGGGCAGGTCATATCCCTCTCGGGCCCTGAGCTCCCTGCATTTAAGATGGGGCCATGCTGTTCATGAAGCCCACCACATGCGGTTGGATGAAATATGACATCATAGGAGTAGTAACTGAGGACCTTAAGGACCTCATTAAACCAGCCCATGTGCTTCAATACTCCGTAACTCTGTTTCCTCTGAAACACTCGGCCGGAACAGCAAGCCATTCATGGCCACACCAGAAACAAGTGCTTGTGGGCAAGTGATTGGCAGGCCACAGGTGGGGTGTAACATCTCTTGCCATCTGCACATTCAGATGACTGTTAGGGGAGGACAGTGTGCTTTTCTCAAGAAAGGTGACTTGATGGCAATGATCCAGAACCTCACCGTGTGGTCCCAGGATCAGCAGCATCATCGTCACCTGCGAAGTTGGGTAAATGCGGAGTCTTGCAGCTGTCTGTGGTTGTGTACTGTATGACAAAGGTGGTGTTGGGAGAACACACCGATGGCCCGTCTCTCTTCACCCCTCAAAACGGTGCCCTTGCTGGGTAACCAGAATGTGTACATCCTTTATCTAAAATGTCTGCGGGATGAAGATAAGGTTACAGACTAGAATAAGAACACAATTGTCTTTTTAATTCAGAGTTCAGTTTCCTGGATTAAGAGCCTCGATCAGGAAAGATTAAGATGTATTCAGAAAGTTTTCCTGGCTATGCAGATTGGTTTCCGTTAGGTTTATTTGTTAATTTTATTTCTTTCTCGGATGTTTGAGCTTTCTTTCTCATGACCTCTTCTTTTTGTGCATTAATCTAGTTGGTGATATTAGTTTTGGGTCATGTCATTGTGGTCCTTTGTCCCTTTCTCCCCCTGCCCCCGCCTGCAAAGCCAGTTCTGTGTGTCTCTTCCCAACTTCATACTCAGTGACAGATTCAACCACATGGTAGCTCGAAGCTGGCCACAGTGGAAGTACTGCACCATGAAAATTGGCAAAGCCCAGAAATCAGGGGTGGTGGTTGTTGTTTTTTTATTTTATTTCTTTTCCCCACGGAAACCCAGTTGTAAGCATTTAGCAGCACATCACTGGCTGGTCCTTTATTCCATCACACGTCAACATGATAGGCAGGTGTGGCTGGCTTCCAGTTCGGCAGAAACACATTTTCTTAATTTTCCTGATGGTGACAGGCAGATTAATGGTTTTGATGTAGGTTGTTCGCCAGTTTTCCCTGCACAAGTCTTCAGACTCGCTCCTTTCTCTCGTGCCTTTGGAGCATTCCCAGACTTCCCACAATGGAAACAGAGCCTTGTCCATTTTAGCAGCATCGGTCTCTGATTGCCATCTCTTGAGGACCAAAGGAGGGGAGATCTGGACAGACTGTACCCCTCGGCATATGGGTTCCTCTCCCTCTTCATGGCTGGTGTGGACAGACTAAGGGTTAGCTCATAGGTCACCTCCTCCAGGAAGTCTTTCAGACTCCTTCAGAGTTAAAGACTCGTCCTCTGTATTTCCATGATTCTCTGTGCATAAGCCTATCAGCTCCTATTACGATGATTGTGATTTCTTTATCCACGTTCCTTCCTTCACTTTGAGTTTCTTGGCCTGGGGTTGTTCGTATTTGTTCTCTAAGGCTTCCAGTAAATGCTTCCTGAATTGGGTGGAAGCCTTTTTGGTTCAGCATGAGGTACACATATACTTCTCAGAATTGGTCTTTAATCACTTAAAAGCTTTCAAGCACACAGATACCCAGTTCTCCCCTATTGAGTTTCCTTTTCAAGCCTACTTTGAGAATCCCGCCTTAGCAGAACCACCTGTATACAAGTGTGTCCCGGCACAGCCCAGCCTTGTCCAGGCCAGATCATGCTGGCCCACGGCTCAGCTCTTTGAAGAGGCTCCGTCAGACCATCCACTAGTCCCCCCACAGACGGCCCCACTTTTGCACAGCCCCCCACTTTTGGGGGTATTTGTCCAGCAAACCCACCTTCCACCCTTGAGACCCAACAGCTTCCTCTCTTCTCCACCCTTTGGCCTCTGGGAAAGGTCTTTCCTGTTCAAGCCCTGGGCAGGTCCTTCTTGGCTCGTGGCTGACCCTGCCTTTCTGGCAACCTCTGTCCTCCCAGGCCCGCCCATAAACTCCTGGGCTCTGACCACAAAACATTTCTGACCAGCTTTTTCTCTTTTTTCACAGTTGGGACTGGCCTGTTGCTTTTCAGTCTCTACTCCCACACATATTCGCAGCCTCAACCATGTGGACAGATGGGCCATTCTCATTCAGCCAAGCCACAGCTGCCTGACTTCCCTGTCCACACACGAGCACACATTCACACACACACACGTATGCACGGTCTCACGAGAAAGCCCACCTAGCTCTTCACAGCTCCGCAGACACTGCAGTATGTTGGAAAGAGAATGTAGATCTCAGAGGCTGGGCGGGGGAATGCATCCTGGCTCTCTCATTGCCAGCCAAGTGACAGAGTGTATGAAAAGTCAGTCACCCCCCTCTTCATTTTTTCCCTCTTTCTGTTGTTAAGTGAGGATGCTGCTAACCTCTCAAAGTTGAGAATGAGAAAGTAATAATATATTAAAAAGTTGCAAGTGTACTACTTGGCATTTGGTAAGTAAATAGTACTTTCTTTGATTGGTAACCTGGTGTAATCAACTAGAAAGATCCTCCCCCTGTTGCCTTCATCTTGTTCTAAAAGCACAGCAGAGGTGAGCTAGGGGAGGTGTGGAGCCAAACGCATTGTTTTTCTCAATTGGAAACCTGTGGCCTAAATTAAAGGCAGTTGTGAGTAGTATGGAACTACTATTCATAGAACACTTCTAATGGTTATTTTGTTTGCCTTCTTTGAGTTTACAACCTAGAGGGTGAGCTGAAAGGTCCTTCTTTGAAAGGAAAGGGAAATGCAGATGAGTAGGTCAAGAGTAAGAGCTGGAAGGAAAATGGCAGGGACCCTCTTCTTCCTTCTGAGGCTGCATACCCTCAGTCTGACAGCCCAGCACTGCTGTGGACACTGTCAAGTGCCCCGAGGCCATCTTCATCCCTCTCCCTGGAACTCCTTCTAGTTCATCTGTGCTCCCTGTGAAATTTGCTGCCCGAACTGACCACAAGGTAACAGGGAAAGCACTTTTAGCCGATGCAGTTGGTATGATGGTTGGAGAGTTAATTGAAAAACTCAATTAAAAAGAACCAAAGAAAATCACATTCATATTTCGCACATTTTATTTTAATGTAAAATACATAACTACGCATACATTTGCCAATCTTTTAGAGTTTGAGGTCCGCTGATTGGAATTCATCTTTCTTGTGTAAACCACACCCAAAGTGTTGCTGTCACCGGTGTCCTGGGTCAGTTTCATGAAAGTCTAGGAAGGGGATCACACTACAGAATCCTTGTTTCCCTGATTTTTTTTTTTCCTTAGTCTTTTCCAGCCCGCACCACTTTTAATTCAGCCACAGTTGTTATTTTTAAGCAACCGCACTTTGTCACATCTCTTCAAGGTATTCTACTTAGCTTGCCTAAAAACAACTTCTTTCACCATCCATTTAAGTAATTTAAATGAAGACACGTAATAATGATAGGGTCTCACTGACCTACAGAGGTCTGGTGACACATGGGACTCAGCCTGGTGTGGTCAGTTGCTGGGCTCGGGGCGGGGGGCATGAGCAGTCTAGAGAGCAGCCTGCCACCCGTGAGCACGTGGTACCCCGACAGCTGGACTTGGGCTTCCGCTAGTCTAGAGGGAGGAGGGAGCAGCTGTGGGGGCAGCCATGACAGGTTTCGTCATGTCTGGTGGCATGGACTCAGCTCTCCCCGTCCACTCCCTATGTAGTCAATCTGTTGTTGAAGAGGTGAAGGATGTTGAAGGATGAAGTTCATCTCATCCTATTCTGCCCATTTTTCCAGCCTGTGGAGACATTTTTGATCATGACTATATCACCGTGCATTTGGGGAGAATCATCTCAGCTTTGGCTTCTCTGAAGGTTTTGTATGTACGATGGCTCCCTTTCAGTCCAATGTCAAACACGCTAGGTAGAGGACATGGTCCTTAGGCATGATGGGAACATCTCTCCTCTAGCCTCTAACACGATGCCAACCCCTTGGCAGAGGTTTTAGGTGGTTCTATTGTTCCCCCTAACCTGTCACCATCACCCCTGAAAGAATTACGGGTGGCTCAGGGAGATGCATTTCTGTAACTGACATCCACTCTGGGGAATGGCCCCAACCCTGTCCCCCCACACACAGGTCCCACTTGTTCTCCACAAATGTCTATATTCTGTAGGCTGCCGGGGACCCAACTTTTGTTTCTAGGGGCTCCCTACCATTTCTTGAACAATCCACACAGGATTTGCCAGGGAGTAACATCAATTTCTAGGGTATCTAGAGTCCACCACCTTCTGCTATGACAAGGGAGCCAATATTTATTCTTATTAAACCATCTGGCATTCTTTTCATTGCCACAGTTTCTCTAGGATAATTGTTTGGTTCTGAGATCATAGCCTCGAGTGCCAAAGACAGCAGTTCTCGGTCTTTTTCCTGTGATTCAGAAGATTTTCCCGTGAATGATCACTGCCATGAATGACCAGGACTGAAGACATAACCCTCCCCACTCCCCCCACTTTCCATCTCCACTCCCCCCCTCCCCATCCCCTGCCCACCACCAGAACATCACTCCACCCTTTTCCAACCCAGAGCAAATCACAGCACAGAGGAGGCCTGTGAGGTGCTCAGGACAACCCTGAGTCTGTTTTAGCAGCTCTGGGCACTTTCACTTTGATCTGATTCCTTGTGTCCCACCTCAGTTTTGATAGTTACACATCAGTGTGCTATTATGACTGAACACCTTTTCCTTAAATGTCATGCAATTACGCTTGATGAATTTTAAGTTCCTCATTCAAAAATTTGAGGTTTGCTTTGGAGAGCAGGTTGCTAACCTCTATTAAAAATGTTAAATGCCCACTCCTACCCATGACTCAGCAAGCCCATGCTTCCCATGCATCCCCCTCTTCTAGAGAAACGTGCACCTTTATTCATAAGAAGCCATGCACAAGGACATTATCTCAGCATGATTAGAGTGACAGAAAAAAGGAAGCAATGTGCATGTCCATCAGTTGGGGAATGATTAAATAAAGGATGATATATCCTTAGTATGGATGCAGTCATTCCGTATAAACTGACAGGGAAGGGACTCCAAGAAATGTTAAGTGAAAAGACAAGATACAGAATGAGGCTGTGATGGTTCATTTTATGTGTCACCCTGACTAGGCTGTGGTGCCTGGTTGTTTGATCAAGCACCAGTTTGATGTTGCAACGGAGGGAGTTTTTAGGTATGGTTATGTAAATTCATATGAACAGACGTTGAGTAAAGCCGATTGCTTATCCTTCATGATGGGGGTGGGCCTCATCTAATCAGCTGAGGGCCCGCCCCACAGACTTTGGACTTGCTAACCCCCACAATCACAGGAGATAATTCCTCAAAAAAATTTCAATCTCTCCCTCCCCCACCTCTAATATGCATACAGGTCTTCCCCACTATCAGAAACCATAGCACTCCTACGAAACCTCTTATAAGCCTGATGTCAAGCAAAGAAGCAATTACCATTCATTTCTGTGGAAAATTTTTGAGCATTCCCAGACCCACAAAATAACCTCTCTCAGGCTTCTCTGATACTTAAGGTCACAGGTGCTCACAGACACAGGTCGAAGCTCAGGCAGCTTAATGCAGAAGAGCCTTGTGGTTCCTTGGGAAGGAGCTTGGTGGGGCTGTCCCTGTGCAGAACTCCAGCTGCCCTGCATGAGCTTGCTGCCGACCAGCCACTGGTAACTATGCTAACTATGGCCTTTTTTCACAAAAGCAAAAATCCTCATCAGATTTTTTGTTCCAGTTAGCAAAAACAGGTACTGATGTAGGTCTTCTGTAAAAGTGAAGAGGTAAAATGTGAACTTTTCAAAAGCAGGGGTCGGGGGGGCACCTGTATTGGTGTATTTCTCTGTCTCTGTCTGTCTGTCTCTCTCATAAGTCCTCCTGGTTCTGTTCCTCAGGACAAGCCTAACACATATTCAGACAGTGCGATGCCCTTCATGGGGGAATACGCTTCCCAGAACCATAGGATCCATTTGCTGTGGGCATTCGTGAATGCAGGAAGAAAGCTTGGAAGGGTACCTGTCAACCCCGTAGAAGTGCTTCTGTGGGACTTGGAATGGAGGAGTGGGAGGCAGCTTTATCTATTAACTTTTCACTTTTCTATAGAGAACTATTCATTTTACTCAGGTAATTAAAAGTTACATTTTAAAAGATAACTGGTGATGTCTCACCACCTACTTTCTTCTCTTTGGCTTTAGATATATTTGTTTTCTCCTTGTAGATAAGGAAGCAAAATGAGGGTTGAATAATTCCACTTTCTCTTATTGTCAACACTTTGTACAACGTCTTGCTTGGAACAGAGCTTTGAAAGGTGTGTGTCTGTGTCTACGTGTATGCAGTCACGTCTGCCCAGTTTCATTCTGGGCTTAACCTTTGTCCTTTACTGGGTTTGCCTCACTTTGGTCCCCACCCCTGGAGGGTCAGGTAGCTCCCTTCTGTCCTCGTAACTCCATTTTCGTCACTCTGCACAGGCTCTTGGTTTCCTTAGGTGTCTAGAACTTTTAGAGTGACCCTGTGACCTAGAGTCAGCTTCCCCTCGGGTGTGTCTCACCACGGGGCCATATTGAATTTTCCTGAGCTTCTGACATCCCTTTTCTTCTTGTCCCTGGAAAGGGTCTCTGGTGTTCTTGGCTATTAGGAACTTGGCAGAGGACAGCTTAGTTTGTAGGTCTGTGTTCCCCCACGTAAGTCAGTCCTCTTTCCAAAATGATGGAGATCATGTCTAAAACCAGTGATCCCTAAAAGCCGTAATCAGGTCATGGAGTCCTGACTTCTGATCTGAGTCTTAGGCCCTTTGCTGGGTGAGTGGAGCCCTGGATGGCTGTCTGTCCTTCTTT
Organism: Enhydra lutris kenyoni; assembly: GCF_002288905.1. NCBI lineage: Eukaryota > Metazoa > Chordata > Mammalia > Carnivora > Mustelidae > Enhydra > Enhydra lutris. The sequence continues at coordinate 12,544,959 of NW_019154123.1, forward strand.
TTCAGGCAAAATTTTCCCTCTGCCTCTTTCTAGGCAACAGTGGCTTAACTTGAGGGTCCTGAAATGCCATGTGGATTGTGGCAGCACCAGCAAGATATTCACAATGGGCTTTGGAATGAGAACCAGCCTTCCAGCTTCCCCATGGTATGGCTGGCACTTGGTGGAAGATTATGTAAGAGAAAAAAAAATTGGGGTGCCTGGGTGGCTCAGTTGGTTAAGCGGTCGCCTTCTGCTCAGGTCATGATCCCAGATCTTGGGATTAAGTCCCACATCGGACTCCCTGCTCAGTGGGAAGTCAGTTTCTCCCTCTCCCTCTGCTTCTCCCCCTGCTTGTGCTCACTCGTTCATGCCCTCTCTCTCAAATAAAATCTTTTTTAAAAAAAATTGAGGCGAAGAGGTTTAGTGCATACAAAACAGAGAACTCCCAGGGAATTAGGAAACCCCAGAGGGTCAGAGAGAGGGATCTGCTCTTTGCTGATCTGAAACAAGAACACAAAGGGGTGTTTGCTCAGGCTCCTACCCTCAAGGAGCATACAGGTGGGCAGAAGACTTCCTTCAGAGTAGCAAGGTCCTCAGTGCTGGATGGTACCCTGCTGACCAGCACACCCTGGGAAAGTAGAGACTGACCAAGGTCTGCTGGACACAGTGGGCTCCATTGGAGTGCAGTGAGCCAGGGGCATTGGGAGGGGGGCTTTCTGCCGGTGGCAAGTGGCAAGAGCAGAGGCAGACCAGAAGGGAAAGCATATCTGTTCATTTTATTTTTCCAAATTAGAACATTAGTGGTTAATGTCAGTGTTTTTCTAGATCCTCAGATCCCTTCTTTATCAATGTGCTTTCACTTCCAGCAGCTGACGCCTATGTGTCTTTGCTGACTCATGCACCAGGGCTGCTGGAGTCTGCTTTGTGCTCAGGCAAGACGAGCTAGAAGTGCCTGGGTGCTTAGATGTCCCTGGGATAATTCTTGTCTGTGACTTAGGGGAGGGATATATGAAAGCCCAGCTCCCTTGTCTCAGGTTGGACACCTCTGAGTATAGCTGACCCCCCAGAGCTTCCCAAAGCTACTACTGTTCAGGGGATGTTGCATAAACCTGTGTCCTTGCTTGGCTTCAGCCTTCTGTCCGCCTCCCCCCACCCCCTCAGTGCCTTATAATAAGCTACTTACATGTAAATCCTCCTCTCAGGGTCTGTTTCTGGGGAAACTGGCCCAAGATAGAATATGTCTGTTAAAAAAAAATTCCATGTGATAGTGTGAATTATGTTGCAAATTGAGATAAAAAATTATTGTGGGTTTTATAATAATTTTAAACACAACTCTTAACAATCCCAAAGTGTATATATTAAAAAAGTGTATCTTCCCACCCCCTCTGGCCCTCCATTCCCTAGTTGCCCTCTGGGAGCTCCTCCTGGAGACAAGCAGAGATGGGCGACCCACACAGACATACATGTGAGGTAGGCTAGACGTTGCTCTCCAAATGTACCAGCTTCTAAACCCCGGGACCTGTAAACATTACCTTCTTTGGAAAGAGGATTTTTGCAGCTATGATTGAGATGAGGCGATTAGCCTGGGTTATGTGGACGGGTCCCAAACACAGTCACACACAGCCTTCTAAGAGGGAAGCAGAGGGATATTTTCCACACACAGAGAAGACGTGAAGACAGAGTAGGGAGAGATTTGCAAACGCTGCTTGGGAAGAGGTTCTGCAGAAAACTCTGTGGGACAGGCAAGAGCCTGGCTTTGCAGTGGGCTGAAGGGGGTCATGGTGGGGATCTCATCAGATAGCCGTGAGTCCAGACAGTTGGCCCTGAAGTGGCATGTTGTTGGGAGAGATAGACTAGAATGGAGGGAAGGTAGACACTTGGGGGAGAGGTCCCAAGATCAGAGAATAAGGGTGGCAGTCATGGTATTGGCCAGGATGCTTTCCATGTCAACAGCAGAACATCCAACTAGAAATGGCTTAAATAGTAGGGATTTCTCTTCTCATCTCATGGAGCGGGAAGTCTGGAGGAACGTGAGGTGGTTGCAGAGTCAGCTTTTTCGGTGGCTTAAGGACATCACAGAGGACCCAGGTGCTGTCACCTTTCTGTATTCTGGTCCTCAGCATGCCTAGAAGGTCTCTCTTTGGTATGCTAGGCCCAAGGTGGCTGCAGCAGCTCCAAGCATCTCATGTGAAGAACAGGGCATTTCCTGCTATGTGCCTTTTTTTTTTTTTTTATTAGCAAATAGAACTATTCCCAGAAACTCTCAAACAGAGTTTTCTTGAATCCCTTGGCTGGGGCTTGGGTCTTAGACCCATATCATTGTCAAGGAAATGGTACACTTCCTGTACAAAATTTAGTTCTGCAAGTTAAGTTAGACATTTTAAAACACTTATTTCACAAATAAATATTGAGTTCCTACTGTGTGTCAGCCACTGTGAAAAAATGATAAATGGAGGGAATTGGGGCAGGAAGGATTGATGTCTTTCACTAGAGAGTAGGAATACTCTCTAGAGTAGTCATTAAAAATGAATTCTCACTCCCTGGCCTTTGCACGACCATAAAAAAAAAAAAAAATTCTCTTTGTTGTTATAAGTCCTGAGGGTAGTGAAAGGCACTAAGTCACCAGGACCCTTGTGGAGCTGGTGAGAGGAGACCATGAGGCAGGGTGATTTCAGAGCTTTGCTGCAGAGGAAAGGATGGTGAAAGTAGGCAGCACATTTCCAGAATTTTGTAACAAATGCATTTAAAAAACAACAACAACAGTATGCTTTAAAAACTTCATTGTATGCTACAGAACAAACAAGAAGGAAGCAGACTTCAATGTGATTATGATAGGCTTGCTCTTTAGATTTCCCTGGGAGATTGACATGGTGGAAGCTAATTCTGCAAGAGCATTGAACACATGCACACAAAATTACTCTCTTACTGTTTCTTTGGGTCAGAATCCAGGTGGGCTCAGCTGCTTCCTCTGTGGAGGGTGTCACAAGGCTGAAACTGGTTGTTGGCAGGTCTCTGTTCCTTACAGTGGGCTGTGGGGCAAGAATCTACTCCTAAGCTCATTCGGGTTGTTGGCCAAATTTAGTTCCTTGCGGTTGTAGGACTAAGGTCTTTGATTCCTTGCTGGCTGCCAGCCAAGGGCTGGTCTTTGCTCCTAGGGACGGCTGCATTTCTTCTCATGCTTTCCCTGTGGCCCCCTGTAAGAACTTTTTAGGTGAATAGACAGTCTGCAAACAGCAGATGAGGAAGGTGAGATGGTTCTCCAAGAAGAACTTAGTGTATTAGAGGGTTGGAAGGCGTTCTTTTTTTTTTTTTTTTAAAGATTTTATTTATTCATTTGACAGAGAGAGATCACAAGTAGACAGAGAGGCAGGCAGAGAGAGAGAGAGAGAGAGAGGGGGAAGCAGGCTCCCTGCCGAGCAGAGAGCCCGATGCGGGACTCGATCCCAGGACCCTGAGATCATGACCTGAGCCGAAGGCAGCGGCTTAACCCACTGAGCCACCCAGGCGCCCTGGAAGGCGTTCTTGTAGTTAAGTGAACCTTCATTGCCACTTCTTGGAATTTGTCCTTTTTGAAATTCACTAAGAAGTTTAATAAAACTAAATAAAAAGGAAGGGCTTAGGGATGGAGTGTGACTAGTTGAGAGAATATACTCAGCAAAGATGTACTTTCATTGGAGGGAGGTCTTTGCTCCTGAGGCCTGTGATGCCATCTTGTGCATTGGCCTCTTTGCTTTTTCAATGGCTTGTGTAGAGATTTAGAAGGTGATGGCCTGTGGATAAAGATCCAAAGCTAGGAAGCCATAGAGGATCTAAAGAACATGGATGTTCTTGGGCTCTACAAAGACCTTCCCGTTGGGCATGGGAGGAAGAGGATGAAGGGTGCGTTCGAGAGTGGAGAGTGGGGAGGATTCTGGACAACCCATCCATGCCAGTCATGTCAACAGGATGGCTTTTTCTGAATCTCTGTTTCTACACGTTGAGTTTCTAATTTAGATTATACTTGGTGTTTGTGGAAAGTGCCCCACTACTTTAAAAAAAAAGGGGGGGGGAAGAAGAGAAAAAAAAAAAGAAACCTTGAAAATTACTTACCTAATCCAGCTTCTGGCTTGAGTAGGTTTCCCTGACTTCTTAATTCCCTTCTAATATCATTATCTCTTAATTTATCAATGTTGGATCAAGGCCAGCCTGATAAAATGTTATGGGGGTACATTTAAGTATCAAAAAAAATTAGTTGCATTTAAGTTAAAAATAATCAATAATATAGAAGGGAGAATACCTGATTTGACAGCAATTCTAATGAAAAGGAATTTAATATAGGCCAACAGTATACCTACTACTCCCCTCCAAATGCTCCAGATGCCTTGGGGTATGACAAAGTGGGATTTACGAGATCATACCCTGTATCACTTTGTCCCCTCATTGTGTTCTCTGCTTTCCTCTGCTGAATCCCTTTTCCATCTCAAGTCTTCACCTTAGGGATCCTCATCCGCCCTGGACCAGCTCTTTGTAGAATCATCTTTGATACCATTAGCGGGATTTGCTCTCCCTTTCTTTTGACACTTAACACACTTCGCCTTACTCTAGAGTTATTTAATTTTTAAAATGGCTGTGCAAACTCCATGACAAGCCATTCAGCTAACCATTATGATAGTCATGCTCCCCGCTCCCAAATTAATTTCTCTTGTGTTACAAGTTTTCTGCAAACATTGGTTGAATAAACAAAGAACAGCATCAGGTTACTACTATTTACAAAAGAGAACTGGTCACATTTATGAAAATGCCCACAGGAGGTACTTATCCTTCTGTTTTTCAGTCTGGTACTGGCTGACTTAGACTCTGATGTCCCACCACAAGCACCATATTTGACGAGAAATGCAAAGAGACTATGGGGACACAGAAGAGAGAGATGGGGATGGAGGGTATGCTTGGAAATGGTTGAAAACAGTTGGGCATATTCATCTTGAAAGAGGAAAAAACAGGCAGTCAGATAGTTGACTCCCCAAGTTTGAAAGGCTGACCTCTCATAAAGGATGGAGACTCTGTTTTCCTTGGTGGCAGGGAAATAACCAGGTCCCTTTGGAGGGCCCCTGTGGAACCGTTTGGCGGTGGAGGTGGCTGGGGCCTATGGCTGTCAACAAGCAAGGATCAGCGTGATTCAGATGTTCAGTCAGTAAGTGGGCCTCCTCCTTTTTGGCAGGAACCACCAGAGCAGTGGTTCCAAATCTTATTGATCCTCACAATCACCTGGGGACTTTAAAATGCACATTCCCAGGCACCACCCCTGGAGACTCAGTGTCAGTAGGTCTGGAGGTAGAAATGAGGGATCCACAAGGGAAACAGTCCACTAGCCCAAGAGCCACAGGACAGGAGGACCACGCTGTATTAATTTGAGAGAAAGAAGGCAGAGCGAGCAGGAGAGAACATGAATGGGGGGAGGGGCAGAGGCAGAGGGAAAAGCAGGCTCCCTGCTGAGCAGGGAGTCCCAATGGGGCTCAATCCCAGAACCCTGAGATCATGACCTGAGCTGAAGGCAGACTCTTAACCAACTGAGCCAGCCAGGAACCCATGGCCCATTGCTTTTAAGGTAGTGGTCTCTCTGGAGCAGAATTCTTTTTTTTTTTTTTTTTTAAGATTTTATTTAATCATTTGAGAGAGAGAGCATGAGAGAGAGCATGAGAGGAGAGAGGTCAGCGGGAGAAGCAGACTCCCTGCTGAGCAGGGAGCCGGATGTGGGACTCGATCCCGGGACTCCAGAATCATGACCCGAGCTGAAGGCAGTTGCCCAACCAACTGAGCCACCCAGGCACCCCTGGAGCAGAATTCTTAACATCCTCTTCAGCTGAGGTAGAAGGGGGTGTCTCTTTGCTTACATCACTTGGAAAACTGATTGAGAAAGCTCAGGAGATAGTCTAACGAGGCCAAGAGGTCTGTTCTTTCTACAAAAGAGATCCATGGAGAGTTCCTCTAATGTCAATAATTAATAGTTGACATGTGACCCAGCAATTCCACTCTTAGTCAAAATCTGAGAGAAATGAAAACATATGTCCAACAAAAACCTATTCATGAGTCGTCATAGCCCTGTTATTCATAATATCCAGGGGTGGTGACAATACGTATCACCAGCAAGTGCTGAATAAATAAGTAAAATGCGATATACCCGTACAATGGAATGTTGCTTGACAATAAAAAGGAACAAAGTACTAAAACGTGCTACAGCATGGATGAACCTTGGAAACGTTATGCTAAAGTGAGAAAAGCTAGACACGAAAGGCCACATGATGTATGATTCCATCTATGTGAACTGTCCAGATTAGGCAAATCTATAGAAACACAAAGTAGATTGGTGGCTGCCGTGAGGTGGGGAGAAGGAAAGGGACTGCTAATGGGTACAATAAATTTTGGGGAGTGATGAAAATGTTCCAAATTTAGACTGTGGTGATGGTTGCACCATTCTGTGAATATATTAAAAACTGTTGAATTGGAGACTAAGTAGGTGAATATTTAGATATTTCAATTATATCTCAATAAAGATGTTTTTTAAAAGTGGTGCTTATAATTGAAGGCATTTTAGAAAATGCAAATAAGGAAAAGAAAGCAAAGACCCTACTCTCATCATCACTGAGAAAGGAGCCACGTAACAATGTAACATCTTGGTATATTTTCTTCTAGTATACATTCTGTCTATATTTGCATATTTAGGATCATACTGTTCATACTGTTTCTACTTCATCCATATAAATGGCTGTAAAGTATTTCTGGGTGTGAACAATCATATTTTAATTTACTTCATTAGTTTTCTGTCGGTGGATTTTAGGGGATTTCCATTTTCTTGTGCTTGTAAACCATGAATATTTTTTTAAGAGAGGGAGAGAGAGAAGAGCAGGGGGAGAAGGAGAAAGAGAGAATCCTAAGCAGGCTCCACATCCAGCATGGTGCCTGTTGTGGAACTCGATCTCACAACCCTGAAATCATGACCTGAGCCAAAATCAAGAGTCAGGCATTCAACCGACTGAGCCACCCAGGTGTCTCAACTGTGAATATTCTTTAGCTTTTATCATTATACTTCATATTACTTTTTGATTTAAAGGTCCATACTTCTTTAAGATAGCCAATTTTTATTTTTATCCCACTAAAACAAAAGTTACTTTTTATTTTACCTTGAAAGTTCTTGCTAGTGTTCAGAAGGGGACATTGGGCAAGAATGTAAAGGTCAAGGCTCATCACAGAAGTACTGCCCCTTCAGACTTCATTGGGCCAGGAGATTCTGTGGAGCCACCTTCCCCTATGGGGACAAAATACCTGTGAAAGAAGCAGATAGACTTGTCTCTATTAAATCGTAGTTGGCTGTTTTGTTTTCTAGTCTGTATCAGTTTTTGCTGTGTAGCAAACCATTCCAATCTTCATAGCTCCCAACAGCTATTTACTTAGCTCAGGATTCTTTGGGTCCACTTAGGACCCAAAAGGTGCTCCATTATGGAGCACCTTTGCTGATCTCTCCTGGGCTTTCTCATGCCTCAGCTGGTATCTGGGTGGCCCAGAGTGGTCTCGCTCTCATGGTCAGTGGTTGGCTGGCTATTGGCTGGGGCAATGGGGTCTTGCATCTATTAACACCCAGAAGGTTAGCCAGGCTTCTTCACACGATTCCAGTTACAGCGTTCCCAAGAGCCCCAGTGTGCTAGCTTATTTCATGCCTTGGTTTGCCTCACATTTGTTAATATACCATTGTCCAAAGAAAGTCACAAACCCAAGTTCAGGCTCAAGAGCTGGGGAAATAAATGCTGTCTCCTGGTCAACAGGCAGCAACACGCTGTGTGGCACAGGTGTAGGGAACAGAAGCATTGGTGTGTGGCCAGTTAATAATTTACCAGGTAATTTTTGCTAAAATATCCAGTGGCCTTAGTGGTTGGTGACCAGCATGTGACACTGTGCATTTAATTTTCATACAAGGATCTACTTCCAACTTCCACATACAGAACACCCAGGAGAATGGTATCATACCCTTCTGGCAGATTAACTGACATTTTTTTTTAATTTTTTATTTTTTATAAACATATAATGTATTTTTATCCCCAGGGGTACAGGTCTGTGAATCTCCAGGTTTGTACACTTCACAGCACTCACCATAGCACATACCTTCCCCAATGTCCATAATCCCACCCCCCTCTCCCAAACCCCCTCCCCCCAGCAACCCTCAGTTTGTTTTGTGAGATTAAGAGTCACTTATGGTTTGTCTCCCTCCCAATCCCATCTTGTTTCATTTATTCTTCTCCTACACCCTTAACCCCCCATGTTGCATCTCCTCTCCCTCATATCAGGGAGATCATATGATAGTTGTCTTTCTCCGATTGACTTATTTCGCTAAGCATGATACCCTCTAGTTCCATCCACGTCGTCGCAAATGGCAAGATTTTATTTCTTTTGATGGCTGCATAGTATTCCATTGTGTATATATACTACCCCATGACCCAGCAATTGCACTACTGGGTATTTACCCTAAAGATACAAACATGGTGATCCAAAGGGGCACGTGCACCTGAATGTTTATAGCAGCAATGTCTACAATAGCCAAACTATGGAAAGAACCTAGATGTCCATCAACAGATGAATGGATAACTGACATTTTTTTAACGGTAAACTCATGTCTCATCAATGTTGAATGTGATTTACAGCAATTTTTATAAGACTTGAAGGATATAGGACAGCAACAGCAGAACCCAACCCAAAAATGCAGTGGCAGGTGCATTCATTCATGGACTCAGCAACTCTTCATTGAGCACTCACTTGAGCCAGACGCTTCTCCAGGTGCTTGGGATTCCTCAGCAATGGGACAAATAAAATCCTTTGTGGAGATTGCGTTCCTGTGAAGGAAAGGGCAATCAATAGGTAAACAAATCTGTGCCAAGTAATGATTAATAAGATGAAGTGAGAAGGCAGGAGACGGTGAGAGGGGGATTTTTTTAGAGGACACCAAGTAGTTGGCCAGTCTCTCTGAGATCATTTTCATTTTTTCAACTTTGTTTGGTTCTTCATCATCTCGTCCTCTGGTGAGTCATTGTGAAGATGCTGATGGGAACCCAAGAGGGCTGTTACAGGCTTTGGTGGATTTACCTCTAGGTTGTAGAGGAGCAGGGAGCCAGAGAGAATGGAAGGACTCATGGGCTTAGGGTACTGAACAGTCAAGGATCTGACGTGTCCTGAAGGCTGGATGTTTTTCTTAGATGCTCTATTAGAAGTCCACTTACCAGGAGCAGCGTCCTCAGAGGACATGCTGCAGGATTCGTGCAACATAATTTAGCCTGAGGGAGAAGGGAGCACGGAGAGACAGCTGGGCTGGAATCGTGGTAACCATAGCAACAAGACGCTGACAATTGGGTCACCAGGAAGAGAAAATTGACTGAAGAGAGTATTGACCGAATGCCAAAGTGGGACTGTGGCACCTTGAATTCACCAGGTGGAGAAAGTCAGGGAGAGAAAATCTGTTGTGTTGAGCTTTGCACAGCATCAGGGTCTTACCCACTTTCTTTTCAGAGTGAAGGCCGATGTAGCCCAACACACCAAGACACCCAGCTTTCTTTAGCTCTGTTTGTTGCTAGTTTGCACAGCAACAGTGGAATAATCCTTTCCTTCCCTTTCCTCTTCTGCTAAGATTTTGAACCAACCTTTGTTCAGGGCCATCTTTTAGCCCTTTAGCTCCATCTTTTAGCCCTTTAGCTCCATCTTTTAACCCCCCAGAGTTAGCATTTTATGATTATTGATAAGGTGTCAGGACTCTACTGTAGAGGAAGGTGGTAATTCTGATACAGTCTTAAAAGTTCTAGAGTTTTTGCGGGGCCTGGGTGGCTCAGTCAGTTAAGTGTCTGACTCTTGATTTTACCTCAGGTCATGATCTCAGGATCTTGAGATCATGCCCCGTGTAGGGCTCTGTGCTGGGGGTGGAGCCTGCTTAAGAGTCTCTCTCCCTCTGCCCCTCCCCCTCAAAAAAATAAAATAAAATAATTTTTTAAAAAGTTCTAGGGTTTGGGGGGCACCTGGGTGGCTCAGTCAGTTAAGCATCTGCCTTCAGCTCAGGTTGTGATCCCAGGGTCCCGCATCAAGGTCCCTGTTCAGTGGAGAGTCTGCTTGTCCCTCTGACCCTCCCTGCCACTTCGTGCTCTCTCTCTCTCTCTCTCTCATTCTCTCTGAAATAAATAAAATCTTTAAAAAAAAAAAAGTTCTAGGGTTTTTGCAGACAAACTTTCCAGTCCCCAAAACTCCTAAGTAAATAGTTATAATTATATCCTGTTATTATATCCAGGAAAGCACTTTTTAAATCCTCTCTTTTCCAGGTAGTTGATAAGGTGAAAAAAATAAAAAAGGTTAGAAAATGATCCTCCATCCACCTCAAATTGTCTAAAGAGAGAGTAATAAAGTGGCAAATCCTATTTACTCCCAGAAAGCCTAATTTCCTCGCTCATCAATGCAAGTAGGAGGGACTTGGCAAGTCCCTAGATAGAGAAAACGTTTCTTATTTAATTGTTATCAAACAAAGCTGCTTCCAAGTCTGCTGGGGAGGATATGCTTGCCCCTGATGCATTCAGTATGTGTGTGAAATGTCAGCTTCTGGAGGACTTAAGCCGCATGCTGTGACAGTATGAGGTCCCGCTGAGCAGCCAACAGGACGTAGCAGCTCTGAGCTGCTTAACTGTTTGCACTCGGAACTGTGGCCGTGGATGTCCCCACTAATGGCCAAGGTTTGCCCAGGCGTCACCCCCTAACCTCAAAACATGCAGTCTCATCACCTCCAGCATAATCCCCGAGCCCTATAGTGTAACATGCCTCCTGGGGTCTCGCCCCACCGGGGCAGGGGCATGGTCAGCAGAAAGCTCCGATAGCGTGTATGGCCCGCCATCGCCCGCCACCCACCATCCCTTCCCGCCTTCAGAGAAACCCACGCGTACCAGGACCAGATCACCCTGCTCGTCCTCACATCCAGGAGAGTGTTATCTTGCCTGTGCAGGTGGGGTTTTCCTGCCAGCTTGGCGTGCATGGTTCTTTAGGAGAAGCCAGAGCGGCATCTCGAGCAGGGCTGCTCTTCCCCAGTGGGGGTTTTTATCTCTCCCTCCCAGGGTACCCGGGGTGGGGGGCGGGGGTGCCGTGCTGGGCCTCGTGGTGGGTTATCAGCAATTAGGCTTCAGGGCTCTGGGTGTAAAGCGAGGTCACAGAGTGGCTGGCAGGGAGGAAGTGAGGGCTGGGTGTGCCAGCCTCGAATATGGTGAAAAATATAAAACTCTGAATTCCATTCAGTCGCAGCTCTTAAGTTTGGTTTCTCTCAAGTTAGACCAGGTGACTCTCGTGACGGTCTTCCTTTGAGACATTTGCCTGGGCATCTGGCTCTTCCTAGAGTAATAAGAACAGGGCAGTTAGCTTCTCCTGTGGAATAAAACAGCTAACGCTTAGCAAATTAAAATAACAACCCTTTATTATTGCTAATGAGTCCACAGATCAGCCAGGTGACTCTGCTGATCTGGCCTAGGCTTGACTCATCCCACCTGGGCCCGCACATAGGCCTCAGCGGCCGCTCACAAACCCAAAATGGCATCTCTTAAACTTCTGCCATCCTCTGCCAGGCCAGCCTGGGCTTGTCCTCAGAGCATCAGCGGGGCTCCACGAGAGCAAGTGGAAGCAGCAAGGTCCCTCGAGGCACAGGTTCAGAACTCCCATAAGGTCACATCTACCTACCATATTCTGTGGGTCAGAGAAAATCACAAGGCCAGACTGGACTTAAGGGGTGGAGAAATGGACTCTCCCTCTTTATGCAGAGTTATGTTGTAAAGAGGCCTGGATACAGGGAGGCAATAATTGGGGCCATTTGTGCAAACTATGCATCTCAAACAGTAATAACGACGATCATTATTATTTTGTTGGGCTCTCAAAGTGCTCCAGAGCCGGTTACCTTTCTTGCACGGTGGAGAAAATCGGGCAAAGACGTGAATTAAGCAGCAGGGGTGGATAAAGACTCTTGGGCTGGAAGACTCTACATCGCCTGCATTTCATCTGCCCCCTTTTCTACATCTGAGAACTAAGCTTTTTTTTTTTCTTAACATATTCTCTTTGAACGTTATGAAAGCCAAAGTTGTCTAAAATGAGACCGACTGCTTTCTTAGACTCTATTATGTTGGCCTAATTACATATCAGGAAAATGTTTTTCTGGGGCATTGTGTGTAAAACAAAGAGGAAAACAACATCTCCAGCCAGCCCCAGCGTCCTTGCCCCTCCCTCTGGTTGGCAGGGGCTGCATCCCGCAGGAGGCCCCGGGGAGGAGGGAAGATGAGGGCCTGGGAGGCAGGGCTGCTGCAGCCCCAGCTGGCCTCAGAGAGATTTGCCCAGAGAAAGCCAAGGGGCAAGTCGTTCCTTCCTCTGTCCTTCCCTCCAGCACATGGTGGCTTCCATCTGGTGGCGGAACCGTGTTTGTCTCCTCACAGTCCCCAGATCAGGATCTCCTGCTGCAGGAGAAGAGACTTCCTAAGATGTCCTGGCCATGGTCTCCCAAGACCTCGCTGTCAGCTGCAGAAATAGTCCCTCGGGCTTTGGGTTTCTTTCCCTCTTGTGACATTTGATGGTGTGAATCTTTCTCCTTAGACCTGTTTCCCACCCTGGCTACTCAAGGGCTGATTTCTGTCCTTCCAGTCTGTGTTTTTTTATTCTTCCCTCACCTCCTTACCAGGATCTCCCTGAGCCTCCTTAGCCAAACTCGAGGCTCCTTGAGTTTGCGGCTACTGAGTGTTGGCTCTCCCCTCCAACTCTTTATTTTCATCCTACCTGTCCCTGTCTTTACCTGTGTATTAGGTTCCTACTGCTGCTGTGGGCTTCAAACAACGGGGATTTATTCTCTTACTGTTTTGGAGGTCAGGAATCCAAAATGGGTTTTAAGGGATTGAAATCAAGGTGGTGGCAGAGCTGCATTTTTTCTGGAGACTGTGGGAGGGAATCTGTTCCCTGACTTTTCAACTTGGAGAGACCGTCCTGCTTGGGGCCAGTCACTCCGACCTCTGCTTCCATCCTCATACCTCCTTCCCTGACTGACTGACCCCTCTCCCTGACACCCCACCACCTGCTTCTCTCTTCAGAGGACCCTTTTGATGACATTGAGCCCGCCTGGATAATCTCTTCTTCTCAAGATCCTTAACTTCATCACATCTGCCAAATCTCGCTTATCATGGAAGATGACATGGGCCCAGGGTCCAGGGATTGAGGCATAGACATATTTGTGGGAGTGGGTGAACATATCCTTTCTGCCGTAGGTCCCATCTCATCTAGCTGCCTCCTGGACAATGTTCCTTGAACTCAGCATGTCTAAAATGGAATTCACTCCCGCATTGTCCTCCTTGTCCTGGTCGCCTTTGTTCAACACATGATCAGTCAGTACCCAGGCCCCCAATCATCATGTGCATAAAACATAATTTAATTTAGCAAGCCTGATATTGATGGACACTTGGGTAATCTTTAGTGTTTTGTTATTGCAATCAGTTCTCCAGTGAATAACTTTGTACATTTGTCATTATGTGTATATATATATAGATATAGATATAGATATAGATATAGATATAGATATAGATACAGATCAGTTCCCAGAAGTGAGATTGTTGTGTCAAAGGGTAAATGTATCTGCAATTTTGAGAGATACTGTCAGATTGTTCTCTATGAGGTTGAACCAGTTTGCCTTCCTGCCAGCAGTGTCTGAGAATGCTCACTTCCCCACAGCCTTGTCAACAACGTGATTGTCAAACTTCTGGGTTTTTCCCAATATGATAGGTAGAAATTCGTATCTCAGTAGTTTTAGTTTGCATTTCTCTTACTATGGGATGTGGTGTTTTTCTTTTTATGTGCTTAATGGCTGTCTGAATTTCCTTTTTTGTGGTTCTCTTCCTGTTTGTGTCCATTTTAAAACTTGGATTATTGGATTTTTTTAAATCAAATTTTAGGAGCTCTTCCCTTTTCATCTGTAATATGAGCTACAAATGTTTTCCCATCTTGTCTTTTGTCTTTTGACTTTATACAGCTTGTCTTTTGTCTTGCAGAAGACACCAAATTTATTATTTTTTATGTCACCAAATTTATTATTTTTACTTTATGGTTTCCAGACTCTAAGTTAGTTAGAAAGGGCTTCCAGTTGGCTCATTAAAATTAAAATAATAAAGCTGCGTTCAGTGTGGGGAGTTGGACACAGGCATCTATTTCTTCTGAAAAATCCCAGTGAAATGATACAAAAGGAATGATAGGTAGGAGGTAGGCATGGAGATAGATAGATGCTACAGTCAATTCTCATTATTCATGGATTCTATATTTCCAAATCCTACTTGCTTAAATTTATTTGTAATCCCCAAATCTGTTCTCTTGTTGTTTTCACCATTACTTGCAGGCAAATGCAGAGTGGCAAAAAATTTGAGTTGCCGACATTCATGTTCCCGATTAAGGAGATGCTCTGCCTTTCTGTTTTAGCTTTCATACTATAAACAAGTGTCCTGTTTGCAGTCTACTTAGTGCCACACTTTTCACATTTTTGTGACTTTCATTGTTGATTTTGCTATTTAAAGTGGCTCCAGGTCTCATGCTGAAGTGCTGTCTGGTATTTCTAGGCATAAGAAGGCTACAGTGTGCCTTATAGAGCAAAGATACGTGTTAGGTAAGTTTTATTCAGGCTTGAGTTCTAGCGCTGTTGGCTGTGTGTTCAAAAGTTAGTGAATCAACAAAATATATTTTGAAAGGTGTCTTTAAACAAAAATGCACACAAAACAAGGTTCTGTATTGATCAGGTGATGAAGATGCTGTCATCAGAAGCTCAAAGAAACCTAACCCTGTATTTCCCCTACAGCATTGGCTCCAAGTGTTCAGTAATTCTTGTGGCAACATTATAGAACATAATTCCCATGAATAATGAAAACTGACTGTAGGTAGGTAGATAGATAGGCAGGCAGGCAGATAGATAGATAGACAGGTAAGGTATCCACAAGAACAAAAAGATTCGAAGAGAAAGTAGAAAAGAGGAATGATTTCAACACAGTTTTAGAAAAGGAAAGTAAATAGTGGATGCTAGTTGGCTTAGTAAAGTACAGGAAGCTGTCACCTAACAGACAAGGAGCCATGTGAGAAAATGAGAAAAGCTCTGGTTTTCAAAGCAGAAATGACCATGGGACAGTGGGAAGTGAACTGCAAAGCTGACAACCGGGGCATTGGTTTAAAGTCCTTATGTATTGTGGTAAGAGTCCTAGCTCCTGTCTGCAGCTTTTGGGTCTTAAAAATAAGGCTGCAGAAAATTTAAAAAGGTAACAAAAAGGCTGAAAGAGAAAGGAAATCTTTCAGAAGGAAAATAAAAGGAGTAAGAAAATGGGGAGGAGTAAGAAAATAACATGGAAATATCAGCCCTCCATTTTGACTTATAGAAGATCCAGAAAGAGAAAATGGAGAAAAGGAAAACTCTCAAGGGAAAATAAAAGAACACTTTTCAGAACCGAAGGACAAGAATCCTCAGATGGTGAGGTCATCAAGTGTATGACCCACACCAAGCCACATTGTGAAATTCTGACACCTCATCGGGAAAAATATCCTAAAAGCTTACAAAGCTCATGAGATTGTAAAGTATTAGCAATCAAAATAGGTATCTCCATAGCAGTGCGGATCTCGAAGCCAGTGGAGAAGTACTTGAAAAATCTCAAAGGAAAAGTAGGTTTCAGCCCAGACTTCTGTACCCAAACTGTTAGTTAAGGGTGAGAACAACAGCACTTTTATGAAAGCACAGATTCAAGTGACTTACAGGGCATTTGTTTCCCGGGGAGCCATGGGAGGACACACTATAGCAATATGTAGACGAAACCAAGAAAGAGAAAATACCAGCCTTAGATAGCAGTGGGAGAAGAACCCAGCCATGGAAAGCGGCCAGACCAGGATTGGAGAAAGAGTGCAGAGAGCTCCAGAAGTGATGTCTCCAGTGGGGGAGGGAAAAAACCAAACAAACAAACAAAAAAAAAACAAACCAGAACTAATGTATTTAGGCACATGGGATATTTATCGGTGGGCATAGAATAGAGGTGTTGGAGAATATGGAATAAATTAGTGATGGGTTCACATATAACCAGACATGTGAAGAAGAAAAAAAAATTGAGGACATGATTAACTCCAGGAAAAATAAAGTATCATGTGAAAAAGAAGGCGGATCACAGTGCATTACTTGATCCAGCATTGAGCAACATCTGCAAAGTTGTAATAACACAAACACTAACTTTTGATTTGATTAGAATTACTAGGACCATTTGGGGGCACTAAGAAAGAGGAAGTAAGAAATGTGTATGGGAATGTGAAGGCTTTATCTTCCGTGGTAGGAAATCAAAGGATATCTAAAATTGGTAAGTTAAACAGTCGCATATGCATACCCAGCCAGTAAGTGTTGAGCATTAGTGTTTTGGCAGCCGGTTTTCAAAAGACATAACACATGTTTTTGCAGTTTTGTACCTTCACGTGCTCTCTCCATGAAAGGCGAGGGCCCAACCGAGTGGCAGTCGGGAACAGGGGCACACATTCCCCAGTCACTGTTTTTCAGGCATGGAGACCATCCCAGTGCTGGTCCCGCACACTTTTCAGATATGGGAAATTAAATTTCTCTCTTCATTTACACAGTTGTGTAGAAGGAGCCAAGTCTTTTCTTTGAAACTGCTTTTCTCCCAGATTGCTTCCACAGATTGAAACAGGAGAAAAGAGAAGAGCAAACTGACATTCGGGATACAAACTCTCTCACTGGACCAGTGTGTTACCTCCTAATTACTTCCCTGAATGGAGGATCTTTAAAAATGATCAAAAGACAAAGGCATTTCTTAAGAAACTCTACATGCTTTTGTCATGAGTTTTGGAGGGTAAGGGACGGTTGTGTTGGATGTCTGTTTCCTTAGTTGATTTGCAACCACTGGAGAAATTATGGGGAACAAAGGGAAAAAAGAGCCATAAATACAAATGAATTCCTTTTACATGAGTTGAAAAACCACAGGACATGCTCCATTTTTTTTAGCACTCCAGATCGGAGATTACGGATCCACACAGGAGAGTGGAGAGTTAATTAAAATTTGTGCTCCTACTTCCAGAAAGAAATGTCTTTCCGTTTGATAAGCAGGCTGTCTTTGGAGTGCTGTTTGTGCTTTTCTGTCCTTACTGGAGTGTCACAGAAAAGCAGATCAAAGGGAGCCTCCATCCAGTTAGGTTTTCTACCACCTTTCTGAGCTAATGGACTTGAAAGCCTCTTCCCCTGACTGCTTGGGGCTCATGTCATATGCTAGAAATGTCGTCTGCGTACGGTATTGATAATACGTGAAGGGACTTTGATAGATGCTTACAGAAAACCACATTTACCACTAATTAAATCAGGACCACCCCAAACCGTCAGGGCGGGGTAGTCTGGCAGAGGGTTGCTGCCTCACCCCTTACCATTTGTATTTTACTTTTCCCCTCTCCACGTGACGGCCAGATTACTACCACTACTCACGAAAGCAGGGTTCTGTTTTTGTTGTGCTTTCTCTTGTCCTCTGAGTCTTTGTGCTTCTGCACCCTCTGGCTGACATCCCCTGCCCTGAAGGGAAAAACTGTTTGGGAGAAAGCCTGCTGTCTTTCTTTTTAAGATAGTGACAAAACGAAATAAACATAGAGCAAAATAGAGGCAGCCCAGGCTCACCCCATGCGAGCAGGCAGGTCAGGCTGCAGCGGGGGGGCTGGCCATTGTTTCGCTGCTCTGGGTGCCCGCGGAGAAAATCCAGCCGGGCCGCAGCCACTAATAAAAGGACTCCATTCTGCCACTCAGGGCTTTGTGAGGCGCCAAAGCTTGTCCTAGTTGCCATGGCTACTGTCTGATTGTGGCGGGTTTGTCACAGTGCTTGATAAAGTGGGAAGGTTATTCTTGATAGGCCTAAGTAATCATAACCTCGCAAAGCTTGAGAGTGTGGCTTTAACACTTTTTTCCTCCCTTCTTGAAATCGGGAATGCAGGGATGGGGGTTGGGTTGTCGGGGAGAAAGCAGCCCCAGCAGGTGGTGAGGGCCAGGCCCAGCATGAAGGATACTGCCAGCTGGTGTGGATGGGAGTTCCTCTTGTGGCCAGGGGGCTGGGCAGAAAGGAGTGTCACTTGGGTCATCTGCTATCCCTGGGCCTGAGTGGGGGCTTCAGAGAAGGGGTCAGAATGGGGGCCCCTCCTGACCCTTCCATCAAGTGATTATTCTTGTACCCCTCTCTCCTTTCCTCTTTTCCCTTTCTGCTCCTACCTCTTTTATTAAGGGGCCTCCCTTTCTTCCCCCTCCTTAGCCTGCCCATCCTCCCCCTTTCCTCTCCCTTTCCTTACCCCAATTCCTTTACAGAACTGGGCCTTTCAGAGCCCTCTACTTTCCCTTCTCAAGTGGAGAAGGATAGGGAAGGTTAGCTCTGAGGTAACAACTGACTGGATATGGCCACAGAATTGGACTCTCCTGTCATCAGAAGAGACCCGAATTAAGGGGCACTTGGGGAGGCGCAGTCAGTTGAACGTCCGTCTGACTCTTGGTTTCAGCTTGGGTCATGATCTCAGGATGATAAGGTGAAGCCCCGTGTCTGGCTCTGAGCTCCACACGGAGTCTGCTTAAGACTCTCTCTCTCCCTCTGTCCTGCCTGCCCCCCCCAAAATAAATAAATAAATTTCATCTTTAAAAAGAGAGACCTAATTGATTACCCAGGCAGTGCTTCTGTAACTTGTGCATCAGAACTACTGAGAAGGTTCTTTCAAACAAAAAGAACCCCCAGGTTTCAGATCTGGTAGGTCTCGACAGGGTCCCAAGACTCTGCATTTCTAACAAGGTCCCAGGTCGATGCCATTGTTGTTGCTTGGGGAACCATATTTTGAGAACCACTGTCAGAGGCCAAAGCTTATTTTTTATAGTTGAGGAAACAGTCTCCCAAAGGATCAATTACTTGCCAGGAGTTCAGGCAACTTGGTAGCCACGCTGGGATGGGTGCCCAGCGATAGGGGTTTCAAAAGCCATTTGAAGAGGGAAGGTTCATCTCTCTTCCAGCCCCTTAGCCCAGAGCAACTAGATGAGCTGGTTCTGTTCCCCAAAAGCCTCCAGCAACACAGCCAGTCACCATCTGTGGTCCCGCTGTGAGCAGTGCCACTCCCAAGTGAAGCCCACCTTCCTCGGTGCTCTGGGCCCATTGGAATCTTCTGTTGTACGTGCTAGGGTTCTACCCCTAGAATGCCCCTTCCCCAGCTCCACCTGTCAAATATGTGCCCAGCCCTTGGGCCCCAGGAAGCCTGTGTTGATCACGTCAGGCATCCTTCCTCTTCTGCTGACTTCTGAAGCCTTGTGGCCCTGCCCGTGGGCCATCTTGTATTCCCATCACTTGCCTGTCTGTGCTGTTGCCCCCTCCAGCTGTGAACACTAGCAATGGAACTGTGCCTTCCTTCACCTTTGTCCCCACCACTCTGAAATGCTCGCTGATTAGCGGTGGTTGGAAGGAATCAGAACCTGTCTGAGATGTTCTGTAGTTCTGAAGCCAGCCTCATAGAGACGGGGAACCCACTGAAGACAGTGGGCAGGGTGGGGGCCACACCTCCAGCATCTGCAAGGAGCCCAGAGGGGGAAGTGAGGCCCGCTGCAGTGAGAGAGCAGGACGTGGCCTCACAGTGCGGTGCTCTCTTGCAGGGGCAGGACTGAGCTTCTCAATTGAAAGGCGAGTCAGAGCCCCCAGCACACAGGTGCACACACTGATCTGAAATAAAACACAGGCAGCGCTCATCAGCCCATTCGTGTCAGGCTGTGTAACACAAGTGAAGCTCCCGTGTGTGTGTGTGTGTGTGTGTGTGTGTGTGTGTCTGTGTGTGTGTGTGTGTGTGTGTGTGTGTGTGCATGCGTGCACTCGTCTTTGTTGCTGCCGTGGCTGGATGTGAACAACTTGATCATGAATGAAACGTGATCTAACTCCCCGGCACGCACTCCGGAATCCTCAGGTGTGTTGTCGTCTGCCCTGAATACGGCTCTGAGGCCAGGTGACTGTGCTTCTGCAGAGGCACTCACCGGAGGCTATCTGTCCACGAAAGAATAGAACCAAATTAACGCATTAATCCTCTGGCTCTAGTTCCCGCCCAAGTGGGGTCTGTGGGGCAGGACTTCTGGGCTGCTGGGCGCCCCACCCCTTTCCTGCCCCATCGCCTCCTCTGGCTGATGGAACATCCCCCTCGGTCGCCCAGCGGCTGACTTGGGGCAGCCGCAGCCCTCATGGTGGCCTTTCTCCCCCAGGGTGTCGAGGTGCAGACCGACTATGTGCCCCTGCTGAACTCCCTGGCGGCCTATGGCTGGCAGCTCACCTGTGTGCTACCAACTCCCGTGGTCAAGACTACCAGGTAACAACAACAGGCCTCGGCATCATCATCGTTACCACTCAACACCTGCTCGGGGCTGTGCCCTTGACACATGTCACTTTTTTAGTCCTGTGACAACCTCTGAGGCTGGTGCGGTTACCAGACTCTCCAGCTGGGAAGTGACAGAGCTGGGATTTCAGATCCTTAACCCCCAACCCACAGGGCATCCCCTGCCCCTCTTCCCACATGGGGAGTCTTGGCCAGTGAATTGTGACTGCGAAGCACGTCAAAGGTGAGCCTTCTGGGTTGTGGGGGCCCAGGGCTGTCAGGTACAAAAGAAATCGAGCCCCTACTGCATGCCCTGTTCTGGCTTGGGTAGGTACCTTGCATGTAAAATTTCATTTAGTACTCAAAAAAAAAAAAAAAAAGTCCTACAAGGTGAAGTCTTTTCACTAAACCCATTTTGCGACTGAGGAAGTTATGGCCGGGGAGGCTGAAGGACTCACCCAAGATCATAGCCCTGGTCAGTAGTCCCACGAAGAGCATGTAAAGACCTGCATCTTGACCCTGGCTTGTGGCATCCCTTTACAGTTTCACATTTAGGGGCATTTGTCCACCTTAGCTCAGCCCACCCTCCCTTGACCTCGCATGTCCCTGAAAGGCCTTTCATCTGTATTTGGGGTTTATCTGAATGAATTCTCCTAACTATCCCATGTGGTTATAAGCATAGATATCATTCCCATTTTATAGATGAGAAAACTGAGGCTCAGAGAGGCTCTGTCACATACCTGAAGCCACGCATCCAATAAGTTGCAGAACTGGGACTAGAACCTCAGTCTCCAGACTGAGTCTCCTATCTCTTATGTCAGGCAGGGTGATGGCCAGCATGAGGCAAGGCTGGTGATCTGGGGGGACGACAGGGCCGTGCAGCCGCAGAGGCCAGACTCAGGGTGGAGAATGATGGGGGCAATCCGTACCTTCCTTCCTGGGTCCCTCTAGGAGGCCGTCTGGGCTCTCAGCATGTCTCCCTCCTGACATTGGGCCACAGTGGGTCTGCACACTACCAGGCACCTATCTGCAGCCACCTTTTGGCCCCAGGCCATTGGGAGCTTCCATGGTGCCTTACAACCAAGACTTCTGTGGGTATGGAGTGATGGAAAGAACCAGGGTGGGAAAAAAAACCCTCGATTTGGGACATGCAGACTTGAACCCAGGTCAGACCCTTCCATTTGCTAACTGTCCATCCTGGCCAAGTCCTATAGCTTCTCTGAATTAGTTTCCTTGTCTGTAAGATGGAGGAAAGCCTGCTCCACCACCCACTCCAAAGGACAGGAGTCACGATGAGAACTGGATTTGAATGAGAAGCTCCCACTCGTTTTGAGCTCTCTAAACCCAGAGAGTACAGACAGGTGCCTCTGTCTCCCTCTCAGATCTCCTACCTGCTCAGTAATCCCCCCTAATCCTCCACTTCCCTGTGCTGCACACACCGCCTCCTCATGGTGGAGTGGAGAGCTCGGGGAACCGGGGAGGTTTGAGCTCGAATCCTCACTGTGAGAGCTCAAGCCCACTCCTTAAATGAGCTTTCGTCTCCTGTCTTTACAGACAGGCTGTGGTCCCACTCTTTGGAGTGGGCTTACTCCAAGTGGGCTTACTCACTCCTCGGGGGTGAGGCTTCAATGAGCCATGATGTGTGAAATCACCCAGCCCAGCCCCAGCACAAAATATGTTCATTTTGTCCCCCCTTTCCTTCTGACATTCCATGCCGTGGCGCTTGCCTCAGCAGAGAAGACAGCGATCTCCCTCACAAATATTTCTGCCATCTTTAAAGGCCGCTCTGTGGGGGCCCAGAGGAAAGTGCACTCACTGTGCCAGAAAAATGAGCAGTGCTCCTCAGCACCCCTCCCCTGTGCCTGCAGGAGCCAGGCTGCCTCGGGGCCCAGTGAGGCCGAATCAGGCCCATGGCCACGCCCCTGTGCCCAGCCAGCCTTCTGTAGAGGCGGCCGGGAGGCTCACCACCTATCCTGGGCCAAGTTGACCTCTCCTTGGCTCCTTCCCAAAGCAGAGTTGGAAGAAGCTTCTACCTCTTGAGATTCACGGAAGAAGCCAGTTTATTATCATTTGGCCAAGATGCCAGCTGTTACCTCACATCGAAGGAAGGGGAGCCCCCAGCTATGAAGCTGACTTGGCAGAGGTGCCCACAGAGCTTTTGTTGAGCCCCTCACAGAGCCCCCTGGAAGCAAGGGCCGGGTGGATGGCCTGGGCTGGGACGAGTGCTTCTTGACTACTGACATCTCCCTGTTTGGTGGCAGTTCTCCGTTCTGTTGGCGCTCGGGCTCAGCAACCTTAGGGGTAGACACATGGGTGAGGTTTGGGGCTGGCCTGGGGGTAATGGCTCATTCTCACCTCTGTGTTCTAGGGAGGGGAATGTATCCACCAAGCAGATTATCTTTCTTCAGAGACCGTGTCTACCTCAGAAAATCAAGAAGAAGGAATCAAAGGTAAGTGACCTTGATGGCCTTTTTCAGTTTTCCTTGGCAGGGCCTCCTCCGCAGCTGGATTTTCTGTAACAGTTGAGTGGGCAGCTGGCTCCGACTTCCAAGGGCTCTCAAAGGAACATCTGAGCCCCTTGGCAAACGGGAGCACACCTGAGGCTGCTGAAAAGAGATAGATGGGGGCACTGGGCGGGGGGGTGTCTTGTCTGTCAGGTCAGAGAGCAGAGTAGAACCATTCTGTTGGACACGCATGTAGTCCAGATACTCCCACTAAACTAAAAATAGGGGCCTGAAGTCAGCTGCCTCTGGCCGGGGTGTAATGGCTTGCGTTTGTGCCTAGCTTCTCTGTATCTTAATCCCATGACGAGCTCTGGCTGCAGCCTGTTGGATCCCTCAAGACATCAGAAGTGTGGTGATCTTGGCAGAGAGAGACCCTGCCAGAGCTCCTTGGCGTGCCCCGACCCCAAGGCCTCTCAGTGACAGTGGCTGGTGTGGACACAGTCCACGGCAGAGTCCTCAGGCCCCGCTCTCTTGGGGGTTGCTGGGGGCCTTCATCCCCTCCCTGGACAGCACATGGCCAAGCCTGGAAAACACAGTTGTGCTAAGAGACTGTGGCCATTCTGAGATATTTCCCCCATGTTCCCAGAAATCAAATCCAAGCGCTTCCTTGTGTCAGATGATTTTGATTCTTCTCACCCCACACTTCGCAGCCGGTGGGTGATTCTCCTGTGGGTGATTGGCCATTTGCTCGGGAAGAGATGAGAGAGTCAGGGGGACTTGCGAGAGCCCAAGTTAGGTGTCACCTGAAGCCCGCCTGAGCCACCTTTGTTGGCCAGCGCAGTGCTCTCTGGCAGAGCCTGACAGACCTGCTCTGCTCCTCAGGCTTGGCACCCTCCTGTGCTCCCCTCTTAGTTCCTCATGTTCTCTGGACATGGAGCCTGGACAGGGACGACAAGCACGCGAACAGATTGCAGCAGCCCCTCGCCAGCCGGCAAACCCACTGGGTTGGTGGGGGGGGCTCCTGGGAGGAATGCCAAGGAGAAGGCGACCTGAAGCCAGATGGTGTAGAATGCAGAGGGAGGTCTCTCTCTCAGCTCCAAGACGCTAATGTGACAGGTGACAGCAGCAGAGGGCCAGAAAGCAACCGCTGAAGTCACCATTAACCACCAGGAGCAGTCAGCCGCCGGCTGGAAGATGGATCTTCCCCGGACCACCGTTAGCTGCCGCTCGGCCCCAGGCTCCTGGGGACCGCGTGCATTCACGGTGACATTCAACAACAGCACAAACCAGGCTGCCATAGGACGCCAAAACACGCCAACTCAGCCTTTAAGAGAAGGAGGCGGTGCTGCCTTTTCCCGCCAGCCCTTCCCGGTTGGGATGTGGGCGGTTCCCAAAGGAGAGCCATGGGGTTTAATTTCGGTATGAAGTCTGTGCGGCTCACGGAGGGAGACAAGCAGGCGATTTTAGAGGGAGCATTTTTAAAGCTGCTGTGAGGAGGTGGACCAACTTCCCTCGGGGAAAAGTGAGAGGATGGAGTCATCTATTTTCTGAGCAGTAGACTCTTCCAACCCCAGTCAGCTGTGCTAAAGTGGGTGGCTGCTTTCTCTCTTGAAGTACTTCCTTACCTCCTGCTCATTCATGGGATTGGCTCCTGTGGAGCACAGGTTTTTTGTGTGACCTGGAGAGGTCACCTCACTCACTAGTGGAGTCTGGGCGTGGGGTACGGTGGGGGGACTTCACAGCCAGATGGGTTGTCTCCCTCTCACGGTCCCAGCCAGTGGCTCTGCTGCTGACTCAGGTTGGCAACCTGCTCCCGCGAGCTGTGGGTACCCCAGTGACCATGGCAGTAACTCCATCAAGTCCTCACCATGCCTGGGTCTCCCAAGCACTGACGCTCTTGATCGCCCTCTGCCTCTTGAAGCTCCTTTTTGTCTGGGCTCTGGCCCTGCACTGTCCTGGTCTTCCAGCAGGTGGTTCAGACCCAGCCCCATCTCTCTCTCTCTCTTTCTGGTCTCTTTCCTAGAAAATCTCATTCATCCCCAGAAAGAGAAATCTGACCCTCTTAGGTGATGACTCCCACACCCGCATTTTCAGTACTTGTTTCTGCCCTATGACCCAGGACCACGGACCCCATTACTACCCAGCATCTCAGAGGGACTTGTGACCTGGCCAGCCCCACCCCCACCTGGAACAAGTGCACTGCCTCCATCCAGAGACACCCACCCACCCAGGGCTCATCCTTGACTCCCCATCACTTCCATGGTCACTCTATCCTCAAGACATGTCTGTTTTAGATCCTAGGAACTTGAATCCCTCCACTTCTCCCCACCATTCTGGGCCTCAACAACTCTAATCCTCTGGTAATAGGTCTCCCCTTCAAATATGTCATCTACTAGGAGCCAAGGGAATCTCTTACAGAAGCACACGGAATCATGTCCCCCCACGGCTTTAAATGTTTCCAAAGCATTGTGTAATTCTTAAGATAAAGACAGGAATCTGCATGAGATCCACAGGGCCATGTGTGGTCTGGCTCTTCTGCCACTGTCCCCATCTTCTGCATTCCAGCTACTGTGGCCTATAGGCTCTTCTGTGTCCCTTCTTGCCACAGGGCCTTTGCTCTGGCTGTTCCCTCTGCCTCAGACTCTCTCCTCCTTTGTATATATAAGTAATGAAATGTGTGAGCCCAGGACTTTCATGTTCTGTCTGGATTGAAATCTAAGGAAAGGGACCACAAGGCTGGCACACCAAGGACACAGCATTTTGAGGCCTCTTTTAATCAGCAAAGTAGAGAAAATTCTCCCGTCAAGACTTTTCAGCCTTTGAAAGAAACTTCTTTGTGAGTGGGGCTTTCAAAGCAAGTAATTAAACTCCATCCGAAGTAATAGATGATTTCTCCCACACCCAAGTCTTCCTTCCAGCTACACTCCTTGAAGTGGGGGCAGGTAACAAACAGTTTTTAAAATGTGGGAATTAAATCCATTAGCCCTTGCTGACATGGAACTCTGGACCCACACTGCTGTCAAGTGAAGGATTTTTTTCTTTTGCACACTTCTTTCTGACATGGATGACTAGTGGAAATCTTTCTGAGCGTGGACGCCAGCGACACAGCCAAGTGCCACAGACTCACTGACTGGGGAAGGCCCTGGTGTTGGAGTGGGCTGCTTGATTTGTTCAGACGCTCTCCCTGGTACTGCTCCAGATATGGCATCCCTCCTCCTGGCTGGGCTGCCAGCCTTTAAGAGTGTGGATGTTCCAGACCTCCCCAGAAAGCTGTCACCATCCCGGGGGTGGTGGCTGTGTGCCTGCTTCTCCTCATCTTGCTTTCTGAGACGGTGCCTTGTTGAGCCTTGGGATCTGGAACAATTGTGTTATTTGTTAAAACCCCTGACTGTCCTCTACTCAAAGGAGCAGAAGGGAGTGGTGAAGGGGATCGGTGTGAAGATGGGAGGGAGACAAGGAAGTCCTTCCATGAGGAGCAGAGCTGGGGCTGCAGGAAGACATGGGGTGTCTTTGTCTTAGCTCAGTGCTTCTCAGACTGGGGCCCGTGGACTAGCAAGATGGGCCTTACCTGGGAGTTTGTTAAAAATGTGAGGTCTCCCTCCCCTTCCCAGGTTGCATTGAGTCCGAAACTGTGGGATGGGGTGAGTGTTCTGTTTCAGGAGTCCTCTGGATGGTTGTGATGCCCGTTCAAGTCTGCGGGCCGGTGTCTCAGTTATCTAATGTAGGGTCCTTTCTTGGCTCACCTGTGCACTGCCATTCAAATTTTATCATTATTTTCTTTTTAAAAATAGGCCTGTCAGGGAGGCTTTGGTGTAGATCTTTTTTTAAATAAGCCAAACCAAAGTATCTTTAATGGCAGTTAAATCTGTATTTCCATTAGCTGACTATTTGGCCTAATGAGCCAAGCACCTGACCCAGCAGATGCCACTTGACATCAGACAGTCTGAAAGGGGAGGCACTTGTGTGCGGGACTGAGCCCTTTCAAAGGGGCGTGGCCTCTCCCTCTGTTTCCTCTCCTCCTTGCCCCTAGGGTGAGAGCCTAAAGCCTTTCTTCCACCAAGAATGAGGTTGTAGGGAGCCAGAGACACCTGCATCTGAGTTCCAGCTTTTTGTTCTCTAGCTGTATGACTTTGGGCAAGTTACTCAACCTCCCTGAACCTCTATGCACTCATCTATCCAATCGTACTAACCATGACTAGTGAGAGTACTTCTTTGGAGATTCAGGGCCATGGGAAACCTTGCCACAGTGTGAGAGACATGGTTGGCACCCTGGTATATGCTTGCTCCTTTGCAGGCGGGTACCTCCTGGTAGTCCGCCTTTATACTTTCGAACATTTCACTTTTCAGATGTCCCTGGGTTTGGGCTCCTGCTGCTTCTCTGCTTCAGGAGAATGCCTCCACAATAGACTGGAGAAGAAGGGAGAGTTGAGTCAGGGCCTCCTCGGAACTCGGCTACAGCACCCATGACAGCTGTGGTGGGATGGGGACCCCCCCCAGGCAGCAGGGGGACTGAGTGATGGCACCGTGGCCCATCTGAGGTCACAGGAGACTGTAGTCCTAGAAGGCATTTGGTTTGACAGATTACCCTGTGGTGACTAAGAAGGACAGAATACGTTGGCTGGGATTGTGCCCACCAGCTCAGTGCTTACAGCCCCAAATCCTCCACCCTGTAGTCCCTGGAGAAAGTGGCTGGTGTGTTCCCCTGGTGGCTTATACCAAATCAACAAACTGTGATCTTCTATAGGAAAGTAGATATGGCTGGGCTTCCAGAGGACACATGGAAGTTCTTGCTTCATTAGCAAGAGCAGACCCTGAGAGAAGAGCTGGGTTTGCATTACATAATAAGAGTCCTCGGGGCGCCTGGGTGGCTCAGTCCTTAAGTGTCTGCTTTCTGCTCGGGTCCTGGGATCAAGCCCCACATGGGCCTCTCTGCTTGGCAGGAAGCCTGCTTCATCCTCTCCCACTCTCCCTGCTTGTGTTCCCTATCTCGCTGTCTCTGTCTCTGTCAAATAAATAAATAAATAAAACCTTTAAAAAGAAAATAAGAGTCCAGGATAACATCTGGCAGAGATAAAATCTTCGGTGGTTCTACACCCCCCAAGGGCAGGGGGCGCTGTCTGCATCTACCACCGCATGACCGAGCCCCAGAGGTGCAGCTCCACCCTGGGGGCAGACACCTAGTTGAGAGATGAGGAATTTGAGACTTGGAGAGATTAATGACTTATCCAAAGGACCAACAGCTAACTTCCCTCTGGGGTAGTCTGAGCTTCCTCTACCCAAGCCCTGAGCTCCAACAACAGGATCCCTGTGCTGGCAAGGCGAGGCCTCAGATCCCTCAGCAGAGGCTGCCAGGCTGGCATCTGGAGGCCACATGCCATCCATGCAGGACACTGACTTTGGACCTCAGCACCACTGTGGCCCCCAATAGCAACGTCTATGGCACGTGGGCACATGATCATGGGGCCTCTTCGAGCCCAGTCTTACCTCATAGTTTCAAGGTGACCCGTTCTTGCCCAGCTCCATTACTGACTGTGCAACCTTATCCTCTCTGAGCCTCTCTTGAC
Organism: Enhydra lutris kenyoni; assembly: GCF_002288905.1. Taxonomy (NCBI): domain Eukaryota; kingdom Metazoa; phylum Chordata; class Mammalia; order Carnivora; family Mustelidae; genus Enhydra; species Enhydra lutris. The sequence goes on from NW_019154123.1 coordinate 12,573,334, forward strand.
TTCCCTGTCAGTGGGGAAATGCTTAGTTGCAGGGAAGCTCCCCAGGGAGCAGCCTCTGAAAGATTTGGGTGGAAGAAAGTTTTAGGGTGAGTGCCCCCAGGAACACCTGTGGGGAAAGAAGGGCACAGGAGTGGGCAGGGGGAGAAGCTGGGCTGTGAGGCAGTCACAGCAGTGGCTGTATTAGCCAGCCCCCGTGGGAACCCAGGAGCTGGGATGGCCTTTTCAGTTGGCCCCAGGTTCTGTGCCCTTCTAACTCTGGTGATATGGTAAGAGAATGCAGGCCCGTGCTTGGTAACCCACAGCCCACTTAGAATGGAAGCACGTACCCAGAGCCCTGGCTCCTAGAATGGGCAGGCCCCATGTCTCTTCTCCCATCCTGCTTCTCCAAGTGATAGGATGTCAGGATCTCCTTTCCCAGAGCCAACTGAAAGACATACCCCTCGTCCCCAGAGACTCCTGAACTGCACGTCTGAAACACAGCTCATGGAAGGCATCAGGCTGGCTCTTAACAGTGGGTGTGGTGTATTTGGGCCATGATTCCAGTTTGGCTCTGCTCTGCTCCAGGAACACTGGGAATGGTGTGTCTTGCCCCAGGAAGCGACGTGGGTGGGAAGGCAAGCAGACAATCAGGTGAAGCTCTGGGTTCTCGGAGCCTGTGTTTATTTATCCCCATCCTCTCTGGTTTCTAGTTCCAGTGGCGGTTCTCCCGAGAAGACATGCACAGCAGGCAGATGAGGAAATCCAAAGGTAAACTGAGCGCCAGAGACAAGCGACAAGCAGAAGAAAACGAGAAGAACTTAGAAGACCAGTTTTCCAAAGCCGGAGACGTGGGAAACTGTGTGCCAGGCCCGCATCAGGATGACGAGGCCTCTGAGGAGATCAAAGTCCCCATCGAGGAGGTCACAGAAGGAAAGCATCATCCTGACTCGCTCTGCTTGGAGGACGGGGCTGTGCAAAATGGTCCAGCCGGGCCCTGCAGGGCCCCCACTGGGGGCTGCACTGGGCACTCCCATTCTGGGGAGGGTGCCAGGGAGGGAGATGCCGGGGAAGTGGCCGCAGAGCCTTCCTCGGGGGATGGCAACTGAGTCTAGAGCATTGGTGTTGAAAGCCTGATGAGCCGGCAGACCCGAGGCTCTGTGCCAGCATCCGGGTTGGGGGCCGGTTTGCCCCAGTGTCCCGTGTTACCCTTTGGCTTGGCTTGACCTCTTCTTGTGAGCTCACCTGGGCCCTCTGAGGGCTTGGGTCCCTGACTGTGTTGGTCTCCGCACATGCGTTAGAAATGTGTCGTAACGCCCCAGTGTTAGAATGCAAGAGGTCAAGTTATTTCTTCTCCGTTTCCCAGTCCCACAGGAGGGACTGGACCAGCCAGTGCCTGTGTCCACCCCCAGGGCCTCCAGGGAGTATTTGAGTCAAGTCCATCGTTGGCTACAAATCAAGGCTCTCTGTTGTTCATACCACCGCCCCCTTGCTGGGCACCGTCCATCCCCTGCTGTTCTCTGCAGCTGCTTGGTGATGTGACAATGCCTGGAGGCCATCAGGTGCCCTAGTATCTCCACCCCACAGACCCTGCTGCTTTGGTGAAGAAAATGACAGTGGGGAGGGGAGGTGCCGCACCTCCCAGCTTTTCTCGAAGTATTCCCATATATACTGGTAATCTGGAAATGAAGAGGTAATTCTGTGTGTGCCCCTCCTCTTGCAGAATGTCTGAGAAAGTATTCTGTATTAGTATTAATGCCAAAAACTTTTTTAAGGGTTTTGTACTCAGCACATCATACGAACACATGTTCCTTCCATCATTTCAGGGCAACCTGGCCAGTTGGGAGCCCTTGTTATGTGCTATTTTAATCAGTGTATCATTGGCCGAGTTGTTTCCATGTATGCTATCACGTGTTTCTATTGTCCAGAAAGTATTGTTCAGGCTTTAAGTAGATGCAACTGGCAAACTGTGGAGAGAGAATGCCGATTGTCTTGACCCGAACAACCACCTGTCTCTTCTCTTTCTTGTTTAGTTACTTAAAGCAATAAATCATCTATGAGTTTAGTGCATTGTAAATACTGAGTACTGTGTCACAGTGAAAAGTCCTAGCCTGACGTCCAAAGGCTCAGTAAGTTGCTGACTCCTGGCACTATGATGATTTTGGAGAAGAAAATGAAGTTCCTGTGGAAAATAGCAGAAGCAGTGAAGCATACTGTGCTTTCCTGTCATTTATAGAAAGAAGATGGCAAGTGGGGGATTCAGGTGTCACCTGCTAAGGCAGGACACAGCCACCTCCCATGGCCTGGGGTGGTAGAGACAAATACCGCTTAAAAACAAAAAGCCCTGTATCAGTTTCTTTGCATGTTTTCAGACCTTTTTTTTTTTTTCCCAAAAAGATTTATTTTAGAGAGGGGGAGAGAGAGTGCACTCACACTCAAGTGGGGGCAGGGGCAGAGAGAGAAAGAGAAAATCCCAAGCAGACTCCCCACTGAGCGTGGAGCCGGATGCCAGGTCAATCCCAGGATCCAAGAGATCATGATCTGAGCTGAAATTCACCACTCGGGTGCTTAACCGACTGAGCCACCCGAGTGCCCGTTACCAGACTTTTAAGTAAATTATTTTGTGAAGCAAATCTCTTCCTTGTTTGCAAGTTTTGCTAAAATAAACACATTTGTACTGTATTTTTAGGAGGAAGTACTGGAAACCCTTGTACGCCGCATTGTACAATTGTTTTTCTGCGAACTTCCCCCACCTAGCCCAGAGCTTCCCTAAAAAGGTTGAAGGCTCTGATCAAAGAGAAAACAACTATTTAAAATTAACATTTTCCACAGTTATACTCAAGAATATTTATATATTGATTTAAAAAATTTTTTAAAAATCAGTGCTTTCTTAGAGGATCACGGCTTTTTAAAAATATGCTAGTTAGCAGAGCCTGGGGCAAAAACACTGCCCATCTCTCACGACTTTGGAAATCAATTGGTCCCAGGCCACACCGTTCACGTGGTGGCCTACATCACTCAAATGTGGGTACATTTTTTCAATAATTCAGTGACATTTATGCTGGCTGCCTGTGTTATGGGGGAAAAGAATTAAAGGTGATTGTAGCTAATTTGAATTCCTCAGGGAGTTTGGCCCTAGCACCAGGCTGACAAGTAATTCCTGAAGGTCTTGCCTTTTCCCCACTTCTCCACACCTTGCTGCTTATCTGGCAAAATATCGGTCTACCTGAGGCGGTTCTCAAACTGGCTGGTCTTAGAATCGCCGGGAGAGCTTTAAACATTCCTGCTACCTAGGTTCCATCTAGAGAGTGGGCCGGGCACCAGATTCTAAGCCCCCTGGGATTCCAGGTACAGCCAAGGGTGACAGCCACTGGCCACAGGGTTGCCTGAGTTGAATCACAGCTTGTTCCTTGTGAAATGCAATGCTTTCTACAAAAGGTAAGTAACCAAGGCCCTAACAATCCCAACATCCTCATGTGCATTTCAAGTGGCTGCATTCCTGAAGGGAATTGTACTCTCCTATGATGGCCGATAGGGTCAAAGGCTATGGTTCGCGCTGACAAGGCCCCATGACCAGAAGATGTAGAAGCTTGTAGTGTTTGGCTCCAGGAGGCTTGTGCACATGGCAGTCAGTCTTCAGGCTGCACCTGTCACAGCAGGTCTGGAAGGAATGGGGCGTTCCGGGTGTGATCAGGTGATTTACGTGCTGACCGAAGTGACTTTGATGCCCCTGCTGCCACCACCATGCAGCCTGATGGGGCATTCCAGGGAGTCAGAGGTAGTGCCATCAGGGGAGGCCAAGTCGAGCCTCACGGGAGGGACCAAGCGACTGCCATGGAGGGTTCTGGTCATTTTCTGGCCCAGTCGTTACTTATGGAAAGAGGTTTTTAGAGAGAGAAAAAAAAACCTCCCCCAGGAACAAAAGCAGTTCTTCTGAAGCTGTGGCTGAATTCTGAGTCTTTGGCTAGGAAACTATTTCCAAGACCTTGCCACCTCCAGGGGGGCTCAGGGGAGGGGTGTGGGTGGGAGGAAATCTTACTCTGCTTCACGAGACGCAGGCATAGTGCTCTCAAATGCACCTGGGCACAAGGTCGGAGAACTGACACGTGGAAAGCCTGAGGACACCCATGTTCAGGAAGCAGTAAGCCTGTTTGACATGGGGCCCCATGCAGTAGAAAAGCCCAGTTGGGCTTTGGAATCAGCTGGTTAGGATGCTAACCTGCACATGCCATCTCAAATTAATTTTGTCACATCTCCAAGTACCTGTGTCCCCATGTGTGAAAGGGAGCTGACACCACCTCATCAGGTTTTTGGATGCAAACGATGTGTGGAAAGGGCTTGGTGTGGGGGGCAGGTAATCATAATGCCGGCAGGTAACACACGTGGCAGAAGTGGTCAGAGTTCAGCCCAGTGCCCACCGGCTCCTCTACTTCCGGCCCCTCTAGCAGTCTGGGGCCCCGTGACTGGGTTCTGGCCAACGGGACCTGAGCAGATGGGACGCAGGCCACTTCTGGGCTTGATCTTTCCAAAGCACCCCATGCTACCTCTGCCCTCTCTTCCCCAACACCCTTGGCAGAATTCAAGACAGACCATGACATGAGGATACAACAAAATGAGCTACAAGCTAAACCACTGAGAATGTTACCTGTTACAGAAGCAGAGCATAGCCATCCTAACAGAAATACTTTAACGATTTTATAATAAGTTTAGAATACTTATAAACAATGTTTATAAAATCTTAATGTTTTCGTGTTTTTAAGATTTTATTTATTTTGAGAGAGTGAGAATGAGCCAGGGGAAAGGGCAGGGGCAGAAGGAGAGAGAGAACCTCTGGCAGACTGCCCCCTGAATGCAGAGCCCAGTGCAGGGCTTCACCATACCCCCAAGATCAAGACCTGAGCCGAAATCAAGAGTCCCGACACTGAAATGACTGCGTCACCTGGGGCATCCCTATCTGTTAGTGGTTTATAAGCAACAATACAGCCAACGTTAGTCCAGTCCTTGTCTGCATTTTTCCAAATCTCCAAACTGATTATACTTCACTGGAGTTATGCTCGATGGGACCAGCGTCAAGAAAACACAAGGACGAGATGTTCTAATTCATTTCTTATGAGGCACATTTTATCAGTACTCTGAACATATTAATCACGGCCGGTTGGAAACCACAAGACAACTTTCAGGCATAGCTCTCGGACTAGCAGTGCTCATTATTAGGAGGTTCCTGTTCATCAAAACTCATCACTCAGGCAACCTAGTTCAGTTGCTTGGGGTCTCACTGACCCTGGGGCATGTGGGCAATGGGTGTGGTCTGGGCTCTGGGCTCCCAGCACAGGCAGGCCAAGAGCAGCACTTGGGAATAAAGACTGACTTGTGAACTGCGGGGGAGGGAGTTGTGAGGAGGGGGGGAGAAAGGGGGACTGCATGTCGGCAGCACCTTTAAGGGGGCCCAGCACTGATCCCCCGGCTATCCCAGCAACTCCCGTCTCCAAGAGCCCTGTCAGAGGGGCAGAAGCCACGACACGAGTGGGGCCCAGTGGGCCCTGGTGACAAGCACTCCACCTGCTCATCAAACCTCCAAGACAAGTGACGCAGACTCCTGGCTGAGTTGAGCTCTCCTGGACCTGGTCCCCAGAGTTTGGCACCGAGAAGTACATGGACAGTAGATCTAAGGACAAGAGCCAACAAGCCTTTGGCTGGGATTTCCGAGGTGACTGTGGGCAGAAATGGAGGCAAAGCGAATGTGTATCACAGGTTCCTGTTGGGTGTGATCGTGTCTGTGGCCAGTTAGTTAAGAGAACGCCCTCTGGTCTGCTCTCGGAACCCAGTAGCTCTTGCTGCCCCAGCCCCGGCCAGGCAGTGGGCTATGCCATTTCCCTGTGCGTTTCCCTGGACAGGAGAGATAAGATGGTTCTCCATACATATCCGTAGTTTTTAACTCCTACACCACCATGCCAGGTGCTGGGAAGACTGCAGTGAACGAGCCAAACCCAATCCTGGCTCCCTCGGGGCCCACAGCACACGATAGGTCACTTCATCAGGTGCTGTCACTGGGGAGTCACGTGGAGAAGGGCCAGATGTGGGGAAAGCCTGGGCAGGCAGAGGGAACCTGCTCAGGGAAGGTTTACAGAACGACCAGCCATGGGGGGAGCAGTCATCGGGGGGCAGCGCGCCTCGCAGCTCCGAGTGTGGACTCTGACCACCCTGCCTGGCTAGAATTCTGACTCACCAGCGTGTGTGACCTTGGGCTAGTTACTAAACCCTTCTGTGCCTCAGTCGCTTCATTTGTAAAATGGAGATAAAAGGTGTGAGAAAGGAACATATGCTAAGTGCTTCGAGAACCTGTGGGGAGTAGCAGCGAGGAGACTGAGACAAATGGGCCAGGGCCTGACGCCAGCTGAGCCTCACGAACCATGGTCAGGAGTCTGGTCCTTTTGGGAGGAGTGATGGGGGGCTATGGGTCACTTTGAAGTAGGGAAATGACATTAAATTTGTCTTTTTAAAAGATCTTCCTGGCTGTCGGAGGAGAAAAGTGTGTAGGGGTTCTAGAGAGGGTACAGAGCTGTGAGGCCAGTGATCTGGTCCAGGAGGCGGTGTGGATGGTTTGCACCTCAGTGAGCAGGAGAAACGAGGACAGCTTTGAGAGTCATTTGGGAGCACAGACTGACTGGATTCTGCAACTGACTGGAGAGTGAGGGAGTACTGGAGTGACCGGCCATACCAGAAACTGGTTTAAGTACCGACCGTTTTCGAAGTTATTTCCTCGGAATAATAAATATTTCAGTGAGACTGCCATTGTTTAAAAACTTTCCTAGCACCCCTCTCACGGATTAGTTTTAAGGATTTGAATGACTATTCTACAAAGTTACTAAAATGTAAGTCTTGATAGTTTCCTTAAGACCCAAAGAATATGTCTTTAATTTTTGGAGGGAGGGAGTTGTTTGCGAACAGATGCAGCTGGTGGGGAGGTACCACAGGTAAGGCATGTGGCTGTCTGACTGCAACTCCATGTCCTGGGTCAAAAGGACAGAGCCCAAGTTTTGTCCCAGAAGATTTTTTTATGGTGATGCTGACCGACACAGTCACGGCTATCTGCTGTGGGGACTGTGTCTTAGAAATAGAGTGAAGAGGAGGGGGGCACCTGGGTGGTGCAGTTGGTTGAGTGACCAATTCTTGGTTTCAGCTCAGCTCATGACCTCAGAGTCATGGGATTGAGCCCCACATCAGGCTCTGTCCTCAGCGGGGAGTCTGCTTCTCTCTCTCCCTCTCCATCTGTCCCTTCCCCACTTGTACACACTCCCCCGCTCTCTCTCAAATAAATAAGTAAATCTTTAAAAAAAGAAAAAAAGAAATGGAGTAAAGGGATTTACCTTTTAAAAAGGTAAGACCACTTAAAAACATGGATCCCGGGGCACCTAGGTGGCTCAGTGGGTTAAAGCCTCTGCCTTTGGCTCAGGTCATGATCTCAGGGTCCTGGGATCGAGCCCCACATTGGGTTCTTTGCTCAGCAGGGAGCCTGCTTCCTCCTCTTTCTGCCTGCCTTTCTGCCTACTTGTGATCTCTGTCAAATAAATAAATAAAATCTTAAAAAAAATAAAAATAAAAATAAAAATATGGATCCCACATTGGTTGACTGGTAAAAGAAAGTAAGCTTCCCACTCTGTAATGAATGCAGTCTTCGGTAATAAATCCTTCTGTATTTAAATGTGCTGCTCACTAGTCATCAAGTTCAGTATGGCTTTGTATTTTTCTGCTGCTACTAAGTAATATAAAGGCTTAATGAAGGTAAGAAACAGATTTCATTTACCGGGGTGAGTATTTAAAAAGCTTCCTGTAATGAGGCTCTGCTCTTGCTGACTCTCCAACAAAAAGAACAAGAAAATCATCCTGGAAGGAAGGACAACTGGCAAGCCTGCCAGTTTCTGGATCCACGAAATGCCTAAGTTACTAACTACTGAAAACTTTGACTTCTCACAAAGCCAGGGAGCTATCAATTCAGCCGCTGTCTCAGTCCAGCCCACCTTAAGCCCCAATAGGCAAATGTTGTCAGTTTTCTTTTTTATTAATGGCGAATCCACCTTTTCTCCTGAGCCCCAGCTCCAGAATTTAATCAGCACTGTGGTGCACAAGTCCTCTACATCAAACCAAACTTTTCCCTTGCTTCAGTCCAAGGCAGTTTCTTCTTCTTCTTCTTCTGGTGCAAGCAACAGCCACCGCAACAGTGAATCAAAGACCTGAAGACAGCTAAGACCCTCCTTAGTCATCTCTCATCAGAATGGCCAACCTCAACTACCCCCCCCCCCGATCTCTAAGGCCCGTTTTTTTCCATCAGGAAATTGCAGAATGGTCATGCCGAAAGGGATGGTAAGTTGCATAGTCCCACCCACTTGACAGATCAGGAGAGCAGGGCATGGAGGGATGGTGAGTCGTGCAGGGACCAAGTTGTAGAACAGGGAGGGATGATTCAGGTATTTCTGTACCTTTCTGTGCCTCTCCAGCCTACCACACAGCCAACTAAACTTGCCTCATTCTTTGTTTCTTCTCTCTAGGCGCCTACAGTCCCTAAGAACAGAGAGGCTTAGTTGGATTTTTTAAAAAATCTCACTAACTGGAATGCTCTGGCAATGGGGTGTTCTGGTTAAATGACTCTCTCTTAAAAAAAAAAAAATGGTAGCCAGTCTATCCTGTTAATGGTGGGGACAACTTTGGAACAAGCTCAAGGATGCGTCTGTGGGGGCAAAAAGCCCTCCGAAAGGAGAGGAAAGAGACCAAGTCCCAGTCCCATAGTTCTAACTTTGTCACTCCCAGCCACGTGGTCTTGGGCAAACCATCTATGCAGTCTCATTTTTCTTTTTGGTAAAATGGGAAGGCATCATCACCCTGATTGGTCTTGCCTACTGCACGTAAATGTGGATAATTTAATGAGATAAAATGAACAAGCATCAAATGTCAAGTACTTCTGTAGGACTCAATTGATACTAGAACTCTAATCAAAATCTAGACCACCAGTGAGTTCAGTTAACTCCTGAGTTACTATTTCCCATCACTTTCCCTCTATAACTTTACTTGTGAAAAGGAATCTATATCACTATGCATTAGATCTTTGTGTTTAAATAACCTGGAGATGAATAATAGGAGGTAAAGAAAATACAGAATATACTAAAAAGCTAAAGAAAATACAGAATATACTAAAAAGCTAGAATAATTAAAACAGTGTTATACCAGAGCACAAACAAATAAGTAATCCTATGGAACAGACAGCCTAAGGAAGAAAAAAATCCATCTGTAGGTGGGAATTTCACATGTGATAAAGGAAGCATTTTAAATCATGGAGGAAAGTGTAGACTATTGGATAAATGGTGGTGGGCAACTGGAGAGCAGTACGAAAAGGTCAGGTGCCAATCCCTGGTCGAGCACAAAAATTAATTCCCAATGGGTTAAAGGCCTGCAAAAGTATCAGTAGACTATATATGTAGAAAAGCTGAGAGAAAAGATAGGTATATTTGAATATATATATATATATATATATATATGCATAAATATATATATATATATATATGCATATATATATATATATATTTAAAACTCTGGTGTTAAGTCATAACAAACAGAATTCAGCAACAAGTATCAGAGTAGGAAAAATATTTGCAACACATATACAGACAAAAGAGTAGCATTCATTTCTATTTTATAAAGACAAATCAGTAAGACATCAAAACAGACATAAAATGTGAACACACCATTCTAAAAAGAAATGGCTAAAATACTTCAGCTACTTTCTGGCATTTTTTTTTTTTTTCAAAAATCATCTTTGATTCGACTGACAGAGAAAATACACTTTAAAGACTTAGACAATCTAGTGTTGCCAGAAGGTAGAGAAACGGGTGCTTTCAATACTCTATTAGAATATAAGGGGCGCCTGGGTGGCTCAGTGGGTTAAAGTCAGCTCAGGTCATGATCTCAGGGTCCTGGAATCTAGCCCCGCATTGGGCTCTCTGCTCAGCAAGGAGCCTGCTTCCTCTTCTCTCTCTGCCTGCCTCTCTGCCTACCTGTGATATCTCTGTCTAATAAATAAATAAAATCTTAAAAAAAAAAAAAGAATATAAGCCAATTAGGCATTTTACAGGGTAACTGGGCAATACCAGCCAACTTTTGATCTGGAAATGACACTTCTAGTAATTCAAGAGGAATACATGCATAAAAATTACACAAATAAGTTTGTTCACTGCAATGCTGTTCGTAACAGGGCCAGACTGGGAAAAATCTAGAACAATCATCATAGAGATGCAGTTATATACACTGTGGCACACATCCACAGTGGAGTGTGTGAGAAGACTGAAATTCACCAGCACACATATCTGTATATATATACAAGGTGAATACACTGTAAAATGTCTAATACCTAGCAATCTCTTTATATTGAAATTCATTCTAGGCCAGGGAGTGGGATGGGAGAGAAAACTTTGGCAGTTTTGTGTACATACCTTTTCATATTATTTGATGGTTCACAATCATATTTATCAAGTAATTTAAAGAGAACAAAAGAATAGACAAAATCTTGGTATGCTGAACGCAAGTGAACTGGGACCCGGGGATAAGATGGAAGAGACAAGGTTAGGTTTATGGGCTCCTGTGGGGTTTTTAAGAACCCGGAACAAACTGGACCAAGATGGCTGCTCGACAATGAGGAAGTCTGGATTCCTGAACACAAACACTTCTAAATGCATGCCTCGAGCTGATGGTGGGTTAGGAGGTATCTTCCTATGTCATCACTACGCTTGCTGTGGAGGCATACATTAGGAAAGAATATTAAAGACGAGGCATCTCACTATTTCTCTAAGATGAGAATAGAAAACGTCTTTGAGTTTCATTTAAAATAAAACGAAAGAACAGTGCTAGGGTTAAATTATCAGCATAAGATCATCTGCAGTACCCAGGAATGAAGGAAATTGCTGTTTTCTATCCAGAAAGGGAAAAAAAAAAATCTCAGGCAGAGGCGCACGACACTGGACAGAGCGCACATGCACGCATTACTGTTGCTCACATGAGCACATGTGAACATACCTTCCAGAGCTGTGCACCCTGTAGAACCCTCCTGAGCACCGGCTCCAGAGTGTGGGCACAGCCCTTCCCACGGACCCCCCTGCACCTCCACTCACAGGATGTCATCCTTTAGTGACTCCCCCCGCCGACCTTCTACAGCTTCTCTTTTGACCAGTGACTGGTGCAAAAAACAAAAGCAAACAAACAAAAAAACTTTTCCCTGCAAAGCATTTCCACTTTCAATCACAAAAAAAAAAAAAAATAGTTTTCCGAACTCCTTAACTTGCTCAAGATAACCTTATATTTTCCTGTCTTCAACGACTAGCCCAGTGACTGCACAGACTAGACGCTCAATAAATCACACTTAACCAAGTTATCGTCCTCCAGAAAAAGGTATCATTTCCCCAAATGGCATCCCACTGAATGATTTCCTTCATAGCTTGTCAGGCTGTTACTTCTCTCATCTTAAAAATACTGTTGTTTAGTTAACAGTACTGTACCAACTTACCTGTACTGTTGACTTCCTAGTTTGGGATAAATGCACCGGGGTTATGTAAGATGTTGATATTCAGAGAAGCTGGGTAAAAGGTATATGGAAACCCTTTGCAACTCTTCTATAAACCTAAACTTATTTCAAAATAATAAGCTATAAAACAAATTTTTTAAAAAATGAATAAAAAGGTGGGAGGAGTTCTCTTGACTCTACTTGGCTTTCCTACCCTTTTCCTTCCTTTTATAGTAAAACTCTTTGAAACTATTATCTATATCCACTCATTATAATTTATTTTCTCTCAGTTGTTCCTAAACCCACTCCAACCTTCTTCTCATGCTTTCCTTCATAACATCCTTCTTATGGGGATCACCAGGGACCTTCCAGTTGCCAAATCAATTGCCACTCATGGGAACTCATCCTTCCTATCCTACCAGCAACATGACACAGCTGGCCAGTCTGTCCTCCTTGAGACACTTTCGCCTTGTAGCTTCCTGACACCACACTCCCCTCCTTTTCCTTCTTCCTGCTTAGAGCACTGCTGGCACTTCGGACAGCCCCAACCCTCATCGTCCCACACAGCCAACACACCCCCCCTCGCCCCCAACAAGCTGAGCATCAGAAAATTGGCCTTGGTAGATACCATCAAATGTACAAAAAGCCATGAGTTCATAATAATACTTTAAAAAAATCTCACTGGTAACCATCTCTGGATGTTGCTAGGGCATCAACTCATATTAGGCCAATTGATAAACAAAGGGGACTAAATCAAGCATCGATTCTGTCTTTCATCATTTTCCTAACAAGATTTTTGAAGGAGAGGCTACTGCCCCGAACCAGGGTTCCAGGGACCATCTTTATCTCAGAGCTCCACGTCCACCCGCGGATACCCTGTTGCTAAGGAATGGCAGACGATTTGGGAAAGACCAAGTATTTGATCCATTTCCTGGGGAGTGCTGGTGCTCACAGCAACATTTCAAGTTTGAGGAAGACTCATACATCAGCTTAAGCTATCTCTTGCATATACTGTAGAAGGGTCTCCTGTCATAAGAAGAAACATCTTCTCACAGACTCAGGCTGGAAGGATCTTCCAGAATTCCTTTAACACAGCTCATCAGCTCTGGGCAGGTCCTTTCACCCACGTGAGAAATATTTCTTAAGCACTTGTTGTGTGCCAAGCCCAGTGCCAAACAAGACAAGGCCCTACTTGCATGGAGGTTAAAGGTCAGTGGACGAAACCTAAGTCATCCAGCCTCTTAAAATGCTTTAAGAGGACAACGAATAGCAAATTAATAACCCACTCAAGCAGGGCTCCTCCAAGCACTTTCTGTGGTTTATCACATTTAATCCCCGTAACAGCCCTAGGAGGTATGGCCTATTATCTGTTTTATATGCGGTTGCAAGTGTGTGCACACATGTGTGTAATTACAAACTGAGGCATGCCACAGTTGAGTGACGCGCTCAAGGTCATCCATCTAGTAAGCAGTATAACTCAAGGGCTCTCTCTAGTCTACATTCTCAGCCACCACACTATGAATCCAAGCCACCCTGGCTGGCGTGAGCTCAGTCTGAGTACCAAAGAGATACTGAGTAGCCTGGCAGACAAGGGCAACAGATCATTCTTGGCCAGCCAACCAGAACTGCTGTCCAGCACTCAGCACCCGAAACGACAGAGCTGGTCCAAGACAAGGTCATGACCTGGCCTGTCTCAGCAGGTTACAGACAGTGACAGTGAGTCACTGGCAGGGTGGTGGGCAAGACTGGTGGGCCTTGCTCGGTGACCACGGCAGGCAGGCAGGCAGACAGGCTGTGGTGGTGGGTGGACAGAGGCAGTGGGTGGCATCTCCCCAGGCTCCCATCTCATATTACGCTTAAGATGCTCACCCAGCACAGAAAGGCCTGGGTTGGCCACTTTCTCTGTACCTTTCCTTCCCTGCCAGATGCGTTTGCCAGTCAGCAGAAGAGCCCCCTGCTGCTCCCGCATCCCTGAATCTCAGGGTTCTAATGCTCCTGTGCATCTTAAGTGCTCAGCCCTAAAGCCCAGCCCTTTGGCCTGGGTCCTTTGGGGTCAACTGATGAGTCAGGGCTCCTTACAGTAGCCAGAGCTTCTCATATTCCCCTCACCTCTGAAACGCTGCTGACCTCTGCCTTGAATCAACTTTGAAATTCCCATCAGGGCAACAGCCCCTCCTATCCTCCTGCTGAATTTAAATCTGGGATTGAAACAGTTGAGAAATGATCTCTGCTTCAAACTTGACAAATTCAAAATGGGGCAGAGGCTGGAATATGGTGCCAGCCATCATCAGGTCCCAAAAGTCAATGATGCCCCCAAAGTCCTCACACTGTAAGGCCCACAGCCTCAGAGATGACAAGGACCAAGCTATCTTTTCCCGGCAGCTCAGGAACAGAATCCCAGCTGGGGCTCCTGTGTCCCCAGGACTGATCTTTCTTTCTCCCCAGATTCCCTTTACCCTCACAGTGTTCTCCAAGCTGGTAGCCTTGGGCCCGACACTGTGTGTCACAGAAAGAATGGCCTGGCCTCAACCTATGCCCTCCTTTTGGATTTTATAAAAATCTAAACGAAAGTAAGGACAGCAGTCTGCTTTCTAGCAGTTTCATTAGAGCAGCCTTGGGATGAGAAGAGGCTCCGCCATTGTCTCTAACTATCCTGGAGACTGCCCCCAACCCTGGGCTTAGCAAGGAGTTAAATGTCATTTGCTTTCTTTCAGTCATTTAACAAGTATGTGTTGAAGAGCTGCTGGTGCCAAGAAGAACCCAGGCAAAGAAATGAAATAAAAGACAGGAAAACAGGATTTGGAAGTGGCTCTGTACCCCCTAATCAATCCTCAGCACATTCTTATAGCCAGCCAGCCTAGTCACTGAAGGCAGGTCCGACATACAATCCAGCAGTCACCAGTGCCTTTGTCCCAAATAAGAAGCCGCCTCCTACTCAGGGTGTGAAGGCAGGCGGCCAAGACGCAGAGCACGGGAACGGTTTCGTTTGAGGAGAAACTAACAATTAGTCAGGATACATACTTAGGACATTCATTAACATTAAGCAAACGTGCCAGATACTCAATTCCCTAAAGCAGTTTTCCTCATATCTTCCACTTCCAAACCCACCTTTGACGGTCTGAAGAAGCAAGGCTTCCAGGTACAGGAAGGTGAATGAAGACATTAAATATAAGAAATTTCCAAAGTAAAATTACTAGGAACTTGTTTAAATTTTAAGTTTATTGAGCATAAGATACAAAGGTTGCTATCAAATAAAGAGAGCTTACATTTTATACACAAAACGACATTTTTGTATGATTAAATTTAAGTCTATGTCTCCTTTTTCCCTAAGAGGAAAGAAACTCAAGATACATCATGAGACAATCAGTTATTAATAAAAGAAAATCAATAAAGTAAAAAATAATTTAATCAATGAAGTCTGTGTAAAAAAATTATCATCTAAGTCTGTCAGCTGGTTTTTTTCTTTTACACTCCATCTGGTCACTTAGTTCAGCCTTAAAAAAAAAAAAAAAAAAAAGCAAAGCTGAGTAGGGGTAAATCCGTCGCGCCACAAATCCTGTCTCTGTTGCTGTCCTGAGGAGACTTTGCACCTTTCTCTTTTCTACCTTTGCCTGCTCCCTACCACCACTTCTCAAAGCAAATGTGTTCTGGGGGTACATGGCTGTTTTCCAGTTGCTTGGAGAAAAAGTCTGTCATTGGAGGTGGGCCACAAATATAGAACAAAGTCTCTTTTGAAACATGATCACTTATCTCCTTTTCCGTTATTCTTCCTTCTAACAGAAAAACAGAAAAACACCAAATAAGCCCAGCATGCCGGTATTGGAACGAGGAAGGACTAACCACAACTCAGTAGCAGGGTTTACTTCCAGTAACCCAAGCCCCGAGAGTCCAGCGCGGATGCACTCACACACCGGCGCCTGGTAGCAGCCCCAGGCGCCAGACCCAGGGACAGGGTGCGCCTCCAGGTTCCCCAAGCGTATGGCGAGCCAAGTGGGGCGCTGACCACCATGCACTCTTCAGACAGGGCCAGTTAGCTTCCTGGTCTCTGGTAGAGATTCAGGACTGGCTTCAGCAAAGTAAATAAACTGTCCAAGCAGGGGGAAACCACGGGTAATTTAAATGACCATTAATGGCAAATGGCATCAATTCAGTCGAGGCCAGAACATAAATTCTTTGTACGCATACTACAGCGATGACGCAAAGGTCCCTTTAAAATATGTGGAAAATAAATTTTTAACATGGGCAGTAAGAACCCTGTATATAATAAGTAAATCCCACCAAATCTCTCCTCCTTTTTCCATGATGAATCACCTCCCAGTTCCCCAGGTAGGGACATTCCCAGCCGGCAACTCCCGACAGGAAAGTGTCTTCCCTCCACCAGCTGCCCCGGGCCACCACACAACTGTGTGGAGAGAGTCCAGATCCCTCTAAGGGACTCACCCGTGATGTATGGCTTGAGTTCTGCACTGATTTGTGTTGTCTGTTTTGTAACATGCAAACGGCACGCAATCTTCTCAGGAAATTCATTTACTAAATCGAGGATATTTTTCTGGAATGTCAAACGTATCTGGTCACACTACAATTTTAAAAAATCAAAACAGATGTGCACAGCCACTGCCGCTGAACCTCGACTCCCATTCTGCACACGTCTGCCACTCTCTCCACTTAGAGAGGTATTGTTTGCAGCCTAGTGGGCCGAAGCCTTCCGAGTACAGAAGGCTATTTGGCTTTAATTGAAATCTGAATATGCTAACAAGCAGATTACTAACTCTCCGGGAGTTTTTTCTTTTCCCTTTTCCTCAAGCATTGGCAATTAAGCAGCAGTTTCACTGACCACAGTTGTGTCTTTTAACTGTTTCTGTTCTTTTGTTCATCCCTGCAGCTGCAAAGCAATCCAGAGTGAAAGGCTTTTCCTGTCCCATGTACTTCCTTTCAACAGACAGAACCGACAGAGGTTTCGTTCACCCGGTGGGGGCCAAACTCGGTGCCTCTCACCTCCACCTGTATCCGTGAGCCCCCCTGTAGGTCTACTGACTCTGCGGCCGCTTGGGCTGTGGTGACCTTTCTGTTCATCCACCCCCGGAGTCAGGCCCACCAAACCCGTCCTTATCCTGTCCTTTCACTGGAAGCCTCAACACTAGCTATTTCGCTGTCCTGCCTAACAAGTGTTGCTTACTCCCCACCTGAGCATGGTTAAGCCTTGCCATGCCTAATGTTGCAACGAACTCCTCTGGAGAAGACAGAAGTGATGGGAAGAAAGTTCCGTGGACGACTCACACGCCGCCATGCGTACGCTCAGGGCAAGCTAGGACACGTCTGCTTCTCCCTTACCTTAAACAGGAGCTCACTGGTGTTTTGGGCACTGTAGAAGAGCTTTATCGTCCCCATCTCATAGCCGCCTCCTTTGTCTGCCCATTCTCTATGCAGGTCGGCCGCATGCCGCAGGATGGAGAGCAGAGGGTTAATTCCGACTCCCCCTGCAATCAACACGAGGTTTCTGGGAGCATCTGCAGGCTGTGGGTCAAAGAAGAACTCTCCGCCCACTCTCACGGCCACTTCCGAGTCAAGTGTACACTATGGCAGGAAGGAAAAGATCCATAAGTGCCTTGGGGCACAGGCCTTACACCTAATGCTCGTCTTTAAGAAAATGGACTACATCCGCCTCCTGCCTTTTTATCAGTGTGGAGCATGATTTTTACAGTCGCTCTCAGTTGCTGGGGGGGCCTGTGACCTGGTTCCACTTGTCTATTTCGTAGGCCGTTCGCTCCTCTGCCTTTGTGATCCATACTGCATAGCCGCTCCAGAACTGAGAAGAGGCGACTCCCTTCAGTCATGCTGCCACTTGTTCACTTCTTAGGGGATGAACCGGGCTGTGAGAGAGACACTGGACCCAGGGGACAGCTCTGAAGCAGGAGTTTCCTGAGTGGCGCTCCTTTTCTGGTCATAGCCATGGAGCGGGGACAGGCAGGTGGGGCAGGTGTCATTACACTGCGGATGCCCTGGGCTGGTCAGAGAAGACTCTGGGCCCCAGGGAAGCTCCCTCCGGGCCACCAGCAGGGCACAGCCTGAGCTGCTGTGCAGGCTTAAGGCCAGGACTGCAGTGCTGATTGGGACTGTTTGCTTCTCTCTGGAGCAGCAAGAATGGGCAGCTGAGGCTTTCCTCACCAGGCGGCGACTACCATACCTGCCCACCCTTGAGAGCACCTGTTGGGTGAGGTCACTTAGGAAACACCATCAGAGCTGAACACACCGGTTCTCCATGGGGGTGACAGCAGCCCTGGAAAGGGGGTGTTTGGGAAATACATGGTGATACTCTTTTATTGTCAGAATGGTTTGGAAAACCCGACTGGCACTTGGAGGGCAGGACCAGAGATGCTAGATGTCTTGTGAAGTTAGCAGTGCCCTGGAGCTGGCTCCCACTCAGCTGATGGTGAAATTTTGAAGGATTTCATGAACCGGTATTTTTTTTTAAAAGGTTTTTTTATTTGAGAGAGAGAGAGGCAGCACAAGCAGGGGTAGCAGCAGGCAGAGGGAGGTGGAGAAGCAGGCTCCTCTCTGAGCAGGGAGCCTGATGTAGAGCTTGATCCCAGGACCCCGGGATCATGACCTGAGCTGAAGGCAGATGCTTCACTGACTGAGCCACCCAGGCGCCCAGTGCACCAGTTTCTACTGGTAGTTTGAGATCGGCCATTGAGGGAGTATCTGCAATACAGAGATCAGCAAATCCCGCAAATCACGACTTTTCGTACTCAGCTGGTTTAGCGGCACATCCTTGTCGCCAATGCACAGGACTGCCCTGCAGAAACTGCTGAATGGCCCACGGGACATACATGGAAGTGAAAACTGGTTTGTAATGATCTGAGACTAGATCCTAACTCATTTACAAAAAAAACAAAGCATTGTGTATTGATCTAGTGGAGTCTGAATTTTCCAGAATGTACCCATTGTGTAGACTGTACTCTACTGAATCCAGAACATCACCAAGTATGTTCATCACTGTTCTGGCCAACCACATGCCAGCTGGAAACCTGCATGTGTGGTCCTTCGTCAACACACAACCGCCTGTCCCATCCACACCTGCAGACAGGGCACTCACTGATTCTATGCCGAGGAACAGCCATCTGACCACTTCATTCTCTCTTCTAGTTAAGATCTGCCCAACCACTGACCTAGTGAAATACATGGTCTGTGACTAGGAATCCCTTCTTTTTATTTCTCCCTAGCATTATACCTAAGAGAATTATGCCACCAAAAAAAAAAAAAAAAAAAAAAAAAATCTTTCATGTGTTGATTACATTAACTTTGAATTTCATTTCAGGATAGTTCTAGAAAGAGGGCATTAGATCTGACAGGGCTGAGACCTCTAGTTTGGAGAAACTGTACTGACGTAGGAGTCGGAAGACTGAATTTTAATCACAGTCTATGAAATTCATCAAGTTCCTTCATTTCTCTGAGCCTCTGCTGCCACATCTCTTAAAAGGGTACCAACCCCTGTCCTGCTCACCTCACAGGGCTATGGTGGACATCACGTGACACCCAGTGGGAAGATACTCCCTGCTGGCATCGAGCTCTATTGTAAGAGAGGGTTTCAGTCATTGAAGCTGCCAGTGAAGAAGTGCTGGGGGTGCCTGGTCCCTTCTTTGTCACTAAAAGCAATCTAGGACTAAAGAAATTTGTATGCAGAGCAAAGGTTTTGCTCCATTACATGTTCCTGACGTAAATCAACAAAATGAATTCCCTCCTAAGAAGCAATAAGTTGTAATGTGCTTTTTAAAGACCAAACCCTCAGCACTCACTCCTCGGCGCCCTGCATGGCAGATAGGCAGTTAAGTACTTTTTGACATGACTTTACTTTGGGGCTTTACAACTTAAAAGAAGAAGTCAAATCTCAAAGAAGAGTTAATCTCAGAGAAATAGAAGAAAAAATGAAAACTATTTTAATTCACAAAAGAGGTCCTTTCTGGTAGAAAACTATTAAATGAAGGGAAATCCTTTCTCTGAGGGAAAAGAAAAACATCTAAACTTAATTTTAAATATGTGGGCCATTTTTATATGAAGGAGGATAGGTGGGTTTTATTTTTGACAAAAGAGATGAGCAGCAAGGGAGCATTCTGTTAGGAATAAGTACAATCTAGGAATTACTACACTGACCACCAAAGTGCTTTAAAATGCCCCTTCTTTGCAAGTTTCAAAAACAGAAGCTATGGTATGAGAAGTTCTGCCTAATGACGCCAACAGATTGAATCTCTCTGTCCCCTCCCTCCCAGTCTCCCAGTCTCGCTTGCCTGTGCACCTCTCTTTATCCCTAAGAATCGAAGAGTAAAAGAGACGAAGAAATGAGAGAGAAATCGTTTTCCCCAATGGTCATCTTTAGCAGGCTTAGTAATGACAACAAAGGCTTTAGGATACTGTTTTTGAAACCAGAGTATTTTTAAAACATGAAAGTTGGCCAAAAATTTTTTTTAAAAAATCATTAAAAAAATAGAAGAAAAGAAAATGGGTCTGTCATCTCCTTAGTGACAAAATAATCTTAAATAGTCTGCCTTCTCATCTGCTAGCATCTGGAAAGAATGAAAAGCCATCTTTGTCTTTTATTGATCAATAAAAGCTGCCAGGGTAGCACGAACACAACACCTCGAGTACCGTACACTGTAATACGGAAGTGAGCAAAAAGACATTACCTTCCATTATGCGGCCATGTTTCGGGTATAGATTTTCTACTTGTAAAATAAACAACTTTTCCACAGCAACTGGAGCCCAGCACACAATAGGCGTCTAGAACCCTTTACCCTGCCAGGAGCCTGAGCCAAAGCAGATAAAATAAAGGAAGACATTTATGGCACCTTATCCCATGTCCCAAAAGAGCAGCCTGTTGCCACCCAGACATTCACGTGCCTCCATTGTCCACTCTAATGGCTTAATAAGACAAATCCTCAGGAGGAAAACAGCCACCTGAGAATGGCTCCAAGAAAAATCTGACTTCATAAGGGCTGTTTGCAACTCCCACCGGGCAGAGTGGAGCAGGCACTACAATTAAAATGTGCATTCAAGCAATGCCACTTGGAGATTTTTTTACAGCCTCCAAGAGTAAGTTCCTTCATTGAAATGCCAATGAGGCATGAAACCAAGCAGGGGGCTGTGGAGCAGCACCAGGTCAGGTCACATGGGCGGCAGATAACCAGAGGGAGCTCCATGGCCCTAGGAGCGGAGATGGCCAAGCTCACTGCAACCCTGGGCAAGGGACGCACGGAACCCTTAACGGTCCCACCCCCACGGCATTTTTTAGAGGCTCAGGATACAGCCTACAGACAGTAATGGGTGGAAATCCAAAAAGAATCTAAAAATGAATGAGGCAGATGAGGACACATGGAAGGAATGACTCAGAAGGTCGGAGGGTAAAAATGTGACAGGACACACTTAGAATGGAAATGCTAAGGGAAGCAGCTGCCTTATTCTGAACAGATACAACTTGACATGTAAACCATAATTAGATTAGACATTTTTTGTGCCCCTGTAGATTTAAAAACCTTTTATTTTATTTTTTTAAATTATCTTGCAGTAAAACTTGCTTGGGGAAGCAGGGGAGGGAGTATAGTTCTGTGGATTTTAAGACACACATAGATATGCCTACCTCCCACCAAAACCAACATACAGAATAGTCTCGTCACTCCCCAAACCTCCCTCTGCTTTCCCTCTATGCTCACACCTTTCCCTACCCCTAACCCTTGTTAACCACTCATCTGTTTTCCATCATTGTATTTCTGTCTTCCAGAGTGTGACAAAAATGGGATTATGGAGCATGTAACCTTTGAGACGGGCTTTTTTCCACTCAAGATGTGGCCTCTGACACTCACCCAAGTGCAGTGCATCAATGGTTCATCCATTTTTACTGCTGAGTAACAACACATTGTATGAATGGATTACAACTTGTTTATCCGTTTACCTCTTGAGGAACATTTGGGATCTTTTCAGTTTTTGATAATTATGAATAGAACGACTATAAGTGTTCACACACAGGTTTTTATATGAATAAAGCTTTCAGTTTCTCTAGAATAAAGATCCAGGAGCAGTATTACTAGGACTTAATGATAAATGTACTTTAATTTCATACAAAACTACCAAAATGTTTTCCAGATTGGCAGCAGTATCTAGCACTCCTGCTAGCAATATAAGCTATATAACAGAGTTCCAGTCACTCCACGTCCTTACCAGCACTTGGTATTGTCAGGATTTTTAACTTTAGTCATTCTAATAGGTGTGTAGTGATATCCCACTCTATCGGGTTTTAAACTGCATTTCCCTAATGGTGGTCAACATCTTGTCATTGCTTACTAGCTGTCCTTATATCCTTTTTAGTGCAGTGTCTATTCAGTCTTTTGCCCATTTTTAAATTACGCTTGTTTCCATTCTGCTGACTTTTGAGAGTTCTTATGTATTCTGGATATTACATATCCTTTGTTGGGTATCTAATGTGCAAACAACTTTCTCCGAGTCTGCAGCTTGCTTCTTAACATTCTGCTAACAGTGACTTCTGCAGAAAAACGTTTTTAATTTTTATTAAGTCCTGTAAATCAATCTCCTCTTTTACGGATCTGGCTTTGGGTGTCATGTCCTAACACATCTGCCCTCAAGTTCAGAATATTTCCTATGTTTTCTTCAAAAATTGTTATAGTTTTGTGCCCTCTACTTACGTCTACAACCTATTTTGCGCGAATTTTCAACATATAGTAGGACACTTAGGACAAAGTTGTCTTTTTGCATATGGATAAACAACTGTTCCAGCACTGTCTATATGCTGAAAAGGTTATCCTTTCGCCACTGAATTTCTTCAGTGCTGTCGTCAAAAATCAAATGGCCATATGTGTGTTGGTCTACTTCTGAGCTCTTTATTCTGTTCCATCAATTTTATGTGTCCATCCCTTTACCAAGACCACACTATTTTGATTACTGTAGCTTTAATTTTAAATTTGAGCAATGTGATTCTTGCCACTTTATCCTTTTCCAAAACTGTTTTAGCTATTCTAGTCCTTTGCCCTTCCATATAAATTTTAAAATCAGTTTATCTATAGCTACACTCTTTGTACTGGTACATTCCTTTCTGGCAAAGGAGATAAGAAGATGGGATGGGATGGGACGGAGGTTGTTGGTAACTACAGAAGGCACACTCTAGAAATAAAAGGGATGGTCAAAAACTAGGAAGACAATTGATTTGTGCTGAGCTCATTCCTTGTTATCAGAGTTCTCGGAGGTAACGAACAGTCAGCTTATGTGGGATGGTGTCAGGTCCCATGGTGAAACATGAGTGAGAAGTCACAAATGTGGATTTCCTGCCAGGATCCCATGTGAACAGCTCTCCAGAGAGGTAAAAGCACCATGGATTTAGCCGCACTCAGCTCTGGGCACAAGCGGGATGTATTCAGAAACCACTACCTTTCAAATGACAGAACAATAGTTCAATTCCTTTTACTTAAGATACTTAGGGGACAAAATAACCCGATTTATAGATTTACCATTTACAAGACATACAGACAGAGAGCCAATTTAAAGAAACTTAAAGTAAAATGTTTCAATACTAAAGTAGTATTCAACTGAACACTGGTAACCTAGAAGATGTTTTAAGATCCCAAAGTATTTTTGCATCTTCCTTAAGGCATCAGAAAGTTTCAGCTTCTTTGACCATTATGGAGTCTGAGTTCTGGGTATGGGGGAGCTCACTGTGAGCATGTACCCCTCCCATTCAAGCCTAGGTTTCTTGGGTGCATTAAGTGAGTTGAGCACAAACTTTGTGGGTAGGCAGAGATGCCCAGATCTCCAAGTTTAAACAGGTTTGCTCACCTGATTGTGAATCCAGAGAGCAGGAGGGTGGTTCGTATATTTCACTGCCAATTCTATCATTCTCTCTTCTTCCAGCAGTCTGGGGCTGGAGCATATTGAGAACCCACCAACCACTGAGACTCCTGGGATAAAGAAATCAACCCTATAAAGAAAGGCAAATAAACTGAAAGTGGGCAACAAGATAACTAAAACTGACAAACTTTAAGCTAGTTAAGAGAAAAGATAAAATCAGTAAAATCAAGAGTAGAAGAGGGGACATCATCACCAACCTTATAAAAATAGAAAAGGTTATTACAGGAATTCCATGAACAACTGTATGACAAAAATTTGGGCAACTGAGATGAAATGGATACATTCCTAAAAAGACAGAAATTACCAAATTGGACTCAAGAAGACACAAAAAAATCTAGACCCCTAACAAGTAAATTGTTTTAGTTAATTTCAAGACTTACAGAAAGAAAAGGATGGGCATCACTGGTGAATTCTACCAAACATTTAAAGAATGCTAATCCTTTACAAACTCTTCCCAAAAAAACAGAAAAGAACATTTACCAACTCATTCTATAAGACCAGTATTACCCTGCTACCAAAACCAGACAAAGATATAAGAAGAAAAGAAACTACAATTCAATAACCCTTGTAAATATAATGCAACAATTCCAGGAATACTAGGTTGGTTTAACATCTGAAAATCAATCAGTGAAATATACCACTTAGTAGAATAATGGGCAAAACCTAGGTACCAACTCAATAGATGCAAAAAAAAAAAAAAAAAAAGGCATTTGGCAATCTTTAAGAACCTAACATATAAAAATATTCAACAAACTATGAATAAGTGGGAACTTCCTTAATCTAGTAAAGGGCATCTATAATATACCCAACATTTAACAGAGAAAAGCTACAAGTTTCTCCCCTTAAGACAGAAACAAGACAAGGATGTCAGTTCCTACCACTTCTTTTTAACACTGTACTAGAGGTTCTAGCCAAGGCAATTAAGCAAGAAAATGAAATAAAAGGTACGAGATTAGAGAGGAAGAAATTGCAGACAACATGATGTTGTATATAGAAAATCCTCAGGAGGGCGCCTGGGTGGCTCAGTTGGTTAAGCGACTGCCTTCGGCTCAGGTAATGATCCTGGAGTCCAGGGATCGAGTCCCGCATCGGGCTCCCTGCTTGGCAGGGAGTCTGCTTCTCCCTCTGACCTCTTCCCTCTCATGTTCTCTTTGTCTCTCATTCTCTCTCTCTCTCAAATAAATAAATAAAATCTTAAAAAAAAAATCCTCAGGAATCTATATCTACTATATCTACTATAAGAATATTAGAACTAACAGACAAGTTCAAATAGTGTTGCAAAATACATGAGTAATAAAAATCAATGTATTTCTATACACTAGCACTAGCAATTAACAATCTAAATATGAAATTAAGAAAAATAATTTTATTTATAATAGCATAATAAAAAACAAGACAACTGGGAATAAATTTAACAAAATAAATATATAAGACTTGCAAACTGAAAAATTACAAAACGTTATGGAGAAAAATCAAAGAAGATCTAAATAAATAAAAAGACATCTAATGTTCATGGACTGAAAGAATTATATTAAGATGGCAATACTCTACAGAGCCAATGTAATACCTATCAAAACTCTAGCTGGTTTCTTTGCAGAAACTGACAAGTTGATCATAAAATTAATATGGAAATTCAAGGAATCCAGAATTTAACTATAATCTTTTTAGATTTATATCTTGTCTGAAATGAGCAGGAAATAGAGGTGGCTGAGTGGTTCAGTCAATTAAGCACAGTACTACTAATGTCTACAACACAAACATCCAATCTAGATGTTTCTGTGCCATCAAAGAGCACAAGTATCATTTATCCCCATTTTGTTTTCATGTAAGCCAGGAGGCCTACATGAAAATCACACTACGTTCTCTACTGATTTGATTTATGACCTTAAAAGATGTTCTCTTCTGATCTTTGGCCTTAAACATCTGGACATTTTCTGAGTCTTAAAAAACCAGTCTGGACTAGAAGTGCTACAGAAAAGGTCCCCAGCATACTTTTGTCTATAGTCACTTGATTCTTTTCCACCAATATTTTTATTTCCTTTTTTTTTTTAAAGATTTATTTATTGGACACAGAGAGAGCGAGCGAGCCCAAGAAGGGGGAGCAGGAAAGGGAGAAGCAGGCTCCTGGACCCTGGGATCATGACCTGAGCTGAAGGCAGGTGCTTAACTGACTGAGCCACTCAGCCACCCCTATTTCCTTTTCATTTCAGACAAGATATAAATATAAAAAGACTATAGTTAATATTTATTAACACAGTTGCTGTATGCTCTCCGAGAAGAAATATAATAGTATCTCCACAGCTTCCATGTTTAAAAAAAAAAGTTAATCGATGAGCTACTCTTGCGGCTTCATCTCCTGAACTCTAGCGCCCTCTGCTGTTTGATGTTGATCAAGACCATTCTCTCAGGTGAGTGAAAGGGGATCCTTCTCCAGTAACTTTGGAAAGCAACCTTTAAAAAAAATAAAAGGACTCCTTCATTAAATGCTGCAGAATTCAAATAACATAAAAACTTCATCTGAATGGATTTAAGAAAATATGCATGATACATATTTAATGAAGCATCTATGTAAGAAAAATTTTAAGTTTTAAACACACACACACTTAAAAATGCCCCTTGCAAGATTAGCATTCTTGAAGCCGAGAGCTGAGGCACCTACTGCACTCTCAGGTGAGTGTTTATTAGAAGAACTGGGAGGAAGAGCCTATTTCTGTAGTGAAGCCACATATCCATATCCAGCTGTGACCCCAGGCAGCCCCGTCCCGCCCACAGATGCCGCCCAGTGCCCGGCACACAGCAGACACAGAAGTCGCGGCCGAATGTAGATGCTTTACCATGAGAGCCTAAAACTCTTTAGTCCTCAGCGTGAGGCTTGGAGGCCCTGCCTCATCCCCTGGGTGCACACCACAGACAGCTCCTGCTCATGATCTACAGGCACCGCTGTTGGTGCCGGAGGTAGAGATGCCAACATGTCTGGATTCCTGCCCTCAATAAACTTATCCTAACAGGAGGAAAACTAACAAATGTAATTACATGGGCTCTGACAAAAATCTGCTTGGAGGACAGAAAATGCCCATCATTTAAACCTATCTGGAAGAACTGGTACTTAGTGTAGATTTCTTCGTAGCTCCTACATACGTGATTCTGATTTTATCAGGAAAATACTAATAAAACCACTATTTTATTTTTTAAACATCTGCTTGGAAAGCAGAGGAAGAAGCAGTCAATTCTACCAGGTGAGGAGGGATTAACAAAGACTTCACAGAGGAGTCTTAAAAGACATACAACACTCACCAGACAAGCATGGAGGAGGACACAGTCTGAGCAAGGACACCAAGGACTGCGGCACTGTCTCTGTGCTGAGAGACATGGGGCTGTCACATGTGAGAGGCAGGGCTGCCGAATGTGGCCATGTAGGTTAGATGCTGTCTACAATGCGGCCCTGCTAGAGGGAAGGGGTAGAGTCCTTTTTCTCTAATCTTACTCCTCTCGTCTATTTCTTCTTGGAGTCCTTCTCTCAGTCACTTTCCAACATGAAAACTATGTTCTCTCATCTTAAGTCAAAGACCTTGCTCTTTCCAAAAATGCTTTGGCCTTGCTTCCTTCCCCTCAGTGCCATGCAAGCCTAAGTGTGGAATGCATACTGACTAAGCAGGAAGGGTGCCATCTTAGTGGAGATGCGCACTCATCCACTACTATCTGGCCTGCTGCTCTTCCAAACAGCAGGGGAACCGACCAAGGAACTAAGAACTGGAATCTGTCCCCTGGGCCTCACCAGCACAGATGACTTAACTGACTGAGTGAAACACCAGCTATAACAAAAAGCAAAAGCAAACTAATGAAGTTAAACATTAGGCATTGTGTTAAACACCTGACATATCCCAAGACAAAGGAATATTACTATTCCCTCTTTAAAGACATGGAAACTGGGGCGCCTGGGTGGCTCAGAGGGTTAAAGCCTCTGCCTTTGGCTCAAGTCATGATCCCAGCGTCCTGGGATCGAGTCCCCCATCGGGCTCTCTCCTTGGTTGGGGAGCCTGCTTCCTCCTCTCTCTCTCTGCCTGCCTCTCTGCCTACTTGTGATCTCTCTCTGTCGAATAAATAAATAAAATCTTAAAAATAAATAAATAAATAAAAAATAAAGACGTGGAAACTGAACTCAGAGAATGAAACTACCCACAACACAGAGCTAGAAAAGCCAGCATGTGAGTCATGTGGTCTTCAGAGAACTAGGCATATGACACTGTGGTAGAGACTCCCTCAGGGGATGGACCCTGCCCACAGCAGTGAGCTCCACAAGGAACACTGAATCTGCCAACCTTAGGCACGCACACACTACGTGAGGACTGCTGGTGGCACTCTAGCCCCAAGAGAGAATTCCCAATCTTTCTATTATCAGGAAGGAGAATTGATTAGGTCAGGAGTGGGACTCATGAAGGACCTACATGCTAGGCAGTGGATCTACTGGTGATAAAAACCTAAAAGGTTTAGTCCTGCTCCTAGGAGCAATGGTTTTGAGGGAGTACCCTCTTTCGACCTTTCTCTTTAGATTGGATTTCTTGAGTTCTTGGAACTGGTTTCCCAGTATAGGAACTAGACCCCTCTGTATAGCACAGGAGGAGCCCCAGAGGCTGATGTCTGGTCTATACTGAAGGTGTCTACCTGGAACTCTGTGCCCAAAGTTCCAGAACATTCATTCACTTATTTAGAGGCCGGTCTAGAGCCTCCCCGTCAGTCTGGCAGGTGTCAGAGGAGGCCAGTGGTCAGGAATTCAGAGACATGGGATCATGGTCCAATCTCTGACCCCAAAGATAAGCCCAAGAACAAGCCTCTTACCTCTAGTAGCATTCCACTCCAATAATCCTAACTGTACCAGCTGCCCGGAAGCTACAGCCATACTGTCTCTCTCTCCCTGACCCTTCCTTTCTTCCCCAGAATGCCATATGGAGCTTACTACCAAGCTGACGACCTCAGAGAGCACAGAGTGAAAGCCATCCCAGCAACAGCACCGAAGATGCAGACATCACCAACCCAAGCAAATGGCCATCCTGTAACCAAGCAGTCATATACCCAAAGGAACTTACAATCCCCAGAGCCACACACTAAGTCAGTGGTAAGGGAGCAATCTTTTAAAAGGGGACATTCAGATGCCAGGAATGAATGTTGATGCACACCTGACAGGGAAAGGTCAATCGGTACTTAATAGCCAGAGATGACCCTCGAGACATCTGCCCTCTGGAGCAGGGTCCGTCAGGCACATTCTAAAGCCAGTCCCGACATCAGTGAGATTACCAAACTCATTCATCGATATGGGATATAGAACACCAACCCTGAAAAATTTTACCTTGAGGATCACAAGGGAACCCTATTTGTTTCTGTATCACTAAAAATACCACTATATATTTTTCTGATCGAGTAACTGCAGTTCGCAAGAGCTAATACACTTGCAGGCCCACCAAGGTTGCAGCATTATAAACCAGCGCCCGGGCCTTCTCTAATCCAGAGTCTTGGTGCAATCCAGAGCCAAAGGCCCAGAGACAATGCTGCGCACGGGACCCAAACACTTCCACAGAAGGGAAGTATGGAAAGACAGATCACTACAATTAAAGTTTCCACTTTTCAATGGAATAACTGCTTAACTATTTTTGAAGGGTAAAAATGTTGCCCGCCCCCCTAAAACAGCCCAAATGCATTTAATATGTATCACTGAACATGTGCAAAGATTGCAGTAAATTGCCTCACAAACGCAAATTAGTGCAATCAGCATCTTGTTTTCTAGTTCTAAATTCAAAGGCAAACTATTAACACAAGACTGCTCTCTCGCTATTATCACACATCCTCCTCCTAACAAAACCGCATTTCCAGATGGACTGCCAAAATTAGTCAAGTGACTCCTAAGAAACACTACCAAGATTGACACGCCAGAAATTCACTTAGAAATGAATGCTTTATTTAAATAAAGGAAACATACACCCAAACACACCTTTCCTAAGGAAATACAAGCTGCTTTATTTACAACTCCACTTGAATTGCAACTCGGTGAGGCCATTCGCACGAACAGTGGGACAGCTGGGCCTGTCAGTATTCTGACCAGTCCCAGACCACCCCATTCAGCAGGGAGTCAAACCAGGCAGAATCAGGAGCGTGGTGCAGGTTGGGCCTGGTTGGGGAATCCTGATAATAGATTCAGCAAAAAATTTAAATGCAACTCAGACAAGTAAGGCAGGAATTCAGTCGAGAGGGTGGTAAGCTCTGTGACCTAACTGGGCATTCTTCTTTCCAGACTGCTGTGTTTACTCTCTATCTGACACAACAACTAATTTTTTAAAAATGTATCCATCCCCAACAACAAATAATCAAGCAGATTAGATTATTCCAGTGCATTCTATCATAGCAACCATTGCTGAAGAGCATAATCATCAGTTATCAGGTCCGTGGCTCAGAACTAAGCTTTTTTCAATCTACAAAACTGAAGGCAGCAATTTTCATCTATGACTGAGAAGGTCAAGGGCTCAAAACCAAGGTGAGCTCTGGGGCGAGGAAGGGAATCAGATTCTCCATGCCAAAAGAAGGCTCCTCCTGAATGGGGATGGTCTAGAATTCCTATTCCTCAGGAGAAACAGCTAGCCACAGTTGTCCTTTCCAGAAGAAAATATAAGCCCTTCTAGGGGCACCTGGGTGGCTCAGTTGGCTGGGCATCCAACTCTTGGTTTCGGCTCAGGTCATGATCTCAGGGTCATGGGATCAAGCCCCACATCCGGATCCGCACTCACGACAGTCTACTTGAGATTCTCTTTCTCTCTAACCCTCTCTCCCTCTTCCTGCTCTCTTTCTCTAAATAAATAAATAAATAAATAAATAAATAAATATGCCCTTGTAGTTGACAGCACCTTCTTGAACACACAAAACTACGGAAACAGAAAAGCCACTTACCACTGGCCAGCTTTAAAAGAAAAGTCTTTATCCGCGACAAGCAGGCGGAGCCTCTTCACAGACGGCGACTCATTCGCAGCCCCACACACCTTAGCAGCTGACACGACCTAGAGCCAAGAGATGAACTGTGGCTGAGGTTAGTGTGTCTACACACCAGGAACAAATAGTGGCTTTCTGGTAACTAAGGTTTGTTGAAATCTACAAAGACGTGATTTTTGAAAACTATAAAAAAAGGAAAAGCACACTTTGCTTTAAAATGCTGCCCACCACCTGGTGAACAAATTTAGTTATAATTTAATTATTTTTGAGAGACTTGCTATCCTACTAATTGAATTTTATTCTGCAGACAAAATTCATCTCTTAAAGGGGCTGTTTAATAAGTGTTGGTTTCTTGAGCACCTAGTATGTCCCATGTACCGGGCTGGATCATCTGGAAAGAGCCTGGGGGAACGGGAGCCCTGTGAACCACCTGCCTAGCGGGAGTATGTATGACGTACATAAAGTGAAACCCACTGTAGGATATGAGCTTGTGTGTGTTCTGAGCCTGCGAGAAGTCCAGGACTACCAAATTTCAGAAATTACAAGCAAGCACTAGAAACTTTTTTTTTTAGCAATTTCACAGTCTGTTCAATCTAATTATGGACAACAAATTGGGTTTGTATTCCCTATGTTTTCGTTTTTTTTAAATTTTTTCTAAATCAGTGTTGATTATCTTTGACAAAATACAAATAATCCACAACCTTTGAACAGTATCAAAACAGCCCTTCACTACACATAGCTTGAGAAGCACTATTCAAAACAACATATCTGGTTTCTAGAAAATCCTAAAGTGTGAGCTAGGCTCTCTTCAGTGTCATCCACACCTCAGCATCCCCCAAATTCAAAATGCCTCTACTTCCTCCTTCCTTTTTAGTTTCTTCCTTCCTTTTTTGTTTCTTCTACCTTTGAGTTTTTCTTCCTCCTGAAATCTGGAGTATTTTCATGACAGAGGAAAAAAGACAATATGACTCTTTCCTCGACCTCTGACTGCCATTCAACTCCACTTCTGGAAGCAAACAAAAGCAGTAGCAGGTGACCAAAATACAGTCACTCTCCTCAGATGGTGTCAGCTTCACTGTTTCATCCAAGCGTGCCTTGGAAAGTTGACAAGATCAAAGGACCTCACACCCTAAAGCTGGCTCCTTCAGCCCCTTTCTCCAACAGGCCTAGGTCGAATCCAACTACCAGTGGGAAACAACTTATAAAAACCCACTGCAAAGTTCTCCAGATGGTTGGTGGTCTCCCTCACTGACTCAAAACATCTCTGGAAATGTCTTACCCTTCTCTTGCTCCCATAAAATCCCTTGCCTCTCTTCCTCTGGATTTTTGCCAGTCTTCCTTCTCCTCTTCCTGAGAGTAAGTGGGTTGGTGTCCACACCGAGCTTCTTCCTGCACTTTTGATCCTAGTCTTGCCCTCCCTCTCCGAACCTACTCCCACCGGCCCCTTCCTTCAGGGTAATGATTCCTCCCCTTAGACCTCCTGTTTATCAGACACGGTACCTACTGCCATTTGCCTGCCCTAACCAGTTCAACGACAGAATAAAAAGCAGCAGCATAGTGTGGCTGCCAACAGCACGGGCTCTGTCACCACACTGTCGCACACTGCCTGGTGTGTAATCATGCCCCCAGCACACACTTAGCAGCTGTGGGCCTCTGGGCACATTACCTAGTCCCCACCTCGGCTATAAAATAAGATCAACACCTGTATCTCAGAGCTGCAGGGAGGAAGTAAAGAAGTAATACATGTAAACCACTTATAATGCTGCTGGCTCAATGTTGGTTATAATGTTCTTAATGCATTCATTATAATTAGCTTATTAGTGTTTATTATGTTATATTATACATTACCCTATATTCATATATTGATATCTATACAAAACTACCCCAGGGCTGCCACGCAGGCCCTCACGCACTGAGTACTGCACACCCCTGGGGGCCTATTCTCATGAACAACACTAAGCACCTATAAAGTACAGTGGTCTCGTACCACATCCTAGCTATTTGCCAGAACAGACTTCAAAGCCATACTGTCTTTAAGCTATTTTAGAAATCTTGTCTTTAATCTCTGGCTCTACTGATACTTCCTCATTCAACAGAATCTTCTCCATCCATGACACTCTTGGTCAACACACCTAACTGGGCTCCCACTCTACAGCAACAACTTCTAAAGTGCATGGACACCTGCCTGAACAACCAAACTCAAATGTCCAGGCTCTGCTCTCCCCCTCCCTGAGCTCTCTGCGCTCCATACTTTTGACTTCCTTCCCTCCTGACACATTCTCCTTGCCTGGGAGAGCTGACACGGAACTCTCCAAGTCTCCTCTTGCCTCTCTGACCCGGTCCTCGCACTTCCTCAATGGCCTCTCCCTCTAAACTGCCTCGCTCCCACGCCCTCTCCCACCTCTAGGCCACAGCTCTCAGGTATTCTCAAAGCTACTAACACTCACCCCAACTCATCGTTACTTTTCTGGCTATCAGGCCCACATCTGTGCTCCCCTGTGAGTAGCAGTCAATGACTGAGGAGTGTTTATCTCAGGTATATTCTAGGTGCGGGCTTAAGGGTCTCATGGACACCAATTCATTTAGTTCATAGGAATAATTAGATTGCATCCCAATGGATGCTGCTACCCTCCATTCTGAATGAGGCAACAGAAAGGTTTGATACTTGCTCAAGATCACTCAGGAATGGCTGAGTCAGGATTTGAACCTAGGTAAGCTTGGCCCCTTATTCACGTGACAGTCCTGTCCCAATGGCACTTATGTGTCCAATGAAATCCACCATATTCATCCCTTCCACAAACATTCCCTGAGCATGTGCTGCCTGGCACTGGAGACGCAGAGATAGGGTCCCACAGAATCAGCTGCTTCCCCTCACCAGGATTTCCATTCAGTTCTTATTCTGAACTCAAGAGTCAAATCCATTTTCAACTGGTGCATGTATACACGTAAATGTACATACACACATACACACACACACACACACACACACACAGAATCTTTGACTCTCTTCCAAGCATCCTGTCCCTACCATGAACAAGTTCCACAAATTCAGCTCATGTCTTTTCCTCCCCATGCTCACCCACCGGCATCCTAAGCCAAGAATTTCTTCTCACTTGAACCACTGCCTTAGCCTTCCTGTCTCTCTCAAAGCAGCCAACAGCTAAATACTGCTAGTATTCTGACCTCACTGAGTGACCCTCCAGCTCAAAAACCTTCAGTGGCTAACACTCAACTGAAAAAAAAAAAAAAAAAAAAAACACAAAACAACAACAACAAAAAATGCTAAATGGCCTTTGTAGCGTGACCTCTCTTATATCCCTAGGCTAGTGGTTTACCAGCCAAGCTGGACAATCTGCTGTTCTCAAAGGCACCTGACATTTGCCGGCCTCCCAAAACCCTACCTAGGTCATTTGGCACGCACCACACTCTCAGCCCTGTCCCTCAACCTCCTACTCACCCTTCCAGGTCCTGATCAAAGACTAACCCCTGCCTGACGTTTTCCTGCTTCTCTCCATCCCCTCAATTCTACCAATAAAATGTTTCCATCTTCTTATCATACTTAGCACATCTTAATGTAACCACCAATCCTCAAGAACCTCTCTTTCCACCACATGAGACTACAAGCCTCCCAAGGTCAGGTACAAGGGTTCAATCTGCATCTGCATGAATTCCCCAGATCAAGCACAGGGCTCAACGCATGCTGAAGATTGAGTAAATACTTGCAGAATGAATGAAAACTCTAACTAACTAACTGAACAAAAATTAGACGTTCAGGAACCTTTTGTTGTTTAAGAAGAAAAGGAGGGGTAGAGGTAACCACTACAGAAAATCTAGATTTATGCTTAACACTGTGAGAGAGAAAAGGGAAGGTGGAACTTCTTCAGTAGAACAGGAATCTTCCTTCGTCTGCCAGATACTATTTCAAATACCTTATTACAAAAAAAGTAGTAAGATGCACCAGAGGATTCTCCATTATGTTATTGCTCTTATTTTTCTTAGATATACCAAAAAAGAGTTTATTGTATAAACATTATTTTCTTTCAACATAATAATCTGTAAAAACATAGCCAAGAGCTAGATTATTTCATTTATAACAGTTTAACTGGCATCTGTCGGATTCACTGATAAAACTAGACAACTTTAAGAACATCCTCAAGAGTCACCTGAGGGCAGGGAAACCAACATTCATAATCACTGAGGGGGAGCCAGGCAGAGGGGCACAGAATTTCAGCTGGAAGGTCAGCATGCTTCAGTCAATGAAAATGAAATCAACAATCGCTTGCTAATGTTCAAATATAAAATTCAGTGAAGAAAGGAAAGAAGTTACACTTTCTATTAAAAAGTCATATTTTCACTGAGATAGCCTCTATGAACAAAAATGTTCCCAGACGTTTTATGCTTATTGCTATTAATGCAAACGGTAATACACCTGTTGTGATCAGTCCTACTAACCTGGGCAAAACTGCTCTAACCGGTCACACAAAATATGTTGCATGATTCATTATTTTTTAACACATGCCTTCCTATTAATACTTTATTTTATTCAATTAATGCAAATCTACATACTACATAAAGAATTCTAATAACGTAGATTAAAAACATTAGAAAAATCTTTTTGAAGGCCACATCTTTATTTTATTCTGGAGCTAGTTTCATATAATTAAGATCTGTAATCATGGCCCTTGTTATATGCCATTCTTTCTTCATTTTTACGAATAAGCAAAACATGATGGAGAGACTATACGTTTTAACATTTGTACTTGTTCTCATGCTTAACGGATCAAAAGATTTCATAACTGAAAACCTCAACTAGCCATGTCCTAAGTTAAAACACATGGCAGGAAATGAAGTTTTCCATAAAATAACATTTAGACTCTTCTACTGTTCAATAAAATAACAATAGGTTTGCCAACTTTTACTAGCACACATTTTTAATGGTTTGACGGAGTCAGCATCTAAAAGGAAATTCCATCATACCGATTTTAAAAACTAGTTTTATGTAGGGTACTTTGTTGTTACTGTTGCTGCAAAACTCTCTGTGCAGGAAAGAGGTCTTTCTTTGGGAAACCTAGCTGGCTTCCTCTGTTCACTCCCATCCATTTGTTTGCTGTTTAAAAATGTAGACAAAGCCAGGATTAGAGATAACCTTAAACAAAAATACCATTAGGACACAAAGGATTTCAGAGTCGAAGAAAATATTGTCATTATCCAAAATAGTACATCATTTTACACATAGGGAGATCAAGGCCCAGAGATATTCTTTAAACTGTGGCAGAAAACCAATGTGATGAGTAGGAATCTGACTAAAAGAAACTGATTTTACTGAAATGATTTACTGACAAGGGGAAAGATCACAAATTCCTGCCAACTGGACACCTTTGTAAGTAGCTTGGCCTGTCCACACCTTGTCCTGGCATGACAAATGGAATCTCCTTGCTCCTACCAAAGGCTAATTTGTCCCCCTGGGCTGGGTTTCCTCTCTGCTTTCTCCAGCAGTACCCTCTCTCACACATCACTCCTCTTCTCCCCTCTCCACAAGACACAGAGTTTCACAAGCACGCAATCTTCCACTCACCTAACGTCAGCCGCAAACATCTATGCACAACTTACCATGCGCCAGGCACTTCGTGTGCACTCATTCATGCATTCTTTGCAACAGCTCTAGAAAGCAGGCATTATTATTGTCATTTCCATTTTTTAAAAGATTTATTTATTTACTTTAGAGAGAAAGAGAGCACAAGCAGGAGGGGGCAGAAGGAGAAGGACAGAGACAAATCTCAAGCAGACTCCATGCTGATATCGGTGCCCACTGCAGGGCTTGATCCCAGGACCCCAACATCATGATCTGAGCCAAAACCAAGAGTCGGAGGCTTAACCGACTGCACCACCCAGGTGCCCCTCATTTTATATATTTTCTATATTACAAAACTGAGGTCCCAAGGCTAGTAAGTGGCAAAGCAGAGATTGGAATTCAGGCATCAGGCCACTGTGCTTTGCTGCTTTTCAAAAGACAAACAAAACAAGACTCTCCCTTAATCCAGTTGTCTGGCCGTTTCTCTGCTCATATCCACATAAAACATTTTCAAAAGGGCATATAGCCCTGGCTTCGCTTCTTTCTCTCCCATTCTCTCTCCAACAAAGTCCAGTCAGGCTTTCACTCTAGCAATGTACTAGCGGTCATTCTGGTCACCCATCTTCTATTTTGCTATATCCAATGATGCCTGTCCACGTAGAGTTCAATAGTTGGTCACTCCTCCCTTGAAATGCCTTTTCCTGGCTTCCCCAACACCCTGCTGATTTCCCTCTGGCCTCACTGGTCCCTCCTTTTCTGCTGCACCTCCAAACGTTGACACATCCCAGGGCTGAGCCGCAGGCCCCTTCCCCTACTCTCTACAAGGCTAAAACCTTTTATTTCCAGCAGTGAACTCCAAACTCATATATCCAACTGCTAATTTGAATTTCCATTTCAAATGACACATCCAACATAAAACTCTTTTATCTCCCCAAGCTTCTTCCTTTTTATTATTATGGGAAATTGAAACATATACAAAACCAATAGAAACAGTATAATGAATCTCCACTGTATCCGCAACCCAGATCCAACAGCTGATAGGAGCTGATGAAACTTAAGGTTAATCTTGTTTCATCTCTAACTCTACCCACATTCTGCCCTCCACCCTGGATTATTCCAAAATTGAGCACTTTCTTTCCCCTCCTCCAAATCGTTCTTCTCCACATTAGCAAATATATGCATCATTATCTACTCAGATTATTCGAATCCCAAAGCTAGCAATCTCCTGGTTTCTGCTCTTACTGTATCCACTACAGCCCTTTCACTCCCAATCTGTGAATCCTATCAGCCCTTCCTCTGTCTTAGTTCCCCACCTCCACCCCTACTACCCTATTTGAAGCCACTGTGACTTCTCCTGGGACTGTGTCCTTAGCCTCTAGCTGGTGTCAAAGCCCATCAAGAGCTATGTTCCGTCCAGCAAGAGATGAGCCATTGAAAATATAAATCATATGGCATTTCTCGGCTTAAAACCTTTCTTCATTCCCCTCAGAATCAAATCCCAACTCCTTATACAAGCCCATAATAGTTTATACAACCTGGGCCCTGCCTATCTCTCATCCTACCACCTTCCTCTGAATATACCAAGCTCATTCCTGCCACCAAGCCTTGGCTCTTGTCTGTTCCTCTGCCAGAAATGCTGTGCCCGTGGCTGGCTCTTTTCCTCTTGTCTTGGCTCTGGTGTTACACACCAATTTAGAACAGCACCCCCGCCGCCAGCCAGTCCTGCCTCCCAGGACCCCACCTGTGTTACTGCCTTCAAGGATCGATGACCTCTGACATTCTCTGGCTGACCTGCCCCAGAATGAAGCTCCACATAGAGCAGCGGCTTTACCTGCTTCAGGCACTGCTGTAGCTGCTGCACCTGGAACAGGGCTGTGCACACAGCAGGTATTCAGAACAGGTCTGCCGGATCTCAAATAAAATCTATTTCATCAGATTAGATCCCCTAGGGGGAAAATGGAAAAGAGCCTTGCTTTTCAAATGGCTTAATTTGTTGAGCAAAAGTGTGTCTGTGAAAAGCACTGACACTACACATTTTATTTATTTTTTATTTTTATTTATTCATTTGAGAGAGGGAGAGCACAAGAGCACAAACGGGGGTGAGGGTCCGAGGGAGAAGCAGACTCCCTGCAGAGCCAGGAGCTCGAGAGGGCTCGATCCCAAGGGAAAGGCAGATGCTTAACCAACTAAGCCACCCAGGCACCCCTACAAATTTTAGACAGTAATAAGTTCTGGGTACTGCTAGGAACTGGCAGTATAGGCAAGTCCTCATTTTTCACGCTCCCACCTGTGCAGAACCACACAGTATACTCGCACTGTCACCGCGTTCCTTGAGATGGAGGCCATTACCATTCCTACTACAGAGTCACTCATCCAAGGCAGTACAGGTGATCAGCCCCAGGGAGGTGGGGGGCAGTTAACGCTTGTTTCTTCTACTCAGTGAACATGGAACGAGTGAACATGGAACATGGCCTCTGTGCCACCGGCACTGTGCTGGACCCTCTGGATCAACACTGGCATGCCGGGCCTTCCACCAAGGAGCCCCCCTCTCCGTTGGCTTCCACCCGGAGCAGGGTAGGAGCCATAGGCCGGCTGCCAGGCCATCATACTACACGGCCCTGGGAGTCTCACCGCAAGACTGGGCCCAGGCCCTCCACAAGCCGCACAGCTACCTCTCAGAGATGGAGGACTGAGCTTTCTCCCCACCATGCTCTGCTGTCGGAGCTGACAGTGTGGTAAGACTAATGCTTTCTACAGCTCATCCTAGACTGGATAATCTCTCCAAGGCTATCTATCAGACACTGATAAGCACAGCAAATTAGGCATCAACTGTTAGAAACATTCCAGATTAGGGAGATACCTGTCCAGAGGCCCCCAAGTTGGAGAAAGCCATTCCAGCACCCAATCTTCCCAGAATGTGTAGGTAATGACTGGCAAAGAATTTTAAGGGTTCAACTCAGGACACAGTCCAGATCTCCAGCTAAGCAGCTCACCCCACTCAAACCCAAGCCTCCACAAAACCACAGATCAAGCAACTATTAGCACTTGACAGTCAGCACGAGGCCTATAGGACTCCCAGAGCTCTCTGTCCTAAGAGCCCAGCCATTTGACTTTATTAACTAACTACTGTGCCAGCCCCAACTCTTAACTTTCTTACATCACCAACACTTAAGTTTTGGTTTACAACACAGATGAGGGTATGTGAAATTTATCTTCCACTGTGTTGCTCAATTAAACTTGGTCTAAATCAAGTGTCACATTGTTCTGTCGTAGTAGAAAGAGAAACCAATTTGATATCAAAAATCTGAATTCAAGGCCTGAGGCCCCCACTTACTAAACAAGTCCTTCAAATGTAGGCCACAATGTAATCTGCATCAAAAACAGGGCACTTGAGAGAGAGTGAAACAGGATGACAGCCTGGGCAAATCAGAAAGAAGGGTCATCCCACCTAAATCTCTGAAATCTTCACTTCCTCATCCGTGAAATGGGGTGAGGACCCCTTCACCTCCCTTGCAGGGTGCCTGTGAGAATGAAGTAGCAACTTGTAACAATTCAGTGCTTTGTCAACAAAAAGGTAATGACACACAGAAGGCATTTCTGGAGAAGGCTTATTAGGCTACTAAAAGAAGCAAACTAGTACAACTGAAAAAGGATCAGAGGCTTCTCGGCAGTGAACCAGGGGCATAAAATGAGCCTCTTCTGATCAGACTCCCACTAGAACATGAGGTCAAGGACTTTATGTAACACACTCAGTGCTGCAACCCTAAAACCTAGCCTAGTGTCTGGCATGTCTCCAAACAAATGCATTCGAATTTGTCATTTTAAAAATGCTTTCCTTAGCAAACTCTGCTGTCAAACTGAAGGACAGGGTCCGTCTTGCTCAGTGGGCCGGGCTTCTAGAGGCCAAGCATGGAGTGACCCCTCCAGTGAAATCTTAGTCTCACTTCAACAATCCTTACAGCATTACATAATCTTACTTTTATCTCCTTGACATTTCTAAGGTTACCCAGACTGCTTATTCTTTGAGCCTTAAGAAAAAAAATCTGAACTTGAACACCAACAGTCAAATGTCATCCAACTCAGACCTCAGCTTCCTGCATCAGCATGACCTCAGGCTGGTTACATTTAGAGCCCCAGATAAGAAAGAAGCATTAACATCATAATATGGTCATTCAATAAATTCTTCAGAGGGAACACAAGCCCTAATAAGGAAAAAACCTTTCTGTGTGGGTGAGTACTCTATTCTTTAGCCACTCCTGGAGGGGCAGCAGGGTCCTGAGGCCTAGGAGTCAGAAACAGGGCTGGAGCTTCCCTCAGGGAGAGCCACTAGCTTATCTCCTCGGCTCTGCTTCCTCTTTCATAAAATGCAGATGCCGTCCTGTTCTGAGGCTACCTCACAGACTTGAACTCAAGAGCAAGTGACATGCCAGGAGTCTTTTCTGTAAAGTGCACTTGCAATACAAGTTAAAGGCCAGAGTGGAATGAGTTGGTGATCTATCCAGTTCCATTAGGGCCCAAGCTGAGATGCTGTTCATTTCGGCCAAGTCCAAGGTCAGGCTCCTGCTGTATGGCTAGGAGCCATCCTCTGGAGGAACTGGGATGAGACCCCACAGACCTTATATACCCACTGAAGCTGTAGCCCAGACACCATCTGGCTTTATCCAGCTCCTCCCAGCTCCCATTCTGTTTGGGAGATGAGAAGAAATAAAAATGGAAGAAAAAAAGAATTGCAAATGGAAAATTCTTCTGCCAAGGTCATACCATGGTTGCATTTTCTGACTTCTGGACATTACAATTCTTAACTTTGCAATCACACTATTAGAGCTTACATTAACTTCCTGTGTAGTTTTCTTAAAACTTTACTCAGGGACCCCCAGGTGGCTCAGTTGGTTAAGCATATGCCTTTGGCTCAGGTCCTGATCCCAGGGTCCTGGCATCAGGCTCCCAGCTTGGGGAGGAGTCCACTTCTCTTTCTGCCCCTCCCTCTGCTTGTACACACTCTCTCCCTCCCTCTCTCAAATAAATAAAATCTTTAAAACAACAAACTCCTCTCAAAAAACACCCCAATAGTCTCAATATTTTTGTCCTATAAAATTCTGAAATGCTATTCTAATTCAGGAATTGGCAAGCTATGATCCACAGGCCAAATCTGGGTATTTTGATAAATAATGTTTTACCAGAACATAGTCACTCAGATTTATTTTTGTGTAATGTATGACCACTTCACACTACAAAGGCAGAGTTTCGTAGTTGTATCTAAGACAACACGGCCCATGAAGCCTAAAATACTTACTATCTGGCCCTTTATAGAAAGTATACCAAACCCTATATACCAAAGTATACCAAACAACAGAAAAGAATGTAGTTCAAGCTGGTCAAATAAACTACTTTTTCTTCAAAACTGGCAAGACTTCTTTTTTTTTTTAATTAAAAAAATTTATTTATTTATTTATTTGTCAGAGAGCAAGAGACAGCGAGAGACAGAGAGAGAGAGAGAGCACAAACAGGGGTAGTGGCAGGCAGAGGGAGAAGCAGGCTCCCAGCTGAGCAAGAAGCCCAATGCAGAGCTTGATCCCAGGACCCTGAGCCAAATGTAGATGCTTAACTCACTGAGCTACTCAGGTGTCCCAAGATTTCACTTTTTAAAAAGAAATCCTAACAAGTCACATATTTACAGAATGAGCATTTTTGTATGTTGAGCAAACCAAAAAGAAAAAAAGAATTTTCAGATTTATCATCACTGAGGAAACTGTACTTTCCTCTACATCCATAAATCTATTATGCTGAACTAATCTCAAAAAAAAAAAAAAACATTGGCCTAAAACTGAATCTACAAACACACTACCCCTGATCCCAAAGCAATTTTCTTTAGAATTAGCTTGAAAAATGAGGCCTAAACAATAGTCTTTTACATTAAAGTATTATCTTACTATTAATGCTAAAAATAAAATTCCTGCAACAATATGATGTCTGACCATGTTTATAGAAGTGTTTAATAATTTTTCTTACTGTTTGAATACACAACAACACTAAGCTAAATATATCTAAATATGTGAAGAATTACTCGAAAAGCAAAATCCAATATCCAATTTATGTTTGTAAAACAAAATGGGATTACTCACTGAGTTAAAGGGTGAGGATCCTTTATTTCCCAGCCCTTGACACCCCTTCAGGTGGTAGATTAGCTTTCTAGGGTCTGAATATGGTGGAAAAAAATCTGCACATGGGAAGGATAACAAGAGCTCATCCACCTTCCTTTCTCAGATGTTAGTGCTTTCTCCTCTGATGAAATAAGAAGTTGTTCTAAAGTTGGGATAAGAACAAGGACTTTAAGACATGATGCCAAAAGAAGCAAACAAATAAACAAACAAACAAAAAAAGGAAAAGGTAAGCTACTCATAAAATGTAGGCTGTCAAAGTTCTATCCTTACAATATAACCCTAAACACTACACATGTCCTGAGCGTAGGTCCCTCAGTTGCTGTTATACTCCCTTCATCAAAAATTAATCCAT
This sequence comes from Enhydra lutris kenyoni, assembly GCF_002288905.1. Classification (NCBI taxonomy): domain Eukaryota; kingdom Metazoa; phylum Chordata; class Mammalia; order Carnivora; family Mustelidae; genus Enhydra; species Enhydra lutris. Next base: position 12,615,819 of record NW_019154123.1, read on the forward strand.
TTATTCTCAGTTTTAAAGGAAAAATGTGAGTATTTAGCTGCCAACTTTACGAATCAGTTGTCATATGTCTTATCAGAAAAGTTCTGAACAAAAGCATAACAAACTTTCCCAGACTGTCCTTCAAAGGGATGGAGCTCATCTACAGCCTCCTCCATGAGCTGGTCATTAACTGTGTGCACTGTCAAGCCTAGAAAAACTTGCCATAGCCCAAAGATACAAACCTCCCGACGAACGACACTGGCAGTTCTCTCCAAGTGATCAGTTTTCCTTTTGGATTTCATTATGCTTTAATAGAAAGTAAAATTAGATTATTAAGTATTATCTTCATAAAAGTAATTAGTTGTCCCTGTAATATCATGATTATCCAAAATACACTAGAACATTACAGATCCTAGAAAGTGGTCAGTGACAATTTGCACATCTAACTCAAGTTTAACAGTCTATGGGTGGCAAGCATTATTTAAGCAAGATGCTCTGCTATGCCTTCAGGAGTCTGATAAGCCTCCCATGACCATCAGCAGGTCAGGTCTTTGAATCACCTCAAATGAGCCAGAAACTCAAAGGGCCAGAAACCCACCTTGTCAGAGTAAGGTGGCGCAAAGTGCTGGATGTCAGTCTCAGTGAAGCAGCCGGACTGCAGATGGTTCCAGAAGAGCTTCGCAACAACCCAGGGACCAAGACAGCAGCACAGGCCATGACACCTCCTGGGCAAACATAAAACTGAAGTTAAAATTTTTTTTTTTTTTTAAAGATTTTATTTATTTATTTGAGAGAGAGAGTATGAGAAGGGGGAGGGTCAGAGGGAGAAGCAGACTCCCTGCCAAGCAGGGAGCCCGATACAGGACTCGATCCCAGGACTCCAGGATCATGACCTGAGCCGAAGGCAGTCGCCCAACCAACTGAGCCACCCAGGCGCCCTGAAGTTAAAATATTTTAAGAAAAAGTAGGGAAATACCAGACTATTTTAGGGGCCAGTGAAGAAGGTTTGGATTTTTGCTTGTAGTGTTATGAGCTGATCTAACAAAACAAAGCAGTTAAAGGCCTAACTCCACTCTGACAAAATTTCTGCCACTATTTAGAGCTGATTCACCTGATCTCCACAGTACATATATATGTAATTAGTGGTACCATCAAATACTCATGCTATTAGTTTCCAAAATCACTAACCAAGCTCATGTGACTAATCTTGTGCTATGATAGGAGAGTAGATTTTATAACTGCCCAATAATTGTACTCTACCCAAACAGCACCACATAAGTCTTTAATATTTCCTGCTAGACGAAGTGCAAGAAGCAAATCTTCCAAGGCCATGAGGATAAACTAACTACATCGATATGCAGGCACACAGATGAGCATCAAATACCACACCGAAAGAAAAGAGTAAAAGCTGGACTCAAAAAAAGCATATGTTGCATGAGTCCAGTCATAAAAAGCACAAAAACAGACTAAATTAATCTATCAAGTTCAAAATCAAGTTAGCATGTACCTTTGGGCAGGTAATAGTGGCAATGCTGTTTCTTAATCTGAATTCTGATGGTGTGGGTATTTTCATTTTGTAAAAATGCATCAAACCACATAAGATTTTTAGGGGATTAAAGATACTCTGTCCAGTACCATAGTGACAGCGATAGATACATGTCTTTATCCGTTTGTCTAAATCCATGGAACATGCCACACAGAGTGAAGTGAACTACAGATTCCGGGTGATTACGCTGTGTCAGGGCAGCTCGACAGCCGTCATGGATGGACCACTCTGGTGGGGGACGCTGACAATGGGGAAAGCTACCCAGGTGTGAAGGCAGGGAAAACATGGAAAATCTCTGTACTTAGCCCTCAATTTTGCTGTAAACTTAGAAATGCTTAAAAAAAAAAAATTAAGTCTTAAAAAAATTAATTTCAAGCTGTCCAAGGATTTATGTACTTCTGTTTCAATAAAATGTTAAAAAACAAAACAAAACCAGAAAAATTACCCAACATTTAAACTTATAGGCTTATCAAAAAAAGAACTGATAGTAAGTCGGATGATATTTTTGGTTCCTACCATTCTGTTGTCCTCTGCCAATTTTTGAGTATTTGTCTCAGATGGTCACATTTAACATATTACACTGCCATATATAGCTGTCCTTTCCTATATTAGAGAATAAATGAAAATGTATATACACAACCTTTTTTCTGAACTTTTTGGAAGATACTATGTAAATTAATTGTAATAAATTTAATGTTAGAAAAATTCAAGCTAAGTGTGCTTACGTTCCTACTCCATATTTGTTAAGTTAGTTCTTCATCGGAAAAATATTTATTAAGAGTCCATTATGTGGCAGACACTGGGGATACAGACATAAATGAAACGAAGACCTTCTGAGGGAGATTATGTTTTAGAAGACAGAGTCAGAAAACAAAAGTAAATAATCAAGTGATATAAAAGTCAGTTATAACCAAGTCATATCAAAAAAGCACTTTCTGACTAAAAGATCTATTTCCTGTCACAGTGTGTCACAGCATCATTGTGGGTAAACATGCTACTCACTTTTCTAAGAAATGAAAAAGCATGAGGCCTTTCACCTCATGTATGACTACTAAATGGTAGTTTCTCTCCTTTGAATGTACTAAACTAAAAATGGGACATTCGTTGTTGAAAGAAGGAAGGCGAAACTTACTTTAGAAGTCCATGAGATTTTAGGAGTCATTAAGTATATGGCTGGCTGACTGCCTGACATGCAACACTTTGGTCCTGGTATTATAGTGAGACCTTTGGATAGACAACAGTTGGAACAAGGGCGGTGTTTCCATATACTGAAATTCTCACAAAGTTCCTGCAATAGCAGAGATGACATGTAAGAACCATGTTCTGGGAAACCGTGAAAAGGCACTCTGGGCTGCAAAAGGCAAGGCTCATTACAATCAGCAAGCATCACCTCACAGCAAGTCTACTCTTCACTACCTCCTTCCCATCAGTTCTTCCTCGTGTTTCCACTTGTCTCTTCTGATTGTTTCCTCTTAATGCTTCCCTTTTTCAGCTTCCTTGGCCTGTCTTTGACTCTTTCTCCTTATGATAACCTGCCCCCCCCACCCCATGAAAGCCCAGAGCAGGGGCCCCTGGGTGGCTTAGTCAGTTAAGTGTCTGCCTTCTGCTCAGGTAATGATCCTGGGATTGAGCCCCATGTCAGGCTCCCTGCTCTCTCTCTCAAATAAATAAATAAAATCTTAAACAAACAAACAAAAAAGACCAGACCAATGGCTGGAATGATAGTTACATGTCACTTAAGGCTAAGTTCCCTGATAAAATTGAACTGATACAGAGTTAACGTGATAACACTGTTTTGCTCAGTTTTTTAGGAAACCATTGCTAAAAAAAATTGTCCTCAAATAAGACACACTTTTTAGTGATTATGCTGTTTAAAGGGTCTACTGCTCAACTGAACTTGAAAATAAAGATGTCTTGGGGCAGGCATCTGGGTGGCTCAATTGGTTAAGCATCTGCCTTTGGCTCAGGATATGATCCCGGGTCCTGGGATAGAGCCCTATATTGGGCTCCCTGCTCAGCAGGGAGTCTGCTTCTCCCTCTCCCTCTGCTTCTTCCTGCTGCTCATGCTCATGCTCTCCCTCTCTCAAATAAATAAACAAAATCTTAAAAAAAAAAAAAAAGAAAGAAATGTTAATTTTTTTATTAACATATAATGTTTTATTTGCCCCAGGGGTACAGTTCTGTGAATCATCAGGATTACACATTTCACAGCATTCACCATAGCACATACCCTTCCCAATGTCCATCACCCAGCCACCCTATCCCTCCCAACGACCCTCAGTTTGTTCATGAGATTAAGAGTCTCTTATGGTTTGCCTCCCTCCAGATCCCATCTTGTTTTATTTTTTCCCTCCCTACCCCCACGACCTCTCACCCTGCCTCTCAAATTCTTCATATCAGCAACATCATATGATAATTGTCTTTCTCTGATTTTCTTAAAGAAATGTTAATTTTTAAAAGCTGTTCTCTTTAAAACTCTAAAATCTGGTTTTTTGAATGCCAGTAAGCATAACCAAGAGTGCCACCTACTGGTTAAAAAAAAGGTATTTTTATCAAATTGTGTTCAGAGGGCCCTCCAAAGCATTAAGGTATTAAAAACAAAATAAAAGGCAAAAATCTACCCATTTTTTGAAATACATCCAATGGTTTCATATATTCAATGTAAGTATTTGATTAGCTATAAAAAGTTAACATACATTAAGGATTTTCTAAAATGATACAAGAATATTCCATCAATGTTTCTATTTTCACAGGCCTTGCCTCAACCAAAAAATTCATACTTAACTCTATTACTGAAACAGGAAATTATCTTATGATAAATAAACAAACCGTATCCACTTAAGCCATAAAAAAAAATTACTGCAGGCAACAGATTAAGATTTAAAATGAACTATACTGGTTTCTGTTCAATAAGTACGCTCATTTTATTTAAGAATTGCTGGAGTGCCAGGCACTATTTTGGGTTTGGAAACACACTAAAGAAGCAGACACAAAGCCCATGTCATCATGAAGCTTTAAGTACAGTGTGTCCAGCCAATGATAGTAAACAGATAATTAATGAGACAAACATAGATTACAATAAGCATGATAAAGGAAATGAGTGGAGGAATATCAGGAAAGCGCACTCTCAAGAGACATCTGAGCTGAGACCTGAAGGATGAGGAAGAGGCAACCATTCTGACATAAGGACAGAGCCAGCAGGCAGAGGCTCAATCACAGAAACAAGCCTACTATGTTACAGGAATCACAACCAGTATGACTGGTGAGCGGGGAGCTAGGTGACAGTGACAAGAGGTTAAGTCCAGCAGACAGACATGTGGTAGATCATATCAGACCACGGACAGAATATTTACTCTAAGAGCAATGGGAAGCAACTGAAGGGTCTGAGTAAGCCTGGAAAGGTTTACATTAAAGGATCTAATCTGCATCTGACAGAACAACCTAATTTACATTTACATCAAAAGAGCACTCAAGCTACTGTGTGAAGAATGGATCATAGAGGGAGAGTCTCCAGTTAGAAGGTTCCCGTCCAAAAGGAAAGCAGAATAAAGTTATGAGATGGCAGAAGTAGATGAACAGGGAGCGTATTTTGGAATCAGAGCCCTGCACTTGGTAACAGATTGGGTAAGGTGTGAGAATAGTTAAAAAAAGAAAGACAGGTAGAGAGAGAGAACCCAAGAATGTCTCGTAGAGCATTTATACACTGAAATAAAGTAAATTCACAGAACTATCATGGCACCTGTTGATTCAGAACCCTAAGTGTCACTGAGGAAGCAAAGGGGCTCCCAGCATCTAGCTTTTGGTAAGGGAACCCTAGCAGTACCAAAGTTACAGAGTGCTTGACCTGAAATGGGTGAAACAAAGCTCAGATCTGATTCCTTCCTATTTTTTCATCTTGAGCAAATCACCTCTTAAAATTTTTTAATTGGAATGCCAATACCACTTCACTGGATTGCTGAGAGGAACAAATGTCCTGGCAAGCAAGAGTGTTACTAAGAATCAGGTCAATCCCATTAACCCCTGCCCTCTGCTCCCTGCGGAACTCCACCTAGAGACGGTGGGATACCACCAATAACAACTCCCCTCAGCCTGATACACAACCTCATTCACAAAACAGTTTCTATTCAGAATTATGAACTAAGTTCTAAGTTCGATCACATGCTGAGAATTTTGGTCATTTTCCACAGCAGCAGTGTTAACATTTTATGATTGAAAAAGAATTTTTTTTTCTCATTAAGCTTTTAATGGGTCTCAAAATTCTGTGACAGATTTTTGGTTGTTTCCATTAAAAAGTACTGATTTTAAAAACTAATAACTTAAAACTGCCATATGCACAAAAAAACACAAATGGTCCGCAAAACACTCTTCTTTCCTTCTGGAGGTTTTAGGATGCATTGCTATCATTACCCATTTACTACTAAACGTAAATGGGCAATAGATACAAATAGTTCTGAGGCCATTCTTGCACCACTGAGTAAGACTGGGGTGGCATGAATGGGGGATCATATTCATTTAGCCTTCTGAGCTTTCTGGGCAGACTTGGTGACCTTGCCAGCTCCAGCTGTCTTCTTGTCCACTGCTTTGATGACACCCACAGCAACTGTCTGTCTCGTGTCATGAACAGCAAAACAGTCCAGAGGATGAGTCAGAGAAGCTCTCAACACACATAGGCTTGCCAGGAACCATATCAACGACGGCAGCATCACCAGATTTCAAGAACTTGGGACCATCTTCGGCTTTTTTCCGGAACGACAATCTATCTTCTCCTTCAGCTCAGCAAGCTTACAATCAATGTGAGCTGTGTGACAATCCAGCACAGATTTGGTCTGGATAGTTCAGGATAATCACCTGAGCCATGAAGCCAGCTGCTTCCATGGGTGGGTCATTTTTGCTGTCACCAGCCCCACTGCCACGCCGAACATCTTCGACAGATATGTTCTTGACACAGAAGCCCACGCTGTCTCCAGGAAGAGCCACACTCAAAGCCTCATGGTACATTTCAACAGACTTGACTTCTTTGTGAATTATAAGTTTGTGATTGCAACTGATCCTATAGCAACTAGTAAATCTACTTTGGTCCTACCCTCACAGTCCAAAAATGGCTCATTACAAAACATTTCCACTCCCTTCTAGGAATCAAAGTAAAATTTAGTAGTCATTGTGATGTTTTATTTTAAAATGTTAGGTGGAGTAAAACAAACAAACAAACAAACAAATAAACAAACAAAAAAACTGCATTACATGTTTGGTTATAGGTTTTACTTTCTTCAGGACAACATGAACTCAAACTGGGCAGCACCATACAGAGAATCCCCTCTGGCAGACAAGGCCTATGGCCAAAAGACAGCAGGATGAAAGCAGTATGGAAAGCCAAGCAGACTCCCAAATCTAGGTTTCAAGGGCACCAGCACTGCTCTAGCCAGACAATCTCAGCAGTCTGCAGAGCTTCAGGGCTGCTATGTTTCATCTAGTTCTGCTTCAATGCCATCATATCACAGATGACAGCAAAGTTAATTAAGAGCCTAAGTTCTAGCATCTGACAGATCTGAGTTCTCACCACAATTTACTGCCACTTACCAGCTTTGCCTCCTTATGTAAGTTCTTCAGCCCCTGGTTTCCCAATGTTGATGATGGGATTAATGATACCTACACCTCACTGGCTGTTTAATGACATCATGTATACAAAACATTTGATACAGTGCCTCACACATAGAGTCCATTATTACTGAGAAGTGGTCCATTAGTTTTTCTTTTCCCATTTTAGGTAATACACACTCCAAAAAAGTTGGGAAGTTACAAGGAAATTATAAAAAAAAAATTTACCCAACAACGCCTATAACTTCCAAGGCTATTAACCACAAATTTTAAAATTCCCCAGCATATCGTTTTTGCTAAGTCCAAATTGCTTTCAAAGAGGTCTATCAGTTCATACTTCCAAGCACCAAATATGAATGCAATCATTTCTGTACATTCAAAAATGGCTCATCTTTAATTTGTACGTACTCATGCTGAGAGGTACGGAAGAACTAAAGATGATTCCCAACCTCAAAATGATCACTGGGACTACAGAACAGACCCTGGAAAACTCTCCCTTGTCTTCCTGTCTCCAAGGGACTACCTGGAAAGTATCTGTGCCTATAGATATACAGGGAGCAGCCACGGAGCTGGGTGGGCTTTGCTGGGATTTCTCCTCTGCCCAGTTACACCAGAATCACCCCAGTTAAGCCTCAACAAGTTTCACAAGTGTTTCCTAACTACCGGGTAGATCTTCAATTATCCAAAATGTGAGGCCTTTGGGATAACCTTCCAGAAACTTCTTAAATGTAACTTCTTGATTTTCTCCCAAAGACTCCTCTGCCTTCAGGTTTTCAAGCCTCAAACCAGGTGCAGCTTCAACTCAGTATGCACAAAATTGGTAGCTTCATGCAAACCTGAGTATGTGTATATAAATAAGAAGAGGAATGTGTATACATGTAAGTATTACATGAAACATACCATGTAAATATAAAGGAAACATAATATATATAAACCAGTAAATCTCGTAATTTCCATGCAAAAGTAGAATGTTAGATCTGTATGTGATCTTGCATATCATCTCTAATCCAAACCTTTTTTAGTCAATAGACAAAATAAGGCCCAAAAGAATGTAAATATCTAGCTCCCAGAGCCAGCTCCCAACAGTCAGAGTCTGATCCCAGACCTATTTCTCAAAGTATCTTTTCCACTGCACTGCATTCCTTCTCTACCGAAATTTGAATAACTGTGTGGTGATGGAGCAATATCCCCACGGAATGTGGTTGTATTAAAACAGGCAATACCATTGCTTTCAAGACAAACCACCATTTATTTGCATTCCCTTTTAATGTATAGAGGCCTCATGGTAGTATCTGCTGGTGACATTCCTTTTACAAAGAAGAAACCGTCGTTCAAATAAACTAAGTAGTTTGTCTCCAGGCTTCGGGGACAGACAGGACCTTCATTTCCTAAATGAGTGATTTTTCTCAAGATATCCAACTCTCTGTATCTCAGTTTGGAGGTTAATAATATGGAATAACATCTAAACTCCCGGGGTTGATGTTAAGAATCGTACCCAGAGCGACAACCTGGTACATAGCAAACTCCCCATAATAAAAGGGGATGTTATTACTATTTTACAAATCACTGTCATAATAATGATATGCTTGGCAAACACAGGACTAGAACGCAATCTGCCTTCACTCTCTTGGTCCTCTCGACAACACAGGTTAGGGTATTTGAAGATAACCCTGGGTGAGGAAGAGCTGGGGGTGTACCTGAGTAGGCGAGTGCAGCCACAAACTACAAGGCAGGCGTCGCCCTGAGCTCAAGGTCACTCGGTGAATCAAAATTCCAAGAGAACTTTTCGTCCGTCACCGGGGACGCAGGCAGGGAGGTCCGAGAGGCAGAGGTTCTCCGGCCGCCGCCTGAGACCCAGCAAAAGAGCGACTCCCCAAGGACGTCAAGGGCCGGGTCGATGCCACCGATTCCGCGGACCCAGCTTAAAGCCTCTCTAAGCTCCGCGGCCTTGAGGACGGCGGCCGCAGAAAGAGACCTCCGCACGGCTCGCGCCGCGGGAACCAAGCAAGCCGACCTGCCGAACTCCGCCACCCTCTCCGGGAACTTCCGGTGACGTGACGTCACAGCAGCGCGAGCTACCCTCACATTTTATTGGTCAGTAACGCGGACCGCCCGCGCGGAGCGCACAGAACCACGCCGCGAGCCGCCACATCCAGTGTCTCCGCCTCCTAGCTCCGCCATCTCCATGGGGACCGCCACCCGGTCACCCATTTGGCCTCCGAGGCCGGAGTTGCGTCATTGTCTATGCGCCGGAAGCGATCGCTCCTGAGCCGGCGCCGGCTGACAACACCCGGCTGGGATCAGCGCGGGCGAAGTTAGACCTTCTCGGGCAAGTGTCGGCTGGCGAGGGCTACGGACCTCTGCCGGCCCCTGGGACAATGTCCGTGTTTCACGACGAAGTAGAGATCGAGGACTTCCAATATGACGAAGACTCGGAGGCATATTTTTACCCCTGCCCGTGTGGGGATAACTTCTGCATTACCAAGGTAACTTCAGAGTCCCGCCCGGCGGTTCGTCGGAGCAGACGCGTTTGCTCTTCCTCGTTCCTTCCGCGGTTCTGTTACCTTGCGGCTCACACGCCCTCTTTATCCTGTCTCTGAGTCCCCGTAAAGTTGATACTTTGATCTGTCAGTGGGCGCATCGTCCGGGCCTTTAGTCTGGCCGAGGGGTGGAGGGGGGGGTGGGAAAGGCTGGATGGCCGGAGCATGAGTCTTGCCCTCCTTCCCCATTTAGGGTCCCACTTGCTGGGATAGTTATTTGGAGGCAGGGTTACGTTGTTGTCATCTCAGGGGTTTGAGGCGACGAACCTTGGCTAACCTTCCTGGGTCAGGTCTGGTCTTTTTTTGAGAGAGGGAGTAGGGGCGGGGTGGGGGTGGGGTTACGGCATAGGAGCCGAGGTAGGAGAGAGAGAATCTTAAGCGGGCTCCAGGCCCAGCACGGAGCTGGGGTGGGGCTCGACCTCAGGACCCCCAGATCATGACCTGAGCTGAAATTAAGAGTTGGTTGCTTAACCGACTGAGCCACCAAGGAGCCCCTCTTCCTGGGTATTTTTAAGTACCGCTTGGCCGGAAGAACGGAGTTGGTATTTCTCTGGGCAGGCCTTTTTGTCCCTCACAGGCCTTTTAGGGAGGTGAGCCACAAAGGAGCTTGCCCCTAGGGGTGGAAGGAGTTTGGAAGGAGGAAATCGCAAAGGGAAGACAATACCAAACGTTTTTTTATTTTGTTTTAGGAAGATTTGGAGAATGGGGAAGACGTGGCAACCTGTCCTAGCTGCTCTCTTATTATAAAAGTGATTTATGACAAGGTAAGTAGTTGAATTTTAAAAGGTGTCAGGGAAGGTTGTGAGGCAAGGACCTAGAGCGATCTATCTGTAAGTGCTGGAGAATATTTCTTGACAGTGTGTTAGGTAAATGTTATGTTTTTTTTTTTTTTAAACAAATTTTATCCCCCCCCAAAAAAAACCAAAAAATTTTAAAAATATTACTAAATAGCTGTATTGTAAATCATAACTTGAAAAACTCAAATTAATTAACTCATTTTAGCTTTTGAGAAGGAAAGAAAACTGCACTGTAGTTAATGAAAATTGTTGATTACTTGTTAAATAGAAAAATAATATTTAATTGACAGTCTATTTCTCCTTTATTTAATAAGTAATTAAAATTGTCAGAGCTCCTATACTTATTTTGGAGGGAACAGTTGTATAGTATTTCTTACTTGGCTTCTACGTATAGAATTCCGCATTATCTTGTTTGAGGTATGTCATAGCTGCAATTTTACAATTTCATTTTGGCCTTTAATTTACTTACTGTTTTTCACTCAAAGATATTGACAGTAGAAAACAAATGTTCAATAAGAACAATAAGCCCATCTCTACCACAGCTTTTGGCCAGTATTTTGAATGGAGTCTTAAGTAAAAAGCTTTAACAGGATTTTTTCATTTTTCCTTTTTTTTTTTTTTAAATATGATTGACATATAATGGAGGTTAACATTCTTAAGGCTGAACCCTAATCTGAGTATAGGGAATGTAGCACCAGGCACTTAGTCTCATGTGACAAGCTTGCTATAATTTAGAAGTTTAAAGATTTATTCTTATATCAAAATGTGTTCTAGAACAAAAACAACAGGGTAAGGGAGATTAGGAGTGCTGGTAGGAGAAGAAGTTTCAATTTTAAATAGGGTGATCAGGGCAGGCCTTATTAAGAAAGGCCTTATCAAACGTAGATTGAAAGAGGTGAGGAAGTGAGCCCTGGGGGATAAAAAGCAGTCCAGCAAAGGGAACTTTGAGTGGACAGACCCTAAGGCAGGAACGTGTCTGATTTTATTGAGGAACATCAAGTGTGACCAGAGCAGAATAGATGAAAGTGAGAGAGTAGCCCAGGAGGAAAGTAGCAGAGTTGGGCAGATCACAAAGGTATTTGTGGGCCACTTTAAAGACTTTGACTTTTGCTGTGAATGACTTGGGGAACCATTGGAGGATTCTCAAGCAAGGGAGTGCTACAATCCAACTTAAGTTATAATAGAGTGACTTTGGCTGCTGTGTTCAGAGTAGACTGTGTGGAAGCAAGGATAGGAGTTAGGATATAGCAAAGGTAGCAATTAGGAGGCCCTTAGATAACCAGAGTTGGAGATGGATGGCTTGGACCAAGCTGTGGCACTGGAGGTGGTGAAAGGTGGTTGGATTCTGAATACACTTTAAAGGATAAGGATTATTTTTACTGATTGAATATAGAATATGAGAGGAATCAAAAATGATTTCAACATTTGTGGCCTTCATAACTGGAAGGATGCATTTACCATCAACTGATGGGGAAGTGTCTGCAGGCTTAGGGGCTAGAGTTAGGCATACTAAGTTTAGGAGGTCTTTTTTTGATCCAGTTGGAGAGCAAGTGAGAAAGCAACTGGATATGCAGGTCTACTGTTCAAAGAGAGAGATCAGCTAGTCCTGTAAATTTGGGAATTATCAGTATATAAATAGCATTTAGAGCCATGAGATTGGAAGAGATCACCAGGGCTGTGAATATAGGTAGAGATGGACAAAAGAAAGGACTGAGCTCTGCCATTCCCAATATTTAAAGGTCAGGGAAGAAAGTGGGGAATCAGCAAGCTGGCCAAAAAGGAAGGAGGAGGAAACCAGCTTCCAGGATATGGTAGAGGAAAGTGAACAACCTTATCAGATGCCACTGATAGATAACTGGAAATTAACCATTGGCTTTAACAGCTTTAACTGGGAGGCCATTTGTATGGTGGTAAGAGCAGTTTTGATGAAGTAATAGAGACGGAGCCTGATTGGTGGAAAGCTTACTGGAGAGAAGAAGAGAAGAATTTGAAGTAGCAAGCATAGATGTTTTTTTCAAGGAGTTTGCTGCAAAGGGGAGTAGAGACATGGGGCCTGTTGATAGAGGATCAGTAGAGGGTTTAAGGTGGTAGACATTCAGCTGTGTCGGTGAATATAGACACAGGAAGTTAGATTTAACCAGGTTGGTGGTTTTGTCAAGTAGCTAGGAGGGAGTGACAGAAGGATTGTGAGAATTGACCATGGACTTTAAACTGGGTCCAGAAGACACAGAGAGGAGCAGTGATGATATATGTCATGACATAAGAGTCAAAATTGGTGGGTTATAGGGAAGGAAGGAGAACAGTGGCTGAAAGGAGCAACCAGGCCCTCCTCCTGTCTCTGTGGTACCAGTACTCTGAGAGAACTCCCAGCCACTGGGGAGGTTGTAGGGGAAGCAGTGTCTTTAGGGGATGGCCTGTTCTCAGACTCAGCGTTATGGTCATTTGGGGCAGAATAACTCTCTGCTGTACAGAGCTGTCCAGTGCATTGTAGGGTGTTTAGTAGCATTCCTGGCCTCTACCATTAGACGCCAGTAGCAGTTCCCCAGAATGTCTCCAGATATTGCCACATGTCCCCTGGAGACAATATCAGCACACCCCTCCCACTACCTCTTGAGAACCACTGTGTTAGAGGCAGAAGGTGTGGGAATGTTTTAAGGAAGGGGTTGAGAATATGGAGCAATGTGCTGATTAACAGATCATAAATTCCAAAGAGGAAGTTGGGGTTGGGGAGGAGGCCTCAGGTGCTGGGCAGGAGTGAAAGCGTGGACACGATGTGGACTGACCCTGCTGGGGATCAGCCTACACGAAATGAGGGGTAAACTGGAAAGCACAGGTGTCTTGTGGTAGTAGACAGAAGCCAGGATACATAATCAGAGACTGAACTTCATTTACAACGTATATGACCCTGCAGGTTATCTGGTCAGGAAACAAAGAGCTACCCCTTTTAGTTGGAAGAAGTGAGTACCTTGAAGAGGATAGGTCTTCAAATGACTGAATAGTAAAGTGGAGAAGTTTTAGTGTAGTAATTAATACAGAAACTTAAGATGTGATATATCTTTACAAATAAGGCGTTTTAAGTGTGAATTCAGGGCTAAAAACTGAAAAGCACTTTTAAGATTATAATTCTGGTGCTGACGTGGATTCTTTGAATAAGGACAAAGTGGTGTAGCAATGAAAAATGAACAGACCTTCCGGGCCCATAGCTGGCTCAGTTGGAAGAGCATGCAACTCTTGCTCTCGGGCATGTGAGTTCTAGCCCTATGTTAGGTGTAGAGATGACTGAAAACTAAATAAACCTTGAAACAACAAAAAAAATTTTTTTAAACCTTAATAGCTAGATTGATTCTGCAACAAAACTAAAGTCAAATATTGATGCATTTATGATACACTCAGTAATTAATATAATTTCTTACTCTGTCTTAGGATCAATTTATGTGTGGAGAAACAGTGTCACCCCCTTCCACCCACAAGGAATTAGTTAAATGCTAAAGAGGACTTTAGGAATCTACATCCTGAACATTTGGGAATGAGCCAAGCTGGAAAAATCAAATGCAAAGTCACCGGCTTCCTTCATGGGAACAACTTCCATAGTTGGCTGTGCCATTAGCGTGTGGCTCCTTAACATTGGCTGCTGAGTTCATCTCCAATTAAAGAAGCAAGTCCATGACATGACATGCCTGGATTTTGTGCTTAGAACTTTGAATTGGAAATGTTCTCCATTTTCCATGTGAGTTTAAAGGAAGATCTTTTCAAATCAGTGCTTTCTTTCTCTCAGTATCATTTTTGTGTCTTACACCTGATTTCTTCCTTATCCGATAACAGCATCATCTACCTCAAAGTCATTAGGATTCCTTAATAAAAGGGGGGATTATATTTTTGGCTTAGTTATTAAGATTATTAGAATTAGCCCTTTCTTTGAAATTGGACATCCTCTTTGCCATTCTAAACTTAAGCAAATTTGTTGCTTTGTCCCACTGTGTTTTCAGGTCCCACACCAAGCCAGTCTGCTCAGTCTTGCATTCATAAGAACTCAGTTCCTGTTCTGCGTAGCATACCATTTCCATTGTACTTCCTGCATTCAGTTCTGGTCACGGTATTATAGAGAAAGTGTACTAAGCTCATAATTTTTCCAGAGCCCGAAGATAGAAAGTAAGGTCAAAAAGTGAAATGGTCAAGGAATTGAAAGTTTCCTTATCCATATTCTACATGTGCCTTGAAAATTGGGACAAGATAACAAGAAAAGCAGCCAAATGAACTGAAGTTGGAAGTAGAACAAAAAGAAAAATTTGCCAACTTAGTAAATTGAATGCTTCAGTGGCTTTGCCAGATCCGAGCAGACCATATTTGTGTGATCTGGGTCTTGTCTGTCACACTGTGTTTAGCTAAGGCTAATGACATGGTGTGAGAGAGGGCCCCCTGTCAAGGCTTCGTGGCTGGCAGCAGCGCTTTCGGCGTCCCCTCGGCATCGGGTCACTAGCCCTGAAACGTACAGCTGCTACAACAGCTCTTGCGGAGGATGAACCTGAAGATGAGATGCCTGTTCTAAATAAATGTGTCCCTAGGGACACATCTAACCAGTGTTTATAGGCTGTAACTGAACCAGACATCCACTCTTACAGAGAGATGTTGCCCTGGAAAAAAAACAGATTTATAAAGGCAGGCTATCAGTCCTCCTTTGCTGTGGATAATAGCAAGAAATTAGAATCACATGAAAATCCAAAGATGTCTTTCATATACACAACTTTGCAGTGTGTTTCTAAAATTTTAAAAAACAAAAAACAAACAAAACAACCTCACTGATGCTTGGCAGGTTGTTTTGGGAACAGCTCCTGCAATTAAAAAAAAAAAACAGCTTGCCAGAATGTGACCATTCTGACTGTTCTACTACTGGTTGATAAATGGGCTGCATTAGTCTAAGACCTAATAATTCACCAAAAATTGTATGTCAGAAGGACGGGGTACATTATGTATTATTATATGACATTCTTCATGGCATGAGAAGTCTCATGGCTATTTGGGGACATTGATGTCCCAGAATCCACCCGTGGATTAGAGCCAGTGGCAGCTCAGACGAAGAGAGCATGGTATATGTTACCTCGTGGGAATGAACTTCAAAGAGCAAAGAACTGTTCCATGCTCAATTTTGTTGGTTTTATAGATACCGGTAATACCAG
The DNA here is from genome assembly GCF_002288905.1 of Enhydra lutris kenyoni. Classification (NCBI taxonomy): domain Eukaryota; kingdom Metazoa; phylum Chordata; class Mammalia; order Carnivora; family Mustelidae; genus Enhydra; species Enhydra lutris. The sequence continues at coordinate 12,631,450 of NW_019154123.1, forward strand.
CTCCTTTGGCTGATGATGAATTTAAAACAAACGGGCACCCTTGATGTGAATGTCGAAGGAATAAAAGTTGCCCCACTCCAAACATTCCAGTAGGAGTGAATTAAACTGCACTGGCAATCAGTGACCAGCGGTAATCCTGCAGTGATGGGAGTGAGTTCATTTCTAAAGCAACTGAGTTACTAAATTTGCTAACTACAAAAGAACTTTTCTGTTAAGCAGAAAGTAAAACCAAGGTCTTTCAGACACGACTAGAGTTCTGTGTGATATTCTGTGCCTTGTGCACCTTACCAGACATTTCAGACCACCTCTGAGAACTGATCTGTAATCCATGCTCTGTCTCTTGCTAACTTTGTAGTCTTTGGCAAGGCCAGTGGATTCGTCATCTCTCCAATTAGGAGACTAGATCAGGGGATTTTTAAACTGTCGGTATTATAACTTGCAGGAGCTGAAATGATAATTGAAACCTTTATAGACTCAAAACTAAATCATGAACTACTAGAGAAGGACAGTGCTTCTTTATAACTTGATGTCACCACACTTCTGAGTTTGCAAATAAAGTCAGCTATTTAAAGGATTCTGTGTATATTTTAGTGTGCACATTTGGAAGCAGTTTTCCTGGGAAGCACCCAACACTTTTGATTGCTGTACAAACTAATTTATTACCAGAATAAATTATTGACATACTAAATAAAGTCATAATTCAAATCAGTTTGTTTTCATGTGGTTTTCTTCCCCTAAATACCAACATCTTATATTAAAAATTTTGGGGGGCACCTGGGTGGCTCAGTGGGTTAAGCCTCTGCCTTCGGCTCAGGTCATGATCTTGGGGTCCTGGGATCTAGCCCTGTGTGGCTCTCTGCTGGGTGGGGAGCCTGCTTCCTCCTCTCTCTCTGCCTGCCTCTCTGCCTACTTGTGATCTCTCTCTCTGTCAAATAAATAAATAAAATCTTGAAAAAAAGAGTGCAAAAAATTTTGTTGTAATTTTGTATGAGGTAGAAGTCTTTTTAATCTGTTTTGGAAAATTGTAAGGAAGTTTCTGGTATGAACAGGTGAGTTTTGAAATGGTAAAGAAATTGCCACTGATTCTACAATTTGGCCACATGGGTTTTGATTCTGGATTTTTTTCCCCCCTGGGAAAAATCTGAGTCAAGTGGTGAAAAGAGTTGACATTCTTAGATGAGGAATTCAGTTTTTGCTGGAAAAGAAGGCTGCTATTCTATTTAAGGCTGAGGATCCATTCTTGCAGCAGTTTGAGAGCCCAGCTATGGTCAGAACACAGTTTGAACCTCAGTTCCTCCACTATGATCTTGGACAAGTTACTGAATCTTTTTGTATCTCTCTGTGCTTTTATGTGAAATGCAGATCATTGTAATATCTCTCCTATGGTTGCTCTGGATTCATTCATTAAGGAAGTGCTTATGGAGTCCCCACCACATGCCGGGCACTGGGTAGGGTCTCTGCATGCAAGTGGAAGAGAGGAAGTAAGATTAACACGCTGCTGTTAGGGCCCAGAAGGAAACACACTAGGTGATGGGAGCTGCGGCAGGCGCATTGATAAAGGGCAGGCAGAAGGTGTCTCAGGTCCCGTACTTTTTCCAAGATCTGAAGGGTAAGAAGGCTTGTGACAGTAAGATTAAGTGAGCTAAAAAACTAAGACATTTAGCACAATGACTGTCATATGTGCAAAATAAAGCTTAACTGCTAATCCAAAAGGAATTCAACATGGTTTTGAACATTGACAGCATTCTTAGACTGAATATGTGAAGTGCAAATTATTGGACACCCTTACTGAATCTGGGGTGGGTTTTAACAAGCACTGCAAGTGATTCCGATGCAGTTAACATTTGAGAACCATTGGTCGAGGACTGGTATTCAAACTTCAGCACATTGGAATCATCAGAGGAACTTGAAAAGTGATGCCTTAGAGAAACAGACTTGACTGGTCTGGATGCAACTTTGGCACCAGGATTTTTAGAGTCTCGGTGTTGATTCTAATATGCAGCCAAAGCTGAGAACCACTGGACAAGAGAAACAGAAAATTCATAATCACAGAGTATAGAGAATCCAATTTTTTCAAAATGGTCACACCTGCTTTGCCTGTGGAAAAGGACTGTGGGTTCGGTTGACCACACCTCCTATTCAAGTGCGCAGTGACAGCTTCTGCAGATGTAAGTAATTAGGATTACTCTAACTCCATTTGACGATGCCTGCCATTCCCTACTTCCTACAAAGCCAATTGCTCATGATTACATATTTGACTGGGAAGCCATTTTACAAATGATTCTTCGTTAAGGGTTTAAAACAAAAGATATATGAATAAGAAATAGTTAAAAAATACTCTCACCCCGCCACCAGCTCACAAAATGCTTAAAATGTGGGAGGTGTATCTAAGGAAGTCACGTGAGGGGCATTTGATGAAGGAAGGTGTTCAATTCAAAGTGGCTCCCAAATAGAGGTAAATGTCTAGTAAGGGATCAAGCATCCCAGTAAGTGGCACAGGGTCACAGAAGCCACTTCCGTGGGTCAGCACTTGGGACTGAGGCAAGTAGTTCCTATTTGAGACCTGATCATGGTAGCAGGGTTTAGTCACTAAGCAAAGATTTGGCAGCTGACTTCATTCTTAGAGGGGAACTGAGTTCCTGGATAGGGGCAAATGTGAACCTTTGGACAAAAATTGATGCCAAGATTGAGGGTGGAGAAGAGAGGGAAACAAACCCTTAACCCAAACCCACACCTATGTTCCATGCTCTTTCTGTAGGAACAGCACTCGCCATCCAGGGTTACCCAGAGGGCACTGGGTCCCAGTCTGCAATCCCAAATGGAAGAACCTGGAGTATTACTGTTCTGGCATGTATCTCTGAACTACCAAGTGGTGATAATGGCAAGAGGGAACCAGCCTGGACAAGGAATGTGGACCACTTAACGAGAGGAAATGAAATAATACATTAGTTAGAGTGCACATAGTAAGGGCTCAAGAAATATTTAATCTCACGTATTTCTTGCTCTGTTGGAAGTGACTCACGACTATGGGTCTGGGGAAGTTGCCTGAATTTACATGTTAAGACAACAGATTCGGTCATGATGTATAGGGGTCTGTCCAGAGACACCAAAGAACCATTAGTGAGAGAGAATGAGGGATTTGTTAAAGGATTAGACTACCCAGTTGTGAGAACTGGAGGCATCCAAGCAGGGCTGTTACCTCGGGAGTGAGCCTAAAGTAGCTATAAGTCAGCTAACGTGGTAGTTGGAAGAGAAAGCTTGATATGAACAAGAGAAAATGCAACCTGGAACCCACCTCTGTCTTTCACCACCTCCAACCTTGATGCTGTGGGTGACTTCAGGGGAAGCTGGTATCCTTCCTTGTGGAGTTGCATAGTTAGTCAGCCTAGAACAAGGCAAGCTAGTAGATCAACAACAATGTGTGTGAGCACCCACTGTTCCTGGTCCCGTGCTTCAACCATTAGAGCATAAAAAATATGTCTGCTGCTTTACAAGTCTTTTTCTTGTGGTCACTGCTAACTTAGGACCATACCAGAAAGGGAATTCTGGGAAGGCAGTCCTGTAGTCCCAGTTTAGCTAATCTGGCACCACATGCAATGCTGGGGAAGCCAAGGCAAGAGTGGGGCACTTACCTGTTCTTAAGCAGGTAAAGTGATAACAGCAGGATGTCATTTAGATTACATAGTGATGTTGATATCATTATCCCTGTGTTAAAGGAAACAAAGTCTTTATCAATATGTCAATCAGGTGTTGTATTTCAAACTACCCAAAACTTAAAACAGTAGTCTGATAACGTTTCTTATGTGTCTAGGGGTCCCCTGGGGTTGGTAGATCCTAGCTGGGTTGGTGGCTGTGAACAGCAGGCTGGGTCTGGATCCGGTCCCATGCCACCCTTCTTCCTCAGACCAGGATACTAGCCAGGACAGAGGTGTAAGAGCCATGTCTGCCAGTTTACTGTTGGCCAAAACAAGTCACGTGGCTGAGCTCAATGTCAAGGAGACAGGGAAATACAATTCTCCCGGGGAGGTGGTGGGAAGAGAAGGAGCGACTATTTTTAGAAAGTAATCTAATCCGCCACAGTCATTAAGTGTCAGGCTTGGCATTTCAATCCAATACTTTTGACTCCAAATCACATGTTCTTTCTTCCGTGGCAGGGTTGGAATAATTGAAAAACTTCCCAAGTGATAAAATGGAAGCAGTTTAAAACATTAAAGCAAGTCAGCCACTCTCATGTTGTCGGCCAGACATCAGACAGCAAGCCCATGGGACTAGTTTTTGCTACATATGCATTTTGAGATGCGCAAGGCTTTGGCTGCCTTCTCCATATTCAAATTCAGAGCAATATAACTCTAGTCACAGTAGATTAATATTTCCAAAGTCTGCCATGCAATCCAGTTGAAGATATTTATTAGCTCTAATTATAGAGAGAAATGGGGCTTGGGCTCATATGATGTCATTAAAAATGAGATGTAATACCCACGGGAACCTACACTACCCACCTTCCTGATGTATGTGTTTCCTGGTTGCTGGAACTTCAGGAAGATGATTTTGAATGTTCCTATGGCAACTAATTCCCTGACGCATTCCAGCGGTGCCCAACAGTTTGCTATCCAGAATTTCTCAAATCAGGTGAGCAATGCTCACTTCAAGTCTCAGATGACTTGTGTTGCCATGTCTGAAACCTTGAACTCTGGACATTGGACAAAGTCTGCTAGTTAGAGCTTACATGTTTCTAGCCAAATGTGACCTATTCATGACTTGTCCATCTGGCATGGCTAAGTACTCACCACTCTATGCTGAGCTGGGAAAAAAAAAAAAAATCAGTGAAGTTAGACATGAAGCAGGACTTTCTGCTTATAAAAGTGTTAAGATTGTTAGTAGTTACCCCCCAAATGGATAAGTAGTGTTATTCAATCAGTAAATATGCTTGAAGCATTTTTTTTTTTGTTTATGAGAGTTGAGCCTAATCTGTACAGGGAGGGGATTTAAAAAATAGAATTATATTATGAAGAATCTTTAAGAATGGGATGGAAATGTTTTTCATCTGTAAGTGACCCAAATGCCTGTGTTGGTAGTTAAAGGATTGGAAACTTGGTGCTCTTTGCCAAACTTATGCCTTATGCATCATCACTATTTTTTTTTAAAGATTTTACTTATTTGAGAGGGGTGGGGAGCATGAGGGGGGGTGCAGCAGAAGGAGAGAGAGAATCAGGCTGCCTGACCAGGGGCTCTATCTTAGGACCACAGGATCAGAACCTGAGCCAAAGGTAGGTACTTAACTGACTCAGGTACCCCCATCATCACTTTTAAGGGAATCACTGCATGGATGTAACTAGGCAGAAAGAACGCTGACCAAGGCCAGATGGCTCCAGTTTTCTTGCTTGCTCCTGTACCATCTGTGAGCTCAGTGGGTCAGGGCCCTGGGCAAAGAGGCCAAGGACATTACTGGTCACCGTCCAGGCTTTGGTCTCTCAACTGTAAAACCAGGGGGGTGTGAAGAAATAATTCTGAAGGTCTTTCTCAGCTCTGTTCTGATGTGACTTTTGAGCAGGTGAACGATTATTTCTCTTGTTTGATGCAGTTGTCCTGATCTGCCTGCAGGAGGAACCCAGGGATGAGTGCTGTGCTCTGGGCTGGGGGAGGGGGCGGAGGAAAGAAGGAGTGCAGAGCTGACAGGGGCTAGGGCTGTGGAGGGAGCCAGAGCCACACCGGACGGGAGTGTTGACAGCCCAAGCCCGTGCCAGCAGCTGAAACCTCCTGGGTCCACATGCTCTCCTTCCCAAGGGGCAGCCTACTTAAGGTAAGCAACATCTGTGGGAGCTTCACTCCAAGGTCTGAGGCAAACACAGCCGCCTGTTATTGCCCTACGTGACATCTTGAGACCACCTACCTAGCATTCTGGCTTTTGCATTCTGGAACTGCCCTGTCCAACATGGTAGCCACTGCATACATGTGTTTTTGTTTTTTTCTTAATCTTCATTTTAATTCCGATGAAATAAAGTTAAGAAGTCAATTCTTAATTTTGAGTACACGTGTACACATGTAGCTGTGGCTTGCGGCTACCACATTGGACGATTCAAGTAAAGAACATTTCCATCATGACAGAAAGTTCTATTGAATGGTTCTGTTGTAGAATGCCATGCTGTGCTCAAACACTGAAGAAATATAAAATGCCTCTCCCAACTTCCTCTTCTTAGTTACCTTTCTTTCTTCGCTTGCATTAGAATGGCCTAGTAATACATTCTTAGAGACTGAAAAAGATGAGATGTTTGACATCAAAGACCTGGGTTCATGTCTGAACTTCCCCATAGCAAATTTACAAAAGTCACTTCCTCTGTTTCTTTGTCAGTAAAATGAGGGTAATGTATCACCTCCCCCAGGCTGTAAAGATCAGATGGGATAATAAACATGAAGTTATTGGTAAGCCCTATGCACTGTACAAATTCTCATCAAGTAATGCACAAAGAGTAGAAAGAGAGGAGATTGTCATTAGAATTCTGTCCAAAAAGGGTTGGGTTTTGGAATAATACTGGTGGGCTTCTCAGAGGGGACTGTAAAGGTAAAATAAGGATAATTTCCTTGAGGGGGGAAAGCATCTACCTCCCACTTCCCGATGCTTAGGGGGTCTTCGTGCAAACACAGTAGGCCTGAGAAGAGGCACGACCTTGTGATTTTATAATGCAAGGTCAAGGGCCTTCTGACCCCTGGAACTGTAAACATATACCGTGAACATGAACTCAGGAGTCTCTGGAGGTACTTGGAAGATCATCAGGAGGCCCACCATTTGTCTCAAGGAGAGGAAAGGCAAGAGAAGTTTTCCTTCTTCCTTCTGCCACGTTACTGCCTAAATTCATGTGAAATTGTGTCCACGCTCCAGTCACTTTCAAGTCACCTCCCATGTGAGTCTGTTGGTTCTCACCTAACAATAGTTAATAAATTAAATTTATTTAATTTATTATTTATTTATTAATAAATAAATAAATTGTCAATACATTGTCTCTCTTCTGTATAAGTGTGAAGGGATCTTTTTTGTTGGCAAGATTGTTTTCTTTGCCCAGTAGGACCAGAGGATACTTGGATTTCTGATGTGGAAGGGAGGTACCAAAGGGAAAGCCCCCTTCTGGAGGTGATGGGCTCAGAGGAGGCAAGGGCTGGATTTCTGGCTGATTTCATGCCCGGGATGCTGCAAATGAGACCTAGGCCAGAGGACAGCAGCAGCTCTGGTACCCCGAGGCGCAGCAATGACGCAGCTCAGGGAGGGAGAGGAGTACTACAGGCCAGTCTTCAGATTGCTGGCTTTATGCCTCTAGGATGGCAGACTCATCAATGACTCTAAAAATGTTACCTCTGGAAAAGTCCTTGAAGTGAAATCTCTCTCTCTCTTTTTAAAGATGTTATTTGTTTGTTTGTTTGTTTGTTTAGGGAGTGAGCAGAGAGAGAGGGAGAGGGAGAATCTCAAGCAGACACCGCGTTGAGCACAATGTCCCATGACGGGCTCGATCTCATGACCCTGAGATCATGACCTGAGCCAAAAGCTGAGCCAACCCGATGTCCCTGAAATTTCTGTTTTAAGTGCTACAAAGCTTTGGCTTACATGGGATTTCAAATCGCTGAGCTTTCAACAACAACGGAAGTCCTCTCAGTTTCCCAGAAGCTGGGAAGGAGCCCCAGGTCATCCTATGAATTAGTGGTGGAAGCAGGTGGCAGATTTGGGGAGCCCATTTGCCCTTTGCAAAAGGGTGGTGGGTGATGACACATACCTAAGTACAGTGCGATGCAGGGACAGGGTGCAAGGCACAGGTGCAGGGTGAGGGGTGCCCAGTGGCTGTGAGAACTAAGATGGCCGAGGAACAAATGAGGGAGGCAACCACTTCTTCTCATCAAGTCTGGAGCTCACGCTTGGGTCCAAAAAGCAAGTCAGCTGGCAATTTCTAAGACGAATTTGGCCAAAACCAATATATATATATATATCCCAGTCAATATTTTTTCCATTATTCCTAATTTTCTTACATCGTGGCATATGATATTGGACAACTGCTTTGCACATGTGTACACTTTCAGGGATCTTTTCCCTCACTCTATCTCCTCATGTAGTCATTTCATCATGTCACATCATCACAAAAACAAGAATGAGGACAGTACAGTAAGATATTTTGAGCGAGAGAGATCACAGTCACATAATTCTTTTTTACAATATCATTATAACTGCCCTATTTGTTTAATTAGCTGTTGTTAATCTCTTCCTGTGTGTAATTTACAAACAATACTTGAGCATAGGTGGGTATGTATAGGGAAAAACAGTATATGTAGGGTTCAGTCCTATGCATGAGTTCAGGCATCCATTGGGGTACTGGAACGTATGTCCCAAGGGTACGGGTTGGAGACTACCATAGTGAAAATGGCGAAGAGAGGCCTGCAACCGAGTGGGGAATGGAGCAGTGGGTGCACAGAGGGAGAGTGACTGGGATGGGGAGTTATAATCACCCAAATGTCCTGGCTGCCCACCGAGGAGCCGGAGGCCTCTGTGCTACGTGCAGAAGCCCTGTGGTTCCCAGGAGCACCATGTGCCGTGGGAGGTGTTGCCAAAAAGCTGGGCCTTGTGGGCACAAGGTAGATCTTCAGTATTCAAACAGGATGGAAGGCAGCAGATTGGGGTTAAGGGAAGCCTTGGAAATTTGGATGGGTCAGGGGGATGGTAAGGGGCTTCTATGACTCTCGTGTAGAGAAAACAAATTTGTATTTCAATAGAAAACTCCGCTCGATCTAGAGGACACTCCTGCAGGTTTTCGGGATCCAGCTTTTCATTGTCTTTGAGCTATTTTGCAACTCCAGAGTTGTAGGCAACCCCAGCTTCACCACTAGACCATTCTGGCCTACACATTCTGTATTGTCCAGTAAAGGTTCCATTGTCTGCCCTCCCACCACTAGAAAAGCCAGATTGTGCCTCCATTTGCATATTCATTTCAATATTCTTCATCCATGAATGTGTCTCTTCCTTGGATTCTCTTTTGAACTGGTTATAACATCTCCTGGTCTCTCCTTACTTAAATAAAATGGTTCCCCCATTAGTTAAATATAATCTTTAACATGTTCCCTTTTGTATCTGTATGAGGCTCATGGTTTTACCATTTGGTTGAGAATTATCTTCTAACGGTGTTCCCAGGATTGTGGAGAGGGCAACTGGAAGTGGGTGAGGAGGAAGAGCCAGCTGGACATACCTGGGCGCATGGAGAAGTCGGTGATGGACACCGGGTATGTGTGGAGGGGCAGAGTATGAGGGAGGGACAGAGCCCAGGCACGGGTGAGGAAAGGAGTTGGGGGTATTGTTCTGAGAGTCTGCAAGGGCTGGATATCTGGGAGCCCCAGGGAACCCACAGTCCTAGGCGAGGGAGCTCTGTACTGGACTCCCCCTAGCACAGTGCCAATTCTCTGGTGACGAATTTTCTTATCCTTGAATCCCTTGTCTACAAAACTGAAGGTCTTAGGTGCTTTCTGAGCATCCCCGCAGGATGAGGATTCCACGTTGTTCTAGAAACATCTCGGGACTAGTCCATCGGTTCTGCTAAGAAATCATCTAAAACCTATAAACAAGGCAAAATGATGGCTGTATGTCCTTCCAGTATCATAGCGGGATATTAGCCAACAGGACCTACCTAAGGTTGATCTAAATCTCTTTAGACGCGTGAATCTGGCTTACAATTTATTATTGACTAGGGCTGGACTCATGAGATTAGGTGTTAATTTAGATGTTAATTTGTGGAAGAGTGGAGAGTTCTAAGTGACTTGATCCTGGTACAGAAGCAAATTATTTCTATCCACCAGAAAATATAACTCCCAAAGGTTTTCTTGCCCTGTGAGACATTATCTAATTTCCACGTCTTACTTCAACATTCTTTCTTCCTCCACGTGATTATGCCAGTCTCTCCTATTCTTCTTTGAACCAACTTTATCATTCTGTGGATTCCCTCATAAATGAGCTAAATAAACCTTGGGCACATGCTCACTACACTTTGAATGAGGGTGATATTTTTTTAACCTTTTGAAATTTACAATATTGACAGTGGGGTTGGCAGCTTGCGGTAGACTCTGCATGGTACCATCCTGAGGTCTCCCCAAAGAGCAGTGTGATCCCCACTCTCCCATTATACACCCAGTGCCCACCTTGTGCCTGATACCAGGCTGCGTGCTGAAGTTGCGGGGGATGGGGTGGGAAAGAAGCAGACACTGAGCTCAAAGAATTCACACCTGTGGCCAGAGAAAACTTGTTTGTTTCTTAAATTGACAATTACAATGAAATGTGAGTCCCGTAATAGAGGGTTTCCAAGCTAAAGCTTAGATACTTACAACAACCCCCCGCTGACGCCTGTGTTCATGTCATCTTTCGTATAATGGGCATTTAAAATGGATGTTGAAGATGGTAGCTGGACTTGAAAAGGAACGAAATCTTGACATTTGCAACTATGTGGATGGAACTACAGAATATTACTCTAAGTAAAATAAGTCAGTCAGAGGAAGACAAATACCATATGATTTCACTCATATGTGGAATTTGAGGAACAAACGCACAAAGAAAAAACAACTCCCTAAACAGACCCTTAAACTATAGAGAACAAACTAATGGTTACCAGAGGGGAGGAGGGAATGGAAGTGTGGGAGCTACAGGTGATGGGGATTAAGAGTAACAGGAAGGAAGGGAGAGAGGGAGGGAGGGAGAAAATGAGGAAAGAAAGAAAGAAAGAAAAGAAAAGAAAAAAGAAAAGGAAAGGAAGGAAGAAAGAAGAGAAAAGAAAAATGAACAAATAAAATGGTAGTTGGAATCTTCAGCGGCTGAACTGGTTTTGAGCTACTCAAAAGTGTGGTGACTTTTGAAAGGAAATAGGAGCTTCCTCTCTGAATCATTTCACCCCATCAAGGCATGCCCAGCCGCCCAGGGTTTTGAACTTTCCTGAAATCTCCTGGCACTATTTGTTCTTCTTTCGTATTATGGTGGCATTAGTTTTTGTTGACTTTTTTGATCATGGTGTTGGGGTGACGGTGGGACACAGGCCCGTTTGTTTTTCCAAGTTTCAGGAAACTTTCAGGGGCGTGTAGCCTGCGGTATTAATTGTCCGACGCGCGAGGACCTGGTGCCTATTCCAATTGTGCCACTAGATGGCGCAAGTTCACCTATCTGGGCGGCCGCAGCTCCTCACGGAAGAACGCTAGGGCACTGAGATCGGTGCTTTGGGATTTGAATCCTTTGTTAGTTTTGTGACCTTGGACAAGCCAGTTTCTCCCTCTGTAAAACTGGGATGATGCTGGCTTAGGACAGCTCCGTCAGGACCGGGTTCGTGGGCCAGTGTGCCCTGAATGGAGAGTGTGTGAGAAGTGGTCTTTGTCCTAGACAATGGAGAGCCACAGCAGCCTTCTGAGCAGAGGAATAATGGGACACTATCACCTGTCATGACCCCTGGAAAGAGCAGGGACTGCCCAAAGCTGGGGACTAGATAATTTCATCCTCATTTCCTCCCCAAACCTCCTTCCTTCACCTACCTCCTCTCTTTCTCACCTTCTCCTCCTTCCTTCCTTCATTGATTCATCCATTCAATAAATATCTATTAACCATATCCCATAATGAAGATATGTTTTAAGTACTCGAATTAATCAGTGAACAGCAGTGACGAAGCTTCTTCCTGGAGCTTACAGAAACCCATTCACATTACTATATTTGTAGATTCATTTGTCTTCTTTAATATGAGCCTCCTGAGCTGTTTGGGGTCACCTTCCTCTGCATGTGAAGAATCTGTGTCATGCTACTCTGGGTTGTCCAGCCCTTCCTTCAATTATACGAGATACTAAAGTAACCTAACTCTGTATCTCCCAGCCTCTGTAGGACTAAGCACACTTAAGTGCATGTCTGCCACATGCTGGCAAAAGGTGCCTATTAGAAAGGCTGACCCATCAAAGGAAACTGAAAAGAACTTCTTGGTTATGTTAGGGGTGCAGGACTAGCCCTATAGTGGGGCCTGGGGCCCCGTGGCAGGATTCTCAGAGGCCCTGGTCTAATTTTGCAGCCCTAAGTTGGAGAAGGAATGTACTAGGAGAAGGAATGTGTTAGCCCGGAAAGCTAATGTAATAAAGGAAGACTGTGTTTATGTGTGATTTCATTTAGATTCTTCTGAAAGCAGAGCCTGGGGCAAGGCTTTGGTACTAGTGGTTGACGTGGGAGATGAGCCTGGGAAGTAGGACTGTGGGAGTGAGGAAGTGAGATAGGAAAGAAGGAAAAGCCAATTTAAGGGCACATTCTCAAAGTTGCAGCCTGATTTTGCCAGACCCTTCCGGAGAAGTATACAGAATGCCTCCTAGAATTATCCAGCTAAAAAAAGGAGACGGGAACTTCCTTGCACAGATTCCCATCCCTGTGCAGTGACTAAGAGTTGCCTTGGGATTGTTAACTTGCCCAGCAAGCCAAGATTCCTGCTCCCCGGCTCTGTGAACACCTCTGTTTTCAGAGAAGACCCTTAGCATGGGGCGAAGGGAATCAGAGCTACACAGAGCTGTCCAGGAGCCGTGGCTGGAAGAAGTGGCCTGATGGCATGTGACGCAGGCACCGGAGATGTCTCAGCAATGCCTTACTGAACTTCGTAGTCATAATAAGTTTTATAACCCAGGCTGGGTGAGACGCTGCTGGCTAGATGAGGTCGTCTCTGGCTATAAGCCTCTAGTGCATAATCTAGTGCATAATACTAGCCTCTGTGCATAATTCCAGTCTTAAACATGGTGAGAAAATGTTGAGCTTCCAGAAATTCTGATGAGATCCTTCTTTGATTTTGCACAGTTTCAGTGGCAATGTGAGGTTGATTTGGGGATCAAGGCGTGTGAACCTTCTTTGGAACATGTAATTTTCTCTATCACGTACCCTGACTCTGCTGACTTTCTTAAACCTTTGATTTGTCCAATGGCATTAAAATGCCTGACTGTCCTTTAGCCTGGGCCACTGTAGGCATTGGTCAGCATAGTGGCCCTGCACAAACCCTGCTTCAGAAACTGCTCCACATGCTCCAAGTCCTGTTTAAAGTACTTTTGTGATGGTTGCAGGCAGCCACAGAGTCTACAACATGTGGCATGCCTGTCGCTTTCCTCCCTGACAGCCTGGCTCCGTTTAGCTGAAGAATTTTGGGGCTGGGAAGGTTATCTGAGCCATCGCCATCATGCTTTGTCACCTGCAAACAGACGGCAGGAAGTGAATTGGTGAGCCCTGGCGGTTTCTGAGGTTGGGCCGTGAATATCATGGTTGTGAGTCACTGAGAAGATAGAGAGAATCTTCTCCTGTGTCTCCAGTTACACTTAGAGTTTTTCGAGAAACGGAAGAGGGCTCCTGATCTGTGCCTACTCTTCTGCTCCTTGTGCTTCATGAGTTGATTTTGCTCAGAGCCATGCAGCTGGGCTAATGAGGGAACCTGTCGCTTGTGAGGGCAGAGCTTGTATCATATGACACCTGAGAAGAAAAAGACACCAGCCACCAAGCCTGGCACCCATACCTGGGCTGTAGAGTTCCCTTCCTGCTTAACACACAACATGATGAACATCAGCCTTGGACAAGGTCACTCTGTGTCCAGGATGGAATGAAACAGAGCAAGTCCACACTGACAGCATAGGTGAGCAAAGACAAAAGCAAGAACTGAGCAAACTACAAGAATGGTCCAATAGCATTCTCTTGCTGGAAAACATGAATTGTTGTTGATCAATCATACTTTAGTCCCCCTCTTTTCCTTCCACTGCCTTCTATAAAAAAATTACTAAGATGCCCAATCGTAAAATTACCCCATTTTCTGACAGCCTCCAGTCTAGAGCAAGACCATACTCCCTGGCACTCTTCCCAAGTCACCCAACCCGAGCTCTGATCTTGTAAGCCTCTTTCAACAGCCTCCTACATGGTTCTTCATGGTGTGTGGTGTCCCTTCTTGCAACAAGTGCCAAAGAACCTGACTTGGATTGGCCACAGGTGGTGTTGGCTGGTGCCACCGACAGGCCCAAAGGGATGATGGTCTGTGCTGATCTGCTGCACAGGAGGGGCCTGTGGACGCCTGCCACATCCACTGCAGAAACGCTCCCCAGAGCCACTTGGCAGGGTGATTTGGGCTCTGACCCTGCAGGGGACATTGGTTGGTTGGCTCGTGTGGCAGGTGTTTTTGATACCTAGAATCACATCCCTGGTCTTTTTTGGATTTCAGCATCAGCTCTGGGAACACATTTCCATACAGACTAGACTCATCTTACAACATATGAAGGTCAAGCCCATGTCTTCCCACTTTTCTGCCTGGGGTCTTCTCTGAAGCCTTGGGAGCCTGCTTTGCTTCTGCAAGTACAGCCTGTAAGGTGTATTGGAGATGCCCCCAAGGGAAGCCTCCAAACTAAGGGAAGGGAACTTGTGGGAAAATGTCCCAGGGTAGAAGAATCAAGCGTCATTGCTCACAACATTCTTATTTTGGCTCTTCCTCCCTCCTTGTCTCATTCCCACTACTCCCTCCCTCTTGCTCCCTGAGGTTACTTCCCAAATAAAGCACCTGCTTACAAGACCTTGTACAGGTCTGCTCCTTAGGTTACCCCAAATTAACATCCCTTCCCAGGATCCATCCACCACCATTCCCTCCCTATAGGATTCCTTAGCCATAATATTGGCTGGGATTATATCTATACCCAGCTCCAATCACATGACACCAACTGGAGCTACATGAAGCAGAGGAACTGCCTAGTGGAGCCATTCCCAAACACCTAACCCACAAAATTGTGAGCTATAATAACAACAGTTGTTTTAAGCCATTAAGTTTAGGGATAATTTCTTGCACAGCTATAGAGCACTAGAGCAGTGTAGGGGGTGGGGGGGTGAGGTCTGGAATGATTGTAGTCAGAAGAGGAGTCTAAAGCCATCAAGGGGCCATCTTGGGGAACCAGGTAATAGAGCTAAACCAAAGGAAACCAGAGCAAGTGATGGATCCTTATGATCCTGTTTGAGTTTTGGATCAAGCCAGACCTGCAGGTAAACTACTCCAGACTTGCCAATTACTTGAGTTTATTATTTCCTCCTTTTGCTTAAACCAGTTTGGGTCAGGTTTTCTTTTGCTTGTAAACCAAAATATCCAGAATTATCCAGCTCCCCCGCCCCATTACCAGTTTTCCTTTATGTTGTGAAGAATATAAAGTTTAGTTTTGTTCTGGCGTCTGCAATTGTTGAAGGGCAGTTACCTGATAAGGGTACATGTCAAGGACATCAGAAACCCCTGAACCTGGCTACATGTCAGAATTCATCTAGATAGAGATCACCGGGTCTGTAGCATTTACTGCCTCAGGGGAAAAACAACAATTCAAAGAAAAGGTTTGAGAGTGTGTGAAAGCCTGGGTTCTGAGGGAAAATGAGGGTATACCTCCATATCCTAAACTCTCCTGAGGAGCCAGAGAGAAACATCCATACAAACCCCCACCTCATTGTCTGAGAGATTGGACATGCCCGGATGGAGCCCGGCAGACTTGGGAGAGCAGTGGGGTGGGGTAGAGGCCGGTATGTGCTTTGGAAAGGATGCTGGACCAGTGCCCACTCCCGACTCCAATCAGGGGGCTGTTAAGCGCAGGGTACATCTGTGGCCTTGCAGGAGGACCCCCGTCTCCCTGGTTTGCTCTGAAACCCACAGATTCCAGGTAGAATGCCACGCCTTCTGTGGCAGGAGAAGGCGGATATGTACTTCCCACCCCCGCCCCGGAACTGGTGTCTTTCCTGTCTACCACTTCCAGGCCCTTTGAAGCTTTTTTCCTTAGTCTCCTCGGTTAGAAAAATGAGTTGTGCTCAATCCATTTCTAGTCAGAGCACTCTTGGCTTTTCTGATTTGTGTCCCTGTGTGCACTATTTGGAAAAAAAATTTTTTTAAAAAGACATTCTACTTTGTAAAAAGATTCCTTTTGATCTCAATGAACAAGACTTGTGCACTCTTCAAAGAAAATCTTTTCTCCACTGATTGTCTTTGTCTCCTAGTCTATCAATGCTGGAAGACTTAAAAGTGATCAGAACAAAAGCCTCTGAAGTTTGACCTCACGTAAAAGCTCTTGGGTGACTGCATTTAAGTTCTACAACTTTTCTTCTCTTGCTTTTACTCCACCTGACTCTGCATACACTCACACACAAGACACCATGACCACTTCAGTTCAAATTCAATAAACATGTGTTGTGTATCTAACAGAAGTCAGAAAGTGTGCGAAGGACTCCAGGCAAAAAGATATGCAAAATGTAATGAGTCTAGTGGAGGAAATGTGTGCAGTTATTGTAATACGGAGTGGTCCATGTTTAGGCAAGAAGGCCCACGTTAGGTCCAGAAGAGGCACCCATAGCCCAGCCTGGGAGTTCAGAGGGATGATGGATGAGCAAGTCTTGAACGATGAGCAAGATGGTGAAAGGAGAGAAGGGTGCTCTGGGCAGAGGGAACAGTGTGGCCAAAGTAGAGACAATAAAGTGTTGTGTTTGAGGACTATGTGTTAAGAGATTGCCAATGAGTCCAGAGGGTCAGGCTCAGGGTTAGAAAAGACCTTGTGGACAGGTTGTGTTGGGAGGGCAAGGCATTGTTTTGAAGGCAATGGGGAGCCATGGAAGGATTTCCGGCAGGAGAGCACTTAGGCTACATCACTTGGGCTCTAGTGTCAATGGTAGGTGCCTGGATGAGTGGGTCTGAGGTTCCAGAGGAGTCCAGGCTGGAGAAATACCTGGAAATAATCTTAGCATAGCTGAATTATATTTTAAGGATCACTGTCGGCTGGGCATGTCCTCATAGCAATTTTGGAAAAATAATTGTTATGTTATTTACAAATTTACGTCTATTTTGTGTCCTACTTGGCAAATGTATCAAAAGGCACATTTGCTTCCTTTCCTGGAATTGTTTTTGAAATATCTCTGCCTTCCCAGAAACTGAAGAGTACATATCCAGCTCGGAGACTGAGCTGACACAACATGCAGTGAAGATGATATTTTGCAATGTTTCTGATTCATGGGTGATTCATCAAGATCATCAGAGCTAAAGTTCAGAATACACAGGGGACAAGGACCTGGAAATGTTCTCAGCACATAGTAGATATTCAAGGAATATTTATAGTTTTTTGTTTGGAAAGTGACCCTAAGAGTCTAGAATTAACTCTGGAAAGAGCATTATAATCTGGATTTATAGGAGTAAACGTATCACTCAGACACTTAGCTTTGTGCTTTGTAAACCTAAGCCAAGCCATTGAAATGTCTGGGATTTTCACTGCATTGCCTTGCTTTCAGAGCCCAGAAAGATTTTAGCTTTCCAACTTAACCCTCACGGGTATCAGCCAGATGCTCTTGCCTTCTGTGGTTACTGACTGGATTAAGAGGGAGAAGATTAGAACCAAAGAGCTGGGAGTTTTGTATTAAGCCCCCGCCTTATGGAAAAGCCTTGAGAAAATCCAGAGGCCCCTTGACATGATCGCATAATAGCTTTCCTGCTCATGGGAAACAGATGGGTTCACAGGCTGTAACTTGTTTTAAGCAAAATTCCCAAGCATCTTCCTATATCATATACTCAGTCCCATATGATATACAATAAAGGAAGAAAACCACAATACATCCCATGGGAAGATCACCCTCTCATATTTTTAAGCCATGCTTCCTTGTTTTCTATGTTTCTTTTAAAAAGCAAATAGAAACGTGCCTCTGGGAGACAGAAATAAAGGAAAAGGGCTTTTGGGGATGGTACTTTTGGGCCGTAGTGTTTTTCAAATGATAATAAAAGAGATAATAAAATAGATAATAATAATAATAAATAATAAAAGAGTAATAAAAGAGATCAAAACACTTTTGCTTTGTAGGATGTCTGACCAGTTGGTGGTGATGGAGGGTAATTTCCAGATGGGAGGCACCCTTATGCCTTCCTCATACCCCAGCATGAGTAAACTGAGCCAGGTCTGGGGCAATTGAAGAGTCTTACTTTGGGCAGGGGGTAGGAGTTGATCAGATGACACCATGGGGTTGGGCGCACAAAACTTTGTAGGTCTTTGTCTCAGTGTCCTGCCATTTTTGTCTTATAATGATACACTTGATCTTAGCCAAAAGGCCGAGAAGCGATCATCATCTCATAATGATAAAAAAAAAAAAATGAAAAAGAAAAGAAACAAAGCCCACCCTTGCTTGAGGGAGGAGTCAGACACTGACTCCAAATACAGACACTGTTACTGGTTAACCATCAAGCAACTTCCCATCTTCTCCACTTGCAGATCCCAGTTATGTTCTGGGTGGCACTGTGCCTGGCCTGTTCCCACTTTGCTGAGGTACCTTCTTGGTCATTTTCCCAGCTTTCCATGCTGCCAAAGGTGACCATGTGTCACAGTTCTGACCAATGAGACCAAAGGAGAAGTCCGCTGGGGAGCAAGGGGACCTCTGGGGAAGAATAGAAATAAAGACGTTGGGGAGGAGCTTCCTTCTGCTGCCTCTCTTCCTTCCTATTTGGGATATGGGGGCAAGGATGTTTGGTGGTGTGGTGTTTGGTGTTGTGGTGGCCATCTTGTAATGACAAGGAGATAGATATCAGAATCAAAAGCCACGGGGGATGGTAAATGGAAGGTTAAGAAGAGCCTGGGTCCTAGATGTTGTCTCTGAGCCATTGCACCAAATATGGAACTAGCTACCATTGGATTGGGCATGTGTGATGACTTTTAAAAGATCTTTAGTTCTTCAGCTCCTGGGAATTGGTTATTCGGTTACTGAAGCCTGAACACATCCAGACTAATACATCTAATTTTGGCAGGTCCCAGGTCACCTTGGCCCTGATTTTCACCTCTCTCCATTTGGAAGGTCACTGCTTTACTTCATTTTCTTTACTCACAAATACTGGGAAGCAGTAAAATGTGTAGGTCAAAAGCAAAGGCTTCTGGGCCCATTTATACCACTTTCTAGTTGTATGGCCTTGGGAAACTTATCTGTGTAAGCTTCACTTTTCTCAACTATAGAATGGGATAATGTAAAATAGAATAATAAAGGTACCTACTTCATTGGCCTATTTTGAATATAAGAAGAAATAATGCAAATAAGAGCTTAGTACAGGCTTAGTACTTGTGGTTATTACCATTATTTCTGATGATGGCTACATATATTTGTTCACAGAGGTCTTACTGGTTATTGCTCATTTGGTATCCAGAGTTTTTTAGACCTGATTTTTCTCCCACCTCTTGACATTTCATTCTTCTGTATCCCACCTCCTGGATTTTCCTTCTCCATAATATAATCCACGTAGTAAAGAACCCAGCCCTGTGGTAATGGTAAGGGAAGAAACAAGGAAGTATGGATCATGGCTCTTTGCTTTAAAAAAAATGCCTATTGCTTAGTCTGGAATATAATTCCACCATGAGCCATATTGAATAACAACATAAGACAGGAGTCATGTTAAGGCAACCTGTATCGTGTTTCCATCAAGATTCCACATGCAAGGTTAGGGCTAGCTGGGTAGGGAAGCTATGCAAGGAAGTGGCAGATGGCTTGGAGAAAGGCTGGAGACCAACCTGACCATTTGGCCATTGCCCAAACAAACATGTGAAGGGATGTCATTGCTGGGCACAGAGCTGGAACCTTAGGGAGACAGTGGGGGCTCTACCACCCTGCAAACCAACCCACCTCCTAGGGCTATGTGTGAAGGCTTCCCTTGGAGAGTGGTCAAGGATATTCGCAAAGAATTGACTGAAGAAGAAAACGATGTTCCCAATGAATAGTAAGAACAGGTCTTCTCATTCTTCCATTACTTTAAGCATCTGATGAACACGGGGGAGAAAACAGGATCTCCCCAAAAAAGAAGTCAACAGCCTTCAACTGTGGCTTCCATCTGGGTAACCTGAGCTATGGAGTCATCTGTCCCTTGTGCATGGTGAAGGCTCACAGAGCAATGACAGATGGCATCAGCATGTGGGAGAGTAGATACCTCTCTACAGGTTGCAAGGTTGAGATGGGCTCGGACAGCTCGGGCCCTGTCTGTGATAGTGGGGAGGGGAAAGCACCCTAGGCTTTTTTTTAAAAATCTGGAGCCAGTCTTGGATGTGCTAACATTGACACTTGAAGGGGCATGATGGACCAGCAGCCCCAAACATAGATTATAAGGGTCAGAAGGCGCCCCTGCGTCTGGCCTCTAAGCATGTGTTACAGGCCTGTGCTGGTTTAGGAGCACAAGGAGTGAGACTTGCTGGCCTGGTACACCCCTGGCCTCAAGCCAAGCTTTTGGAAATCCCTTGGCTCCACTTGACTTTTGCTGTTTGTGTTTTGAAGCCTGGTGAACTTGGATGTCAGGGATGAGAGTTTCTATAAATACAAAGAGGTCATCACTTTTGCCCACATGAGAGCTGGTGCCTGACTGTCTTCAAATCCTAATTGCAAGAGAGAACTGTGGCAGGAAAGGGAGGGAGGGTGTGTGTTTTCCTTTGTGAGCATCTTCACCACAGTAAGGAAAACTACGGTGACAAATTTTATCTGTTAGGACAGTGTCATCCCCCCGGCTTGGCTGAAAGGCTTCTTAGCAGCCCTCCCTCCCACGTTGCTGGTCTCACTGCAGCCTGCGGGCTCACTAAGAAGGCTTGGTCCGCCTAACCGCCAATGACAACAAAGGCCTCTGGAATCCGTATGTCCCCAAAGGAAAGAGGACTATGGGCTGAGTGTCAATGTTTTATATTTTGATGAAGAAAAAAAGATTTATTTGTTGGGGCACCTGGGTGGCTCAGTGGGTTAAAGCCTCTGCCTTCGGCTCGGGTCATGATCTCAAGGTCCTGGGATCGAGCCCCGCGTCGGGCTCTCTGCTCAGTGGAGAGCCTGCTTCCTCCTCTCTCTCTCTCTCTCTCTCTCTCTGCCAGCCTCTGCCTACATGTGATCTCTGTCTGTCAAATAAATAAATAAAATCTTAAAAAAAAAGATTTATTTGTTATTCCTATTTCTTTCTAAAAAGGACTGAAATCTGCTTACACTGGGAACGTGCTATACTGTTCTGTTTTTCTTTGCTTTTTTGTTATTTATAGTACAGAAATACTTTGTTTTTATATTTTTCAAGGATACTTACAATTTCTTTGGTACTATTTTTCTGTTTTTTAAAATCTGTGATTTATTTTCTTCTGCAGCTGGGTCAAAAACTCTACTCCCCGGGGCGGGGGGGCGGTGGCAAACTAGGGTTGTGGGCTAACTCTGTTTTCGAAAATGAAGTTTGATTGGAGCACAGCCATACTCCTTTGTTTACTATTGTCCATGGCTGCTTCTGTGTTACAGTGGCAGATGTGAGTAGTTGTGACGGAGACCAAAGAGCCCACAAAGCTAAAAATATGTATTGTCTCGCCCGATATAGAAAAAGTTTGCTGATCCTTGCTCTGGTCCATAGCCTAATATAATTTTAACATACGATCTTGCCTCAGTGAATTCATCCTTGTTGACATGATGTGGCAGAAAGAACTTGTGTCAGTTCTTCTATACACCAATGTTACCCTGCTTCCACCGAATGCCTAGTCTCACTGGTATCGATCTACCCAACCCACACAGGCGCTCTCTTCCTTCTCTGTCCTGGACAGGGAGCTCAGCCCTGTTCCTTGATTTACATCCTTCAACACAGCACACAAGTCAGTACATAAGTCACGGCCAAAAGTGTCTGGTGAATATAAGGAAACACCTCTGTAGTGTGAACTAATCACCTAACTCTGAAAAATCCCTCTGGCAACCCCTCTTGCCCCCACTGGAAAGACCTCCGGGATCACCTTGCTCTTCGGGACTTTACCATATTGTCTGGCCCACCTCTTCCTCAATACCCACCTTATATCTGAGTCCCCACACTTGGTCATGGAGAACAACCATGCTCTCCACTCCTAACTTACATGGTATACCTGTACATCCTCTTACACTAGTATGTACTAGTTATTGGACAAGAACTAGTTATGAAAGGGAACAGTGTGTTTGTGTGTGTGTGTATGAGAGAGAGAGATATTCAGGGGGAACCCAGGCTCCCTCAGGCTTCAGGTTTCTACAAGGAAGGATATCAGTTAGGAGAATACTTGTGGCCTCTCTCTACACCCTCCCTCATTCTTCCCCAGGGAGGAAGGATGTCTAATATTATTGAATATTTGGGATAAAGTCTGTGCATATTGCTCTACCTCAGTCTCTCCCTTCCTGAGACGCAGCTGCCTAGAGATCCATTCTCTGGTCTTACATTTCAGTGAAATAAGTTCAGCTCAGGGGAGCGGGGCATCTGATGGGGTGGGACAACTGATCAAGACTGCCATTTGATGATCAGAATAACTCACTCAGGTGGAAGGTTTTTGAGGGCCAGGCCATGTATGTGAAGGCGGGTTTGCCATTAAGAGACACTGAAGTAAAGATTTGAGTATAATTGGTTTACCTGGAAGGTGAGTTTGGGAAGCACCAGTGGGGGATGGGGTAGGAAAGGAATGTAGCCAATTGAAGATGTATTATCAAGCCAGCCAGCGCTGTGGATGATTGGAGTGTAATCCCACAGCAGGCTCTGGGAAATAGTGTGGAATTTGCACCTCAGCCTGAACCTACTGGAGCGGTGAGGGAACTGAGGTATCTATACTCTCGGCAGTCATTGATTGAGGGCTGCTTCTTGGGGGTGACTTTCTGCCCTGCCCCACATCATAAAGCGGACTTCTTCAGCTTTAGGAAAAACCCTTAAGCAAAGAAATGCAGATACTGCTGGTTGGAAGTTCTTCAGGAGCTCCCTGAAGCTGTAAGACAGGAGGGAGGTGGGTTGGGCCAGAATACTCTGTGTCACCACAAGAGACTCCAATGTCAAAGGGTGAATTTGGCATCTCCTTCTTGGTTACTTGTGCTTTACCTTTATTGTGTGACTTAAGGATTGAGAGAATCAAATTTTGGGCTTTGGCAGGATTTGCTTTCTGGTCATCTAATCTTATGTCTGGCTATTAGATGTGGCCGTATTCAGAGGTCACAGGTCCTGGCCCATCTCCCAAGGGTTCCCTACATCTTCCTCTCTGTAGGTCCTCTATATAGGGCTACCTGCCTGCCAGACCCCAGCTGCCTCCTCATACAAGGGCTGTATTCCCATGACCAACAGTAGGTCCTTTAGTAGCCCAGTCATCTCATGTCCATGTGAAATGATATGTCTACTCCTCCATACTCTGGATTCTTCTTGGAGAGAAGCTAGGGCTGAGGAGAACTAAAAAATCCAACAATTAATTGGTGTGCTCAGTGCTCCAAAAATCCTTTGGAGAAACTGATGGTGCTCACTCCATCAAGATTGGTCAGTTGGACTTGGTGATGGAAGGGCATAGAAGGCCTGAGAGAGGAAAGGGAGAATGAGAGAAAAGCTGTCACAAGACCATGGATGCTGGAAAAGCAGCCTTGATCAGAGACAAAAAAAAGAGGGAGGCTGAGGACAAGATAAGAAAAGTGAGGAGATCATAACATAACCACGGGCCAAGCAGCAAAAAAACCAAGAAAGATAAAGAACTCTCCTGGTCGAAAGAGTAGAACTAGTAGACAGAATGAGAAAAGAGGAAAAGTGTTGATGGAGAGAGGAAAAGGAATTATGCTGAGCAAGGTGTGTTGTCTTATATCATACAGGAGCAAATCATCCTGCCATGTGGATTCAAACAGAGCTCGATGAGAAGCAAAGAATAAATAGTCCAAGAACTGGTCTGGTGGCCACTCTCTTAGTTCCAAGTAGCAACAGATTGCTGTTCACTGCTTAGAAAGTGGCCTACAGACCAGCATCAGCATCCCCTGGGAGCTCATTAGGAAGGCAGAATCTCAGGTCCTACCCCAGACCTACCAAATTAGAATCTGAGTCTTAATATAATCCCCACATGATCTGTGAATAAGTGAAATTTGAGGAGCACTGGATTGAGCCAAAATATTATGGCATGTCTCATGGACTCTGAGAACAGGGATCTAGCAAGACCTCAAGAACAAAACAGAACCATCAACCTGAATACAATCAAGATGCTCCATTGATCTCTTACCTCTACTCCTGAACAATAAAGTCCAATCATAAAAGTGAAGATCAAATTCTTGGGAATCAAATCTTTCAACTGCCAGGTTTCTCTACTTTAAAAAATGATCGTGTGGATAAAATCAAAGCAGAGTCCACAGAGAACAGAATTTGAACACTTGGTTATACTATGAGGAGAAGGTTGAATGCCTTTTTGAACTAAATGGAGACATCTGTTTTGTTTAAATTAAGGATTTGTAAGTACCAGCTAGGGACTGAGTTGACAGCCATTTCTATAATAAAGTAATAAATCATGGGGATGGTTAAGGAAGCAAGGAACCCTACATTCTTGCTTTATTCAACCAATTAAGCAATAAGCCATCTGGGTCCTTTTGATAATTACTGTCAAACACAACTTAGACAATTGAATTCAGCTTTTTATTTAATTATATTAATTTATTCCAGCAACTTCAAATACTCACAATGCCAATAATTAAGTTTATTTAAAAAAATAGAGGTCTTGTTTAATTTTTAGTTTGCAACTATTAATACCATTTACAAGGTTGCTGTCTGAGAATTTTTAGCTCCATCTCAGCCTCAGGATGTTAGAGGAATTTGTTTTAAATATAAACATGTCTGAAGGAAGAAGACAGTGGCTAAAATCTCTTCTCTCAACGGGATGATCAGTCTATCCAGATCAGCACTATCCAATAGAACTATCTGCTGTGATAGAATGTTCTATGTCTGTGCTCTCCAGTACAGTAGTCACTAGGCATGGGCAGCTATTAAGCCCTAGACATGTGACCAGTACAACTGAAGAACTGAGTCTAATTTTTTTATTTTTAATGAATTTACATTTAAATAGCCACATGCGGCTAATGGCTACTGTGGACAGCACAAGTCTGGAGTGCATTCTGAGGAAGGAGAAATGCAGTGGGCCATTGACTTAAGCTGATGGAAAAAGAATACATAATTATAATAGGCATTGTTTAGTAACCCTCACGTCCTACCTAGTTTTTCTTATTTGAAACACACTGACTTCTGAGATAGCCCAGAGGAGATCAAGATCTTTGAAGGGAGGTTTCTAAGCTGACCCTAGGGAGAGTGAACTCTCCTCGGAGGAGAAATAGGCATAAATAGTGTCTTCCTAACAGCAGAACCAAGCCCACTCAACAGCTCCTTATGTCCGAACTAGGTAGGCCAGGTCACAGCAAGGAGAGCCATTCAGGTCTTGCTAGCACTGGATCTGCTCTATTGGAGGCATGTTCATGTTCCTTGCCCAGCTGTGAACATTCAACCCGCAGGCACATATGGGGGTCCCAGGCTAAGAAATGGCCACGTCAGTCCTAATGGACATTAATACCCAACTCTGGTTCCCTTCATATGAATCTTGGCTCAAATGCAGGCATTTCCCTACTAGCAAGCTTGCCTTTTTGTGGAGGTTGCTATTTCTGATCCAGTCCATGCAAACCCTATAACCGGGCATCAGGAGAGTTTCTCAACTTCGTTATTGGGAATGCTCAGTCTGAGCTGACCCTTCCAATACCAACGACTAAAGAGAAATACATTGCACAAGATTCTGGTTGGGGTTAACCAAGGTAAAGAAGGGCTAGGGCAGGGTTAATGGAGGTAGAAAGTATGGAGGAAATTCTCATTTATATGAAAACATCCTATTCCAGGTCCGCTGGCTCTTTCCAGCTGCCAGGCTGAGCTGGAAAATTAAGTCAAAGCTCTTCCATCTCTCTTCAACCCAATTCTTTGCTCAGTGGCTTCTCTTCCTTCTTCTATGGCTTAGCCAGTGAACATGGAATTTGTCCTAATGAGCTTAATCCAAAATTCTGGAAACTTCAGGCCTTTACAACCTCTTCACACTTTAATTTTCATTGTTGGCTACACAGATAATCCAAAGTAAGGCTATTTGCAAAAAAATTTATCGATTGGATTTATGTATCCTTGGAGGTGTTACCTGAGACTGTCCATGCCTCTTTCCTTTATGAGAGATAAAAGCAATTATCAAGTGCTCAACAGAAAAAAAAAATCTTATGTACTATGTAATGACCATCTACCAGTGATGAAGACAATGAGACAATGAATCCTCTTTTTTCTTTTTCTAAAACAGCCAGCAGTCAATGCAATAAGGTGCAAGAAGGAAAGACTTTCTATATTCATTCACAGAGCTTTCTTCTCTACTATCACCAGGAGTACAAACACAAAAGGATCTGCTTCATGAAATATACATGCTCTTGTAGCTCTCTTGGGGCCGAATTGTGATGACTCAGCTTCTCTATTCCCTCTGACACTGGCATTCATCATTTATCCACACTGCTGACATTGTCAAATCGCCACAGCTGGCTGGCTTTTCCATCACACTGGCGCAGGTACAAATCTTTACTGTTTTCCTGCACCACAGCTTCCATGCATTTCCCAGAAAGAATGTGGACAATCATTCCATTCTGAAAAGAGGGGAAAAAAAGGAAAAGAAAAAGAAAAGAAAAGAAAAGAAAGAAGAAGAAGAAGAAGAAGAAAAAAAAAAAGTCAGTTCCCAGCAATCAGTCGGCAAAGGATATTCCTAAGCTTTGTGCTAATCATGATGAGACTCATAGAGGTGGTGCGAACTGGTCTGGTAAGGAACTGCAGTATGTTGGTTAACATAAAATATAATTTAGGTAGCCCTAAATAAAAATATCATTTGGAAGCTTGAGGTCATTAATTAAATTATCTTTATTGAGATTATATAATTGTGCTATTTTGGAGAGTTCTGGTTGGTAGCATGCCAGTATGTAGAGCATGTTTAGTCTATATACCTTACTGGTGACATTCACTGTTATCACTGTACTTGTACATTTTTGTTTTCGAAAACATTTAGTTTGGGGGTGCCTGGGTGGCTCAGTGGGTTAAGTCTCTGCCTTTGGCTCAGGTCATGATCTCAGGGTCTTGGGATTGAGCCCTGCATCGGGCTCTCTGCTCAACAGGGAGCCTCCCTCTGCCTCCCTCTCTGCCTACTTGTGGTCTCTCTCTCTGTCAAATAAATAAATAGAATCTTAAAAAAATTTTTTTTGGTTTGATCTCTGCCCCTTGTGAATCCTGCAATTTAGCACTTCTGCCACCAGGTTGCAGTAGAGAGTAAAGGCTCAAGGATACACAGAGGGCCAGTCAGTCAGGTTTGGAGGATGATGGCTGCTTCCTGCTCAAAATCCACCAGATTTGATATTGAATCCAGCCATCCCTTTTTCAACAACAACAAAAAAAGATTTCTTGTTGAAAAGTTAAACATTTAACCAACAAGGCTGATAATGTCCATTTGTGTGTTTGTTTTTTGTTTTTTGTTTTTAGATAAAATTCACAAATCACAATATTCCCTCTTTTCAAGTATACAACTTGATGGCTTTTAGTATACTCACAGAGTGTATGCAATCCTCCGTGTAAAAAGAAACCCACTATCCATTAACAATAACTTCCTGCCCCTCCCTCCTCCTAGCTCCTGGAAATCACTAATTTGCTTTCTGTATTAATGGATTTATCTATTCCGGACATATCTTATAAATGAAGTCGTAGAATACATGGCCTTTTGTGATTGGCTTCTTTCACTGCATGATATCTTCAAGGGTCATCCATGTTGTAGCATAAATACACCTAATTTCTTTTTTTTTCTTTTTATTGTGGTAAAAACAGATAATATAAAAGTTACCATCTTAACCATTTTTAAGAGTGAAGTTTAGTAGTGTTAAGTATATTCACGTTGTTGTGAAACAGATATTCAGAACTTTTTCATCTTTCAAGACTAAAACTCTGTACCTATTAAACAACTCTCCCCTCCCCCCCCAACCCCTGGTGA
Source organism: Enhydra lutris kenyoni (assembly GCF_002288905.1). Classification (NCBI taxonomy): domain Eukaryota; kingdom Metazoa; phylum Chordata; class Mammalia; order Carnivora; family Mustelidae; genus Enhydra; species Enhydra lutris. Next base: position 12,659,245 of record NW_019154123.1, read on the forward strand.
CCACTATTTTACTTTCTGTTTTTATGAATTTGACTACTTTTGATACCTTATGTGGGTGGAATCGTATTGCATTTGTCCTTTGTGACACATTTATTTTACTTAGTGTGATGTCCTCCAGGTTCATCCATGCTGTGGCATGGGACAGAATTTCCTTTCCTTTTAAGGTTGAATAGTATTCCATTATATGTCTACCACATTTTGTTTATCCATTCATCCATCATTGAATGCTTGGGTTGCTTCTACCTCTTGGCTATTATAAATAGTACTATTATGAACAGTACTTCATTCCTTTTTATGGCTGAACGACAATACTTTAAATTTTAAAGTCTTAGTTTTTAATGTCTGAATTATACTGGGTGAATCTTACTCACTAATCTTTTCCTTATTATTTTAAAATGCTCTTTTAAAAACATACCTTATCCACAGGACTTGGTTAGAATGATCCTTTATGATCATTCATAATGGACCTTAACTTGGTTTCTAAGATGTCTTTGAGCATGTGTGAGTCCCGAGTTTTAGGTTCACTTGTCACCAAGTAGAGAAAGAAGGGCCATTCTATCGCTCCTAAAACTGCATCTCTGAGGTAGCTGACTGCTTCTGTAACACGCTCTGTGGTCTTACTGGTGACCTGAACTAAGAAACTTCAAAAAGGGACTATCTCCTCTGTCTGCCATGGTCACAGTCAGAGCTTTACAGAGATGTGGCAAATCAGTACACTTTAAGGTCCTGGTGAACCAACTTTGCTGCAAGGTTGGCTTTACTTCCCCCTGAGAACTTAATGCTAAGTCACTAAGTTCAACAGCAGGGGCACTGGCTGGTATGGTAGTACTTGACCTCTTGGAAGACCCTGGGACACCGTCCCAGCTGGAGACACTGCTGCACACTTCCCTAACAGATTACATACCTCTTGGAAGTCCCAGTACTGTTGATGGATGTCAGGGCCTTCCTCCGTGCAGTTCTGAAGAATCACCTGCTCTTGCCTGACAGCAAAGCACAGGTGCTGTGGGCTGCCAAAGTGGATCCCCTTCCTGCTGGTGTGCTTGAGGTGCTGGGACAGGGGAATGGTCATTAGCATAGCTAGAAGGAGATCTTCTCCAAAGCTGGAGATGCAGGAAGAAGAGCTCACCATAGAGCTGAGGTCCAGGGGTAATCTTTAGATTTTACAAGGGTCAGCAATACCATATCTCATAGTCAAATCTACACATACAATGCTAGACTACACTTAGCCTCTGAAATCTCCACATGCCACCTGCTGTTGCATTCATATTTATATGTTCTGGCATGTGTTCCCATTATTCTATTTCCTGCATCACAGATGAGGCCATAAAGAATGCTTGTGTTGTGGGAGTGCTCTGGAAGAGGAGCAGATGAGGAACACTCTTGGGGCCCAAGGGGATCTCTTTCTGGAAAGATCTGACCTGGCCTGTAACTAATTCTCCTGCTGTCTGTTGCATCTGCTGACTTGCTCATGGTCATTTTGTCCTCCCATTTTTTTTTTTTTTTAAGATTTTATGTATTTGACAGAAATCACAAGTAGGCAGAGAGGCAGGCGGCGGGGCGGGGCTGGGGGGGGGGGGCGGGAAGCAGGCTCCCTGCCAAGCAGAGACCTTATGCGGGCCTTGATCCCAGGACCCTGAGACCATGACCTGAGCGAAGGCAGTGGCTTAACCCACTGAGCCACCCAGGCGGCCCATCCTCCCATGTTTCATAGTATTGGATGTGCATGTCTTTGCAGAGGGGCTTTAACTGTAGGAAGCCTGTGTGGCCCAGCTGGAGAGCACTTTCCTAACAAAACCATTTTCTGTTCTGGCCAGGTGCAGCCTGAATGATTTTTTATATTAATTTTGTGGCTGAGAGACAAAGTGATCTGTGAATTCATGTGGGGTCTCATGCCTAGAAGAGTTCAATGTTTGGGGTTTAATATACTTGGTTTAGTGTTCTGTTGTTACTATCTTGAAATTCTTAATAATTGTTGAATGATGGACCCCACATTTTCATTTTGCACTGGGACCCACGAATTAGGTAGCCAGTCCTGCTTAAGGATTCCCATACCACACATAAATTTGAACCCTAAACCCAAATTAGATGCAGATTTGTGGTTAAAAGAATTTTTTTTTTTAAGTTCCTTTCTCCTATACAAAGACCCTGTGGAGACAGACAAGTTTCCTTGTCATCTTCCTGGGGCAGTGGGTGGATTTTTCTATCAAGCTTTTGGCAGATAGGTTACTCTTTGAAGGTCAAAGTTGGCTTTATGTGATGTCTCATTTCCAACTTCTCTTCTGTCACAGGCTATAGATAGGCTCTCATTAACTACTCTTACATGTAACTAATGACTTTGGATTCCCCAGTTTCCCTCACCTCAGGCAGGGAGCTTGGCCAATGCCATATGGCTCCATTTTCGGTTGCCTTCTGATTTTTGGCCCCTGGAGATTTCCCTTTGTTACAAATTCAGTTAGGTATGTATTTCTTCTTAATTTTTATATGGCATATCTAAGTGTTTTGAGGAGAAGGGCTTTCAGCTTATCTAGCTCATGACTTCGCTACATATCAAGTCCTTGCTAGTCCCCTCTTCCCCACCAAGAATCAGAACCCCCACAAAAGTGAACATTCTGGTGGCACGCAGGAGACTGCATGATACCCAAATGCAGAAGAGGAAACCAAGACTTGGAGGTGTTAAGAAGGCTTCTGATGTCATGCAGCTAGAAAGTGGTGAGCTGTTTCTACCACATCACATGGCTTCCTCACTTAGCTTTATATCTAAGTCCTCCTCCCCTGTGCCAGGGGTGAATGCATTTTGGTATGATCTGGAACACTGGTAAAGGGCAAAAGTGAAAGAGGCCACATGGATCCTGAGCACCAGGTTCCACACGTGCCCTCCTGGTACAGGCCTTCCTCTGGGATCCCAGGGCCCACACTGCCAAGCCTGGCTTCATGGGTCCTCCCTGCAGGGCTGGACTCCAGACCCTCCAAGACATGTTCTGGAGTTTGCTACCAGGCTCTTGGGGCCTTACTTGACTCATTTGTTCAATGATCAACTTGTACTTTGTTGTTTATTTTTAACAGAGGCCTTAAAGCAAAGGCCCCTGTCACAGGCTGAAAGAGATATGGGGGAAAGCTAGGCTTTCTAGGTTCATCTAAGTTGTGAAATGAGTGGACCCACCAACCCTCAGCTAGCATCACTGGGGCTTCCCAACACCTTGGGAAGTTATTCTGTGATAGAAATTTGAGAAGAATCTATACCATAAGATACAAAGAGACCTTTCCAATAACCAAGAGGCCTACATGCATGCTGGAATGACCCTGCAGCATCTAGAGCCTTCCCTGACTTAGTTACCTTCTTCTCTCCTCAGGCAATAGCGGGCATGAAGTTTATCAGCCTCTGGGGTACCGCAGGAAGAGACATGGTTTTTCATTTTGACTCCTTCCTTTAGCTTCTGGAAGTTACGAACCAGGGGTTGTAGAGCCCATGGACCATAAGGGGCTTCAAGAGATCCATAAACACTGATAATTTAAAAAAATTTTGTCCAAATGTGCTTATATGTGTTTTTTTCTGGGAAATTGTCCTTAGAATTCATCACCTTCTTAAAGGAACCATGTGACTTATAATAAAGATTCTGACTCCAGGTGTGATGTCTGACCTCTCAGATTTCAAGCTCCACCCCCTTCGCCTTATCCCCTTCCTGCACTTCAGGGCAAGCTCATAAGAAATCCCAGTCCTGGGGTGCCTGGGTGACTCAGTGGGTTAAGCCTCTGCCTTCAGCTCAGGTCATGATCCCAGGGTCCTGGGATCGAGTCCCACATCAGGCTCTCTGCTCAGCGGGGAGCCTGCTTCCCACCCCCGCCCCCACCTCCTCTCTCTCTGCCTGCCTCTCTGCCTAATTGTGATCTCTGTCAAATAAATAAAATCTTTAAAAATTTTTTTTCTTTAAAAAAAAAAAAGAAAGTAATTCCAGTCCTTTCTTCTTTGGTGCTGGCAGGAAGTTCAAACCAGGTCAGCCCTGCTGGACCTGGGAACACTCACCTGGCCCATCCCCCGACCACATAAGCGCCAAAGCCAATTGCCACCTGCCTGGGAGCCTGCCCTGCTTTCCCTGAGAAAGTCTCATGATGCTTTCCGTTCTCTCCTGTTGCATGTGTGGAGTCATCAGTCTCCAGATCGGAACCAGATTTGGAGTCAAGGGTTGATCTGCCCCCATGGGGCGACCGCCATATATGACCTAAAAAGGTTAAGAACCACAGGTGGGGAATGGACAAGCCACTGGATTGACCCACCCTTACTAGGCCTAGATTTTAACCAGGTGCCACCTGGATTTCTCAGTGTTGATTTCAGACAGTCTGCCCTGAAGTGAGCCATCTCTATCCAAGAACAGGAGCTCTGGCTCCGGGAGGGGCCTCTCCCTGTGGCAGGGTGCCTGTTGGGCATGTTCAGCCTTTCTCTTCAGCTGCCCTTTGGGCCATAAGCTTCTGCTGTTGCCAAGGCAGCCCCATCTTTGTCAGGTCCTGCCAGGGCCAGCTGTGCTGCAGAGTGGGGCCTCGGGGGAAAGCCATGCTTTTTTTCTGTCTTCACTGAAGCCTCTTGTCCCCTCCCCAAACAAGGTATCAGAGCACTGCATTGGAGAGGGGCCCTACCAACCTGGGCATCCCTGCAGAGCTCCTGTGTTATACCCCTCTGCTCCCGAGGGACATTTGTACCCTCTGCTTTCCTTCTGAGCATGCAGGAAAAGGCTTCCTCCCTGTGGGAGGCATTTCACAGACTAAATTGCTCTGTGCTTGGGAAATGTCCTGAATGAGGCCAATGCTGAACCCAGGAGCCAATGGCTCCATCTGTGTGTAAGCTTTCCTCTGGCAAGTGGAGCAGATGGTCACCTGCGGCCATGAGGCCTATCTGCCCCAAAATCAGCCCTCCTTCTCTGCTTCACACAGACACACAGACACATGCGTGTGCACACACACGTGTGCAGAGACACCCACACAGAAACACAGACACACACACACCAGGTTCCTGTGGTGCCCGAAAAATCCCCCCTTTGTGCACTCTGGCTCCCATAGAGCCACATTACATTCCTGAAAGCCACAGCACACCTGCGTGGGAGGCCTCAGAATCAGGGGACTGAGAAAAGCCTGTAACCATGAGTCATGGGTTTGAGGCACCACCGAAAATGGAGAATACTTTCTGGGCTCCCCTCACCTCCTCAGTGCTTCTGTGTCTGCACAACCCACTTGGGTGACCCACTTTCCCCGTCTCTGGGCCTAGTTGGCTGAAGATCTCTGGCTGGTCCACATGTTTCTGCCCACGTCCCGGCGGAAATGTATGTGCACGTGGTGGTTTTCTTTGACCTCTGATTATAGATGTTTAATTTAAATGAGGAGATTTTCCATAAACCCTGGGTTTCAAATGTCTTTTAAAATTTGGGGGTGGGACACCTGGGTGGCTCAGTTGGTTAAGCATCTGCCTTTGGCTCAGGTCATGATCCCAGGGTCCTAGGATCAAGTCCCACAACAGGCTCCCTGCGCGGTGGGAAGCCTGCTTCTCCTTGCGCCTCTGCCTGCTGCTCTCCCAGCCTGTGCTTGCTCTCTCTCTCTCTCTCTCTCTCTCTCTCTGATAAATTAATAAATAAATAAATAAATCTTAAAAAAAAAAAAAGGATGTGATCTCATATGTTGAGCCCACTTTCAAACTGAAGAGAAGACATCTGTTGGGGACAGGTACCACGTGCTTTCAAATGGGCATGAGCTCCTCAGGCCCAGCAGCCTCCACCCAGCTCACTGTGCTCACCCCCTTTCCCTGCCTGACCCTGGGCACATCTGAGCTTGTAACCCCCAGGCTGGTCACTCTCTGAGACTCAGTTTCCTCATCTGCTCGATAAAAACATCAGCCAGATAGTCTCCGTTTCCCTCAAGGCCAGATATATATCTTCTCTGATGATGGCCCATGTTTGTGCTTGTGCCTGGGGGCAGGGTGGGCAGAGTCAGACAAGTCAGAGGAGTGGGGGACATGGGACCACTGAAAGGAGGTGCCCCAAAGGGAAGCGAGGAGCATCCCAGGAAGACCATTCTCAGGTCATCCCTTGCTGTGACCCTGAGAATTCTGATTACCCACCTGCTGCTGCCGGCTGTCACTGCAAGGAGCTAGCCTCATGGCGCAGCCCAGGATGTCCCCTTCCGCCTGGCAATCTACACAGAAGCCAAGTCCAGTGTTGTGGAGCTGAAAGTGGACACCCATACAGAAATGAACCCCAACATCCACTGCAAAGACACCCTCTGTCAGGCGCCATTCCTCTCCTCTCTCTCCCCAGTGTAGCTCATGGGGTCAGGTTCAGACCCAAAATGAGCAATGTCAAGCTGAAGCCTCTAATCCCAAGGGACAGGAGGCAGGCCACACGTGTCACGAAGAAGGACCCTGAGACAGGTTTCATGGCAACCTCCCTCAGGGCAGGCACGAAAGCCTCTGGGGCCCCATGGACTTTGGGACTGTGTGGCCAGGGTTCAGTTTCATCTTAGGAGGCTGCCCACCCCCTCTCCTTCCTGTTCATCTTCCCCAGGTCATGCCTTGCCTTTCCAGAGAACCTGGGCCTGCACTCCGATGGGTACAGCTCAGGGTAGATGTTGGCCAGAAACCAGTGGAACATCCGACAGCCCAGCCTCCTTTGCAGCTGCAGGCGTTCTGTGCAGTCTGGCTTCTCGGTCTGAGAAAGACACGGGCAGTGAGATGGGGAAGAAGCCTGCTGTTCGCCACCATTCATGCATGGGGGAAGGACAGAGGTGACTGAGGAAGTGGGACAGAGAGAGGGGACCAAGGCCATGGATCCCCAGGGCTGCAGACAAGGGGGAAGCTCATGTGTTGGAAGAAGAGGTTTAAAAGGGACAGAATAGGATGGATGCCCCCTAAAGAGAGTTGTGGAACCAGCAATGTGGGTGTGAGGTCACTCCCTCCCCATAATCCCTCACATTTTCGGTCAACAGAGACCAGTATGCCGGCACTCTAAGGACTTTTCTGTGGAAGCTGGCAAAATGGTGGGGCTTTGCTGGTGTGGTGCAGCACTAGAATGAGCCTTATGGAGGCAGGAAATGGCCCAAAGGCCACTCAGATGAAATAAGCTGGGAAATTGTGGGGTACGGTGGAGACAAGGCAAGTTTACTTTTCTTCCCCTCTAAGTGCCCAATCTCTTCCATTAATCAATCATTCCTTTGGGTGATGCTATCCGCTTTCCTTGAGATTTTCCTTTATAATACAGTCGTCCTGGGATGGTTATCAGGTAAGTCCTTAACAGTTTAGTATAAATTTACCTATTTGGCTATATTGATAAGATCTGAGAAAACCTGCCCATACATTTGGTACTAAGTCCTGGTTTAGGGAAGACAGGGGTGCTAAGGAGTGGCTAGAAAGATCAAAAACAAAAACAAAAGGGGGGGGCACCCGGGTGGCTCAGTTGGTTAAGCATCCAACTCTTGATCTCAGCTCGGGTCTTAATCTCAGGGTCACAAGTTCAAGCCCCACTTTGGGCTCCATACAGGGCATGGAGCCTACTTAATAAGAGAGAGAGAGAGAGAGAGAGAATATTTCCTGGGGTGAGGAGAAGAAAGGAGAGAGGCCTGGAATAAGAAGTCCATTTCAGAGTTCCAGCTTGATGGCCTCTAGGCTGCCAACTAGACACTGGGCTAACAGACTGTATGAAGTGAGTTTGGTTTGATTCAGCTTCCTCCTTCTTTACTCTTCAGATGGAAACGTTGGAAGGAGTAAGGCCTGAATCCTCCATGCTGAAATGCTCTCAGTATTCTCCTTAAATTGCGATCCCGAGCACCCAGCTCAGAAATGCCCAAGGAGATTGTTAAAAATGCAGATTCCTTGGCCCTATGCCCAACATTATGATTCAGTAGGTAGGGGCAGCACTCCAGGAATCTGCATTTTAATCACCTCTCCCGGTGAGTTTCAGCCACAGGAAGTTTGAGAACAACTTCTCTGAGGCAGGAATGTCTTGCTCACTCAGCATTTGTACCTACTATTAAACAAAGAGATCTATTACTCTTTCCTCTAGGAAATCAGTATAAGTTTTTTTTATCGTTTCTTGGCATTCTGAGTGTTTGCTTAAGACCCCGCCAGCCACACCTTAGAGCTGGACTTTGCTCCCAGAGCAGGAACATTCCTTCATGCACATCCCATCCCCTTCACCTTTCCTGGTAATGAAACAAACTGGCAAATCTACCCTGTCCTTGTCTGACCTCCAATGAGGAGGCATGCTGACAATGAACTTGTCCTTCTGTACAACCTTGCCTGAGAAGAAAAAACAAGACAATATTAACTCTTCCAACAGTGAAACCCTGGCCTTGTCTCTTGGGTGCCCAGAATTTCTGCATCTCAAAATCCACGTGAGGGTTTTGCAGGTGGAGTGGGAGAGGGGAAGGAAGGATAGAAATTGTAGAGCCAAATTAATTTTTAATTGTTTAAATGTAAAGTAAATGCCTCTGCCTTCAGGGAGGCAGTGATATTCTTAACATCTCGACACTGACATCAGCAACAGGACATTTCCAAAACAGGAATTAATAGGAATGCTCAACAGGGTTGAACAAAAAAGGTCTTCTCATTTACCAGTAGGAGGTGCCATTGTCCTTATGAAAGTCATCAGATGAACAGATGGGGAGATCTGTGGCTCAGAGAATAGAGAACACCCAACAGTGTAGGCTGGCAAGGGGCTTGTAGGAATTGTCCCAAGACAATTTATGGGTCCAAGACATTTGTGGGTCCAAATCTTATCTTTGGAGCCCCTACTCCCAGCATAGCAAACATCAGTGGGAACGCGCATCTCATGTTGAATAGTGTGTATGTGTCAGCCCACAAGAATTGAGCTGAATGGCAGCTGAAAAAGCACTGCTTACGGACATTTAATTAAATGTTTAAATTTTAATTTTTCTGGGACGCCTGGGTGGCTCCGTTGGTTAAGCAGCTGCCTTCGGCTCAGGTCATGATCCCAGCGTCCTGGGATCGAGTCCCACATCGGGCCCCTTGCTCATCAGGGAGCCTGCTTCTCCCTCTGCCTCTGCCTGCCATTCTGTCTGCCTGTGCTTGCTCTCTCTCCCTCTCTCTCTCTGACAAATAAATAAATAAAATCTTAAAAAAAATTTTTTTTAATTTTTCTGTGATTTGTTTTAGATCTTTTCTGTTTATTTTTATACTTTATTTGTTTCTTGTCTTGGATAATTTCATAGCCTTGAGCACTTTGCCCAGGATGAAAGGGCCCTCTGAGACCTGTTACTGCTTTTTTCCTGCCCAATCTGTCCTCTGCTCCCAGTGTCCTATGCCACTTCCCATAGATGTCATCCCACCGACATCTCTCCTGGTGGGCTCCAGGCCAAGACCAGCTGGGAGGCTCTGATTCCTGGAAGAAATGCTTGGGAGAGATGGGCAGCCCTGCCTGGTAGAAGAGCCCCTTAAGAGGGGCAACTTAAGGGAAGCACAAGCCAAAAGCTTTTATTTTCCCCTCCAGGCTAGAGGGAGAGGCCCAGAAGCCCCTGCCAGGATCTCTCCTTACCTTGCTCAAGGAGAAGGCCTCTGGGCTCTGCCTGTAGAAGGTCTCTTTGAAAGAGCCCAGCCAAGCCTCAGCAATGCGAACCTTGTTCCGCAGAGTGGCCTCCTGATCAACGGGGGAGTGGGTTTCCCGATTCCGGTAGATGTGTCCCACCCGAGAGCAGGGGAGGATTTCAACAGAGCCACCACAGAGCCATACCTGCCAGAAAAGGAGAAAAATAAACATGTGAACACTATTCCAAGTTCACGGGAAGTGAAGGATCCAGGGGCTGGCAAAATGCACAAGAAATCAGGAGTGCGAAACGGGAAAGAGAATTCTAGTCCTCGGGGTGCCACAGAGTTTCTGGGTCTGGGAGTTCTGGGCTGGGGAGAAACAGGGTGGGAAGAACGGGTCCAGCTGTCCTGGGACAGAGCCAGTGGAGTAAGGGGGCCACATCCACACAGCAACCTGAACATGTCCTTCCCCTGAAGCACACCCACACGTTTAGAGCTGCTAGACATGTGGCTTAGTATCTCTGTTCCCCAAAGCTGCTTCCTCAGGGAATAAGGGGTCCCTAGTGATCAGAGAATTTCTCAAAGCTTGTGATGTCCTCTGTTGCAAAGGCACCAGAGCCATTTATGTGGAGATCAAAGCAAGCTTTCCTTAAACATAGTCAGTCTCCCCTTTTTCAAGAAGGTTCTCACTATTCTCCACTAACCTTCCTGCCTATCCCCACAGGCCTGGAATTCATTTGACAGGAAGCCTTTCATGTCATCCTTAGGGATAAAGAGGAAAAACGAAAACGTTCCTAGCATAGGCAGCATATGAACTGGAACACACCAAAGATGGGGTTCCCAAACTGTATGCCAAGGTACCCCAAGGGTGCCCCAGCAACCTCAAAGGGCCTCAAAGGGGTATTTTAAATGTTTGAGAGAAATGTAGTGACATCTGTCGGATGTTCTGCAAATGACAAGCTTGAGGTAATTCATGGTTTCAACATTAGATGGCTGCACTTTGTATAATAAACATCTCTACTAGGTTGGGCTTTCAGTGGTTGCTGTGATGAAAAAGCCAGTATCATGTTAAAATTGACATGGAGCGGGAAATGAGGGTGGTCAGGTCTGATCTGATTCCGAGGTTCAAGGAGCTGTGTGGTTCCCAATGGGTGCTGAATTTTTAGGACAAATACTTATTTTTTGGAGCTACAGTAGTTCCCTCTTATCCATGGGAGATATGTTCAAGACCCGTTGTAGATGCCTGAAATCACCGATAGTTCTGGATTCTCTGTATACTATGTCTTTTCTTAGACATACATACATACGTACCCGTGATAAAGCTTCATTTATAAATTAGGCACAGAAGGAGATTAACAACTAATAAATAAAATAGAACAATATAATGATATACTGTAATAAAAGTTACATGAATGTGGTGTCTTTCTCTCAAAATATCTTCCTCTTTTTTTTTTTTAAGATTTTATTTATTTATTTGACAGAGAGTGAAGGAGAGAGATAGAGATTAGAGAAAGCACGAGCACAAGCAGGGGCAGCAGGAGAAGGAGATGCAGGCTCTCCTCTGAGCAGGGAGCCTGATGCGTGACTCCATCCAGGACCCTGAGATCATGACCTGAGCCGAAGGCAGATGCTCAACCAACTGAGCCACTCAGGTGCCCCTTTCAAAATATCTTCTTATAGGGTACCCGCCCTTCTTGTGATGCTGCAAAATGATAAAATGTCCCTGTGATGAGATGGAATGAGAGAAATGTGGCAGGCACTGTGACCTGGCATTCGGCTACCACCAACCTGACGATACCTCAGAAGGACGATCGTCTGCTTCTGATCATGGCTGACCACGGGCAAATGAAACCATGGATAAGGGACCACTGTACTTAGGGCTCGGAACTTTCTGGCATTGGTTTGGGCCTATGGGTGCTGCGAATAATGACGGGGCCGTGCAAAGAGAATGTACGGGAATCCCTGCGTGACAGTATTCTTGGCTGATACCGTGCCCTTTCCTACAGGCAGGTTTCCTAGCTGGCTTCATGAGGGAAGCTGGGGGCACAGTCTAGGTAGGGCATGAGACAGATGGGAAGGGGAGATTTGACATACCCCATTTCATGATTTTACACTTTGCCTGCAGCCTTTGACCTGACCAGGAGCATTTCTAATGGCTGCCCCCAAGCTGGGGCCTTACCCACTACTCAACAGTAGCCCCTGGCTCCTCCCTTGGTCCAGGACATACCTTGAGAGACAGCTCGAGGTTTTCGCCACCCTGCAGAGACATGAGAGGGTCATACGCTCCAGTGTTTTGGAAGTAATGTCTGTCGATGGCCACAACCCCGCTGGGCACCACGGGGCTCCTGGGCAGAGAGAAAATGGAACAGACGGCAGTTCAGACCCCCGAGTGTATCAGGAAGGCTTATCCTGCAGGAGCTCTAGTGGCCAAGAGAGTGGGCTATGGGCCCAGATAGACCTCGATGCTTTTAACTGCAAGACCAGAGCCAAGCAACCACGTCAAAAATCCCAGCATTTTATGAGAAGGGAGCTACGGTTGCCTGGGCCCTTTATACCTCCTAAAGGGAGGGCCATGGGGCTGTACCCAAGGCTCCCCTGACCTCTGGCTTGAGTGCCTCTAGAGAGACCTTTGGGAAGAAGGTCTTGGTTCGCATAATATACGCTAAGACAGGTAGCACCAGGCCTGCACAAAGGGAAACAGGATTTTTCTTCCCACATCCCAAGGTGGGACTTGGGCAGATACTGAGAGGAGGGCGCAGGCCGCTGGGGGCCGGGTGTGCCAACCTCTGGCCAGAGGCCATGACCAGTGAAAGTGCATCGTGGTGAACACTGATGCTGGATAGCTTGAGCCCAAGGTGGGACACTCCCTCCCCACACCGATGCTGTACCTCCCGCGGAAGTCTGGAGCTCAAAATCAACTTCAGGGAGACAGGGAGAGGGGACAAGCCTAGATGACAGATTTGAATATGAGGTCACTAAGCTGTCATGGAATTTGACTAACTTGCATGGAAGTTTTCTGCTGTTAGGTGCAAGGGGGGTTAAGATAGACATGACCTAAGTCCAGTTATTAGAAAATAAAGACCATTTTTTTTTTTTTTTTGCACTTCTAAGCTTGTGGCTTATCAAACTTCTGTTAGAATCATACTCCCTTGGGCAGACCCTTGGTAAGGCCTATTTGTGCCTAATGCCTTCATTCTGTGTCCCTGTACTAGGCATTCAGAAGCCAGCTGGATAACTGGTGGGCATTGGGCCGTGTATGATGGAGATGGACCATGGCTAATGGAGGTCAACTGCCCAAGATGAACACCACAGGATTCCTTGTCCCATGGGTTCTTCTTACAATGTGACATTGACGTGAGGGGTAGGGTCTATGTCTCCTTCCCTTGAACCTAGGTGGGCCTGTAATTTTTCTGGAAGTGACCCTGGGTGACTTCTGAGGCTTGGTGAGAGAAGGGGATACATCCTCTAAAACATTATACTGAGTAAAAGAAGACAGGAAAGGTCACACATCATATGATTCCATTTATATGCCATATCCAGAATAGATCTATACATAGAGACAGACAGTGGTTGCCAGGCACTGGGGGGAGGAGGGGGCGGAGAAAACCACTTAATAGGTATGGGAATCTACTTTACAGTGATGGAAATGTTTTCGGCACTAGATTGAGGTCGTGGTTCACAACTTGGGCTACTTGCTGCAGGATTGTTTGTATTTAAATGGCTCATTTGTGGTATGTGAAATTCACGTCAACAAATTGTTTTTTTAAGGGGAGAGGGGGATACAGCTTGTTTCACTTGGCCATCTTGGAATACTTTGTCTCAGAACCCAGTGTCATCATCCAGCAAGCCCCAGGTGCAGTGGCCTGCTGGAAGGATTGGGTAAGTTCCCGTGGGGGTCCCAGCTGATGGCCAGTATCATTGGCGTCCCACTCCCACTGCCATCTTGAGCCATTTCCTGCCATCTTGGATACCATGCAGCAGAGACCACCAACCCTAGTGCTCTCTTTCATAATTCCCAACCCCCAGAATCTGTGAGCTTAATAAAACTGTTGTTGTTCTACAGCACCAAGTTTGGGTGGTTTGTTATGCAAAAGAAGATATCTAGAACATCTTCTTAAATAGAATACTTGTCCAAAACCCAAACATGCCCCAACACCAAAGCAAACAACTCATAAAATTTGATATATTTTGAGAGTTAGGGTATCTTAGCATTCACCTGATTGAATCCTTCTTTCTTAGCAAGAGAGCACCTGAGGTTAGGGAAATCCAGTGTTACCTGGGGAGGAAGAGTTAAGTCAAGATTCCAGCTCGGGTTCTCTCACTGCCCCAAATGGAGACATCCACTGAAGAAACCACCTGAAAGAGCTTAAGCTGGACCCCATTCCCATAAGAATATACTAATAATAACACCAAGGGTTGAGTGCCCGGTACTCTCTCCGTGCTTTTCGCATAGTGACTCTTTCAATCTTCACAACAACCCTATTATCCCCAATTCACTGATGAGGAAACTGAGGCACAGATTGAGTAACTTGCTGGGAAACTTGCGGGGCCAGGATTTGATCCCAAGCAGTTTGGCTGCCGAGTCCTTCCTGAGGAAGCAAAGGAGAAACAGGCTGTGTGAAGAGCCTCACCTGATGGGGCTAATGGGGGACTGGAGGGCCTTCCTGTCTCGCTCCGGCAGAGGCTCCCAGTGGAAATCCAGCTTCCAGTCCAACACCCCACGCTGCAGGTCCTTGGAGGGGTAATACTGGAAGGTCTTCCAGTCAATTACATCTATGACAGGAGACACCACTCGGCTCCTGGAAGGAATCGTGGAATCAAATAAGGGATACAAACCATTCACTTGCTGGGGGATAGACGTGTAATCTACACCCACACTGTGTAACATGGCAGCCAGGAGCCCCATGGGGCTGGAGGGCACCTAAAATATGGCCCATCTGAATTGAGATGTGGTGTAAGTACAAAAAACACACTGGATTTAGAAGACTTAGTTTGAAAAAAAGATGTAGAAATCTCAGTAATTTTGACATCGATTACATGTTGAAATGGTAACATTTTGGATATAGTGGGCTTACTAAAATATATTACTAACATTAATCGCATCTGTTTCTTTTTATTTGGTAATATGACTATTAGAAACATTTAAATTATGTACATGGCTTGTCATATTTCCATTAAACGGCACTGTTCTAGAAAGTATTTTTTCCATAAGGAATCAGGGGCCCATTTAAGTAAAGAGCATGCCTGCCTCTTTCTTTTTTGAAAAACCTCTGTTGACAGCAGCAAAGAACAAGAGAGTGGGATTCTAGGCTCAGCTCTGCTTCATGTGTCTGGGCCTCAGTGTCTTCAGTCGTAGAATGGGAATTTGAACCACTTCCCATAGCTGCCTTTCTCAGCTGTAACGTTCTGAGACTATGGCTCCTGACTTTTTTGGGGGCCTTTGATCCCTTTGAGAATCAGGGGAAAACTATGGACTCCTTTTCAGAAAAATAATCACATGCACATATCCAAAATATGATGCACAATTTCAGAAGGTTCACGGGTCCCTGCTCTAGGGTCCAATTCTTCTTCCTCCCTGTATCAGACAACTTGATGGGCGTGAGGAATGAGGACTGCCAAGCTCCAGCAGCGTCCCTGGTGTAAAGGCACCTGTATGAGCACACGGCGTCTACAGGCCAACCGCAGTCCCAAGATGAGGCTTGCCTGCTTACCCACTTACTGATGCTGTTGGTGACTGGATTTTACCCCCTTTTGTGCTGTTGTTGTTGTTTGTTTTGCTTTGCTTGCACGGCCTGGGGTATGACTTCAGAAAGGGTGATGGGGGGAAATGATACAGGTCAGAAACCTCACATTTTAACCGAACAGGTCATCACTTAGGCATACCAGGAGCTGATCTCCTCCTAGCCAATATCTCAGTCACATTTTTTTCTGGCCTCTCATGACTCTTACTTCTAAAATCTATGCCATGGTGTGCCTGAGTGGCTCCATCAGTTAAGCCTCCAACTCTTGATTTTGGCTCGGGTCATGATCTCAGGGTCGGTCGTGAGATCAAGCCCCGCATTGGGCTCTGCGCTGACCCAGGAGCCTGCTTAAAATTCTCTTTCTCTCCCTTTCCCTGTGCCCCTCCGCTTCCTCCCTGCTCGCTCTCACACTCTCTCTCTCTCTCTCTCTAAAATAAAATAAGTTAAAATCTATGCCATAAAGTGGATCAGGCCTGAACTCAGGGGGTGCTGGAAGTTCTCATTCGAAGAGAAGAGAGATTCCTGGCAGAGAGATGCCCGCCACACTGTTTATACTTCTATCGATTTCCATCTCTATTCCTTCCATCTCACAGATGGCCAGGCTGGAGTAGCCCAGGCTACACGGAGAGGGCCAGGCTGGTCCTAGGCCTCAATTATCTGTCCTTAAGTGGCTGACATTGACAGAAGAGTCATGGGGTTTATATTTAGAACAAAGATCCCAATATGATTTTCCTGTCCTTTTCACACTCTTCCCTCTGGAAGGTAAAGGAAATTTAATCGGTCTGGGTCCCCTCTACTTCTGGCATCCTGAATTGATCTGAGAAAACTGAGAAGCAAGATCAAAGGAAAAAGGAGGACACCCCGCCCCTCTCCCAAGTCCCCACTTACTGGGGAGTGAACTGAGCAGATGGGATGGATTTGGCTACTGGCAAAGCATTTTGTGGAATTTCAGAGTCAAGAGCCAGGGAAGCCATGTGGCTGAATCCTGAAGAATCCCATCAAATTTGTGCCATCTTAGTAATCACAGCGGGATAGGAAAGGACATTGTATCCAAGCATCCATACAACTAGCTGGTCTTAGATCTTTGAGCTGTGTCCTTCCTGACAAAGCTGTACATTACTTTTGACCAGAAAATGGGAACTCTAGAATACTGCTAGCTTTCTCTATTTGCTCTGTTTTGCTGGAAGCTCAGAGTCCTATGCAAAGATCATGGTTGATAACCGTATCACCCCAAATATCCAACGTTATCTTTTTCTGTCTGAGATCTCCCTTTTCTTCTGTTTTAATGAGACACCTAAGTGAAGAATCAGGAGACACTCTGAGTGCCTTTTGGATAGAGACAAAGAGGATAGCAGCTGCTTACCCACGGCTGAATTAGGGAGTAACTACAGTCTCGTGACTCAAAAATAGTGATTTAAAAAACCCAAACAGTTTTATATTTAGTTTCAGGTTCCATACCTACAGATGTGTCTGGTGTTCTTGGAATACATTTAAAGCAAAATAGCAAGGCTGCCCTGTTTGACTTGGAAGGAGCTAGAAGTGTCTGCTTACACCTTCATTCTGTCTTGCAAATTGAGTTCTAACTCTCAGGCAAGTACAAGGTTGATTCTCTCTTAAGCTTTTCTAAGCTCCAGGGAGTCAGGCAGCTGGGTTTCCAAAGACAAACAGGGGTCGTAGAGCTGTCTGCAAAGACTGGCTGACTGCAGAACGTAAGCTCAGCTAATAAACCACTGGCCAAGTGTTCAAAAGGTAACTGTGGCTTCAACCTTACCAACCGGACCTAGGCTACTCGTCAGCCCTAGCTTACCTCATCCCTCTTTGTTACTCCTGCAGCTCCCTGTTCCTCCTGCTCTGTGATATCTAAAGTTGTTTTGGAAGTTCACACAAATTCTTGGTGTTGCAGAAAGTATCTTATATCGAGATGCAAAAGTCTCTGAATGCTCTAATCCCAGAGCTCTTGCTTCTCAAGCATGCCCCCAAGACTCGAGAGTCAGCCGTTTCAGGACTCTGTCATGTTGAAGGGTGTGAGGTAGGATGAGGGCTGGAGAGTTTCCCTGGGGCAGGAGACCAAAAGTAGGCTGCTCCCTTTGTGGTCTGGAGGTAGCTTGGTCCCCCGTTGCTCCTCACCACCCCCCACACACATTCACATGGGATTCCTCAGACTGCTTTCCATCATTTAACCCCTTGCAGGGCAGGGTGATGGGAGGTGGTTTGTTCCCTGTCCTACCTTGCTTCTTCCCATTGAGCAACCTCAGCCTTAGCTGAACACTATGTGACCTCATGAACTAGATGTCTCTAAGATACAGGACCAGATCAAATTCAAGGGGAAAACAGCTTGGACAGCCTGTGGAGCCGGTATCACCCCTCAGGGGGTGTTGTCTTTCAGTACTTCACAAAGGACTGCCCCTTTCCCACTGGAAACCTTCATTTTTCTAGCACCACGACTCTCACTCCATGGCTTGGCTATTAGAGCTGACAGTTAGCAGAAGGCAGTTGACAGCTGGCAGCTGGAATAACAGCTACCCCTGATCTTCATCTTTGTTACTTTACCCGGAAACCAACTACCAATCAGCACCTCCAACACTGCTCTAAAAAATGCTCTTTGAGCAACTCTGTCTGCTGCTATGTACAGTTATGTGGGTTGTGCACTGCCCAAACTTAGAGAATGCTTCAAATATCATAGACACTGTAATTTGCATACTTAATTCTAAAATTTCTGGCAGTTATCATTAAAGTAACTTGTTCTAAAAAAATGAATGTATTATGACACATGTTCTGAGAAATGAGAGTAAAGGGTAATGAGGAAGGGAATCCTCTTACCAGTTCACACAAAGTTGCCATATGGCTCTCTATAGACCTGTTATGTGGGCAGGGGTAGGGAGCCAGAGCTAGGAACCAGGACTTGAACCCTCTGGTCAGGATGCTGAGGAAGTTATGACTCTTTGAAATAGCTGATTTATGGCTTATTACACTGTTACTCATCATCTCACTTTACCTTTTAAATGAAAGGTCTTAAAGACCATTTCTTGCCTTCTGCACAATGGGTCCTCACCTGGGGACAGAATGTTTCTTGCCACGAGCTTCAGAGCCAGTTGGGGCCCCTTTCCTCTCTTCAAGAGCAGCAGCTGTTAGAAGTGGGCCTAATGGCTTCTACAACTTTGCTCCCCATGAGGTGAGCTACCATGGGAAGGCAGAGGAAACACTTGAGCAAAACTGCTGTAGGAGCAAAGAAGACCTTGAAAGGGCCACTCTCCCAGGCCATGGATTTCAGAGCTTCACTGGATGTAGAGAGAGATGAGAACCCATGAGAGCTAGCTTTTCTTTCAGACCCTCACCTATGAAGGCCTGCAAGCCGAACACTAGGGCCCAAAGAAAACAGGGAACACAGGAAGTTGTGAAAGAGGTTTGGGATGACAAAAAGATGGTTAAACTATAGAAGAGAGGGGATGTGAAAAGGAAGCCAAGCCAAAATGGGGTCTAAGACCAGAGGCCATGTGTGCGTGAATACGTGTTGGGGGGCAGAGAGGCAGGGGGAGAGGGAAAGAGAATAAGAGGGAAGGAGAGGGGGAGGGGAGAAGTTGGATAAAGAGGGGAAGGAAGGAGCCCAGGAAATGAAAATTTCATGGACCCACCTCTTAACTGTGGAAGGTTTCTCAGGGAGCCCCATTTTATTTATAGCTGAGGACACTGAGGGATTGCCAAGTCTTCCTCTCTCAGCCTAGAGTGAGAAATCTCCAGATCTGTGAAAATGGCACCAATGTGAGAAGCAGACGTGAGGGGCTCGTTCTAATCAATGTTTTAACACATGTCTCACAACGAGGGTGGAGGGAGGGAATGAGTAAATGTCACTCCCTGATCAACTTCTCCAATTCTTAAAATAACTCAGACAACAAAAAGAGCAATAGACTCAAAGTTAGAACACCTGACACAGTGGCAAAGTCTCCGCATGCCCTCGTAGATCACTTCACCCCGTGAAACCCCACTATCCCTCTCTGTGAAACAGAAACAGAAGTACCTGCCTCAGGCATCTCATGGGGGGGTCAGTAAAGAATTGTATGAAAAGGTCTATTCGGGTTATACATACATAAGGCTATATATTAAGTCTTGGATTCCTAAATGTCTGCATAAAAAAAGCATAGACAACAGCCTAGCTGTTGAGTGACTGTGTGACCCTGAGGAGTCTCCTTTGCCCTCCCTGGAACTCAGTTCTTTTCAGCAGTGAAATTGTGAGATAGATCTAGATGACCTTACAGGTCCCTCTGAAAGCCATCCTTCAGTGACACGGGGATGAGAATTAGATGGGGAATAGGCTGGACCAACTTTAGTTCCCACGGCAATGATACACAGTCATTGTGATTTTGAGGGCAGAACCTAAGATGTCAGCGTTTGTTGGGTTTGTGTGTTTGCTTGTCCTCATCCTGGTGCTGGATTTATACACATCTCCTTTTCTTCTGAGATAATAATAGACAGGAGTGGGTGATAATCTGTATCACAGTACTGGTCAAAACTAATCCTTCCTGATTTCAATTAAACTCTGTTCTTTATTAAAAAGGAATTGTTGGACTATTAGCAATTGACATCATATTGCTTGAAACCACCCTCATCGAGGGGAATATGCTAATTCCTCTACCCCCTCATCCAGAAAGGGCTTTTCTCAGATGTTGTCAACCCCAACTTCAAAGGAGAGAGTGAACCTTCACCATGGGGAGGAGTGCAAGAATAGAAGTCGTAAGGCTTGGTTCTGGCATCAGCCCTATTTGGCTGGCCATCATCAGAAACAATTGTTTGTTGAGCTCCTCCTGTGTGATAGGCCTCCACAAACCCCCAGGGGTATGCCTGGGTTGGGGAGCCCAAGGTGGGCTAGCCACCAGGTTTTGCTTTCCTTACTGAGATATTCAGATTGAGGAACATGGTTGACAGGACATATTTAGGAACTGTACGAGGAGAACAGGGAAGTGGGGAGTGAATGACAGCATGATGGGGGAAGAATAGAGAAATGGTCAAAGAAAAATTTTTAAATGTGGGGCTAAGGGGTGTGTAATGACTTCACATTCCTGAGGCCTTGGTTAGAACCTTGGAGACCGCTCATCCCGAAAACCAAAGCTGGTTCTTGATGGAAGTTTAGCAATCACAGAGTCTAACATGTTCTGTTTAGGAATAAGTACCTATGAGCAAAATAGAAAGATTTTCCCAATTTATCTGATAATCCTGATTAAAATTCCTCATTTTTCAACGAAGGGAGTGATCACCATGGTAAGACATTACCCTATCCAGGGGTGTTTGCCACTTAAAGAAGCTGTTTCTCCAGGCCCCTGTTTTGGTCTTTAGAAAACAAGACAGATAGGCTGGAGGACCTCTAACTTCCCTTCCAATGTACCTCCTATGCTTTCAAAAAGGCTCGAACTCAAACATCTGAAAAAGACAAAGAAACATGTTGCTCTAGCATGGGGGAGCCTTGGGGACTTGTTCAGTGGTGGCTAGATGTTCTGTGAGTGGTGGAGACTGTAGACTCTTTCTCCCAGCCCCAACTCCGCCCCCCAGAACCCAGGGACAAAGTTACCTGTCACCAGCTATTCTGCTGAGGAGGGGCTCCAGCCAGCCCGGGTGGCACTCACAGTGGGAATCCATGAAGACCAGCACATCCCCAGTGGCCCTGGTGGCCCCCAGCATCCGGGCCCCAATGGCCCCCAGCCTCCTGTTGCTTCTGAGCAACTTCACCCCCTCCAGCCTGGCCACATACTCGCTGAGAAAAGACTTGAGTTGTCCTGGAATCAACAGAGTTGTGGTCAGTGGGGTCACAGATGCCACAGCCAATGAGATCATGATGACTGTCCCTAGGATCATTGTCAGCCAGTCTCTCTCTCTCGGGAGCCATGGTGAGCACCAGGGTCTCAAGACTCAGATACATGACACTGTGGTTGTTGCTAAGATATAAGTTGCTTCGTTAGTTTGCAGTGGATCAGTACTCTCTCCAGTAAAAGCCAGGAGAGACGGTGTCATAAAACCAGGAGAGGGGAGAAATGGCTAACCTTCTCTAAATGCATGCAACAGGGAGGTTACACAGATACTGTTTGTGCCTGACTCAGATGGCCTGGGGTCCCTTTTTAGGTTTGGTTTGGTTTGCACGTAGTCAGCAGCTATAGGTCTGCTGCTAACCAGTCTGCACCCTTCTCTGGAGACACACCTTTGGGTATCAAACTGCCTCACCAGCGAGTGCCAGTGAGTCCTGCAGAATGCCGCCCCTGATCCCAGGTGCCAAGGGTCAATGACCAACCAGCGCAGGGCTACCAAAGCCCACTCCCTTGCCTTGAGGCAAGACAGACTCTGGGATGCAGTCGACACTGCAGAGCTCTCCACGGGATCAGGCTATGGCTGGACTTCATCTGAAACCTCATCTTGGTTCAGCTCCTTCTTCTGCGTTTCCTGCTTCCCCTACCCTCCTACAGGCTTTCCCTGAGAGTACATCCCCTAAAATTCACAAGCCCATGAATCCCATCTCAGGCTCCACTTCTAAGAAATCTGACCTAAGACAGTGGTCAAGGAGATCAAAGACAGAGGTCCATTAAATATGGCCACCAGTAGATCATCAGGGGTGCTGGCCAAAGTGGCTTCATTGTAGTGGTAGGGGTGGATGGACAATGCAGTGGGTCGAAGAGAAAGTGGGACATGAGAAATCGAGACCAAGAGTCTGACGTTCTTTTAGGAACCATGATTCTAGAGGAGATAAAGGAAGAGAGAGGTTTATTGGTTTTGTGTTTAAGATAAGAAAAGCTGTGTGTGTGCACCCACATACATGCATACATCAAGATGAGCAAGCCAGTGGAGACATTAGAAATAATGCATTCAATGAGAAGTCCATGAAGTCTTGGAAATGGGGCACCCCTAGTCCACTGAACTAAGATCTCAAGGGCAAGGATTATACCTTCTGCATTTCCAGGGCTCTGATCCCTAGCACAGGGCTGACGCATGGTAGGCATTCAGTATATGTGTGTTGAACAGAACTGTGCCAAAGAACAAGGGTTTCCCTGGTTCTCCAGCCCAGAGGCAGTGTTGATGGGAATGCACATAGACTTGCTACTTTGGTAGCTGCATCTCCAGGGAGCTGGGGAAAGCTCAGGCAGCCTTACCTGAAGACCCCACCAGACTCCCTGGAGAGCTGTCTTCTGAGTAGCATGCAGCTAGCTCCTTAGGGAGACTTTTCTATAAAGGAAACTGTCCTGAGCACTGGACATAAGGATTCCCAGTCAATGGCTGTTGGATTTCTTGGTGGCAAAATATTATGCCAATTTATTACTTTATAATTATTTTTCTGGTAAGCTTGTTAGTCCCAAGTCCATTCCCTAGAGAAGGAGCTCTGTTAGCAAAGCTATTAAAATTTCTGAACTTGACTGTATGAGAGCCAGCCCCTCGGTGACCCCACAGTACTGAGAACTGCTAGTTGTCTTGTCCAACATTCATTCTCCCCTTCTACCGTACTAGCAGAAACTTGATTTTGTTCAGAGCAGCTAAAAGCACCAACCTACCAAGACTCTCTTGCTGTTGCTAATAGCCTTATAATCTAACTCTGGTGGAAATACACTAGGTGAGAAGATTCTGGAAAAACTATTGTTTTACTGATTTTTTTCTAAAGGACAAACTTGGCTGACCTCTGTCTATCTGCATTTCTTCCTTTCCTGCTTGGAATGTGATGTGATATCCAGAGGTAGAGCAACCTCATTGGATTATGAGAACAAAAGCCACACTCCCAAGTAGGGCTAACTGGAAGGAAGAAGATGCAGAGGGCGGGGCGCCTGGGTGGCTCAGTCAGTTAAGCCTCTGCTTGGGTCATGATCTCAGGGTCCTGGGGCTGAGCCCTGTTTCAGGATCCCTGTTCAGTAGGGAGTCTGCTTCTTCCTCTCCCTCTACCCCTCCTCCCTGC
The DNA here is from genome assembly GCF_002288905.1 of Enhydra lutris kenyoni. NCBI lineage: Eukaryota > Metazoa > Chordata > Mammalia > Carnivora > Mustelidae > Enhydra > Enhydra lutris. The sequence continues at coordinate 12,682,421 of NW_019154123.1, forward strand.
TCTTCTTTTCATTGTCTCTCTTACTCAAATAAATAAATAAATAAATATTTTTAAAAAGTTGAGATGATTTAAAATAATTAAATTAAAATAAAATAATAAAATAAAAAATAAAATAAAATAATAAAATAAAAAATAAAATAAAATAAGAAGAAGATGCCAAGGACATCGGAGGACCCGACTACCCTAGGGCCCAGCTCCTCTGCTTCTACACACACAAGGAGAAGGGAAGGCTACCAAGGGACACTGACATAACACAGTTCATCAGCTGATGGGGGAGGAAGCACAGATGTGCTCTTGGGAGGACTCTGGCACAGCCAAGAGTTCAGAGACTGTGGGTACTTCCACCAGCCAGCCGAGCCCAGCCCAGGAACCGCTCAGTGGTCCTGCCTAATATGCAGCCGAATGTACCCCAGTAACCTCATGCACTTCCAGAGCCTCTGGCTCGTCCAACTCACTGCCATGCCCGAGCTGGGCAAATTCCCCACATGAGGACCTACAGAAGACCTAACAGAGGCCTGTGGCTACTCAAGCTTGTCTTCTGTCATTCCCCTCAGAAAGGTATTTTTTGGACCTCAGCAAGTGTTCATTTTCCCTGGAGCTGTCTGTTCTCCCCACAGAGCCAGGGGGGACCTCCACAGGCCATTTGGTTGAGCCAGAAACAAAGACTGAGAAGAGCAGTGGTTCTCAAAGTGTCATCCACGGACCAGCAACATGCATGTCACCTGAGACCTTGTTAGAAATGCAAATTCAGGGACACCTGGGTGGCTCAGTGGGTTAAGCCTCTGCCTTAGGCTCAGGTCATGATCTCAGGGTTCTGGAATCAAGCCCCGCATCGGGCTCTCTGCTCGGCAGGGAGTCTGCTTCCCCCTCTCTCTCTGCCTGCCTCTCTGACTACTTATGATCTCTCCCTCTCTGTCAAATAAATAATATCTTAAAAAAGAAAAAGAAAAAGAAAGGCAAATTGGCACGTCCAGTGCCAGATCCAGAAACTCTGGGGAGATCCTAGCAATCAGTGTTTTAACAAGCCTGCCAGGCGATTCTGATGTACATTCAAGCTTGAGAAGCACTGACCTAGAACCTTCTTCTGGCTCCATCTTCTCTGAGTGACTCAGCCATTCCATGGACTGGTCCCTAGGAGTGAGTTTCCCATCAGTGGAAACATTTGAGCAGATTCTGTAAGTCTGGGCTCTGGGCCTGACTCTGCTGCCCTTGGCATGACTCAGTCCTGGTCAATTCTCTTCTCCAGGCCTCAGTTTCCTCGGCTGGAAAATGAATAGATCGGGCTAAACGAGAATGATTTGGGGACTCATACATGTCAAGTGCTTCACTCAGTGTCTAGGAGGCAGTGAGACCTTAGGAATGGCCACCCGGCTGTGATTCCTGAGTGTCTGGGGAAGAAGCATATTGGACTGTGGGGATGCTGGGACTGGGAGGGACCCCGCTGGAATCAGGCTGGAGTGCCTCTCCTGAGATCCTCACCAGAACCTCCTTGTCTTGATTGGCTGCTTTGTCTTCTCTGTCTTCTCCCCGAAACTGCCTTACTGGGTGCCCCTGGGGCTTTTCACTAATGAGTTACCTGCACCTGATCATCACCTGGAGATACGCTTCTGGGAACCTTGACTCTGCAGGCTCTAAACCCTAATCTTTGCGTGGAACTCCCTCCCGCCCCTCCCAAGGTCTCAGCCCACCCAAGGAGCCAGGAGGAGCCCATAGCCACCTTGCTGACTGAGGTCGTCCACCAAGATGATCTCCTTCAGAAAGGCCCTGGGCACTGTGTCAAGGATGCTCTGCACGGTCCTCAGGAGGGTGGACCAGGCCTCGTCGTGGAAACAGAGGATGACGCTGGCGGTGGGCAGGCTTTCTCCATGGTGCTGCTGCAGACACCTGCAGAGAAGAGGAGCGGGGAGCCATAGGAAGAGAAGATCAAAAGGAGAGAAGTCCTCTAACACACTCCCTTGGCCCTGGCTGGGGCTGCTTTAATCAGATAGCTCCCCTGCCCCCAATGAGCTCTCTGGATTTGCCTGAAATTTCCATGGAAAGCGAACCCATCATGTCCTCATGATGTAACGCTGTCTGCTATCTCCCAATCCTCAAATCCCAAGAGCAAGGCCTCTCTCATAGCAGTTGAGAGATACTGGCACTCTTCCCTGCAAACGACTGTTCTAACCTATAAAATGGGAATGAATGACATCACCAACCTCATAGAGCCTAAAGAGGATGAGGGACATAGTGAGTGTCCTGTGAGCATGCCTTGTCCTTCCTTTAAGGGCAGAAACACAGTTTTCTTTATTTTTGTATCTGTATAATCTAGCACAGCACCTGGCACATCATAAATGTTAAGCATTATTAGTGTTCTTGAAGAAGGGAAGGAGGGAACATTTGTGAGTGCCAACGATATGCCAGATACTGTGCTAGGTCCTCAAACATATTACTGCTTGTTTACACTGAAATAAGTCTTTGGTTTGGGCTCTTACCCCCATTTTGTGGATAAGGAAACTGAGGGTCAGAAAGTGGTCAAGACTTATCAAAACTCCCAGTACTGGTAAGTAGCAGAGCTTTGAGCTCCTGGGTTGTTTCCCCTCTGGGGGTTTGCTGCTGGAGATGTAGGAGTGGGAGGTACCACCTTTGCGAGGATCCTGCCCAGTTCCCTCTTTCCTTTGCAGATGAGTAAGAAACTCTGTATTTGCATTGCATCTGGGGAGAGTTCTGAGTGAGACCACAGTGGAAGGACTTATAATAACAATGGGATGCTGGGAGCAGTGTGTCGCTCACAATTGTTCACAAAAGGCACTTTTTTTTCTAGGTAGCTTCTGAATGTCCCTCCCGATTTGCATTTGAGGAGGGGTTGGCTCAAGGACCTCAAACTCCAATACCGAAAGGCAATTGTGATGGTAGAACTGTCTGCCGACAGACCGCCGGACTAAGGCTGGCCCAACCGGAGGGAAAAGCACTGTCCAGTACAATCCTAACCAAGGCTGAGCCTCTCAATATGCAGGACACCTGCGTGACTCCACGTAAAAATCCTACATCAGGGGGTGGAGGGGTAATACAAGGTAAATGCTTTAAGGTAACAGTAAAACAGAAATTCTAGATTTTAAAAAACTAAAAACAAACAAAAAAAACAAAACATACGAACATCTCACAAACCAGCTGTCAATTATTTTATCAGTTAATATATTAATGCACTATAATGCACTATTTCTTTCCATAAAGGATTTGAAGTCATTCCCAAAGACAATGCACGATAAAATATTGGTAATATAAAAGTAAGGATGGGGGCACCCGAGTGGCTCAGTTAGTTAAGCCTCTGCCTTCGGCTCAGGTCATGATCCTAAGGTCTGGGATCGAGCCCCATATGGGGCTCCTTGCTCAGCGGGGAGCCTTCCTCTCCTTCTGCCTGCCTGCCTACCGTTTCTCCTACTTTTGCTCTCTCTCTCACTATCTCTCTGTGTCAAATAAATAAAATCTTAAAAGAAAAAAAAAGTAAGGATGAAAAGTCAGGAGGATGGGAATATAAGTAAGAATAGAAAGTCAAGGGATGCCTGGTGGCTCAGTCAATTGAGCAGCCGTTTCTTGATTTTGGCTCAGGACATGATCTCAGGGTGGTGAGCTCAAGCCCTGCGTGTGGCTCTGAGCTCAAGGAGGAGTCTGCTTGAGATCCTCTCCCTCTCTTCTGCCCCTCCCCATGCCAGTGCCCTCTCTCTCTCTCAAATGAATAAATAAATCTTGAAAAAGAAAGAATAGAAATTCAACCTCTAGAGAAAGAGCATAAACATATAGGCCATAAGGGCCTTGGAGTTTCCAGAATGAATTTTAAGTTTGAGCTTCCCAGTAGCCAAAGGAAAATGGGAGGTTTGTTCTGCATGAGAATTGTCACCATCAGAGAAGCTATATCCTAGAATCTTTAGGGAAAGTGACGCTCTTTCTAGGACTTTTTTTTTTTTTTTAACAATTTAGAACTTTTATTTTGAAATAGTTTAAGACTTGCAAGAAGTTGCAAAAATAGTCCAGAGAGTTCCTGTGTTATCTTCAGGCAGCTTTGCCCAGGGACGATAGATGGCATAACCATCCCCCACAAGCAGAATTGGGACTCTAACTCAGTTCAAGTACTATCAGCTCAAGTACAGGCTTTATTCGAACTTTGCCAGTTTTCACATCTCACACTAGTTTTTAAGAGAAATTCCTGCAGACTTCAGAAGAAGTCCCTACATGGGTGACTGTCCTTAGAAGAATCCCCAAGATGAATGAAATCATGAATTTTATGTGCACTTTTCCAGGCTGCTTTCAGGGCTGCTCACATAACATGTCCAAAGTGGAACCCCAATCCGCCCGGTAAGGTTTGGGGGGGATAACAGAGGTCCCAGGGCTCAGGCTCTGCTGAGGGATTCCACCCCTGGTGCCCTCTCCGCTCTCACCTTCCTCTCTCCTCAAGCCCTGGTGGCGATTTGCTCCCCCACCTCATCTGACTTCGAGAATTTCCACTCTGCACTCAGGATTGCTCTAGACCTGCTCACAAACAGGTTCAAAATTTCCGTCGTGTCCTAATTCCTTTGAGGTTGGGAGAGTAGGAAAATCCAAGTGTCTAGGATTGGGGCCTCCAGTGGCTGTGAGAATAAATCATGTCTCAGTAAATTCAATGGGTACAAATGAAACCAAAAACATTACTAGGGCAGTGGCTCGGGGGCTGGCTGTTTTCCAACTCAGGAGAGATGCATGGGGACAGGGAGGCCTGCATATGGCATTCTCGTGGCTGCAGATTTTAAGGACTGAAGTCCATCACCTGAGGGCAGAACACAGTCATGCCTTCCAAAAGGACAGGTCTTTTCTCACCCCGAGTCCATAGAATTCGAGCACCGAGAAAGCACAAGTGTGTGTGTGTGTGTGTGTGTGTGTGCGCACGCAACACACTTGTATGTGCTTGCGTTCATGCATGTGTGTCCTTAAGAAAAGGTTAAAGAGCTTAGACTTCAGAATCAAATTTAGATTTCAATCTTCACCCTGTTTCCTAACCCTTTGGGTAATATACTCAATATTTACAAGCCTTAGTTTCCTCATCTGAAGACTGAATAATATTTACCTCTGGGCCTGTTGTGAGAATGGAAGCGTAATTATAGGCATTCCACAGACAGCGGCCCTTTTATAGCTATTTTTGAAAAAATGTACTTTACATGTGTATTGTATTTATGCTTATCTTTGTAAAATATAACGATCTCTAAACAACCACTCTACCAGATAGTGTGAAGGGCTGCCTGAATTCCTTTCGGAAGTTGCCTCCTCATGAGCAATAAGGATCATGATATCTATGGTGTTTCCTTTTTCAGTCTGGCCACCAGGAAGCTCAGAGTAAGGAACCAGGATATTTAGTCATTGAGAGGGTTCTATGGATTGCCTACCTTCGTCCTAATTTTCTCTTTGATCCTGACATTCCCTCTTTCCATCCAGTCATTTAGCAGATATTTCCTGACAACCTGAAGTCTGTGAGGACTGAAAGATGAATTAAACAGATAAGATCCTTAAAGCAGAATCTGAGGCGCCCCACCCATAGCCCCTTCGGCTGTATCCTTAAAGTACACCACACCATGCCTTCTAACTGCCTCAGGGCTTTCTCTGACTGCTAGAGATGCTCTCCCCATGCTGATCTGAAGAGCTGCCCTCCCCTGGGAGCCGCCCTCAGCCTGTGACTGAAAGGAGCTGACGTATTAGTACTCTGACCCTAAGGAGGTCAAACGTGGATAGGCTGTTCCACAGCCCCTCCCAAATTCCCCAGCAGGCTGAGCCCTAGTTGCCCACTGAGGCACACACTTGAGAACACACCTTTCATCGGTCTATTTTCTGCTCCATATTCCTAGTTCCTTACCAGGGCTCCCTGGCATCGAGTGCAAAATGAATCCTTGTCTGGGACTCTGCTTTGGAGAAACCCAAACTAAGATAGTCTCTGAGGTCATGGAGTTTATATCCTGTGAAGCTGATAACCAAATAATTACTTAACAGCCACACCAAGTGCTCCAAGGAGACCCTCAGGGAGCCAGCAAGCTGGGCAGTGGTATGGAAGCCAGGACCAGAAGGGTGGCCAGGATACCATTTAAGGAAGGGGTTTGGGTAGGGAACAGGGTTCCTGGCAGATGTCACAGCCTCTGCTAAGGCCTGTGGGTGAAAAGGAGCTTGGGCATACGAAGAGCTGAAAGGGAGGTATTCCAAATTGATTTCCCCTTATTTTGATTAACATTATATTAATAGTAATTTTCTATTTTATGATGTATTTTTAAATTGTCTGAGGGAATGAAGTAGGTAGGTAAGCAAACAAGTAAGCAAAAGGGCCCCAGGCAAGTCACTCCCCCTCTGCACGTTTCTGATTCTTTCTGTCAAATGGGGGTGCACGTTCTTCCTGCTCTACCCCTGCCATGGCTTCGCCGGGTGGGGGGATCGGTGAGGTGGTGCCTAGAAACTGGTTTTGAGCATTGCAAAGTGGTCCCCAAATGGGACAGGTGGCTGTAAAGAGGATCCCTGAAGAAATGCTTGTTCTCCTTCTTTCCTAGTGCAGTTACTTTCCTTGTCCTTCAACCATAGAGCTGGTGGATATTTCGCGCTCTCAGTGAGTACACTTCCACAAGCTCACCCTGCCCTTGTTTGTCCATCTTTCCAAGCAGCAGCAGCGGGAAAGGAAAGACCAAGGGCTTCGGAATCAAATCAACTTGGCTTTGACTCCTGGCTCCATTTACATTCCCTAATTAGCCAACAGAGGGAGGCTGAAGCGTTCCTATAGCCCAAGGGTGTGGCCGGGATCAGAGGACTCCTCCAGACCCAAGAGGGTTGCTAAATAAATGTTAGCTTCATATCTTCACGCTCCGAGATCAGAGGAGCCCAAGGTCTGTGTTTACACACAGATGCACACCCTCGCCGCGTGCAGCTCCAGGATCCCCTGTGAACTCAGAAAATGCATTTGGACGATGATTCTGAGAAGGATGAGTCACAGCTTTGCGCCAGATGGCGTCGCTAGGCCACCAACACCACCCCCACCCTTTCCGTGCCTGGCCAGCGTAGAAAGGATTCTGCTGGGTTTTCTGTTTGGGGGTTACTGACCTCCAGCTTCCACCAAATCGGCGGAGGTCCCCCACTCAGATGAGTTTCCGTGTCGCCGCCTGGAGCCCACCGATGCAACAATCTGGGGCCTTACCTGCATCCCTCAGGCCTCCCAAGCCCCTCGGGTTTAGGGCTGGCTCTTGCTCACCTTCTCACCTTTCATAGTCGCTGAATAAATATTTGTTCAGCAAATGAAGGTGTGGGCACTGCTCTTGCTTGCAAGGAGTATGTAGACTGGTGATCTATAGAAACAGGCGGGTAAGGCCACTGAGTCAGTGTCCCCCGTTCTGAGAATATCCCAGTGCTCAGTCCGTTTTGTCTGTAATTGGTGGGGTTTATCTTGGGAATACCAATTTCCAGGCCAGGCCTGGAGACAGAAGGGCTGGGACACAGCCTGGGAGTGATCCTTTGAGGGATGGACGATTTCCTACAAATGAGAGAAGTGGATGGGACAGGCTGGAGCCTAGAGCTGAGCCTGAGGCTGCCTACCCATCATTCCCCAGAGTTGGAGAGAAGTCACACAAGAAGCACATAGTCCCCTTCTCTTCATGCGGCCCGCAGAAGCCTCACAGCCTCCTCCTGAGGGGCTCCAGGCCTCCTTGACTCTACTCTGATTCTGCTCCCGGACCTGGACTAAAGATGGGCACTGACACTGACCAGGGCCCATAAGGCATCCTGGGGCAATTGTCCCCCTAATAGGCATAGCCTTCCCCAAGTCATTGCCAAGGGAACTTTCCAGCCCCTCTATCTCAAGGAGTTTGATATTCAGACATACAAAGAGGGTCAGCAGTTGGTAGCAGGTCCTAGAACAGGCAGTAAGCCAAAGACGGGCAGCAGAAGCTGAGAGGTTGCTCAGGGCCTCTCAGATGTCAACGCCCCCCTGTCATCCCCTTCCCTGTCCCCATCTCCATCCCGAAACGCAGATTTGGATCCCCAAGGCTGCCCTTCAGGTGGTGCTGATGCTGCTGGCCTCTGGACCAGAGCCTGAGCACAGGACAGTGGTTGTTAGTGGTGAGACATTAGAAGGCGAGTAGCCAGGAAGACAACCAGCTCACTCTGGGGACACCAGCTGCTGGAGGACATCAGGAAGGCCCCAGAGGGGCTCTGGCTTGTGAGCCTCTTGCCTATCCTCCTCCTGCACACCCGGCCCTCCTCCCTGGGCAGTCCTAGCTCCTCAGGCCCTGTGCAGATAGCTGTGAGCCCACCACCAGCAGCAACACCAGGGTCTCTGCTCCTGTGCACCCCAAAGAGCAGCTGCACACTAGCATCAGTTAGGAGAGTCCCAGCAAGCTGTATTTCACTGGCTGGTCTGGGGTGGGGCCTGGGCGCGATGAGCTGTGAAACTCTCCAGTTGATTCTAATGCACAGGCAAGGCTGTGAACCACTGGCCTCATCAGAGTTTCTGAAACTCTGACATGAATATCAATCCGCTAGGGATCTCGTTAACAATAGAGATTTTCATCTGGTAGGAGTGGGGCCTGAAATTCTGCATTTTCAATGCTGCAGGCCTGAGGACCACACTTGCAGGGGAAATAGCAGTTTTCCTAAGAATTAAAAAGATAAGAGAGGAATTAACCACCTCTGATCTAATCCCCCACCCTAACCCGAAGCACAAAGCTAGACTTTGCTGCATGGACTCCCATGAACACATTTGATCTCAGAAAGTTATCTTCAGCCTGTCTATAGCATAAGCCCACTAAAGTGTGACAGATCCAGAATGGAAGTTGAGGGGCAGGGCGGGGAGGCACCGCTCCCAGCTGTGACTGCCCTGGGCTTGAGGACAGAAAGCTTGGTACATGTGTATGCCTTTTGGACTCCACTGGCCAGGGCCCAGAACCAGCACTCCTACTATCCACACGGGGTTGTCTTCCCTCCCTTCCAGGTTGGGAGGGCCGGTAAGCTGAGCTCCAGCCTAAGGTGACTGCCCCAGCCTGCTCCTTCTGCTCTCACCTTGCAGCCCCCACCCTGGGGTCGTGCCCACCCACCCCACTCACTCAGACTTACTGATGCCTGCCAACTGTCTTCTCTCTCTTTGGCCATCCAGGTGTCAGAGCCAACATCCTGGGGTTACTCTCCCTGCCTGCCGGGGAACGGTTGACAGGAAGGTAGACTGCAACACCACCCTCTCCTTGACAACAAAGCTGCTGCCAAAGCAGCCTCTGGGCAGGAGGGAAGGAACAAAGGACAGGATACCCCTGCGAGGGTCTCCCCACTGGCTGTGGACCTGGGGCCTTGCAGCCCTGGTTCTTGGCCCTGGTTGTGCATCAGAGTCACCTGGGGAGGGCCAGGCCGCTCTCCAGACCAACTAAGTCAGAATCCCTGAGAGCAGGACCCAGTATGAATAATTTTTAACACTTACCAGGTAATTCCACTATGCCACCAAGTCGGTGATGATTTAGTAGCCCATGGGGTAGAAAATAACTCTTGGATCAGAGATAGGACAGTGACATGCTGTCCACAGCTGCCTGCTCTTAGTCTTCTCCATCTCTCAATTCATTCCCAGGCCCTACACTCAACAATAGGATAAGGAGGGCGCCTGGGTGGCTCAGTCGTTGTCTGCCTTTGCCTCAGGTCGTTATCTCAGGATCCTGGGATTGAGCCCTGTATCAGGATCCCTGTTCAGTGGGGAGCCTGCTTCTCCCTCTCCCACTCCCCCTGCTTGTGTTCCCTCTCTCGCTGTCTCTCTCTCTGTCAAATAAATAAATAAAATCTTAAAAAAAAATATGATAAGGACACCTTTTGTTTGGACTTGAATACCGAGGGGGAAATCAACACACATTTTATCTCATTTAACCCACAGCCCACAGGACGGTGTTATTTTAGTTACATTTTAGAGGAAACTGTGCAGGGAGAAGTTGAGTGACCACACGGGTCCCACAGGAAGAGCTGGTGCCGGAATTCAGCCTCAGGTCTGCTGTTCTTTGGGCATATGTGTTAGTCACTGTTGTGGGGATAAAAACCAGGGAGACATGGGCCAAAATAGGAATGCAAGTTCCAAATTGATGCAAGTAGTTAGCACACAGCAAGGTAGGGCTGAGCTGATATTTATATTTAAGTACAGAACTCTGGGTCATGAAAGGGACTGTGTTCTCTGCCTCTCCTTTCTATTTTCCAATCCCAGTACCACCTCCTCCATGGAAGCTTCCAGAACTCTACTCCCTCTCCATTCACTGTACAAATCAGCGATTCCCTGAACAAACATCAGCTTTTAAAAATTCAGATCACGGGCGCCTGGGTGGCTCAGTTGATTAAGCGACTGCCTTCAGCTCAGGTCATGATCCTGGAGTCCCGGGATCGAGTCCCGCATCAGGCTCCCAGCTCCACGAGGAGTCTGCTTCTCCCTCTGACCTTTTCCTCACTAATGCTATCTCTCACTGTCTCTCTCTCTCTCAAATAAATAAATAAAATTAAAAAAAAATTCAGATCACTGCACTCCAACTCAGAAATGTGGAGAGTCTCCAGCAAAGGGGTCTGAAAATCTGCATTTTTAACAAGCCATATGGGGAATCTGACAAGTACGTACTTTCGTGACCCAACAGCCCCTGGCTGCTCAAACACGTGGTCTGTGGACCAGCAGCCCCAGTCCAAGCTAGGAGCCTGATGGAAGTGTCACATCTGGGGCCGAACCCCTGGCCTACTACTCTAGACTGTGCATTTTAACCAGAGGCCTGGGGGGCGAGGTTACATACACTTTAATGTTTGAGAAGTGCGGCTCCGTCTAACCTGTTGGGTATAGAGTGTCCGCAGATCAGCAGCTTGAGCATCACGCAGGAAATGTGTAGAAACCAAATACTTGGGCCCCACTATTGACCTACCGAGTCGGGCGCTGCAGGAGGGGAGGCCAGGAATCTGCATTTCAGCAAGACCTCTAGGTGATCCCAAGTGCACTCAGCTTTGAGGTTCACTGCCTGGACCAGGAGATCCCAAAGCACTTTCTCAGTCGGGAGCCTCTTTGATCCTGGCCATCGGTTGCCCTACGCCGGATGCCAGGATGATCAAAGGAGAGCTGGGCCTGGCGGAGCCTTGAAAGCTGTCCTGCCACACAGACTGAATGGGCAAGGCCTCTTCCTTCCCAACCCCCTCTTTGATAGCAGCTTTGAAGGACTGAGTCTGCCCTGGTCTTCGGTCTGGGCCTCTTCACTTCATCCATGTATTCATTCACTTCTACTCCCTCCACTGCCCCAAGCCCCTGCCCTCCCCAGAGCACGGCCAGTCCCTGGAGCTTCATCCATTCTTATAAAGAACGCACTGGTCAGTGTGCCCAGAGCTCACATTCCCCCAGTGATGTCATGCTACGGACCTCTTTTCTGCGTCTCATTTGCTTCGTTCCGCGTGATGCTTGAAGCGCTCCCATCAGTATTGTGCACCAAGTCTGTGCCTTCTATCTCCCCCGGAGTGCCTCTGGGAGGCACCCAGCTCCCCCAGCGCCCTCTGATCACGTGCTCAGGTGGCTTCCCACTCCTCAGTGCCACCAATGATGCTGTGACAGACACCGTCCTCCCTATCACCCTGTGGACCCATGTGAGTTCTCTCATTTACAGGTGGAGAAACTTGAAATGCTTCCAGCCCAAGTGACTTGCCCAGAGGGTACGATGTGGTGGTTAAGAACATGGCTTTGGTACCAGACACACCTGGTCAGATAACCTGGCCTCAGTCCCTTCTTTTTCTGTGCCTCAGTTTTCATATCTGTAAAATGGAAATGATAAAGTATCTAGCTTAGGTTCTTTATGAAGATTAAATGAATGAAAACCACTTAGCAGCATCCCCAGCACATAGGAAGTGCTCAGATAAATGTTCACTGTAATTTGGCCTTTCTTTCCAGAGCCTGCCTTTTGACTTTTTATACTGATTTTTCCCTCCTGTTTCAGTCTTTTGTTATTATTGACTTCCTTGCATGCTGCTTTTCAACATGACCTTCAGCAGTGAACCTAGAGGTCCTCAGATAAAGTCTGTGGCTTTGGTGGGGAATGAGCAAAGGCCAGGACTGGTTTGGAGATTTTGGTGCATGAATTGGGGCCAGCAGGACAGGCTTGCAGGAAGCCCTGGGATGGGTGGTGCTTGGTACACTACAGCCGAAGGTAGAGGCACAGGATTTCCAGAGTTCTCCTTGGCCTGGTGGAAAAGCAGTGCAGGACTCACATGGGGTAGGACCTTCATACACGGCTGGTTTTTTATGAGCTGGATTTGGGCCTGGTTTTGTAGTGGGAGAGGCGGAGGGTCCCATCCCCCTGGTTGCCTCACTTTGCAGAGAATCCCTTGTGGGTCCTGAGAGGGGCAGGAGGGGGAGACAGCAGCACCTGAGGGGTAGAGGGGAGAGGACAGAGAGGCTGGGGGCCAAGGCTCCGGCCACACAGCCTGCATGGGGGAGCTGAGCCAGCAGAGGGCGCCACACACCTCCACACGGAGCTGATGGCGGGCCTGGGAGAACCAAGGCAAGCTGGGCAAGGGGGTTTGCCTTGGACTGCGGGGTTTCCCAGTCTGGAAAGTCCCAGACAAACTGAGACCAGTGGGTTACTCTGGCTTGAAGAGGCGCCCACAAGAGGTTCCCACACACACGCGTCAGTGAACATTGCACACGTGACACAAACCGTACCCGCACTCATACCACATCATGTGAACAACACACACATGCTCTTCACATCCCAAGCATAGCACACGCAACACACTTGCACACACACGTACAACTCGCCTGACACACTTACAACATGTATGCAACACATTCAATGCACACATGTACCTGCAAACTTGCAAAATAAGCAGTACCTCATAACAGACATGTGTACACCCCACACCCACATACACGCCACCTACAGGTGCACAACACACACTCTGCAAAATTCACCCAGACTTGCATCACACACACACACACACACACAAAATACTCATGCACTTCACACCACATGACTAGTACATAATGTACATACACATGTACAACTCAGAGAACAGGTTGATACGACATACATGCAACACATGCAACCTGCACACCCACACAAGCACATCTGCACACGTAACGCAGTCACCACACAGTGTCTATTCACACATGTGCTACAAACACACACACAAAACAAAACCCCAGTCACAACACATACCTGCATAATGCATGTCACACTATGGGCAAAACACACATAATCACAAATGTACCAGATATGCCCCTTCATATATCAACATGCACACACATAAGAACATGGACACGTGCATGTGTGACTCCACACCACACAACTCATACCTGTGCACAGCATAACACGACACACGCAGGATATGTATGTATGTCCAACACAACAGACATGTAATGTACTTACTACACGAAACACACGCATGCACAAACACACATATACAAGGCACCCACAGATATGCGTATGCACAGCGCATTTCCATAAAGTCCACATACACACACACACACACACACACACACACACACAAACACACACACATACCTGTGGGTAACCAGAGACCTTCTTGTTTAAGGCAATGTTTCTTATTGGCAAGATGAAGACACTCCTTGCACTACGCCAAAGCAAAAACGTATGCAAAGAATTTGAAAACTATATATTCATTCATTCAGCCCTCATTTCTTTCTCTCTGCAAGGCAGGGACCCGAGCATTGAGCAAACGTCAGGGACCACTTAGTTTTGGTTGTAGTGAGTGTGATGAATTCAAACTTCTGAGAGCACAAAATTGCACCGGGGTGGTCCTGGCTGGGTCTGGAAGTTTCCTGAAAAGAGCTTTTTAAGCGAAGACCTGAAGCTGGAGCAGCAGGGTTGGGATGGGTAAGAGGAGTGAGGCAGGCACACACGCAAAGTAAGGAGCCACTGTCTCATGCATGGACCTGTATTTGCATGCCCTGACGATGATGCTGGCCAGTCAGGCTGCCAGGAAGCCACCGCCTTCCCGCCCCCCTGCCGCTGCCCACCCCTGGGCTCAGAGGAGCACATCGCCTCGCTCTTGATTGCAGCTCTACGTAGACCTGCCCACCCAGTGAGGGTCAGAACTTGTGTTTGCTTGGTGGGAAACTCGCTGGGCTCTAGGAAGTGCAGTGGCTTCAGGGAAGGAACTTCCCAGAGCTAACGAGCCACCTTGGCCCTGGCTGCTGGACCAGAGCCCTCTCCTGCAGCCTGCCATGGTGATGGTGGGGGAGGACAGGGGATGCACAAGGCAAGCTCAGCATCTCCCTGGGTCCAGCCTGCATGTTGTCACACTTCCCAGCTTGCCTCCTAGGGTGCGGCCAGGCTAGGTTGCCAGGCTAGGCTGCCGCAGCACAGCAGTCTAGCCCCTGAGGACTGGGACTGTGTCCCGAGTCTAGTAAACAAAGGAGGGTGGCATGAGGTGGCAGTCCAGGGAGACTGGAGCTTCTTGGATTCCAGTCTCTGCTTTGGTAACTGCTGGCTGTGTGACTGTGGGCAAGTTACTTGACTTTTCTGTGCCTTGTTTTCATACCTACAAAATCAGCCTGAAGGTAATCCTCTCACTCATCTGACAGAGTTGTAAGGACGAATATATGAACAGCTCTAAGATTAAAATCAGGCACCTGGCAGGAGTCACAGAGATGTTAGTTTCAATTGTTAATTTGACCCAAAAGGAATGCAAACAATAGCAACAACCATAATATCCAAATGCATGGAGGCAGAGTGTTAGAGGTGGAAAGTGGGCTGGAGAACATCTGCCCCACGCTCACTCTGTGTTGAATGGATAAAGCTGTTTGACCTGATAATCCTGAGACAGAAGGACTAGCACCGGAGTGGGGAAGAGCAGTAAGAGCTCCTCCTTTTCACACCTGGAGGGCTGGTTAAATCACCAGACCTACCCAGAGTTTCTCACTCCCTGCATCTGGGATGTGGTCTGAGACCGCCCATTACTAACAAGTCCCCAGGTGATGCTTCTGCCACCCAGTCCAGGGATCACATCTTGGGAATTACTGCCCTAAGGACAGTGGAGGCAGAATGGAGAACATTGGAGTCTCTGAGTCTGCAGATAAGGCCTCGGGAGCTGGGGGAAGGGAAAGCCAGGGCCTTACTTACAGTGGATGCCGTACCTCAGGCAGCGCCCTCTGCAGGGGGATGCGGGCACTGAACGCCTCCTCCAGGCTGCGTGGGGTCAGCTCATCTTCAGATGCTGCCCCATCTTCCTCCTCTGCGGCCCAGTCCCTCTCTGGAGGAGCCTCTTCATCCTGCCTTCTGCTTGGCTGTTTGATGAGCCGGTAGCTGCCACCTCTCCTGCTCTGGGTCTTGTTCCTTCTGGCCCTGGGTGAGGCCATGGCCACCAGGAGCTGATCCTCCCTCAGAGAGATAAAGGGGGGCAGGCCCTCCAGGGGGCTGTACTCTTGGCCCTCATCCTCGGCCTCCAGCACCCATTCCTGGGATTCCCCAAAGTCCAGGCGATACCCAGCATCTGGGCTGCGCTGGGTGGCCTGGGCTGTGACCGCAGGGTGTGGGGTGTGCAGGGGAGGGAGCAGCACGGCCACCATCAGCAGCACGCACCCCAGCATCAGCAAGAGCAGCAGGAATGGCAGTCTGCACGGTCCATGCCGGCATCGCTTCCTTAGGAGCATGTTGCTGGAACTTGCCAAGTGCAACAGGTCATATTCAAGTTTGCGTCCTCCTCCAGTTCCAGGTTCCTTCAGGCTTGCAGGAGAACCTGGCTTCCTAGATCCACCTGGAAGTTTCTCGCTGGTCACTTAACCTGCTCCTTTTTTTCCATCTGGCATTTGCCAACAGCATGTGCAGGACTGACTTGTACTCACAATCAGGAAGCCACGGGACCCAGGTCCCACACTGGTTCCTCCCTCTCTGAGTAGATTTCTGTAATTGCCTTCTGAAAGCCCATTCACGGGGTCTTCAAATGGAATCGTTTTGCCCCTTTTACCCTCTTTATCTCCTTGGGGGAAAAAAATTATTCCATTCTGCTCAGGTGTTTGGTCTCATGTGTTTCGTTTCCCCCCCACCCCTGCGCTTGCATGAATGGTCAGGTTGCTATGCGATGTCTTGAGGGGAGCTGGTAGGTCCTCATTCCATCAGAGCTTACAGTCGTCCTCCTTTGGACACTTCAAGTCAGGTCAGATCAACAGATGTGAAGCCGCAGGCAGTGCCTGATTTCCTTTCACACATAGCTCCGAGCTCAGCTAAAGGCCTCTGCCAGACACATCCGGAGCCAAGTGTGCGCCTCGCTCCTGGTCCTAATGCCCTCACTGTTCCCAGACTTTGCACAATCCCACAGAACACAACTCTGGGGCAAAGTAAACACCGTCACCGCCAGGACCAAACCCAAACAGGAACGCCCCAGGAGTTGCAATTTGAATCTCGCAGATAGGAAGACTTCTTTCCCCACCCACAGGGGCAGTCAAGAATGTTCCCTCCCGATTTCAGGAAGGCTGTAACCTGGGACATAGACGCAAACAGCTAGCTGTCTGTTTGCACCCTCAGCCTCCCACAAGTGATCTGGGAAGTTAGGCTGGACTCTCCCTCCTTCTTGAGGATCGCTGTCCTCATCCTTCTGAGAATGAGGGAAGCTGGGGGGAGATGCTCTTACATTTAAGCTCCTCCTGCTCACAAGAGCATCCGAATGCCTCCTATATATGGTCACTAAGGGGGGAAATCAGGGAAGGAGTGGTGTGTTCTTCAGTTATAAAACCTTCATTCAACCAATCGATTTTAATGAGCACCTACTATGTGCCAAAACTATTCGGGGACTGGGAGTGCAGCAGTAATAAAACACCAAAATTTGTCCTTCAGACTGGAGTTTACATTCTAGTGGGACAGACAGACAGATAATTAATTGAAAAATGCAGTGGGCCAGGTGCTGGTAAGGGCTCAGGAGAAAAATAAAACAGGGCAAGGGGCTGGGGAGCATGCACTGGGGGTTGACAACAGACACTGAGTGGTGAGAGAAGATTTCACAGAGGAGTTCGCTTCTGTGGAAGGAGAAGTCCAGGCAGCGATGTGGGGACGAGCATCGGGGTCAGGGGATAGCAAAGGCAAAGATCCCACAGCGAACATGTACTGAGCCTTTCCAGGAGCAGCAGAGAACCTGTGTGGCAGGAACGGAGTGAGGAGGGCAGAGTGTGGTGGAAAACAGGATGAGAATGGTAAGGGGGTTAAGAGGTGGGGGGGGTCATGGAGGGCCTCGGAGGGTATTGTAGGGATTTGGGCTTGTCCTCTTTACTCTGCATGAGATAGGAGCCCTTGGAGTGTTGTGAGCGGAGGACAGACACAACTGACTTAGATTTGAACGAGATCACTCTGGCTGCCGTTTCGGGATCACACTGGGGGAACAGAAGGGAGGAGCAGGGAGACCAACTCAGGTGCTGTTGCAGCGAGAAATAATGAAGACATGGACCAAAGCAGAGGTGGGGAGGAGCAGTCAGCTTCTGGACATATGCTATCCAGTGTAAAGAGAAAGAAGAGTCCAGGGTGATTTCAAGTTTTGGGTCTGGTGGTTGGAAGAACAAAGTTACCCTTACCCAACAAGGGGAAGGGCAGGAGTTGGTAGAAGGAGATGTAGGACAGCGGCTGGTTGGGCCATGTGAAGTTTGAGATGTCGTGTAGGTAGTTAAGGGGAGGTGACGGGTAGGCAGCGGGATACGCAATAGCTGGGGGCCGGGGGAGAGGTCTGGCCTGCTGATGGTAAAGCTGCACAGGGACGGTGTCTGAAGCCATGAGATTCAAGGGGGTGATATAGATGGGAGAGAGGAGGGAATCCAGCATGCTCAGAGTTCCTGGGCTTCTGGCTGGCATAGCCAATTAAGGGTGACCAACCATCATGGCGAGGTGCATTTCTTCTCCTTGCTGCAGAACTGCTATGCTGCCGGGTAACCAGAAGTGGGGTGTGGGGTGGGTGGGGGGACTGCCATTGGGGAATTCCTGAAATGAATTACTCATTGTTTCTACTTTGATTTTGATCTTAGAATGTGAACTTAAACATCTCATGGAAAAAAATGTTTTTCCTTTTGATTCAGTTGCTTCTTCCAGAGCTTGAGCTCAGTGTGTGTGTGTGTGTGTGTGTGTGTGTGTGTGTGTGTGTGTGTGAGCATTTTCCCTGAAGACATTTGGAGTCAGAGGTGACATAGTTATACGTGACTGTTCTTCACAGCCCAACGTAGTGTCCCGATGGACAGCAGTTAGGATGGCTGGATTGGGCCGTATCTTCCCAATCCCACATCGGGGTGGAGTGGGGTAGGAGTTATATGACTTTCAGGTTCAAGAGGCAGGCACTCTGGGAGATATCATTTAGAATTTCTGGGACATTTCGAGGTTAACCAGGATGATTCCAGGAGACTTCCAGAGAACAAGCAATGCTCAGTCTCCAGCCTCAGGGCATAACACCCTCCCTGACCCTCTCCAGAAACACTGGTTTCAAACTCCTCAGCCAACCCTCCCCCACCCCTGCCCAGGGCCTTTACCTGACTGACCATTTGCTTGACATTTCCTTCCCCAGAAAGCCACCCAGAAGGCTCACTTACTTGCTTTTATGTTTCTGCCGATATTGCCTATTCAAGTGAAGCGTCCCCGGACCCACCTTTCCACACCAGAAGTCCCTCCATCTACGCATGGCGTTCTGTCCTCTTGCCTCGCTTTCTCTGAGGCTCTGTAGATTTGCCCAACACTTGATAAGTAAGATAACTCGGTTCTTCGTTGTCCATATCCCCATCCCACCCTCATAAAAGGTAAGCCCTACAAGGAGAGCTGTTCCACCCGTTCATTCACTGATGTTTCCCCGGAGAACTGTGTGTCTGAGTGGGCACTCAGTAAATATTTCTCGAATGAATGTAGAGACAACAATATAGCTATTCTGATTCAAGTCAAGTGAGGTCAGCATGTCCTCTGAGACTCCGGGACTTGGATCAGCCCTAAAAGAATCCCACACAGCCCATAATCATGGGATGATACTTGATGATACTTGAAGTCTGCTAAGAATGAAGTAAAATTCCCACATACTTCCCCCATGGACAGAGTCACTCTGAGCTGAGGGAGTGGCAAGCCTTTCTGGCCCCAGGCCACTGGGACCATCTACACATGCCCTCTGCCCCATCCCAGCTCCTGGCTCACGGGAGCGAGCTGCTTGTACACCTCCCAGCTAGAGCCTCCCTTCAGCACCCAGATGTCAGCAAGTCCTCCTCAGTCTACAACCCTGGCTCTTAGCTTCTGTCTTTGTGCAACTGGAATTTTTTCTGATCACTGAATTGTTGAAAATGCCAACCATATTCTAAAACTATGGTCGACCAGTTCTTGCTAATGCTGGGTAAGTGTTAGGGGATGATTTGAATTTTGTTGATCCTTACACTGAATTTTCACTGCTATAGTTGAGAATCACAGGCTCTAAGTGAGTTTCTCTAAATGAATTTTTTTTCATAGTTTTGTAACGATATGTATATCTACCAAGAAAGCTATAACTTAGGGTTCGGTTGGGGGGTGGTTAATTGTTTTTTTATTTTTTCAGGATGATTTGTTGATTTTTCTGACCTTCCCGAAATTTGAGCTTATACCTCAATAGAACAGGGATATTTTATGTCACACAACTGCAGACAAAGAGGAGTAATCCTGGGAGTGGGGACAATGGACACTCCAGTTAGACATCGGGATGTCTGCATCTTACTTCCTTTAGCCTTTTATCTGCCTGTTCTAAGGCCACAGCCCCTTTAGTGTAGAAAAGTCTGCTATTTGCCTAGAAAAAAAGTTAAGTCTTCAATGCAGTGTGGCAGCAGGTCAAAGTGCCTGAACAAGCCAGAGACCGAGGCCTTCACTGAAGGAACAGCGGACATCAGCTAGTAAATAAACTCCCAGTTACGCGACAAGACACCTGGCCCAGGGCATTCATGACGTCATTAACAGGTGAATGTCTGGTCACTATTCGGTTCCCTTATGAACTTGAGGTGGGAGGGAGAGCCAGAAACAAGAGGAGAAGAGAAAACAGTTCCCCCCAAGTGCTTGACCACAGGCATGTGGTCTGTGCGATTTTGTTATGTTAAATGGTGATGCCTGTTCACTTTTTGGCCTCCCCTATTAATGGTTGCTCCATCTTTCTCTCTCCCACACGTAGCACGATGCCTGGTCTTGCAACACGTGTCACAGAGATGGGATTAGTACACTAGACATTGTGCACTGACTGAATCGTTGACAGTAAGGTAACAGCCTGGGATGGGTACCAATGTTCGGCCTTAGAAAGGGGAGAAGGGAAAGAGAGGCCATGTCAGCGCCCCCTTCTCCCTTCCCTCAGACCGCCTGTCAGGACCAGGCCTGAGGTAGACAACCTCACTCCAGCTTCTCTGACAGAAACCCTTCGGCTCGGCTTTCCTTGTGCGGGGACCCTACTGGGAAAGAACGTGATCACTGATCGGAGTGTATCCGTGTGTGTAAATACCACAGCTATAAGCAATGACGGAGAAGAGTTTTCACACAGGGCTGCCTTAAGGGAGGAGCAACATCTATGATGCTTCTAGGGTCATCTTCAGATGTAAGAGTGGTTAAGAACAGAGGCCCTTCTTAGGCCCTTCTCAGACTTCCTGAGCTAGAGTTGATGGAGGGTGGGCTCAGGCATCTGTGTTTTAACGAGCCCTCCAGATCCTTCTAATGTCTGCCAGGGAAGGAGGGCTCCCTTGTAAGGAAAATTGCCAAATCCCTATGCTATACACCTAAAACTAATATAATATCTAATGTCAGCCCTATTTCAATTCAAATAAAAATTTGAAAAATATATAAAGAATACCTCTCCCCTAACATGACAAAGAAGAAATCCAAGCTCAATTTGCTTCTTTCTGTCCTTCTCTCAAGGCCGGGACCTCATCTTCCTGGGCATGAGATGGCAGCGAGGGAGCTCAGTTCTGTGTGTATAAACCCCAGATGTGTGAGGCCACATTCTCCTTGGTGTGGGTTTATGAGCTCATTTGCCCCCAAAATAAAAACACTTATCTGGGTTCACACATAAGCTAGTCTTAGGCCCTCACCTGTCCTCTTCCTTGTTATTATTTACCCATGCCAGGGTCCCCTGAAAGGGCTCTGGCCCCCAAATGCAAGGGTTCCTGGGGCCACACTCCTTGAGGCCCAGCCATGCCACTCTTCTGGGGGGAGGGGCACAGGGAGCTCTGTGAGACCACCTCACACTCATCAGCCTAAACCCATGCAAGACTTTTCTCCTGCTCACACAGCATGCTGGTTGTAGAGGACTCTGGGGGCTTGTCACTACCCTGGACCGTACCTGAGCATGGGGACACTGGTCCTCTCTCTCTCTGGGGCTTCGGTCGTTCACCTCCACATACGCTTTCTGCTTTGGGGATT
Source organism: Enhydra lutris kenyoni (assembly GCF_002288905.1). Lineage (NCBI taxonomy): Eukaryota > Metazoa > Chordata > Mammalia > Carnivora > Mustelidae > Enhydra > Enhydra lutris. Next base: position 12,703,765 of record NW_019154123.1, read on the forward strand.
GGCTTGGAGGAGGGACATAGGGCAACTTTCCAGGGATTCACTGGGATCCAAGGTCTCTTTGCTCTCCCTTCAACTTTTCTTCTCCTGGACTACTGCGTTTAAAAATAGGTACATTTAATATATATATTTATAATTTCCAAAGGGACTGTAGCAGCCGCTGTACTAGGTCCCTCAGCCTCGCTCTGAGTTCACCTGCGGCTGCAGACAGACGTTGGCTGTGCCCACAGACAGGGCACCACGGTGCCTGCGTCTCTGCCACCGGGGAACTCGCTCCCCCTTTGAGCAGAGCAAGGCAGGAGTGCTAGGGACTTAACTACAGGAGCAACTCTAGTCATAAAGGAAAGGAGATTGGTGGATAAATGACTCAGTGAAAAATACCGGATAAGCTCAGTGCAACTATTCTGAGATGTGGTTTACATAATTCATTAGAGAATTCCTAGCGGTACTGAGGTCCCAGCTGTCCACAGTGGCAGTCCGTTCATCAATCTACCCTTTATCCACATTCTCCCTTTTTCGTCTCGTTCTCACCACCCCCTCGCTTGTACTTCTTGGTTCTCTTCCCAAGTAAACTCCTGATACCTAACTTCTTACCCCAGAGTTTGCGGTCAGGGGAATCCAAAGTAAGACAGGGATGCCACCAGCATAAATACTTGATCTATCCTTTTGTTTTCTGGTTGTGGAGGACAGTAATCACTGAAAGAGGTACCTTCCTCTAGTATTCTGCAAGGTTATTTCTGTTCTTTTTGTGTAAGTGGGACTGTGACATGTTTGCTGATCTATGCTCTGTGCAAAATATGTGATCAGTACTCTTTTAGATCTAAAGTCCTCAAAAGAGTGAAACATTCTTCAGCGTATTCTGTATGATGCCTAGAATATGTTGCAGGGTAAAGGCCATACCCGACATTGTAAAGACAGCCTGTCTTAAAAAAACACAGTTAATCCCAACAATCCTAACAATATTTTGGAATTCATTCTGACCACCCAATTCCACTAAAAAAAATTTTTTTAAAAGATCCTGTTATTTTGTTTTCAAGTCACAGTTATGTATTTTTTTTTTAAATTTTATTTATTTGTTTGAGAGGGACAGAGAGCACAAGTGGGAAGAGGGGCAGAGGGAGAGGGAGCAGGGAGCCTGAGGCAGGGCTCCGTCTCAGGACCCCAGGACCCTGAGACCATGACCTGAGCTGAAAGCAGATGCTTAATTGACTGAACCACCCAGGCGCCCCATGATTATGTATTTTTTAAGGGCAACAGCTTTTCACCTAAAAATGGCTTTTGTTCCTAAAAACAAGTACTCAGAAAATTACCTCTGTTGCTCAGTAATAGCAGGTGGGGGTCATATTGGGAGGAAGATCATGGACACTAAGCTTATTCCCCATGGATCCATCCAGATAGGGTGGTGGGGAGGCAGCTCTCCTGATTCTGGCTGCCTGGGGAGGCCTAGACTCAGGCAATGGCCATGACCCAAATCAGCATCTTGCTGAGCCCAGAAACAAGACTTGAGGCAGCTCCTGCCAGCTCCCAGCAACAGATGTACCGGAAAAATAACTCCATACAAATTCAGGCAGTGTGCGTGTCAGCTTCATGCTGTGGGACGCTCCAGGAGAGTTTCCACTTAGTTCTTCCATCTTTTCAGCTACCACTGACTCTCTTGTCCCTCTGAAGGAGGGACCGGGGCTGGGACCGAGATTCTCGGACCACCTTCAGACTAGCCTCATGAGCCCCTTCTGGGTGACATCAGTCACTGTCAACACCACAATCTACTCTCAACAGACTGCTCAGGGGACATTTGGCTCTTGTACAGAACAGGGAGGCTCTGTTACCAGTCTTCAGGTGTTCTTTGTTGATTGATTGATCGGTTGCTTGCTTGAGGTTCCTATTTAGTCTATTGAACCTGGAAAGCCGAGCATCTGACTTCTTTGTAAGCAGCACTCTTCAGTGTCCCCTTTTCCCCAAGGCAATGAGGATGGGCGCCAGTTGTCAGAATGGGGAAGGTCTAGGGCACAGAGGAGATTACGGAGAGCAAACTTCTCAGGCATCCTGCCCCCGAGTTTCAGGGGTCTTTGAAGGTTGAATCCGATCTGGGAGAACTACATGCCTCTGTCCCTCATTGTTCTTCTAATTCTGAGAACAAAGGTCTACTTTCTGTCCTAGTGCAAAAAGTAGGGTGAGCTCAGCGCTCTCTGTACTTGAAAACTTGTAGCTTGTCGGTGCGTGTGCCCATGTGGGCATGCGTATATGTTTATACTATACATTTGAAATAGACTTTGTGGATAATTACACTGACTTGAGCTGGGGTTGCAAGGATTAAAGATGCTGCCAAACTTTTGAGAGGATCTGGAAGACTAATTGCACAGGGCGTGTGTGGGTTTTGGAGATAGAGATGAGTTCTGTGACTGATAGATGAGGTTTGGAGTATCTGTAATGATTCTTTTGAAAAAGCACTGTGAAGCCCTACTCGGTGTATTTACTATTGCGCTGTTTCCATTCATTCTAAAGACATTACCGAACATCCACCAGGTGCCAGGCAAGGTGCTCAGCATGCAGAATAAAAAGATGAACAAGGGGCGCCTGGGTGGCTCAGTGGGTTAAGCCTCTGCCTTCGGCTCAGGTCATGGTCTCACGGTCCTGGGATCAAGCCCCAAATCAGGCTCTCTGCTCAGCGGGAAGCCTGCTTCCTCCTATCTCCCTGCCTGCCTCTCTGACTACTTGTAATCTCTGTCTATCAAATAAATAAATAAAATCTTTAAAAAAAAAGAAAAGGGAAAAAAAAGATGAACAAAATGTGGCCAGTTAGACAGGTCCACAAGGTATGATAACCACATACCATGCTGGGAGTACTCCTGGAGATGTGTACTAACTCATATTTGGGTCCGTGTGATGACAAAATAAAATGTACAGGCCTGATGTTTCTGCAAGCCTGTTGGTGAACACCAAAAGTGCAATTACTTCTCCGCCTGCCCATAGGCTGTAAGATCTTAGAAAGCTCTTGGGATCTCGTGTGCTCGGCTCCTGCTGGTGCTGTGACTTCAAAAGGGCTTTTTAATAGTGTGTTAATAATGAATTAAAGCCAGATTGATTCCAGCTTCAGGGCTGGCACTCTCAAAGCCTGGCTTTCTGTTCTATGAGATAGAGACAGAGCTAAGAAGGAGATTATGGCAGATGACCTTGAAGGAGGAAGGTAATCCTGCCAAGGGTGATTAAAGTTTTATTTATACAATTTCCCATTGGGTCTTGATCCACAGAAGTTGGGTCTAGAGGGAACTTTTTGTCTTCACCAGTTCATTTTAACCATATGGAGGATTCTGATCATATGGAGAGCTTTTTCCTTATCAACCCCGTTCCTGGACCTTTTCTACAGCAGCATTAGGAAAATGGATAGAGAGACACCGAACTAGAGAGGACTTGGTAAAAGGAATGAATTCTTGTGTTGGTAAGTTCTCAGGTTCTGTTTTGGTCTGGGAGAATCTAAATGATGGGCCAAGTGGAGAAGAAAGAGAAGAAAGAGGCAGAAGACTGAGAGCCACCAGGAGAGAGGCTATATAATACAATATATAATATATATTATATGTAATAAATATATAATAAAAATGTAAGATAGGAGAAAGGAAAAAAATGAGGAAAGCCTGATGGATTAGGCATAGAGAGTGAGAGATGTCAAGTTGGAGGAAGAGATGCTCTGAACTAACCTCAGAGAACACAGGAGGAGAAGAGAGGAAAGGAATTTTAAGAGGTGTCTCTGTTCTTCACTTATCAATAGCACAATACACATTCTTCTAAAGTGCATATGGAACATTCTCCATGATAGACCACATGTTAAACCTTAGAACAAGCCTCAATAAATTTAAGGATTGAAGTCTTACAAAGTATGTTCTCCAACATACTTTTTGTTCTCCAAGAACAATCAATACCAGAAGGAAATTTGAGAAACTTATAAATATGTGGATATTGAACAATACATTCCTTAATAACCAGTGGATCAAAGAGGAAATCATAGGGGAACTTAGAAAATACTTGGAAATACGGGGCGCCTGGGTGGCTCAGTGGGTTAAGCCTCTGCCTTCGGCTCAGGTCATGATCCCAGGGTGCTGGGATCGAGCCCCGCATCGGGCTCTCTGCTCAGTGGGGAGCCTGCTTCCTCCTCTCTCTCTGCCTGCCTCTCTGCCTACTTGTGATCTCTCTCTCTGTCCAATAAATAAATAAAATCTTTAAAAAAAAAGAAAATACTTGGAAATAAATGAAAGTGGAGGTACAACATACCTAAACTCTTGGCATGTAGCTAAAGCAGATTTAGAGGGAAATTTACAGCCATATATGCCTATAAGGAAAGAGAAGAAAAACTTCAAATCAAACCTATCCTATTACTTTAGGGTACTGCAAAATAAAGAGTGAACTAAACCTGAAGCAAGCAGGAAGAGGAAAAAAAAAATTAAAAATCTTGGGGGATTTTCTCATGTAAGAATTTATAAAGCTGCTTCATTTTATTTAATGGCCATATAGTATTTCATTGACTGGATAAACTATTCAGTGGTTAATTTAACCAGTCTTGTACTGATATACATATCTATTATCAATTTTTTGCTCTTATGATAATCCTGCCTTAAATACCCTTAGACACACAAACTCTCATATGTATGTGCATATACTTGTGAACTCTTGGAAGGGAATTTCTGGGTCAAATAAAATATGCATTAAAAACTTCACAGCTATTACAATTTGTATCCAAAGAGGCTGAATTAATTTACACTTACGATAAAATATAAAAATGCCCATATCCCCATAATATTACCAGTATAGAGTGTTAGTAGCCCTTTTAATCTTTGCCTACCTGAGAAGTGAAAAATGGTGTCTCAGCCACAAAAGCTTTAAGGTACCTAGTAATAAGTTTCACAAAATTTGTGGGACAAACTATAATCTTTACTGAAGGAATAAAAGTAAACCTGGAGAGAAATAACATGATCCTCGGTGAAAAGACTCAATATCATAAAGATCTGAATCTTCCTCAAATTCATCTATAAATTCACTCTCATTTCATTTGAAGTGCTAATTGAGCTCCATAGATCTTCACAAGCCATCCTACAATTCCTACAGAAGGGTAAAGAACCAAGAATGGATAATTATGAAGAACAAAGAAGGAGATCCCTTTCCCTGGATATGCAAATTTATAAAGTTATAATACTTAAAATAGTGTAGCATTGGAAAATGAATGAGAAAGAGATCAATGAACAGAATAGAAATTCCAGATAAAGACTGGTAAAATTTTTAAGGCTGATGATATCAATTCAGTCAGGGATGTGGGGGATGGGGACTGTTCACATCACCAGAGGAAATGTAAACTACCTTTGAGGAGCATCTTGCCGATATCCAGTAACATCGAGGATGCCCATATTAGACAGCCCACTGTTTGCACTTCTGGAAAAATCTTTTGTATATTTCTACAAAAACAGATGTGCAGCAATATTCACTGAAACATGGTAATGGCAAAAAATAGGAAATAACCAAATGTCACATAATGAAGTCCACACAAACAAATCTCTAAAACACCACACCAAGTGAGAAATTAAGTTATAACAGGACAACGTAATATCTACATGAAATTTTTAAAGAATCAAAATGATACTACACATTAAGCATATGTAGTAAACACAGAAATTATTAAAAAATAAAACACTTTTAGGAGATGAACACTACTGGGAATGGAGAAAAAATAGAATAGAATGGGGTAGCAGGGGTAGCTGTATCTGTAATTCCAAATACTAATTAAAACCAAAGTTCTGAGGCTAATATGACCACAAGTCAACTTTTTAAAGCCTTAGAATGTAAATATGAGTCATTTACATTATTTTCAGTGTGTTCGAGACATTTCATAATCAAAAGAAATTTAACAGGTATGTTGCTGAGATTTGAATAGCTATCTCTGCAGGGCCTCAGCAGTTATTTGTGGTAGATCCATATCATCTGAGAATGGGCTCAGAGATGTCCATTGAAAAAGTCAAATTCATAGCCATTTTTATGTTTTACCATCTCGTAGAAACAAGAGCTATGAGACCTTAGTGTGGTATTTAGGACATTTCTCTCATCTTCATTTTGTTGCTCTTGTCATTTATCCTTTCTCATTAATGAGTAGATGGTCTTAAGACAAAAGGTTCCTGTGTTTATATGAGGTCAAAAATGAGGGAAGGAACTGGAGAGACAGAAAACTCCATAGCCATTCTTTCCATTTCCTGGGAAGAACATCCCTTAAAAGTATAACAGACAACTTCCCAGCAAATCTCTAAAGCCTGGAAGAAGAAAGCTGGGGCATGTTGGAAGCCACCTTAAACTGAGCATGACAGGAGGTTTGTCCATCCCTTCCCCTTGACAGTGTATTTAGGGAACTTGGCCCCTAGTCCAGCTTCCCCATTGTGTCTCCTCCCAAGGATCACAAGAGCCCATATACCATAATGTTCCAGGAACAGACCTAAATGACCTTCAATTAGAAGCCACACTCTAACAATGCCTCTGACTTCTCTTACTCTTTTCCTTTTTGAATTTCATTTTCTATTTCTAGATTCTATTGCTCTGTCTTCAAGTTAACTAATCTTTCCTTCTGTAGCATCTAGTTTGCTGTTAATCCCATCTAGTGTGTTGTTTCATTTTTCATCTTAGACATTCTGGTTTTATCACCAGCAGTTCTTTTTGGATCTTTTTTTTTATATCTTCCATGTCTCTACTTAATATACTCCATCTGTCTTCCACTTTTAAACATATGAAATATAGTTACAATAATGGTTTCAATGTTCCTATCTACTAATACTACCATCTGTGTCATTTCTTGGTCTGTTTTTATTAATATTTCTCCTTACTATAGATCATATTTTACTGGTTCTTTGCATGCCAGGTAATTTTTTCTTTGATGCCATATGTTGTGAATCTTATCATGTTGGAAGTTGGATGTTTTTGTATTCCTGTAAGTATTATTGAGCTTTGCTCTGGAAGGTAGTTCACTTAGTTGGAAACAGCTTGGTCTTCTCAGCAGTCTTTAGCTGAGGGCCAGTTTTTTCCACACTATCAAGGCAAGACCCTTCGAGTACTCCACCTGATGTCCCAGGAATGATAAGGTTTTCCGCTCAACTGGTGGGAACACTATTCGCAACCCTGTGTAAGGTCTGAGGATTCTTCCCTCTGTTCCTTTAGGTGGCTTTGGTGTTTCCTTACACACATGCTCTGATCAGAATTCATATGAGGGTTCACACATCCTTACAAACCTCTGGAGCACTCTCTGAGCACAGGTCTCCACTCTCCAGTACTCTGCCTTGCCAACTCTAAACACTTCGACCTTCTTGGTCTCCCAGCTCCATCTCTTCAACTCAAGGTGACCCTCAGGCTCCACCTGGGTTCCTCTTTCCTGCAGTATAGCCTGGAAATGGTCTCTGGGTAATACTCTGGGGAAATCATAGGGCTTACCTCATTTTTCCCCCTCTCTTGGGGATCTTGTACTGATGACCATTGCCTGAAAACCATCATTTTATATTTCTTCCCCGGGGTTTTAGTTGTTCCTGAATTGAGGAAGAAAGCATTTCTATGGTGCTCTCTTTATTTGGGGTCCCCTGGAAGCGGACTCTGGGGTATAGTTGATATTTATTATTTATGGACTCTGTATTTGTGAATTTGCTTCCTTACTGTAATATTTGTAACCTCAAAATCAACATCTATGGCACTTTCACATTTATTTGTGGCCACACACAGAGTGGCAAAGAGTTTGAGTTACCTGATGGGCCCATTCCCAGCTGAAGTCAAACAAGGTAATGCTCTGCCTTCTTATTTCAGTTCTTATGTTGTAGAAAAGTATCCTTTTTATATTCTATTTAGTGTTACATTTTCCCCATTTTTGTTTTTTTCACTGGTGCCCCCAAGCCTAGTATTGAAGTGCTAGCTAGTGTTCCTAAGCCCAAGAAGGTTGTGATGTGGTCTATGGAGAAAATATGTGTGTTTGATAAGCTCCATTCAGGCAAGAGTTAATGTGTTGTTACCTACGAGTTCAATGTTTATGAATCAACAGTGTATATTGAATAACATATCTTTGAACATAAACACAAAAAAACAAGGTTCTGTATTGATTGGTTGAGGAAAACATTGTGACCAGAAGACTAGGAACCCAACCCCAGAAGCAATGGTTCAGCGTTCACTAATTCTGCATTCACAACAACTGCATAAAACACAGCAACTACAAGTTCTTATTATTATGCAGTAAACTGTACACTGAATTTATTCAGGTGGCAGTAAAGAAAAGAAAAACTGCTAGTGGAGAGAGAAGAGAATGAAGAAGGTAAGGCAGCCTTTAAAGGGCATGTCATCTAGGCAGTTACCACGGTGGGTAGAGCTTAAGGTAGAGCTTAATACCTTTGGGAGTTCCAGGAGCCAGGGTACAACCTGTGTGTCAGAGTGATCCCAAGTGGAGGGAGGAAGCTGGGGTATTTATCCACCAGCTCCAATCAGTTGGAGACTTTGGAGACTACTGGGAATGAGCAATTGATGACCTTCTGGGGAACAGACAGAGGAATGAAAGTCCTCAGGCAAAGAGGTATATTCACTGGCAATTGAAGTCCAGCCTGGACTCCCACTACAGTGGGAGAGGGGGATCTGCTACAGACAGGATGCCCAGGGCTGTAAACTTCAGTGGCTTTAGAAGCCAGGCAGGTAACAAAAGCAAGAGAAATAAGCAAGGTGGGGTTGCAGGAGCTGGCAAGTTCTTATCCCTGCTGGACAAGAACAGCTGTCCCTTAGTATGGCCAATTTTTGCCATGCTGGAAAGATAGGCCTATCCTTGCCAAATCTTCTGATTTTTCAAGAAAAGTGGGAGATTTATATTTTTAAAAATGTGAAATCCCCAATTTGCAAAAGTTGGCAATAGGTTCAAAAATTTTGAAATACACTGTCAAGGCCAAAGAAAACACATTGGCAAGCCAACTTCAGCCCACAGACTGCCAGTTTGCAACCTCTATGGTGGAAGATGTATGAAACCCCACCTGTTGGGTATGAGCCCAGGAAAATGTATCTTTATCTCCTGCGCAATCTAAGCCATTCTAGCTGGAGCAAGAGATGCCGAGAAGTGTGCCCTGACACGTGTGTCACAAGTTACCTCCGTGTCTGTCTAGTGACGTCATCTCTCTCTCCTGCCTGGAGGTTTATTCGATGTCCAAGGACTACCATTTGTCATGGCTGGTGAAGCTCTCCATGATTTCTTGTCACTGTTCTGCCATTTTTCTTCTTGTGATTCTTTGACTCATAGTGACCCACAGGGCTTCTGTAGCCAATATGGACTTTTTTTTTTTTTTTTTTTTTTGGCTAAGTCCAAGAGGGCTTGGCTGTTCTGGCCTGTGACCTCATTGTTTATCATCATGTTTTAAAGCTTCTGCCTCCCTTCCATAGGCCAGATCAAAGCTGGAGACAGCAGGGTTGATGTGTGAAATAAACTCCTGCCAGCGTTACTATAATCTCGAACATCAAAACAATGGGTCACATGTCTACAGCTCGTGACTTCTCCACAGCTAGGCTGACCCTGAGCTCTTCCGTTCTTATCTGCCATTTGAGATGAGAAGTGTTGGAAACAGCTAATCTGTGAACAGTTACAGTATAAAATCCAAATGGATAGGGAAGGGATGAATTGATGAGTAGCTCAGTCTGAGCCCTCAGGGAAAGACTAGAAAATACATATATAGTCAGACATGCAAAGATCTGTCATGATCCAGATGTTGTTATTTTGGCATCCAACCCTCCCTACACTGTACAGCACCTGGAAGGGGGAAGGCGGGGTGCCATAAGACATTCAGGTGTAGGAGGACAATGAGGACAATGGTTCCCAAGATGGAGGACTGGGATTTACTCCGTGGATGTTCTTCCCACGGTGTCCCAACTTGCAAGAGTGGAGCTGTCTCTAAAGGAAACTCTTGAAAACCTTGTATGATCTCTTTATAAACATGAGATGATCCCTGAGAGAAAGAGGCTGGAGATAACTCTTGACAACAGTGGTTTGCTAAGAATCAAGACTGGAACAGGCAGAAATGTAGGCCTTCCTTGAATTTAGAGAGGAGGCAGGGCTGGGTTCCCAAACAGAATTCTCATGGCCTGCTGGAGCCTTCCAGTAGGCCTCATGTTCAGAAGGCTATATATCCAGACAGTTTGGGGCATAGACCACCCTCACTCTCCAGGCACTTTTGCAATTCTCGAAAGAAGTACATTGTCATGAATGTACCTTGGATGTATTCAGTAAGTTGGAGGTAAGTCTGGAGGAACTTTCTGAGAGATTGTCTTAGAGGCTAGAATTGATGTTTACGCACCTGATTCTGGGTTGGTCACAGGTATGGTGGACATTGGATCCCAGTACAAATTCTGCAACTCCTTCTATGTGTAATACTGGAAATGTTTCTATATATTCACAGAAGGAAAGGGCTGGATACAATGTTCCCCAGAGATTTTTCACCACTCATGTTCTATGATGGAAACTGGATGTGCATTATAAAATGGAGATTTTACTTGAGCCACTTATCCTGAATAGTCATGCAGCTGGAGGAAAGTGAATAACTCTTAAACATTCCATGTAGCCTCCCTGCTTTCAGAACAAGAGTTCTGGGAATAACCAAATTCCTAGCATCTGCAAATATAACCCCATTTACAACCAAGTCATCAGCCACAAAGAACCACAACTTCAGACACAAGACTACCCTGCATTCCCATTAAAAATGCCCATGTTCTTGGCTCAAAATATTGATTTACGTTTTCAATTATATTTGCATATGGATTTCAAAAGACACCTCTATCCCACAGCTCTGTAAGTAAATCAATTAAATTAAATAGGAGAACTGACTGTGGTAGCACTCCAATCCAGCAGTGAAATCACTCACAAGTGCAGAGTTAAGCTTACAACCATCAAGATGATTGTGTCCCTGATTGGGGAAGAGAAGTGTGCTGTTGAAGGTAATCATCTGCTCCTTACTGGGACTCTGGGAGAGACCAGGAGAGAGTGTCAGAGAAAGACCAAAGGCATTTATTGTGTTGGGTATTCAGGCATTAGTACTTTTTCTGTATGAGTCATGGCGGGGTGGGGGGGGGGACTGAATCTTGCAAAGGTAGCTTTGGATTGAACATTGGAAGCCTTGCATCATGAGAATCAGCATGATCTGCTTTATAGAGTCTGTCCAACATTTTTTATGCTCTGTTGCTTCCTAAAAATAGCTATTACCATCTGCATTTTATTTATTTATATTTCAGGCCTTTCTTCTGAAAGGATTTGTGGCAGCTTGTGTGTACATTCAATTTAATAGGATGGAATAAATAGCTAAGGACTCTGGGTGGAAGGGAAAGTCAGCTTAGAGAGTATGATGAAACCAGAAGTAAAGTTAGCACATGAAGCTTAGACCACAGTCTATGCAATTGCTAAAACGGAGCCACTCTGATCTTCCTAGCAGCCAGCGTAAAGAAGAAAATATGATTAGTCTTCAGATTCACAGTGTTCATAGATTAAGAACATCCTAACTGGACAATCAGTAGATTCTCCTGGTCATTGTCCATGAAACCTGAGGTCCAGGCTTTTAGTCTTTATTTTATTTTTTCAGAGTTTTAATTTTTAAATGGCAAGTACCTAGAGAGAAAATACCTATGTTGGTCAGTTAAAACCAATGCCAAACGCTTTGACAATCAAGAAAATGTAATATAAGCGTTATATTCTTTTTGGTTTGAAAAAAAAATTGTTTACACCAGGACTTATGCCTGTATGGAGATCCACCCCATACTTGTGGGGAGGTGGGCTGGAGGAGATTGTGAATAGATGCAAAATTTTCCTTAGAAAACTGTTTTTCGGACATAGGAGCATTTAAGTGCTCAGTGTTCTAGGTCCTAGGGCAGAGGAACTCAACCTTGGCACACATCAGAATGACTGAGAGCTTTGAACAACATTAAAACCCAGTCCCCCAGAGGATCCTCGTGTATAGCCAGAGATGAGGACTGTTGCCCAGGGCATGGATGGGGTTGTTTCAGGTGGGAAAAACCCAGGGAAGCTAATACCAATCACCAACCATAGCCCTTGCTATATCTGATTGTGAGTGATGAAAGATCCTGGTGAACAATGAGGGAAAATGTACCTAGAGATAGTAAAGGAGTTGACCTGTTGCATTAAATTGTTGGAACTTAGCCAGTTAGTCTTGGAGGATGCCCACAGAAGGGACTTAATTAAGCCTTTTCAGAATGGGGCCTCCTCCTGTGACCTTAGTTTGTAGCATGACCTACCATCTCAGTTCTCCCAGGCTAACCAGACCATGGGGCTTTTGTTGCTCAAACAGATGAGTTGGTCATTCTGGTGGTTTGGCTTCTTCTCAAGACAGGATCAAAGAGTAGAAAGAGGTGACTTGGCCAATGAGGAAGAGTCTGAAGCAGAGCAGAGCTGTGGTTCTCTGTGAATGTTTATCTGGTCAACTGTGGCCTCCTTTCTAGAGGGGCTGCCAATGGCAGGGTTCTTTGCCTTCACCTCTGTCCCTATCTCCCTGGGATTTCTCTGTGTCCTCTCCAGATTTCAGCAGTGTCCCGGGGCTCTGGAACCTTTGAGGTCTTGAGGAAGTGGAACTTCCCTAAACCTTGAGATCTGTTCTGTTGGACCCCGTAGAATCATGGCTCTCCTCCAAAATCAGGGCACAGGCTTTCAAGACTCACTGCATTTTGCCTGGAAGCCTTGTCCTTGAAAATCAGATGGGCAGCCCCTGGGTTACAAACACTCAGATAATGCAATATCCCACAAGCAAATGGTGACCTGTTATCAAGGTTGGTTTCATGGGTGTTCACAAAGGGCCTGTGATCAGAAGGGTCCATGTTTGGTTTAATAGTCTACTGTCACCATTTTGAAATCTTCAATAAATTTTGAGCAAAGTATCCCACAGTTTCATTTTATGCTGGGTCCTGCAAATTATGTAGCCCAAAGGTTTCCCCAGCCCAAAGGCTTCATTCTACCCCAACAAATGCCTTCTGCCGCCTTTGCCAGGGACGCCATCATGAAAAAAACTGACAATAAAATGGAGAGACTTGATCTCAGGAACTCACAAGCCTGGCCAACACCCGAGACTGTTTTACGGCATGTCACTATAAAGTGCTTCCAGATATCATATATGTAAATAACCTCAGGTGCATAGATAATAATAATAAAATGTAATAAAATAATTAGGAAGTGATAGATTTTGAGTATCCATTATCTTTTCTTTTAATATACCTCACTCAAGTATACATTTACATAATTTAATATTTAATAATGAGTATGTTCAACAACCAGCTAGTAAGATTCCTGAAATTTAACAACTGACTGTTTAGCTAGCACCTGTTGGCTGGAGCACATCACCACTTCTAGAAACGGGCTCAGTGATTAACAGAGCTGTGATCAATTAACAGTGTCTCTTAAGGACACAGAAGGGAAGATAGGTGGCACACATTTTCTAAATGTCAGTGACTTTATGAAAACAACTTTTGTTTTTTTAATTGCAAAGAACCTGGGAAGGAAACAGTACATTTCTCCCTGGGAAGGAACATGTAGATCTTGCCCTGGTTTATAAAGTTCCTTCAGTGCTCTCTGACGGCCTCTCAATGGCATTGTCAAAGTTCTGGAGAGAAAGGAGACGAAACAACCTGGGGGAAAAGTTCTCATTTTTGCCCCAAGTTTCTAACAACTCCATTAGCCCTGTACATTCCAGGAAAGTCAACTGCTCAAATGTGGGCGCAAATAGTTAGCAGATTCTTTTGTTGGAGTAGAGAGAGTGTTTAAGGTCTGAGTCTCACAGTTTAATATCTCCTCAAGACTTTCTGCACCACCTTTCCCATTTCCCTTTTGTTTTTCCTCATGGTATTTGCCTGCAGATGAGCAGATCCGGGGTCTGCCCAGTTCTCAAAGGGCCCAGGCAACAGCCACCTCAGTAGAAGTATGGAGGAGTTAAGGTGAATTTTGGAGTGTCAGAAACTGTCTTAATGAGCTGTTAGCATTTAGTACAACTTGCCTCAGGGGCTGTAACTTGAGGACTTCCAGATATTGCTTTTGGAATTAAAAAAGGCTCTCTGAGTTCTGGAGACCAGGCTTGTTTCCCCTCACCCTATCAATACATCTGTGGTTATTGCAAGAATCTGCCCATAGTGAGTGTTTGGTAAACCTTCATCCCAGGTTTTTCCGTTGGAGGGTGTTAGTTATAGTGAAGAAATAATCGTTCTTACCAATAGACATTTTTTTCATTTCTTTGTTGAGTTATAATTTATATATAATAAAATACACATATCTTAAGTGAACAGCTCAATATTTTTTGTATATACATTTGTAAATATCCATGTGACCACCATCCCATCAAAAAGTAGAACATTTCCTTCATCCTAGAAAGTCTTCTTGTGTCCTTTTCCATTCAATG